>NC_090273.1:74469123-75204123 GCF_040414725.1 Anabrus simplex | reverse complement strand
TACGCGAATTCCGCAACGGGGGCGATGTTGATGATCGCCACGATGTTAGGCGCTGACGGAGCCTAAAACGCCAATCTGTTTGGGTTCTCTGGGATCCAATCTGTTACGTAAAAAATGCATCCCGAAACTGTACCATTGAGGCGCACGTGGATCCCGCGAAATCCGAAACGGGGCGATGTTGATGTGGATGATCGCCACGAGGTTAGGCAAGGACGGAGCCTAATACGGCCATTTGATTGTGTTCTCTGTGATGCAATCATGTTACCTAAAAATTGGAACCGAAACTAAGCTATTGAGGCGCACGTGGATTTCGAGAAGTCCACAACGGGGGCGATGTTGAAAGTGGATGATCGCCACGATGTTAGGCGAGGACGGAACCAAAAACGCCTGATTGTTTGGGTTCACTGGGATGCAATCATGTTACGTAACATAATACATCCCGAAACTCTGCCAGAAGGTGCACGTGGATTTTTGCGAAATCCGAAACGGGGGCGATGTTGAAGTGGATGATCGCCACGATGTTAGGCGAGGACGGAGCCTAAAACGCCCATTTGTTTGGGTTCACTGGGATGTAATTATTTTACGTTAAAATGCTTCCCTAATCTATGCCATTGAGGCGCACGTGGATTTCGCGTGGTCCGAAACGGGGGCGATTATGAAGTGGATGGTCGCCACGATGTTAGGCGAGGACGGTGCCTAAAACGCCCATTTGTTTGGGTGCACTAGATGCAAAACTGATACGTAATAAAATGCATCCCGAAAATATGACATTGAGGCGCACGTGGATTTCGTGAAATCCGCAACGGGGGCGATGTTCAAGTGGATGATCGCCACAATGTTAGGCGACGACGGTGCCTAATACGCCCATTTTTGGGTTCACTGGGATGGAATCCTGTTACGTAAAAAGTGCATCCCGAAAATATGACATTGAGGCGCAAGTGGATTTCGTGAAATCCGCAACGGGGGCGATGTTGAAGTGGATGATCGCCACGATGTTAGGCGAGGACGGAGCCTAAAACGCCCATTTGTTTGGGTTCTCTGTGATGCAATCATGTTACCTAAAAATTGGAACCGAAACTAAGCTATTGAGGCGCACGTGGATTTCGAGAAGTCCACAACGGGGGCGATGTTGAAAGTGGATGATCGCCACGATGTTAGGCGAGGACGGAGATTAAAACGCCCATTTGTTTGGGTTCACTAATATGCAATCATGTTACATAAAATAATACATCCCGAAACTATGCCATAAGGTGCACGTGGATTTCGCGAAATCTGAAACGGGGGCGATGTTGAAGTGGATGATCGCCACGATGTTAGGCGAGGACGGAGCCTAAAACGCCCATTTGTTTGGGTTCACTGGGATGTAATTATTTTACGTAAAAATTGCTTCCCTAATCCATGTCATTGAGGCGCACGTGGATTTTGCGAGGTCCGAAACGGGGGCGATGTTGAAGTGGATGGTCTCCACGATGTTAGGCGAGGACGGTGCCTAAAACGCCCATTTGTTTGGGTTCACTTGGATGTAATCCTGTTACGTAATAAAATGCATCCCGAAATTACGACATTGAGGCGCACGTGGAGTTCGAAAATCCGCATCGGGGCCGATGTTGAAGTGGATGATCGCCACGATGTTAGGCGAGGACGGAGCATAAAACGCCCATTTCTTTATGTTCCCTGTGATGCAATTATTTAACGTTAAAAAATGCATCACTAAACTATGCTACTGAGGCGCACGTGAAATTTCGCGAAGTCCACAACGGGGGCGATTTTGAAGTGGATGATCGCCACGATGTTAGGCGAGGACGGAGCCTAAAACGCCCATTTGTTTGGGTTCACTGGGATGTAATTATTTTACGTTAAAATGCTTCCCTAATCCATGTCATTGAGGCGCACGTGGATTTCGCAGGGTCCGAAACGGGGGCGATTATGAAGTGGATGGTCGCCACGACGTTAGGCGAGGACGGTGCCTAAAACGCCCATTTGTTTGGGTTCACATGGATGCAATCCTGATACGTAATAAAATGCATCCCGAAAATATGACATTGTGGCTCACGTGGATTTCGTGAAATCCGCAACGGGGGCGATGTTGAAGTGGATGATCGCCACGATGTTAGGCGAGGACGGTGCCCAAAACGCCCATTTGTTTGGGATCACTGGGATGCAATTCTAATACGTAAAAAATGCATCCCGAACATATGACATTGAGGCGCAAGTGGATTTCGTGAAATCCGCAACGGGGGCGATGTTGAAGTGGATGATCGAAACGATGTCATTCGAGGACGGAGCCTAAAACGCCCATTTGCTTGGGTTCTATGTGATGCAATCATGTTACCTAAAAATTGCATCCCGAAACTATGCTATTGAGGCGCACGTGGATATCGCGATGTCCACAACGGGGGCGATGTTGAAGTGGATGATCGCCACGATGTTATTCGAGGACGGAGCCTAAAACGCCCATTTTTTTGGGTTCACTGGGATGCAATCATGTTACGTAAAATAATACATCCCGAAACTATGCCATAAGTTGCACGTGGATTTCGCGAAATACGAAACGGGGGCGATGTTGAAGTAAATGATCGCCACGATGTTAAGCGAGGACGGAGCCTAAAACGCCCATTTGTTTGGGTTCACTGGGATGCAATCATGTTACGCAAAATAATACATCCCGAAACTATGCCATAAGGTGCACGTGGATTTCGTGAAATCCGAAACGGGGGCGATGTTGAAGTGGATGATCGCCACGATGTTAGGCGAGGACGGAGCCTAAAACGCCCATTTGTTTGGGTTCACTGGGATGCAATCATGTTACGTAAAAATTGCAAAACGAAACTATGCTATTGAGGCGCACGTGGATTTCGAGTAGTCCACAACGGGGGCGATGTTGAAGTGGAAGGTCGCCGCGATGTTAGGCGAGGACGGAGCCTAAAACGCCCATTTATTTGGTTCAATTTGATGCAAACATGTTACGTAAAATAATACATCCCGAAACTATGCCATAAGGTGCACGTGGATTTCGCGAAATCCGAAACGGGGGCGATGTTGAAGTGGATGATCGCCACGATGTTATGCGAGGACGGAGCCTAAAACGCCAATTTGTTTGGGTTCACTGGGATGTAATTATTTTACGTTAAAATGCTTCCCTAATCTATGTCATTGAGGCGCACGTGGATTTCGCGAGGTCCGAAACGGGGGCGATGTTGAAGTGGACGGTCGCCACGATGTTAGGCGAGGACGGTGCCTAAAACACCCATTTGTTTGAGTTCACTTGGATGCAATCCTGTTACGTAGTTAAATGCATCCCGAAAATATGACATTGAGGCGCACGTGGATTTCGTGAAATCCGCAACGGGGGCGATGTTGAAGTGGATGATCGCCACGATGTTAGGCGAGGACGGAGCCTAAAACGCCCATTTGTTTGGGTTCACTGGGATGCAATCATGTTACGTAAAAATTGCATCCCGAAACTATGCTATTGAGGCGCACGTGGATTTCAAGGAGTCCACAACGGGGGCGATGTTGAAGTGGATGTTCTCCACGATGTTAGGCGAGGACGGAGCCTAAAACGCCCATTTGTTTTGGTTCACTGGGATGCAATCATGTTACGTAAAATAATACATCCCGAAACTATGCCATAAGGTGCACGTGGATTTCGCAAAATCCGAAACGGGGGCGATGTTGAAGAGGGTGATCGCCACGATGTTAGGCGAGGACGGAGCCTAAAACGCCCATTTGTTTGGGTTCTCTGTGATACAATCATGTTACGTAAAAATTGCATCCCGAAAGTATACTATTGAGGCGCACGTGGATTTCGCGAAGTCCACAACGGGGGCGATGTTGAAGTGGATGTTCGCCACGATGTTAGGCGAGGACGGAGCCTAAAACGCCCATTTGTTTGGGTTCACTGGGATGCAATCATGTTACGTAAAATAATACATCCCGTAACTATGCCATTAGGTGCACGTGGATTTCGCGAAATCTGAAACGGGGGCGATGTTGAAGTGGATGATCGCCACGATGTTAGGCGAGGACGGAGCCTAAAACGCCCATTTGTTTGGGTTCACTGGGATGCAATCATGTTACGTAAAATAATACATCTCGAAACTATGCCATAAGGTGCACGTGGATTTCGCGAAATCCGAAACGGGGCGATGTTGAAGTGGATGATCGCCACGATGTTAGGCGAGGACGGAGCCTAAAACGCCCATTTGTTTGGGTTCACTGGGATGCAATCATGTTACGTAAAAAATGCATCCCGAAACTGTACTATTGAGGCGCACGTGGATCCCGCGAAATCCGAAACGGGGCGATGTTGATGTGGATGATCGCCACGATGTTAGGCGAGGACGGAGCCTAAAACGCCCATTGGTCTGTTTCACTGGGATGCAACTACTTTACGCTAAAGAAATTTATCAAAAAATACATTGGGGCGCACGTGGATTACGCGAATTCCGCAACAGGGGCGATGTTGATGATCGCCATGATGTTAGGCGAGGACGGAGCCTAAAACGCCAATCTGTTTGGGTTCTCTGGGATCCAATCTGTTACGTAAAAAATGCATCCCGAAACTGTACCATTGAGGCGCACGTGGATCCCGCGAAATCCGAAACGGGGCGATGTTGATGTGGATGATCGCCACGATGTTAGGCGAGGACGGAGCCTAATACGCCCATTTGTTTGTGTTCTCTGTGATGCAATTATTTAACGTTAAACATGCATCACGAAACTATGCTATTGAGGCACACGTGAAGATTCGCGAAGTCCACAACGGGGGCGATTTTGATGTGGATGATCGCCACGATGTTAGCCGAGGACGGAACCTAAAACGCCCGTTTGCTTGGGTTCACTGGGATGCAATCATGTTACGTAACATAATACATCCCGAAACTCTGCCATAAGTTGCACGTGGATTTTAGCGAAATCCGAAACGGGGGCGATGTTGAAGTGGATGATCGCCACGATGTTAGGCGAGGACGGAGCCTAAAACGCCCATTTGTTTGGGTTCACTGGGATGTAATTATTTTACGTTAAAATGCTTCCCTAATCTATGTCATTGAGGCGCACGTGGATTTCGCGAGGTTCGAAAAGGGGGCGATTATGAAGTGGATGGTCGCCACGATGTTAGGCGAGGACGGTGCCTAAAACGCCCATTTGTTTGGGTGCACTAGATGCAAAACTGATACGAAATAAAATGCATCCCGAAAATATGACATTGAGGCGGACGTGAATTTCGTGAAATCCGCAACGGGGGCGATGTTGAAGTGAATGATCGCCACGATGTTAGGCGAGGACGGAGCCTAAAACGCCCATTTGTTTGGGTTCTCTGTGATGCAATCATGTTACCTAAAAATTGGAACCGAAACTATGCTATTGAGGCGCACGTGGATTTCGCGAAGTCCACAACGGGGGCGATGTTGAAGTGGATGATCGCCACGATGTTATGCGAGGACGGAGCCTAAAACGCCCATTTGCTTGGGTTCTCTGTGATGCAATCTTGTTACGTAAAATAATACATCCCGAAACTATGCCATAAGGTGCACGTGGATTTCGCGAAATCAGAAACGGGGGCGATGTTGAAGTGGATGATCGCCACGATGTTAGGCGAGGACGGAGCCTAAAACGCCCATTTGTTTGGGTTCACTGGGATGTAATTATTTACGTTAAAATGCTTCCCTAATCTATGTCATTGAGGCGCGCGTGGATTTCGCGAGGTCCGAAACAGGGGCGATGTTGAAGTGGATGGTCGCCACGATGTTAGGCGAGGACGGTGCCTAAAACGCCCATTTGTTTTGGTTCACTTGGATGCAATCCTGTTACGTAGTAAAATGCATCCCGAAAATATGACATTGAGGCGCACGTGGATTTCGTGAAATCCGCAACGGGGGCGATGTTGAAGTGGATGATCGCCACGATGTTAGGCGACTACGGAGCCTAAAACGCCCATTTGTCTGGGTTCACTGGGATGCAATCATGTTACGTAAAAATTGCATCCCGAAACTATGCTATTGAGGCGCACGTGGATTTCAAGGAGTCCACAACGAGGGCGATGTTGAAGTGGATGATCGCCACGATACTAGGCGAGGACGGAGCCTAAAACGCCCATTTTTTGGGTTCACTGTGATGCAAACATGTTACGTAAAATAATACATCCCGAAACTATGCCATAAGTTGCACGTGGATTTCGCGAAATACGAAACGGTTGGCGAAGTTGAAGTGGATGATCGCCACGATGTTAGGCGAGGACGGAGCCTGAAAACGCCCATTTGTTTGGGTTCACTGGGATGCAATCATGTTACGTAAAATAATACATCCTGAAACTATGCCATAAGGTGCACGTGGATTTCGCGAAATTCGAAACGGGGCCGATGTTGAAGTGGATGTTCGCCACGATGTTAGGCGAGGACGGAGCCTAAAACGCCCATTTGTTTGGGTTCACTGGGATGCAATGATGTTACGTAAAAATTGCATCCCGAAACTATGCTATTGAGGCGCACGTGGATTTCGAGAATTCCACAACGGGATCGATGTTGTAGTGGATGATCGCCACGATGTTAGGCGAGGACGGAGCCTAAAACGCCCATTTGTTTGGGGTCACTGGGATGCAATCATGTTACGTAAAATAATACATCCCGTAACTATGCCATAAGGTGCACGTGGATTTCGCGAAATCCGAAACCGGGGCGATGTTGAAGTGGATGATAGCCACGATGTTAGGCGAGGACGGAGCCTAAAACGCCCATTTGTTTGGGTTCACTGGGATGCAATCATGTTACGTAAAATAATACATCCCGAAACTATGCCATAAGCTGCACGTGGATTTCGCGAAGTCCACAACGGGGGCGATGTTGAAGTGGATGTTCGCCACGACGTTAGGCGAGGACGGAGCCTAAAACGCCCATTTGTTTGGGTTCACTGCGATGCAATCATGTTACGTAAAATAATACATCCCGTAACTATGCCATAAGGTGCACGTGGATTTCGCGAAATCCGAAACCGGGGCGATGTTGAAGTGGATGATCGTCACGATGTTAGGCGAGGACGGAGCCTAAAACGCCCATTTGTTTGGGTTCGCTGGGATGCAATCATGTTACGTAAAATAATACATCCCGAAACTATGCCATAAGGTGCACGTGGATTTCGCGAAATCCGAAACCGGGGCGATGTTGAAGTGGATGTTCGCCACGATGTTAGGCGAGGACGGAGCCTAAAACGCCCATTTGTTTGGGTTCACTGGGATGCAATCATGTTACGTAAAATAATACATCCCGAAAC
Source organism: Anabrus simplex (assembly GCF_040414725.1). NCBI lineage: Eukaryota > Metazoa > Arthropoda > Insecta > Orthoptera > Tettigoniidae > Anabrus > Anabrus simplex. Next base: position 75,196,854 of record NC_090273.1, on the reverse strand, counting down.
TATGCCATAAGGTGCCCGTGGATTTCGCGAAAGCCGAAACGGGGGCGATGTTGAAGTGGATGTTCGCCACGATGTTAGGCGAGGACGGAGCCTAAAACGCCCATTTCTTTGGGTTCACTGGGTTGCAATCATGTTACGTAAAAATTGCATCCCGAAACTATGCTATTGAGGCGCACGTGGATTTCGCGAAGTCCACAACGGGGGCGATGTTGAAGTGGATGATCGCCACGATGTTAGGCGAGGACGGATCCTAAAACGCTCCTTTTGTTTGGGTTCACTGGGATGCAATCATGTTACGTAAAATAATACATCCCGAAACTATGCCATAAGGTGCACGTGGATTTCGCGAAATCTGAAACGGGGGCGATGTTGATGTGGATGATCGCCACGATGTTATGCGATAACGGAGCCTAAAACGCCCATTTGTTTGGGTTCACTGGGATGTAGTTATTTTCGTAAAAATGCTTCCCTAATCTATGTCATTGAGGCGCACGTGGATTTCGCGAGTTCCGAAACGGGGGCAATGTTGAAGTGGATGGTCGCCACGATGTTAGGCGAGGACGGAGCCTAAAACGCCCATTTGTTTGGGGTCACTGGGATGCAATCATGTTACGTAAAATAATACATCCCGTAACTATGCCATAAGGTGCGCGTGGATTTCGCGAAATCCGAAACCGGGGCGATGTTGAAGTGGATGATCGCCACGATGTTAGGCGAGGACGGAGCCTAAAACGCCCATTGGTTTGTTTCACTGGGATGCAACTACTTTACATTAAAGTATTTATCAAAAAATTATGACATTGGGGCGCACGTGGATTACGCGAATTACGCAACGGGGGCGATGTTGATGATCGCCACGATGTTAGGCGAGGACGGAGCCTAATACGCCCATTTGTTTGTGTTCTCTGTGATGCAATTATTTAACGTTAAAAATGCATCACGAAACTATGCTATTGAGGCGCACGTGAAGTTTCGCGAAGTCCACAACGGGGGCGATTTTGATGTGGATGATCGCCACGATGTTAGCCGAGGACGGAACCTAAAACGCCCGTTTGTTTGGGTTCACTGGGATGCAATCATGTTACGTAACATAATACATCCCGAAACTCTGCCAGAAGGTGCACGTGGATTTTTGGGAAATCCGAAACGGGGGCGATGTTGAAGTGGATGATCGCCACGATGTTAGGCGAGGACGGAGCCTAAAACGCCAATTTGTTTGGGTTCACTGGGATGTAATTATTTTACGTTAAGATGCTTCCCTAATCTATGTCATTGAGGCGCACGTGGATTTCGCGAGGTCCGTAACGGGGGCGATTATGAAGTGGATGGTCGCCACGATGTTAGGCGAGGACGGTGCCTAAGACGCCCATTTGTTTGGGTTCTCCGTGATGCAATCATGTTACCTAAAAATTGGAACCGAAACTATGCTATTGAGGCGCACGTGGATTTCGCGAAGTCCACAACGGGACGATGTTGAAGTGGATGATCGCCACGATGTTACGCGAGGACGGAGCCTAAAACGCCCATTTTTGCGTTCACTGGGATGGAATCCTGTTAAGTAAAAAGTGCATCCCGAAAATATGACATTGAGGCGCAGGTGGATTTCGTGAAATCCGCAACGGGGGCGATGTTGAAGTGGATGATCGCCACGATGTTAGGCGAGGACGGAGCCTAAATCGCCCATTTGTTTGGGTTCTCTGTGATGCAATGATGTTACCTAAAAATTGGAACCGAAACTATGGTATTGAGGCGCACGTGGATTTCGCGAAGTCCACAACGGGACGATGTTGAAGTGGATGATCGCCACGATGTTAGGCGAGGACGGAGCCTAAAACGCCCATTTGTTTGGGTTCTCTGTGATGCAATCATGTTACGTAAAAATTGCATCCCGAAACTATGCTATTGAGGCGCACGTGGATTTCGCGAAGTCCACAACGGGGGCGATGTTGAAGTGGATGATCGCCACGATGTTACGCGAGGACGGAGCCTAAAACTCCCATTTGTTTGGGTTCACTGGGATGCAATCATCTTACGTAAAATAATACATCCCGAAACTATGCCATAAGGTGCACGTGGATTTCGTGAAATCCGAAACGGGGGCGATGTTGAAGTGGATGATCGCCACAATGTTAGGCGAGGACGGAGCCTAAAACGCCCATTTGTTTGGGTTCACTGGGATGCAATCATGATACGTAAGAATTGCATCCCGAAGCTATGCTTTTGAGGCGCACGTGGATTTCGAGAAGTCCACAACGGGGGCGATGTTGAAGTGGATGATCGCCACGATGTTAGGCGAGGACGGAGCCTAAAACGCCCATTTGTTTGGGTTCACTGGGATGCAATCATGTAACGTAACATAATACATCCCGAAACTATGCCATAAGGTGCAAGTGGATTTCGTGAAATCCGAAACGGGGCGATGTTGAAGTGGATGGTCGCCACGATGTTAGGCGAGGACGGAGCCCAAAACGCCCATTTTTTGGGGTTCACTGGGGTGCAATCATGTTACGTAAAATAATACATCCCGAAACTATGCCATAAGGTGCACGTGGATTTCGCGAAATCCGAAACGGGGGCGATGTTGAAGTGGATGATCGCCACGATGTTAGGCGAGGACGGAGCCTAAAACGCCCATTTGTTTGGGTTCACTGGGATGTAATTATTTACGTTAGAATGCTTCCCTAATCTATGTCATTGAGGCGCACGTGGATTTCGCGAGGTCCGAAACGGGGGCGATGTTGAAGTGGATGGTCGCCACGATGTTAGGCGAGGACGGTGCCTAAAACGCCCATTTGTTTGGGTTCACTTGGATGCAATCCTGTTACGTAGTAAAATGCATCTCGAAAATATGACATTGAGGCGTACGTGGATTTCGTGAAATCCGCAACGGGGGCGATGTTGAAGTGGATGATCGCCACGATGTTAGGCGACGACGGAGCCTAAAACGCCCATTTGTCTGGGTTCACTGGGATGCAATCATGTTACGTAAAAATTGCATCCCGAAACTATGCTATTGAGGCGCACGTGGATTTCAAGGAGTCCACAACGGGGGCGATGTTGAAGTGGATGATCGCCACGATACTAGGCGAGGACGGAGCCTAAAACGCCCATTTTTTTGGGTTCACTGGGATGCAATCATGTCACGTAAAATAATACATCCCGAAACTATGCCATAAGTTGCACGTGGATTTCGCGAAATACGAAACGGTTGGCGATGTTGAAGTGGATGATCGCCACGATGTTAGGCGAGGACGGAGCCTAAAACCCCCATTTGTTTGGGTTCTCTGTGATGCAATCATGTTACGTAAAAATTGCATTCCGAAACTATGCTATTCAGGCGCACGTTTATTTCGCGAAGTCCACAACGGGAGCGATGTTGAAGTGGATGATCGCCACGATGTTAGGCGAGGACGGAGCCTGAAAGCGCCCATTTGTTTGGGTTCACTGGGATGCAATCATGTTACGTAAAAAAATGCATCCCAAAAATATGACATTGAGGCGCAGGTGGATTTCGTGAAATCCGCAACGGGGGCGATGTTGAAGTGGATGATCGCCACGATGTTAGGCGAGGACGGAGCCTAAAACGCACATTTGTTTGGGTTCTCTGTGAGGCAATTATGTTACCTAAAAATTGCATCCCCATACTATGCTATTGGTGCGCACGTGGATTTCGCGAAGTCCACAACGGGGGCGATGTTGAAGTGGATGATCGCCACGATGTTAGGCGAGGTCGGAGCCTAAAACGCCCATTTGTTTTGAGTTCACTGGGATGTAATCATGTTACGTAACATAATACATCGCGGAACTATGCCATAAGTTGCACGTGGATTTCGCGAAATCCGAAACGGGGGCGATGTTGAAGTGGATGATGGCCACGATGTTAGGCGAGGACGGTGCCTAAAACGCCCATTTGATTGGGTTCACTTGGATGTAATCCTGTTACGTAATATAATGCATCCCAAAAATATGACATTGAGGCGCACGTGGATTTTGTGAAATCCGGAACGGGGGCGATGTTGAAGTGGATGTTCGCCACGATGTTAGGCGAGGACGGAGCCTAAAACGCCCATTTGTTTGGGTTCACTTGGATGCAATCATGTTACGAAAAAATTGCATACCGAAACTAAGCTATTGAGGCGCACGTGGATTTCGAGAAGTCCACAACGGGGGCGATGTTGAAGTGGATGATCGCCACGATGTTAGGCGAGGACGGATCGTAAAACGCCCATTTGTTTGGGTTCACTGGGATGCAATCATGTTACGTAAAATAATACATCCCGAAACTATGCCATAAGGTGCCCGTGGATTTCGCGAAAGCCGAAACGGGGGCGATGTTGAAGTGGATGTTCGCCACGATGTTAGGCGAGGACGGAGCCTAAAACGCCCATTTGTTTGGGTTCACTGGGATGCAATCATGTTACGTAAAAATTGCATCCCGAAACTATGCTGTTGAGGCGCACGTGGATTTCGAGAAGTCCACAACGGGGGCGATGTTGAAGTGGATGATCGCCACGATGTTAGGCGAGGACGGAGCCTAAAACGCCCATTTGTTTGGGTTCACTGGGATGCAATCATGTTACGTATAGTAATACATCCCGAAACTATGCGATAATGTGCACGTGGATTTCGCAAAATCCGAAATGGGGGCGATGTTGAAGAGGGTGATCGCCACGATGTTAGGCGAGGACGGAGCCTAAAACGCCCATTTGTTTGGGTTCTCTGTGATAGAATCATGTTACGTAAAAGTTGCATCCCGAAAGTATGCTATTGAGGCGCACGTGGTTTTCGCGAAGTCCACAACGGGGGCGATGTTGAAGTGGATGTTCGCCACGATGTTAGGCGAGGACGGAGCCTAAAACGCCCATTTGTTTGGGTTCACTGGGATGCAATCATGTTACGTAAAATAATACATCCCGTAACTATGCCATAAGGTGCACGTGGATTTCGCGAAATCCGAAACCGGGGCGATGTTGAAGTGGATGATCGCCACGATGTTAGGCGAGGACGGAGCCTAAGACGCCCATTTGTTTGGGTTCACTGGGATGCAATCATGTTACGTAAAATAATACATCCCGTAACTATGCCATAAGGTGCACGTGGATTTCGCGAAATCCGAAACCGGGGCGATGTTGAAGTGGATGATCGCCACGATGTTAGGCGAGGACGGAGCCTAAAACGCCCATTTGTTTGGGTTCACTGGGATGCAATCATGTTACGTAAAATAATACATCCCGAAACTATGCCATAAGGTGCACGTGGATTTCGCGAAGTCCACAACGGGGGCGATGTTGAAGTGGATGTTCGCCACGATGTTAGGCGAGGACGGAGCCTAAAACGCCCATTTGTTTGGGTTCACTGGGATGCAATCATGTTACGTAAAATAATACATCCAAAACTATGCCATAAGGTGCACGTGGATTTCGCGAAATCCGAAACCGGGGCGATGTTGAAGTGGATGATCGCCACGATGTTAGGCGAGGACGGAGCCTAAAACGCCCATTTGTTTGGGTTCACTGGGATGCAATCATGTTACGCAAAATAATACATCCCGAAACTATGCCATAAGGTGCACGTGGATTTCGCGAAATCCGAAACCGGGGCGATGTTGAAGTGGATGTTCGCCACGATGTTAGGCGAGGACGGTGCCTGAAACGCCCATTTGTTTGGGTTCACTGGGATGCAATCATGTTACGTAAAAATTGCATCCCGAAACTATGCTATTGAGGCGCACGTGGATTTCGCGAAGTCCACAACGGGGGCGATGTTGAAGTGGATGATCGCCACGATGTTAGGCGAGGACGGATCCTAAAACGCTCCTTTTGTTTGGGTTCACTGGGATGCAATCATGTTACGTAAAATAATACATCCCGAAACTATGCCATAAGGTGCACGTGGATTTCGCGAAATCTGAAACGGGGGCGATGTTGAAGTGGATGATCGCCACGATGTTATGCGATAACGGAGCCTAAAACGCCCATTTGTTTGGGTTCACTGGGATGTAGGTATTTTCGTAAAAATGCTTCCCTAATCTATGTCATTGAGGCGCACGTGGATTTCGCGAGTTCCGAAACGGGGGCAATGTTGAAGTGGATGGTCGCCACGATGTTAGGCGAGGACGGTGCCTGAAACGCCCATTTGTTTGGGTTCACTTCGATGTAATCCTGTTACGTAATAAAATGCATCCCGAAAATATGACATTTAGGCGCACGTGGATTTCGTGATATCCGCAACGGGACCGATGTTGAAGTGGATGATCGCCACGATGTTACGCGAGGACGGAGCCTAAAACGCCCATTGGTTTGTTTCACTGGGATGCAACTACTTTACGTTAAAGTATTGATCAAAAAATTATGACATTGGGGCGCACGTGGATTACGCGAATTCCGCAACGGGGGCGATGTTGATGATCGCCACGACGTTAGGCGAGGACGGAGCGTAAAACGCCAATCTGTTTGGGTTCTCTGGGATCCAATCTGTTACGTAAAAAATGCATCCGGAAACTGTACCATTGAGGCGCACGTGGATCCCGCGAAAACCGAAACGGGGCGATGTTGATGTGGATGATCGCCACGATGTTAGGCAAGGACGGAGCCTAATACGCCCATTTGTTTGTGTTCTCTGTGATGCAATTATTTAACGTTAAAAATGCATCACGAAACTATGCTATTGAGGCGCACGTGAAGTTTCGCGAAGTCCACAACGGGGGCGATTTTGATGTGGATGATCGCCACGATGTTAGCCGAGGACGGAACCTAACACGCACGTTTGTTTGGGTTCACTGGGATGCAATCATGTTACGTAACATAATACATCCCGAAACTCTGCCAGAAGGTGCACGTGGATTTCGTGAAATCCGAAAAGGGGGCGATGTTGAAGTGGATGATCGCCACGATGTTAGGCGAGGACGGAGCCTAAAACGCCCATTTGTTTGGGTTCACTGGGATGTAATTATTTTACGTTAAGATGCTTCCCTAATCTATGTCATTGAGGCGCACGTGGATTTCGCGAGGTCCGTAACGGGGGCGATTATGAAGTGGATGGTCGCCACGATGTTAGGCGAGGACGGTGCCTAAAACGCCCATTTGTTTGGGTGCACTAGATGCAAAACTGATACGTAATAAAATGCATCCCGAAAATATGACATTGAGGCGCACGTGGATTTCGTGAAATCCGCAACGGGGGCGATGTTGAAGTGGATGATCGCCACAATGTTAGGCGACGACGGTGCCTAAAACGCCCATTTTTGGGTTCACTGGGATGGAATCCTGTTACGTAAAAAGTGCATCCCGAAAATATGACATTGAGGCGCAGGTGGATTTCGTGAAATCCGCAACGGGGGCGATGTTGAAGTGGATGATCGCCACGATGTTAGGCGAGGACGGAGCCTAAAACGCCCATTTGTTTGGGTTCTCTGTGATGCAATCATGTTACCTAAAAATTGGAACCGAAACTATGCTATTGAGGCGCACGTGGATTTAGCGAAGTCCACAACGGGACGATGTTGAAGTGGATGATCGCCACGATGTTAGGCGAGGACGGAGCCTAAAACGCCCATTTGTTTGGGTTCTCTGTGATGCAATCATGTTACGTAAAAATTGCATTCCGAAACTATGCTATTGAGGCGCACGTGGATTTCGCGAAGTCCACAACGGGGGCGATGTTGAAGTGGATGATCGCCACGATGTTACGCGAGGACGGAGCATAAAACGCCCATTTGTTTGGGTTCACTGGGATGCAATCATCTTACGTAAAATAATACATCCCTAAACTATGCCATAAGGTGCACGTGGATTTCGTGAAATCCGAAACGGGGGCGATGTTGAAGTGGATGATCGCCACAATGTTAGGCGAGGACGGAGCCTAAAACGCCCATTTGTTTGGGTTCACTGGGATGCAATCATGATACGTAAGAATTGCATCCCGAAGCTATGCTTTTGAGGCGCACATGGATTTCGAGAAGTCCACAACGGGGGCGATGTTGAAGTGGATGATCGCCACGATGTTAGGCGAGGACGGAGCCTAAAACGCCCATTTGTTTGGGTTCACTGGGATGCAATCATGTAACGTAAAATAATACATCCCGAAACTATGCCATAAGGTGCAAGTGGATTTCGTGAAATCCGAAACGGGGCGATGTTGAAGTGGATGGTCGCCACGATGTTAGGCGAGGACGGAGCCCAAAACGCCCATTTCTTTGGGTTCACTGGGGTGCAATCATGTTACGTAAAATAATACATCCCGAAACTATGCCATAAGGTGCACGTGGATTTCGCGAAATCCGAAACGGTGGCGATGTTGCAGTGGATGATCGCCACGATGTTAGGCGAGGACGGAGCCTAAAACGCCCATTTGTTTGGGTTCACTGGGATGTAATTATTTACGTTAGAATGCTTCCCTAATCTATGTCATTGAGGCGCACGTGGATTTCGCGAAGTCCGAAACGGGGGCGATGTTGAATTGGATGGTCGCCACGATGTTAGGCGAGGACGGTGCCTAAAACGACCATTTGTTTGGGTTCACTTGGATGCAATCCTGTTACGTAGTAAAATGCATCCCGAAAATATGACATTGAGGCGTACGTGGATTTCGTGAAATCCGCAACGGGGGCGATGTTGAAGTGGATGATCGCCACGATGTTAGGCGACGACGGAGCCTAAAACGCCCATTTGTCTGGGTTCACTGGGATGCAATCATGTTACGTAAAAATTGCATCCCGAAACTATGCTATTGAGGCGCACGTGGATTTCAAGGAGTCCACAACGGGGGCGATGTTGAAGTGGATGATCGCCACGATACTAGGCGAGGACGGAGCCTAAAACGCCCATTTTTTTGGGTTCACTGGGATGCAATCATGTCACGTAAAATAATACATCCCGAAACTATGCCATAAATTGCACGTGGATTTCGCGAAATACGAAACGGTTGGCGATGTTGAAGTGGATGATCGCCACGATGTTAGGCGAGGACGGAGCCTAAAACCCCCATTTGTTTGGGTTCTCTGTGATGCAATCATATTACGTAAAAATTGCATTCCGAAACTATGCTATTCAGGCGCACGTTTATTTCGCGAAGTCCACAACGGGAGCGATGTTGAAGTGGATGATCGCCACGATGTTAGGCGAGGACGGAGCCTGAAAGCGCCCATTTGTTTGGGTTCACTGGGATGCAATCATGTTACGTAAAAAAATGCATCCCAAAAATATGACATTGAGGCGCAGGTGGATTTCGTGAAATCCGCAACGGGGGCGATGTTGAAGTGGATGATCGCCACGATGTTAGGCGAGGACGGAGCCAAAAACGCACATTTGTTTGGGTTCTCTGTGATGCAAACATGTTACCTAAAAATTGCATCCCCAAACTATGCTATTGGTGCGCACGTGGATTTCGCGAAGTCCACAACGGGGGCGATGTTGAAGTGGATGATCGCCACGATGTTAGGCGAGGACGGAGCCTAAAACGCCCATTTGTTTGAGTTCACTGGGATGTAATCATGTTACGTAACATAATACATCGCGGAACTATGCCATAAGTTGCACGTGGATTTCGCGAAATGCGAAACGGGGGCGATGTTGAAGTGGATGATCGCCACGATGTTAGGCGAGGACGGTGCCTAAAACGCCCATTTGATTGGGTTCACTTGGATGTAATCCTGTTACGTAATATAATGCATCCCAAAAATATGACATTGAGGCGCACGTGGATTTTGTGAAATCCGGAACGGGGGCGATGTTGAAGTGGATGTTCGCCACGATGTTAGGCGAGGACGGAGCCTAAAACGCCCATTTGTTTGGGTTCACTTGGATGCAATCATGTTACGAAAAAATTGCATACCGAAACTAAGCTATTGAGGTGCACGTGGATTTCGAGATGTCCACAACGGGGGCGATGTTGAAGTGGATGATCGCCACGATGTTAGGCGAGGACGGATCGTAAAACGCCCATTTGTTTGGGTTCACTGGGATGCAATCATGTTACGTAAAATAATACATCCCGAAACTATGCCATAAGGTGACCGTGGATTTCGCGAAAGCCGAAACGGGGGCGATGTTGAAGTGGATGTTCGCCACGATGTTATGCGAGGACGGAGCCTAAAACGCCCATTTGTTTGGGTTCACTGGGATGCAATCATGTTACGTAAAAATTGCATCCCGAAACTATGCTATTGAGGCGCACGTGGATTTCGCGAAGTCCACAACGGGGGCGATGTTGAAGTGGATGATCGCCACGATGTTAGGCGAGGACGGATCCTAAAACGCTCCTTTTGTTTGGGTTCACTGGGATGCAATCATGTTACGTAAAATAATACATCCCGAAACTATGCCATAAGGTGCACGTGGATTTCGCGAAATCTGAAACGGGGGCGATGTTGAAGTGGATGATCGCCACGATGTTATGCGATAACGGAGCCTAAAACGCCCATTTGTTTGGGTTCACTGGGATGTAGTTATTTTCGTAAAAATGCTTCCCTAATCTATGTCATTGAGGCGCACGTGGATTTCGCGAGGTCCGAAACGGGGGCAATGTTGAAGTGGATGGTCGCCACGATGTTAGGCGAGGACGGTGCCTGAAACGCCCATTTGTTTGGGTTCACTTCGATGTAATCCTGTTACGTAATAAAATGCATCTCGAAAATATGACATTGAGGCGCACGTGGATTTCGTGAAATCCGCAACGGGACCGATGTTGAAGTGGATGATCGCCACGATGTTAGGCGAGGACGGAGCCTGAAAGCGCCCATTTGTTTGGGTTCACTGGGATGCAATCATGTTACCTAAAATAATACAACCCGAAACTATGCCATAAGGTGCACGTGGATTTCGCGATATTCGAAACGGGGGCAATGTTGAAGTGGATGTTCGCCACGATGTTAGGCGAGGACGGTGCTTAAAACGCCCATTTGTTTGGGTTCACTGGGATGCAATCATGTTACGTAAAAATTGCATCCCGAAACTATGCTATTGAGGCGCACGTGGATTTCGAGAAGTCCACAACGGTGGCGATGTTGAAGTGGATGATCGCCACGATGTTAGGCGAGGACGGAGCCTGAAAACGCCCATTTGTTTGGGTTCACTGGGATGCAATCATGTTACGTAAAATAATACATCCCGAAACTATGCCATAAAGTGCACGTGGATTTCGCGAAATTCGAAACGGGGCCGATGTTGAAGTGGAAGTTCGCCACGATGTTAGGCGAGGACGGAGCCTAAAACGCCCATTTGTTTGGGTTCACTAGGATGCAATCATGTTACGTAAAAATTGCATCCCGTAACTATGCTATTGAGGAGCACGTGGATTTCGAGAAGTCCACAACGGGGGCGATGTTGAAGTGGATGTTCGCCACGATGTTAGGCGAGGACGGAGCCTAAAACGCCCGTTTGTTTGGGTTCACTGGGATGCAATCATGTTACGTATAATAATACATCCCGAAACCATGCCATAAGGTGCACGTGGATTTCGCAAAATCCGAAACGGGGGCGATGTTGAAGAGGGTGATCGCCACGATATTAGGCGAGGACGGAGCCTAAAACGCCCATTTGTTTGGGTTCTCTGTGATAGAATCATGTTACGTAAAAATTGCATCCCGGAAGTATGCTATTGAGGCGCACGTGGATTTCGCGAAGTCCACAACGGGGGCGATGTTGAAGATGATGTTCGCCACGATGTTAGGCGAGGACGGAGCCTAAAACGCCCATTTGTTTGGGTTCACTGGGATGCAATCATGTTACGTAAAATAATACATCCCGTAACTATGCCATAAGGTGCACGTGGATTTCGCGAAATCCGAAACCGGGGCGATGTTGAAGTGGATGATCGCCACGATGTTAGGCGAGGACGGAGCCTAAAACGCCCATTTGTTTGGGTTCACTGGGATGCAATCATGTTACATAAAATAATACATCCCGAAACTATGCCATAAGGTTCACGTGGATTTCGTGAAGTCCACAACGGGGGCGATGTTGAAGTGGATGTTCGCCACGATGTTAGGCGAGGACGGAGCCTAAAACGCCCATTTGTTTGGGTTCACTGGGATGCAATCATGTTACGTAAAATAATACATCCCGTAACTATGCCATAAGGTGCACGTGGATTTCGCGAAATCCGAAACCGGGGCGATGTTGAAGTGGATGGTCGCCACGATGTTAGGCGAGGACGGAGCCTAAAACGCCCATTTGTTTGGGTTCTCTGGGATCCAATCTGTTACGTAAAAAATGCATCCCGAAACTGTACCATTGAGGCGCACGTGGATCCCGCGAAAACCGAAACGGGGCGATGTTGATGTGGATGACCGCCACGATGTTAGGCAAGGACGGAGCCTAATACGCCCATTTGTTTGTGTTCTCTGTGATGCAATTATTTAACGTTAAAAATGCATCACGAAACTATGCTATTGAGGCGCACGTGAAGTTTCGCGAAGTCCACAACGGGGGCGATTTTGATGTGGATGATCGCCACGATGTTAGCCGAGGACGGAACCTAAAACGCACGTTTGTTTGGGTTCACTGGGATGCAATCATGTTACGTAACATAATACATCCCGAAACTCTGCCAGAAGGTGCACGTGGATTTTTGCGAAATCCGAAACGGGGGCGATGTTGAAGTGGATGATCGCCACGATGTTAGGCGAGGACGGAGCCTAAAACGCCCATTTGTTTGGGTTCACTGGGATCCAATCATGTTACGTAAAATAATACATCCCGAAACTATGCCATAAAGTGCACGTGGATTTCGCGAAATTCGAAACGGGGCCGATGTTGAAGTGGATGTTCGCCACGATGTTAGGCGAGGACGGAGCCTAAAACGCCCATTTGTTTGGGTTCACTGGGATGCAATCATGTTACGTAAAAATTGCATCCCGTAACTATGCTATTGAGGAGCACGTGGATTTCGAGAAGTCCACAACGGGGGCGATGTTGAAGTGGATGATCGCCACGATGTTAGGCGAGGCCGGAGCCTAAAACGCCCATTTGTTTGGGTTCACTGGGATGCAATCATGTTACGTAAAAATTGCATCCCGAAACTATGCTATTGAGGCGCACGTGGATTTCGTGAAGTCCACAACGAGGGCGATGTTGAAGTGGATGATCGCCACGATGTTAGGCGAGGACGGAGCCTAAAACGAACATTTGTTTGGATTCACTGGGATGCAATCATGTTACGTAAAATAATACATCCCGAAACTATGCCATAAGGTGCACGTGGATTTCGTGAAATCTGAAACGGGGGCGATGTTGAAGTGGATGAACGCCACGATGTTAGGCGAGGACGGAGCCTAAAACGCCCATTTGTTTGGGTTCACTGGGATGCAATCATATTACGTAAAAATTGCATAACGAAACAATGCTATTGAGGCGCACGTGGATTTCGAGAAGTCCACAACGGGGGGGATGTTGAAGTGGATGGTCGCCACGATGTTAGGCGAGGACGGAGCCTAAAACGCGCATTTTTTGGGTTCACTGTGATGCAAACATGTTACGTAAAATAATACATCCCGAAACTATGCCATAAGGTGCACGTGGATTTCGCGAAATTCGAAACGGGGGCGATGTTGAAGTGGATGATCGCCACGATGTTAGGCGACGACGGAGCCTAAAGCGCCCATTTGTTTGGGTTCACTGGGATGCAATCATGTTACGTAAAATAATACATCCCGAAACTATGCCATAAGTTGCACGTGGATTTCGCGAAATACGAAACGGGGGCGATGTTGAAGTGGATGATCGCCACGATGTTAGGCGAGGACGGAGCCTAAAACGCCCATTTGTTTGGGTTCACTGGGATGTAATCATGTTACGTAAAATAATACATCCCGCAACTATGCCATAAGGTGCAAGTGGATTTCTGGACGTCAGAACCGGGGGCGATGTTGAAGTGGATGATCGCCACGATCTTAGCAGAGGACGGAGCCTAAAACGTCCATTTTATGTGTTCCTCGTGACGCAACTATTTTGCGTTATCTACGTTTAAGGCATCGTAAGAAAAACGCCGTATATGCCACCGACGATTTTGTGAAGTCCCAAACGGGGGCGAGTTTGATGTGGATGAACGGATGCTAGGCGAGACGCGTAGCATAACACGCACCTTTGAATGCGTTATCATTGATGTTATTTTTCTAATTTATCAAACGCCTCCTCAAGACATCGCCGTAAATGCGATCGGAGATATCGTGAAATCAGTAACCGGGGCGATGTTGAAGTGGATGATTGCCACAATGTTAGGCGGGGACGGTGCCTAAAACGCCCATTTGTTTGAGTTCACTGGCATGCAATCCTGTTATGTAAAAAATGCATCCCGAATATATGACATTTTAATTCGAAGGTGGATTTCGTGAAATCCGCAACGGGGGCGATGTTGAAGTGGATGATCGGCACGATGTTAGGCGAGGACGGAGCCTAAAACGCCCATTTGTTTGGGTTTTCTGTGATGCAATCATGTTACCTAAAAATTGCATCCCGAAACTATGCTATTGGGGCGCACGTGGATTTCGCGAAGTCCACAACGGGGGCGATGTTGAAGTGGATGATCGCCACGATGTTAGGCGAGGACGGAGCCTAAAACGCCCATTTGTTTGGGTTCTCTGTGATGCAATCATGTTACCTAAAAATTGCATCCCGAAATTATGCTATTGAGGCGCACGTGGATTTCGCGAAGTCCACAACGGGGGCGATGTTGATGTGGATGATCGCCACGATGTTAGGCGAGGACGGAGCCTAAACCACCCATTTTTTTGGGTTCACTGTGATGCAAACATGTTACGTAAAATAATACATCCCGAAACTAAGCCATAAGGTGAACGCGGATATCGCGAAATCCGAAACGGGGGCGATGTTGAAGTGGATGATCGCCACGATGTTAGGCGAGGATGGAGCCTAAAACGCCCATTTGTTTGGGTTCACTGGGATGTAATTATTTTACGTTAAAATGCTTCCCTAATCTATGTCATTGAGGCGCACGTGGATTTCGCTAGGTCCGAAACGGGGGCGATGTTGAAGTGGATGGTCGCCACGATGTTAGGCGAGGACGGTGCCTAAAACACCCATTTGTTTGAGTTCACTTGGATGCTATCCTGTTACGTAGTAAAATGCATCCCGAAAATATGACATTGAGGCGCACGTGGATTTCGTGAAATCCGCAACGGGCGCGATGTTGAAGTGGATGATCGCCACGATGTTAGGCGAGGACGGAGCCTAAAACGCCCATTTGTTTGGGTTCAGTGGGATGCAATCATGTTACGTAAAAATTGCATCCCGAAGCTATGCTATTGAGGCGCACGTGGATTTAAAGGAGTCCACAACGGGGGCGATGTTGAAGTGGATGCTCGCCACGATATTATTCGAGGACGGAGCCTAAAACGCCCATTTTTTGGGGTTCACTGGGCTGCAATCATGTTACGTAAAATAATACATCCCGAAACTATGCCATAAGTTGCACGTTGATTTCCCGAAATACGAAACGGGGGCGATGTTGAAGTGGATGATCGCCACGATGTTAGGCGAGGACGGAGCCTAAAACGCCCATTTGTTTGGGTTCTCTTAGATGCAATCATGTTACGTAAAAATTGCATCCCGAAACTATGCTATTGAGGCGCACGTGGATTTCGCGAAGTCCACAACGGTGGCGAGGTTGAAGTGAATGATCGCCACAATATTAGGCGAGGACGAAGCCTAAAACGCCCATTTGTTTGGGTACACTGGGATGCAATCATGTTATGTAAAATAATACATCCCGAAACTATGCCATAAGGTGCACGTGGATTTTGCGAAATTCGAAACGGGGGCGATGTTGAAGTGGATGATCGCCGCGATGTTAGGCGAGGACGGAGCCTAAAACGCCCATTTGTTTGGGTTCTCTGTGATGCAATCATGTTACCTAAAACTTGCATCCCGAAACTATGCTATTGAGGCGCAAGTGGATTTCGCGAAGTCCACAACGGGGGCGATGTTGAAGTGGATGATCGCCACGATGTTAGGCGAGGACGGAGCCTAAAACGCCCATTTGTTTGGGTTCACTGGGATGCAATCATGTTACGTAAAAATTGCATAACGTAACTACGCTATTGAGGCGCACGTGGATTTCGAGAAGTCCACAACGAGGCGATGTTGAAGTGGATGATCGCCACGATGTTAGGCGAGGACGGAGCCTAAAACGCCCATTTGTTTGGGTTCACTGGGATGCAATCATGTTACGTAAAATAATACATCCCGAAACTATGCCATAAGGTGCACGTGGATTTCGCGATATCCGAAACGGGGGCGATGTTGAAGTGGATGATCGCCACGATGTTAGGCGAGGACGGTGCCTAAAACACCCATTTGTTTGAGTTCACTTGGATGCTATCCTGTTACGTAGTAAAATGCATCACGAAAATATGACATTGAGGCGCACGTGGATTTCGTGAAATCCGCAACGGGGGCGATGTTGAAGTGGATGATCGCCACGATGTTAGGCGAGGACGGAGCCTAAAACGCCCATTTGTTTGGGTTCACTGGGATGCAATCATGTTATGTAAAAATTGCATCCGGAAGCTATGCTATTGAGGCGCACGTGGATTTAAAGGAGTCCACAACGGGGGCGATGTTGAAGTGGATGATCGCCACGATATTAGGCGAGGACGGAGCCTAAAACGCCCATTTGTTTGGGTTCACTGTGATGCAATCATGCTACGTAAAAAAGCATCCCGAAACTATGCCATTGAGGCGCACGCTGAAATCGCTAAGTCCGCAACGGGGGCGATGATGATGATCGCCACGATGTTAGGCGAGGACGGAGCCTAAAACGCCAATCTGTTTGGGTTCTCTGGGATGCAATCTGTTACGTAAAAAATGCATCCCGAAACTGTACCATTGAGGCGCACGTGGATCTTGCGATATCCTAAACGGGGCAATGTTGATGTGGATGATCGCCACGACGTTTGGCGAGGACGGAGCCTAAAACGCCCATTTGTTTGTGTTCTCTGTGATGCAATTATTTAACGTTAAAAAATGCATCACGAAACTATGCTACTGAGGCGCACGTGAAATTTCGCGAAGTCCACAACGGGGGCGATTTTGAAGTGGATGATCGCCACGATGTTAGGCGAATACGGAACCTTAAACGCCCGTTTGTTTGGGTTCACTGGGATGCAATCATGTTACGTAACATAATACATCCCGAAACTCTGCCATATGGTGCACGTTGATTTCGCGAAATCCGAAACGGGGGCGATGTTGAAGTGGATGATCGCCACGATGTTAGGCGAGGACGGAGCCTAAAACGCCCATTTGTTTGGGTTCACTGGGATGTAATTATTTTACGTTAAAATGCCTCCTTAATCTATGTCATTGAGGCGCACGTGGATTTCGCGAGGTCCGAAACGGGGGCGATTATGAAGTGGATGGTCGCCACGATGTTATGCGAGGACGGTGCCTAAAATGCCCATTAGTTTGGGTTCACATGGATGCAATCCTGATACGTAAAATAATACATCCCGAAACTATGCCATAAGGTGCACGTGAATTTCGTGAAATCCGAAAGGGGGGCGATGTTGAAGTGGATGTTCGCCACGATGTTAGGCGAGGACGGAGCCTAAAACGCCCATTAGTTTGGGTTCTCTGTGATGCAATCATGTTACCTAAAACTTGCATCCCGAAACTATGCTATTGAGGCGCACGTGGATTTCGCGAAGTCCACAACGGGGGCGATGTTGAAGTGGATGATCGCCACGATGTTAGGCGAGGACGGAGCCTGAAACGCCCATTTGTTTGGGTTCACTGGGATGCAATCATGTTACGTAAAAATTGCATAACGTAACTATGCTATTGAGGCGTACGTGGATTTCGAGAAGTCCACAACGAGGCGATGTTGAAGTGGATGATCGCCACGATGTTAGGCGAGGACGGAGCCTAAAACGCCCATTTGTTTGGGTTCACTGGGATGCAATCATGTTAAGTAAAATAATACATCACGAAACTATGCCATAAGGTGCACGTGGATTTCGCGAACTCCGAAACGGGGGCGATGTTGAAGTGGGTGATCGCCACGATGTTAGGCGAGGACGGAGCCTAAAACGCCCATTTGTTTGTGTTTTCTGTGATGCAATCATGTTACGTAAAAATTGCATCCCGTAACTATGCTATTGAGGCGCACGTGGATTTCGCGAAGTCCACAACGGGGGCGATGTTGAAGTGGATGGCCGCCACGATGTTAGGCGAGGACGGAGCCTAAAACGCCCATTTTTTTGGGTTCACTGTGATGCAAACATGTTACGTAAAATAATACATCCCGAAACTATGCCATAAGAAGCACGTGGATTTCGCGAAATCCGAAAAGGGGGCGATGTTGAAGTGGATGATCGCCACGATGTTAGGCGAGGACGGAGCCTAAAACGCCCATTTGTTTGTGTTCACTGGGATGTAATTATTTTACGTTAAAATGCTTCCCTAATCTATGTCATTGAGGCGCACGTGGATTTCGCGAGGTCCGAAACGGGGGCGATGTTGAAGTGGATGGTCGCCACGATGTTAGGCGAGGACGGTGCCTAAAACACCCATTTGTTTGAGTTCACTTGGATGCAATCCTGTTACGTAGTAAAATGCATCCCGAAAATATGACATTGAGACGCACGTGGATTGCGTGAAATCCGCAACGGGGGCGATGTTGAAGTGGATGATCGCCACGATGTTAGGCGAGGACGGAGGCTTAAACGCCCATTTGTTTGGGTTCACTGGGATGTAATTATTTTACGTTAAAATACTTCCCTAATCTATGTCATTGAGGCGCACGTGGATTTCGCGAGGTCCCAAACGGGGCGATGTTGAAGTGGATGGTCGCCACGATGTTAGGCGAGGACGGAGCCTAAAACGCCCATTTGTCTGGGTTCTCTGTGATGCAATCATGTTACGTAAAGATTGCATCCCGAAACTATGACTTTGAGGCGCACGTGGATTTCGCGAAGTCCACAACGGGGGCGATGTTGAAGTGGATGATCGCCACGATGTTAGGCGAGGACGAGCCTAAAACGCCCATTTGTTTGGGGTCACTGGGATGTAATTATTTTACGTTAAAATGCTTCCCTTATCTATGTCATTGAGGCGCACGTGGATTTCGCGAGGTCGAAACGGGGGCGATGTTGAAGTGGATCGTCGCCACGATGTTAGGCGAGGACGGAGCCTAAAACGCCCATTTTTTTGGGTTCACTGGGATGTAATTATTTTACGTTAAAATGCATCCCTAATCTATGTCATTGAGGCGCACGTGGATTTCGCGAGGTGCGAAACGGGGGCGATGTTGAACTGGATGGTCGCCACGATGTTAGGCGAGGACGGTGCCTAAAACGCCCATTTGTTTGGGTTCACTTGGATGCAATCCTGTTACGTAGTAAAATGCACCCCGAAAATATGACATTGAGGCGCACGTGGATTTCTTGAAATCCGCAACGGGGGCGATGTTGAAGTGGATGATCGCCACGATGTTAGGCGAGGGCGGTGCCTAAAACGTCCATTTGTTTGGGATCACTGGGATGCAATAATGTTACGTAAAAATTGCTTCCCGAAAATATGACATTGAGGCGCAGGTGGATTTCGTGAAATCCGCAATGGGGGTGATGTTGAAGTGGATGATCGCCACGATGTTAGGCGACGACGGAGCCTAAAACGCCCATTTGTTTGGGTTCTCTGTGATGCAATCATGTTACGTAAAATAATACATCCCGAGACTATGCCATAAGGTGCACGTGGATTAAGCGAAATTCGAAACGGGGGCGATGTTGAAGTGGATGGTCGCCACGATGTTAGGCGAGGACGGTGCCTAAAACGCCCATTTGTTTGGGTTCTCTGTGATGCAATCCTGTTACGTAGTAAAACGCATCCCGAAAATATGGCATTGAGGCCCACGTGGATTTCGTGAAATCCGCAACGGGCTCGATGTTGAAGTGGATGATCGCCACGAGTTTAGGCGAGGACGGAGCCTAAAACGCCCATTTGTTTGGGATCACTGGGATGAAATCCTGTTACGTAAAAATTGCATCCCGAAACTATGCTATTGAGGCGCACGTGGATTTCGCGAAGTCCAAAACGGGGGCGGTTTTGAAGTGGACGATCGCCACGATGTTAGGCGAGGACGGAGCCTAAAACGCCCATTTGTTTGGGTTCACTGGGATGCAATCATGTTACGTAAAATAATACATCCCGAGACTATGCCATAAGGTGCACGTGGATTTCGCGAAATTCGAAACGGGGGCGATGTTGAAGTGGATGATCGCCACGATGTTAATCGGGGACGGAGCCTAAAACGCGCATTTGTTTGGGTTCACTGGGATGCAATCATGTTACGTAAAAATTGCATCCCAAAACTATGCTATTGAGGCGCACGTGGATTTCGAGAAGTCCACAACGGGTGGCGATGTTGAAGTGGATGATCGCCACGATGTTAGGCGAGGACGGAGCCTAAAACGCCCATTTGTTTGGATTCTCTGTGATGCAATCATGTTACGTAATAATTGCATCCCGAAACTATGCTATTGAGGCGCACGTGGATTTCGCGAAGTCCACAACGGGGGCGATGTTGAAGTGGATGGTCGCCACGATGTTAGGCGAGGACGGAGCCTACAACGCCCATTTTTTTGGGTTCACTGGGATGCAATCATGTTACGTAAAATAATACATCCCCAAACTATGCCATAAGGTGCACGTGGATTTCGCGAAATCCGAAATGGGGGCGATGTTGAAGTGGATGATCGCCATGATGTTAGGCGAGGACGGAGCCTAAAACGCCCATTTGTTTGGGTTCACTGGGATGTAATTATTTTACGTTAAAATGCTTCCCTAATCTATGTCATTGAGGCGCACGTGGATTTCGCGAGGTCCGAAACGGGGTCGATGTTGAACTGGATGGTCGCCACGATGTTAGGCGAGGACGGTGCCTAAAACGCCCATTTGTTTGGGTTCACTTGGATGCAATCCTGTTACGTAGTAAAATGCATCCCGAAAATATGACATTGAGGCGCACGTGGATTTCTTGAAATCCGCAACGGGGGCGATGTTGAAGTGGATGATCGCGACGATGTTAGGCGAGGACGGTGCCTAAAACGCCCATTAGTTTGGGTTCACATGGATGCAATCCTGATACGTAAAATAATACATCCCGAAACTATGCCATAAGGTGCACGTGAATTTCGTGAAATCCGAAACGGGGGCGATGTTGAAGTGGATGTTCGCCACGATGTTAGCCGAGGACGGAGCCTGAAACGCCCATTTGTTTGGGTTCACTGGGATGCAATCATGTTACGTAAAAATTGCATAACGTAACTATGCTATTGAGGCGTACGTGGATTTCGAGAAGTCCACAACGAGGCGATGTTGAAGTGGATGATCGCCACGATGTTAGGCGAGGACGGAGCCTAAAACGCCCATTTGTTTGGGTTCACTGGGATGCAATCATGTTAAGTAAAATAACACATCACGAAACTATGCCATAAGGTGCACGTGGATTTCGCGAACTCCGAAACGGGGGCGATGTTGAAGTGGGTGATCGCCACGATGTTAGGCGAGGACGGAGCCTAAAACGCCCATTTGTTTGTGTTTTCTGTGATGCAATCATGTTACGTAAAAATTGCATCCCGTAACTATGCTATTGAGGCGCACGTGGATTTCGCGAAGTCCACAACGGGGGCGATGTTGAAGTGGATGTTCGCCACGATGTTAGGCGAGGACGGAGCCTAAAACGCCCATTTGTTTGGGTTCACTGGGATGCAATCATGTTACGTAAAATAATACATCCCGTAACTATGCCATTAGGTGCACGTGGATTTCGCGAAATCTGAAACGGGGGCGATGTTGAAGTGGATGATCGCCACGATGTTAGGCGAGGACGGAGCCTAAAACGCCCATTTGTTTGGGTTCACTGGGATGCAATCATGTTACGTAAAATAATACATCTCGAAACTATGCCATAAGGTGCACGTGGATTTCGCGAAATCCGAAACGGGGCGATGTTGACGTGGATGATCGCCACGATGTTAGGCGAGGACGGAGCCTAAAACGCCCATTTGTTTGGGTTCACTGGGATGCAATCATGTTACGTAAAAAATGCATCCCGAAACTGTACTATTGAGGCGCACGTGGATCCCGCGAAATCCGAAACGGGGCGATGTTGATGTGGATGATCGCCACGATGTTAGGCGAGGACGGAGCCTAAAACGCCAATTTGTTTGGGTTCACTGGGATGTAATTATTTTACGTTAAGATGCTTCCCTAATCTATGTCATTGAGGCGCACGTGGATTTCGCGAGGTCCGTAACGGGGGCGATTATGAAGTGGATGGTCGCCACGATGTTAGGCGAGGACGGTGCCTAAGACGCCCATTTGTTTGGGTTCTCCGTGATGCAATCATGTTACCTAAAAATTGGAACCGAAACTATGCTATTGAGGCGCACGTGGATTTCGCGAAGTCCACAACGGGACGATGTTGAAGTGGATGATCGCCACGATGTTACGCGAGGACGGAGCCTAAAACGCCCATTTTTGCGTTCACTGGGATGGAATCCTGTTAAGTAAAAAGTGCATCCCGAAAATATGACATTGAGGCGCAGGTGGATTTCGTGAAATCCGCAACGGGGGCGATGTTGAAGTGGATGATCGCCACGATGTTAGGCGAGGACGGAGCCTAAATCGCCCATTTGTTTGGGTTCTCTGTGATGCAATGATGTTACCTAAAAATTGGAACCGAAACTATGGTATTGAGGCGCACGTGGATTTCGCGAAGTCCACAACGGGACGATGTTGAAGTGGATGATCGCCACGATGTTAGGCGAGGACGGAGCCTAAAACGCCCATTTGTTTGGGTTCTCTGTGATGCAATCATGTTACGTAAAAATTGCATCCCGAAACTATGCTATTGAGGCGCACGTGGATTTCGCGAAGTCCACAACGGGGGCGATGTTGAAGTGGATGATCGCCACGATGTTACGCGAGGACGGAGCCTAAAACTCCCATTTGTTTGGGTTCACTGGGATGCAATCATCTTACGTAAAATAATACATCCCGAAACTATGCCATAAGGTGCACGTGGATTTCGTGAAATCCGAAACGGGGGCGATGTTGAAGTGGATGATCGCCACAATGTTAGGCGAGGACGGAGCCTAAAACGCCCATTTGTTTGGGTTCACTGGGATGCAATCATGATACGTAAGAATTGCATCCCGAAGCTATGCTTTTGAGGCGCACGTGGATTTCGAGAAGTCCACAACGGGGGCGATGTTGAAGTGGATGATCGCCACGATGTTAGGCGAGGACGGAGCCTAAAACGCCCATTTGTTTGGGTTCACTGGGATGCAATCATGTAACGTAACATAATACATCCCGAAACTATGCCATAAGGTGCAAGTGGATTTCGTGAAATCCGAAACGGGGCGATGTTGAAGTGGATGGTCGCCACGATGTTAGGCGAGGACGGAGCCCAAAACGCCCATTTTTTGGGGTTCACTGGGGTGCAATCATGTTACGTAAAATAATACATCCCGAAACTATGCCATAAGGTGCACGTGGATTTCGCGAAATCCGAAACGGGGGCGATGTTGAAGTGGATGATCGCCACGATGTTAGGCGAGGACGGAGCCTAAAACGCCCATTTGTTTGGGTTCACTGGGATGTAATTATTTACGTTAGAATGCTTCCCTAATCTATGTCATTGAGGCGCACGTGGATTTCGCGAGGTCCGAAACGGGGGCGATGTTGAAGTGGATGGTCGCCACGATGTTAGGCGAGGACGGTGCCTAAAACGCCCATTTGTTTGGGTTCACTTGGATGCAATCCTGTTACGTAGTAAAATGCATCTCGAAAATATGACATTGAGGCGTACGTGGATTTCGTGAAATCCGCAACGGGGGCGATGTTGAAGTGGATGATCGCCACGATGTTAGGCGACGACGGAGCCTAAAACGCCCATTTGTCTGGGTTCACTGGGATGCAATCATGTTACGTAAAAATTGCATCCCGAAACTATGCTATTGAGGCGCACGTGGATTTCAAGGAGTCCACAACGGGGGCGATGTTGAAGTGGATGATCGCCACGATACTAGGCGAGGACGGAGCCTAAAACGCCCATTTTTTTGGGTTCACTGGGATGCAATCATGTCACGTAAAATAATACATCCCGAAACTATGCCATAAGTTGCACGTGGATTTCGCGAAATACGAAACGGTTGGCGATGTTGAAGTGGATGATCGCCACGATGTTAGGCGAGGACGGAGCCTAAAACCCCCATTTGTTTGGGTTCTCTGTGATGCAATCATGTTACGTAAAAATTGCATTCCGAAACTATGCTATTCAGGCGCACGTTTATTTCGCGAAGTCCACAACGGGAGCGATGTTGAAGTGGATGATCGCCACGATGTTAGGCGAGGACGGAGCCTGAAAGCGCCCATTTGTTTGGGTTCACTGGGATGCAATCATGTTACGTAAAAAAATGCATCCCAAAAATATGACATTGAGGCGCAGGTGGATTTCGTGAAATCCGCAACGGGGGCGATGTTGAAGTGGATGATCGCCACGATGTTAGGCGAGGACGGAGCCTAAAACGCACATTTGTTTGGGTTCTCTGTGAGGCAATTATGTTACCTAAAAATTGCATCCCCATACTATGCTATTGGTGCGCACGTGGATTTCGCGAAGTCCACAACGGGGGCGATGTTGAAGTGGATGATCGCCACGATGTTAGGCGAGGTCGGAGCCTAAAACGCCCATTTGTTTTGAGTTCACTGGGATGTAATCATGTTACGTAACATAATACATCGCGGAACTATGCCATAAGTTGCACGTGGATTTCGCGAAATCCGAAACGGGGGCGATGTTGAAGTGGATGATGGCCACGATGTTAGGCGAGGACGGTGCCTAAAACGCCCATTTGATTGGGTTCACTTGGATGTAATCCTGTTACGTAATATAATGCATCCCAAAAATATGACATTGAGGCGCACGTGGATTTTGTGAAATCCGGAACGGGGGCGATGTTGAAGTGGATGTTCGCCACGATGTTAGGCGAGGACGGAGCCTAAAACGCCCATTTGTTTGGGTTCACTTGGATGCAATCATGTTACGAAAAAATTGCATACCGAAACTAAGCTATTGAGGCGCACGTGGATTTCGAGAAGTCCACAACGGGGGCGATGTTGAAGTGGATGATCGCCACGATGTTAGGCGAGGACGGATCGTAAAACGCCCATTTGTTTGGGTTCACTGGGATGCAATCATGTTACGTAAAATAATACATCCCGAAACTATGCCATAAGGTGCCCGTGGATTTCGCGAAAGCCGAAACGGGGGCGATGTTGAAGTGGATGTTCGCCACGATGTTAGGCGAGGACGGAGCCTAAAACGCCCATTTGTTTGGGTTCACTGGGATGCAATCATGTTACGTAAAAATTGCATCCCGAAACTATGCTGTTGAGGCGCACGTGGATTTCGAGAAGTCCACAACGGGGGCGATGTTGAAGTGGATGATCGCCACGATGTTAGGCGAGGACGGAGCCTAAAACGCCCATTTGTTTGGGTTCACTGGGATGCAATCATGTTACGTATAGTAATACATCCCGAAACTATGCGATAATGTGCACGTGGATTTCGCAAAATCCGAAATGGGGGCGATGTTGTAGAGGGTGATCGCCACGATGTTAGGCGAGGACGGAGCCTAAAACGCCCATTTGTTTGGGTTCTCTGTGATAGAATCATGTTACGTAAAAGTTGCATCCCGAAAGTATGCTATTGAGGCGCACGTGGTTTTCGCGAAGTCCACAACGGGGGCGATGTTGAAGTGGATGTTCGCCACGATGTTAGGCGAGGACGGAGCCTAAAACGCCCATTTGTTTGGGTTCACTGGGATGCAATCATGTTACGTAAAATAATACATCCCGTAACTATGCCATAAGGTGCACGTGGATTTCGCGAAATCCGAAACCGGGGCGATGTTGAAGTGGATGATCGCCACGATGTTAGGCGAGGACGGAGCCTAAGACGCCCATTTGTTTGGGTTCACTGGGATGCAATCATGTTACGTAAAATAATACATCCCGTAACTATGCCATAAGGTGCACGTGGATTTCGCGAAATCCGAAACCGGGGCGATGTTGAAGTGGATGATCGCCACGATGTTAGGCGAGGACGGAGCCTAAAACGCCCATTTGTTTGGGTTCACTGGGATGCAATCATGTTACGTAAAATAATACATCCCGAAACTATGCCATAAGGTGCACGTGGATTTCGCGAAGTCCACAACGGGGGCGATGTTGAAGTGGATGTTCGCCACGATGTTAGGCGAGGACGGAGCCTAAAACGCCCATTTGTTTGGGTTCACTGGGATGCAATCATGTTACGTAAAATAATACATCCAAAACTATGCCATAAGGTGCACGTGGATTTCGCGAAATCCGAAACCGGGGCGATGTTGAAGTGGATGATCGCCACGATGTTAGGCGAGGACGGAGCCTAAAACGCCCATTTGTTTGGGTTCACTGGGATGCAATCATGTTACGCAAAATAATACATCCCGAAACTATGCCATAAGGTGCACGTGGATTTCGCGAAATCCGAAACCGGGGCGATGTTGAAGTGGATGTTCGCCACGATGTTAGGCGAGGACGGTGCCTGAAACGCCCATTTGTTTGGGTTCACTGGGATGCAATCATGTTACGTAAAAATTGCATCCCGAAACTATGCTATTGAGGCGCACGTGGATTTCGCGAAGTCCACAACGGGGGCGATGTTGAAGTGGATGATCGCCACGATGTTAGGCGAGGACGGATCCTAAAACGCTCCTTTTGTTTGGGTTCACTGGGATGCAATCATGTTACGTAAAATAATACATCCCGAAACTATGCCATAAGGTGCACGTGGATTTCGCGAAATCTGAAACGGGGGCGATGTTGAAGTGGATGATCGCCACGATGTTATGCGATAACGGAGCCTAAAACGCCCATTTGTTTGGGTTCACTGGGATGTAGGTATTTTCGTAAAAATGCTTCCCTAATCTATGTCATTGAGGCGCACGTGGATTTCGCGAGTTCCGAAACGGGGGCAATGTTGAAGTGGATGGTCGCCACGATGTTAGGCGAGGACGGTGCCTGAAACGCCCATTTGTTTGGGTTCACTTCGATGTAATCCTGTTACGTAATAAAATGCATCCCGAAAATATGACATTTAGGCGCACGTGGATTTCGTGATATCCGCAACGGGACCGATGTTGAAGTGGATGATCGCCACGATGTTACGCGAGGACGGAGCCTAAAACGCCCATTGGTTTGTTTCACTGGGATGCAACTACTTTACGTTAAAGTATTGATCAAAAAATTATGACATTGGGGCGCACGTGGATTACGCGAATTCCGCAACGGGGGCGATGTTGATGATCGCCACGACGTTAGGCGAGGACGGAGCGTAAAACGCCAATCTGTTTGGGTTCTCTGGGATCCAATCTGTTACGTAAAAAATGCATCCCGAAACTGTACCATTGAGGCGCACGTGGATCCCGCGAAAACCGAAACGGGGCGATGTTGATGTGGATGATCGCCACGATGTTAGGCAAGGACGGAGCCTAATACGCCCATTTGTTTGTGTTCTCTGTGATGCAATTATTTAACGTTAAAAATGCATCACGAAACTATGCTATTGAGGCGCACGTGAAGTTTCGCGAAGTCCACAACGGGGGCGATTTTGATGTGGATGATCGCCACGATGTTAGCCGAGGACGGAACCTAACACGCACGTTTGTTTGGGTTCACTGGGATGCAATCATGTTACGTAACATAATACATCCCGAAACTCTGCCAGAAGGTGCACGTGGATTTCGTGAAATCCGAAAAGGGGGCGATGTTGAAGTGGATGATCGCCACGATGTTAGGCGAGGACGGAGCCTAAAACGCCCATTTGTTTGGGTTCACTGGGATGTAATTATTTTACGTTAAGATGCTTCCCTAATCTATGTCATTGAGGCGCACGTGGATTTCGCGAGGTCCGTAACGGGGGCGATTATGAAGTGGATGGTCGCCACGATGTTAGGCGAGGACGGTGCCTAAAACGCCCATTTGTTTGGGTGCACTAGATGCAAAACTGATACGTAATAAAATGCATCCCGAAAATATGACATTGAGGCGCACGTGGATTTCGTGAAATCCGCAACGGGGGCGATGTTGAAGTGGATGATCGCCACAATGTTAGGCGACGACGGTGCCTAAAACGCCCATTTTTGGGTTCACTGGGATGGAATCCTGTTACGTAAAAAGTGCATCCCGAAAATATGACATTGAGGCGCAGGTGGATTTCGTGAAATCCGCAACGGGGGCGATGTTGAAGTGGATGATCGCCACGATGTTAGGCGAGGACGGAGCCTAAAACGCCCATTTGTTTGGGTTCTCTGTGATGCAATCATGTTACCTAAAAATTGGAACCGAAACTATGCTATTGAGGCGCACGTGGATTTAGCGAAGTCCACAACGGGACGATGTTGAAGTGGATGATCGCCACGATGTTAGGCGAGGACGGAGCCTAAAACGCCCATTTGTTTGGGTTCTCTGTGATGCAATCATGTTACGTAAAAATTGCATTCCGAAACTATGCTATTGAGGCGCACGTGGATTTCGCGAAGTCCACAACGGGGGCGATGTTGAAGTGGATGATCGCCACGATGTTACGCGAGGACGGAGCATAAAACGCCCATTTGTTTGGGTTCACTGGGATGCAATCATCTTACGTAAAATAATACATCCCTAAACTATGCCATAAGGTGCACGTGGATTTCGTGAAATCCGAAACGGGGGCGATGTTGAAGTGGATGATCGCCACAATGTTAGGCGAGGACGGAGCCTAAAACGCCCATTTGTTTGGGTTCACTGGGATGCAATCATGATACGTAAGAATTGCATCCCGAAGCTATGCTTTTGAGGCGCACATGGATTTCGAGAAGTCCACAACGGGGGCGATGTTGAAGTGGATGATCGCCACGATGTTAGGCGAGGACGGAGCCTAAAACGCCCATTTGTTTGGGTTCACTGGGATGCAATCATGTAACGTAAAATAATACATCCCGAAACTATGCCATAAGGTGCAAGTGGATTTCGTGAAATCCGAAACGGGGCGATGTTGAAGTGGATGGTCGCCACGATGTTAGGCGAGGACGGAGCCCAAAACGCCCATTTCTTTGGGTTCACTGGGGTGCAATCATGTTACGTAAAATAATACATCCCGAAACTATGCCATAAGGTGCACGTGGATTTCGCGAAATCCGAAACGGTGGCGATGTTGCAGTGGATGATCGCCACGATGTTAGGCGAGGACGGAGCCTAAAACGCCCATTTGTTTGGGTTCACTGGGATGTAATTATTTACGTTAGAATGCTTCCCTAATCTATGTCATTGAGGCGCACGTGGATTTCGCGAAGTCCGAAACGGGGGCGATGTTGAATTGGATGGTCGCCACGATGTTAGGCGAGGAGGGTGCCTAAAACGACCATTTGTTTGGGTTCACTTGGATGCAATCCTGTTACGTAGTAAAATGCATCCCGAAAATATGACATTGAGGCGTACGTGGATTTCGTGAAATCCGCAACGGGGGCGATGTTGAAGTGGATGATCGCCACGATGTTAGGCGACGACGGAGCCTAAAACGCCCATTTGTCTGGGTTCACTGGGATGCAATCATGTTACGTAAAAATTGCATCCCGAAACTATGCTATTGAGGCGCACGTGGATTTCAAGGAGTCCACAACGGGGGCGATGTTGAAGTGGATGATCGCCACGATACTAGGCGAGGACGGAGCCTAAAACGCCCATTTTTTTGGGTTCACTGGGATGCAATCATGTCACGTAAAATAATACATCCCGAAACTATGCCATAAATTGCACGTGGATTTCGCGAAATACGAAACGGTTGGCGATGTTGAAGTGGATGATCGCCACGATGTTAGGCGAGGACGGAGCCTAAAACCCCCATTTGTTTGGGTTCTCTGTGATGCAATCATATTACGTAAAAATTGCATTCCGAAACTATGCTATTCAGGCGCACGTTTATTTCGCGAAGTCCACAACGGGAGCGATGTTGAAGTGGATGATCGCCACGATGTTAGGCGAGGACGGAGCCTGAAAGCGCCCATTTGTTTGGGTTCACTGGGATGCAATCATGTTACGTAAAAAAATGCATCCCAAAAATATGACATTGAGGCGCAGGTGGATTTCGTGAAATCCGCAACGGGGGCGATGTTGAAGTGGATGATCGCCACGATGTTAGGCGAGGACGGAGCCAAAAACGCACATTTGTTTGGGTTCTCTGTGATGCAAACATGTTACCTAAAAATTGCATCCCCAAACTATGCTATTGGTGCGCACGTGGATTTCGCGAAGTCCACAACGGGGGCGATGTTGAAGTGGATGATCGCCACGATGTTAGGCGAGGACGGAGCCTAAAACGCCCATTTGTTTGAGTTCACTGGGATGTAATCATGTTACGTAACATAATACATCGCGGAACTATGCCATAAGTTGCACGTGGATTTCGCGAAATGCGAAACGGGGGCGATGTTGAAGTGGATGATCGCCACGATGTTAGGCGAGGACGGTGCCTAAAACGCCCATTTGATTGGGTTCACTTGGATGTAATCCTGTTACGTAATATAATGCATCCCAAAAATATGACATTGAGGCGCACGTGGATTTTGTGAAATCCGGAACGGGGGCGATGTTGAAGTGGATGTTCGCCACGATGTTAGGCGAGGACGGAGCCTAAAACGCCCATTTGTTTGGGTTCACTTGGATGCAATCATGTTACGAAAAAATTGCATACCGAAACTAAGCTATTGAGGTGCACGTGGATTTCGAGATGTCCACAACGGGGGCGATGTTGAAGTGGATGATCGCCACGATGTTAGGCGAGGACGGATCGTAAAACGCCCATTTGTTTGGGTTCACTGGGATGCAATCATGTTACGTAAAATAATACATCCCGAAACTATGCCATAAGGTGACCGTGGATTTCGCGAAAGCCGAAACGGGGGCGATGTTGAAGTGGATGTTCGCCACGATGTTATGCGAGGACGGAGCCTAAAACGCCCATTTGTTTGGGTTCACTGGGATGCAATCATGTTACGTAAAAATTGCATCCCGAAACTATGCTATTGAGGCGCACGTGGATTTCGCGAAGTCCACAACGGGGGCGATGTTGAAGTGGATGATCGCCACGATGTTAGGCGAGGACGGATCCTAAAACGCTCCTTTTGTTTGGGTTCACTGGGATGCAATCATGTTACGTAAAATAATACATCCCGAAACTATGCCATAAGGTGCACGTGGATTTCGCGAAATCTGAAACGGGGGCGATGTTGAAGTGGATGATCGCCACGATGTTATGCGATAACGGAGCCTAAAACGCCCATTTGTTTGGGTTCACTGGGATGTAGTTATTTTCGTAAAAATGCTTCCCTAATCTATGTCATTGAGGCGCACGTGGATTTCGCGAGGTCCGAAACGGGGGCAATGTTGAAGTGGATGGTCGCCACGATGTTAGGCGAGGACGGTGCCTGAAACGCCCATTTGTTTGGGTTCACTTCGATGTAATCCTGTTACGTAATAAAATGCATCTCGAAAATATGACATTGAGGCGCACGTGGATTTCGTGAAATCCGCAACGGGACCGATGTTGAAGTGGATGATCGCCACGATGTTAGGCGAGGACGGAGCCTGAAAGCGCCCATTTGTTTGGGTTCACTGGGATGCAATCATGTTACCTAAAATAATACAACCCGAAACTATGCCATAAGGTGCACGTGGATTTCGCGATATTCGAAACGGGGGCAATGTTGAAGTGGATGTTCGCCACGATGTTAGGCGAGGACGGTGCTTAAAACGCCCATTTGTTTGGGTTCACTGGGATGCAATCATGTTACGTAAAAATTGCATCCCGAAACTATGCTATTGAGGCGCACGTGGATTTCGAGAAGTCCACAACGGTGGCGATGTTGAAGTGGATGATCGCCACGATGTTAGGCGAGGACGGAGCCTGAAAACGCCCATTTGTTTGGGTTCACTGGGATGCAATCATGTTACGTAAAATAATACATCCCGAAACTATGCCATAAAGTGCACGTGGATTTCGCGAAATTCGAAACGGGGCCGATGTTGAAGTGGAAGTTCGCCACGATGTTAGGCGAGGACGGAGCCTAAAACGCCCATTTGTTTGGGTTCACTAGGATGCAATCATGTTACGTAAAAATTGCATCCCGTAACTATGCTATTGAGGAGCACGTGGATTTCGAGAAGTCCACAACGGGGGCGATGTTGAAGTGGATGTTCGCCACGATGTTAGGCGAGGACGGAGCCTAAAACGCCCGTTTGTTTGGGTTCACTGGGATGCAATCATGTTACGTATAATAATACATCCCGAAACCATGCCATAAGGTGCACGTGGATTTCGCAAAATCCGAAACGGGGGCGATGTTGAAGAGGGTGATCGCCACGATATTAGGCGAGGACGGAGCCTAAAACGCCCATTTGTTTGGGTTCTCTGTGATAGAATCATGTTACGTAAAAATTGCATCCCGGAAGTATGCTATTGAGGCGCACGTGGATTTCGCGAAGTCCACAACGGGGGCGATGTTGAAGATGATGTTCGCCACGATGTTAGGCGAGGACGGAGCCTAAAACGCCCATTTGTTTGGGTTCACTGGGATGCAATCATGTTACGTAAAATAATACATCCCGTAACTATGCCATAAGGTGCACGTGGATTTCGCGAAATCCGAAACCGGGGCGATGTTGAAGTGGATGATCGCCACGATGTTAGGCGAGGACGGAGCCTAAAACGCCCATTTGTTTGGGTTCACTGGGATGCAATCATGTTACATAAAATAATACATCCCGAAACTATGCCATAAGGTGCACGTGGATTTCGTGAAGTCCACAACGGGGGCGATGTTGAAGTGGATGTTCGCCACGATGTTAGGCGAGGACGGAGCCTAAAACGCCCATTTGTTTGGGTTCACTGGGATGCAATCATGTTACGTAAAATAATACATCCCGTAACTATGCCATAAGGTGCACGTGGATTTCGCGAAATCCGAAACCGGGGCGATGTTGAAGTGGATGGTCGCCACGATGTTAGGCGAGGACGGAGCCTAAAACGCCCATTTGTTTGGGTTCTCTGGGATCCAATCTGTTACGTAAAAAATGCATCCCGAAACTGTACCATTGAGGCGCACGTGGATCCCGCGAAAACCGAAACGGGGCGATGTTGATGTGGATGACCGCCACGATGTTAGGCAAGGACGGAGCCTAATACGCCCATTTGTTTGTGTTCTCTGTGATGCAATTATTTAACGTTAAAAATGCATCACGAAACTATGCTATTGAGGCGCACGTGAAGTTTCGCGAAGTCCACAACGGGGGCGATTTTGATGTGGATGATCGCCACGATGTTAGCCGAGGACGGAACCTAAAACGCACGTTTGTTTGGGTTCACTGGGATGCAATCATGTTACGTAACATAATACATCCCGAAACTCTGCCAGAAGGTGCACGTGGATTTTTGCGAAATCCGAAACGGGGGCGATGTTGAAGTGGATGATCGCCACGATGTTAGGCGAGGACGGAGCCTAAAACGCCCATTTGTTTGGGTTCACTGGGATCCAATCATGTTACGTAAAATAATACATCCCGAAACTATGCCATAAAGTGCACGTGGATTTCGCGAAATTCGAAACGGGGCCGATGTTGAAGTGGATGTTCGCCACGATGTTAGGCGAGGACGGAGCCTAAAACGCCCATTTGTTTGGGTTCACTGGGATGCAATCATGTTACGTAAAAATTGCATCCCGTAACTATGCTATTGAGGAGCACGTGGATTTCGAGAAGTCCACAACGGGGGCGATGTTGAAGTGGATGATCGCCACGATGTTAGGCGAGGCCGGAGCCTAAAACCACCATTTGTTTGGGTTCACTGGGATGCAATCATGTTACGTAAAAATTGCATCCCGAAACTATGCTATTGAGGCGCACGTGGATTTCGTGAAGTCCACAACGAGGGCGATGTTGAAGTGGATGATCGCCACGATGTTAGGCGAGGACGGAGCCTAAAACGAACATTTGTTTGGATTCACTGGGATGCAATCATGTTACGTAAAATAATACATCCCGAAACTATGCCATAAGGTGCACGTGGATTTCGTGAAATCTGAAACGGGGGCGATGTTGAAGTGGATGAACGCCACGATGTTAGGCGAGGACGGAGCCTAAAACGCCCATTTGTTTGGGTTCACTGGGATGCAATCATATTACGTAAAAATTGCATAACGAAACAATGCTATTGAGGCGCACGTGGATTTCGAGAAGTCCACAACGGGGGGGATGTTGAAGTGGATGGTCGCCACGATGTTAGGCGAGGACGGAGCCTAAAACGCGCATTTTTTGGGTTCACTGTGATGCAAACATGTTACGTAAAATAATACATCCCGAAACTATGCCATAAGGTGCACGTGGATTTCGCGAAATTCGAAACGGGGGCGATGTTGAAGTGGATGATCGCCACGATGTTAGGCGACGACGGAGCCTAAAGCGCCCATTTGTTTGGGTTCACTGGGATGCAATCATGTTACGTAAAATAATACATCCCGAAACTATGCCATAAGTTGCACGTGGATTTCGCGAAATACGAAACGGGGGCGATGTTGAAGTGGATGATCGCCACGATGTTAGGCGAGGACGGAGCCTAAAACGCCCATTTGTTTGGGTTCACTGGGATGTAATCATGTTACGTAAAATAATACATCCCGCAACTATGCCATAAGGTGCAAGTGGATTTCTGGACGTCAGAACCGGGGGCGATGTTGAAGTGGATGATCGCCACGATCTTAGCAGAGGACGGAGCCTAAAACGTCCATTTTATGTGTTCCTCGTGACGCAACTATTTTGCGTTATCTACGTTTAAGGCATCGTAAGAAAAACGCCGTATATGCCACCGACGATTTTGTGAAGTCCCAAACGGGGGCGAGTTTGATGTGGATGAACGGATGCTAGGCGAGACGCGTAGCATAACACGCACCTTTGAATGCGTTATCATTGATGTTATTTTTCTAATTTATCAAACGCCTCCTCAAGACATCGCCGTAAATGCGATCGGAGATATCGTGAAATCAGTAACCGGGGCGATGTTGAAGTGGATGATTGCCACAATGTTAGGCGGGGACGGTGCCTAAAACGCCCATTTGTTTGAGTTCACTGGCATGCAATCCTGTTATGTAAAAAATGCATCCCGAATATATGACATTTTAATTCGAAGGTGGATTTCGTGAAATCCGCAACGGGGGCGATGTTGAAGTGGATGATCGGCACGATGTTAGGCGAGGACGGAGCCTAAAACGCCCATTTGTTTGGGTTTTCTGTGATGCAATCATGTTACCTAAAAATTGCATCCCGAAACTATGCTATTGGGGCGCACGTGGATTTCGCGAAGTCCACAACGGGGGCGATGTTGAAGTGGATGATCGCCACGATGTTAGGCGAGGACGGAGCCTAAAACGCCCATTTGTTTGGGTTCTCTGTGATGCAATCATGTTACCTAAAAATTGCATCCCGAAATTATGCTATTGAGGCGCACGTGGATTTCGCGAAGTCCACAACGGGGGCGATGTTGATGTGGATGATCGCCACGATGTTAGGCGAGGACGGAGCCTAAACCGCCCATTTTTTTGGGTTCACTGTGATGCAAACATGTTACGTAAAATAATACATCCCGAAACTAAGCCATAAGGTGAACGCGGATATCGCGAAATCCGAAACGGGGGCGATGTTGAAGTGGATGATCGCCACGATGTTAGGCGAGGATGGAGCCTAAAACGCCCATTTGTTTGGGTTCACTGGGATGTAATTATTTTACGTTAAAATGCTTCCCTAATCTATGTCATTGAGGCGCACGTGGATTTCGCTAGGTCCGAAACGGGGGCGATGTTGAAGTGGATGGTCGCCACGATGTTAGGCGAGGACGGTGCCTAAAACACCCATTTGTTTGAGTTCACTTGGATGCTATCCTGTTACGTAGTAAAATGCATCCCGAAAATATGACATTGAGGCGCACGTGGATTTCGTGAAATCCGCAACGGGCGCGATGTTGAAGTGGATGATCGCCACGATGTTAGGCGAGGACGGAGCCTAAAACGCCCATTTGTTTGGGTTCAGTGGGATGCAATCATGTTACGTAAAAATTGCATCCCGAAGCTATGCTATTGAGGCGCACGTGGATTTAAAGGAGTCCACAACGGGGGCGATGTTGAAGTGGATGCTCGCCACGATATTATTCGAGGACGGAGCCTAAAACGCCCATTTTTTGGGGTTCACTGGGCTGCAATCATGTTACGTAAAATAATACATCCCGAAACTATGCCATAAGTTGCACGTTGATTTCCCGAAATACGAAACGGGGGCGATGTTGAAGTGGATGATCGCCACGATGTTAGGCGAGGACGGAGCCTAAAACGCCCATTTGTTTGGGTTCTCTTAGATGCAATCATGTTACGTAAAAATTGCATCCCGAAACTATGCTATTGAGGCGCACGTGGATTTCGCGAAGTCCACAACGGTGGCGAGGTTGAAGTGAATGATCGCCACAATATTAGGCGAGGACGAAGCCTAAAACGCCCATTTGTTTGGGTACACTGGGATGCAATCATGTTATGTAAAATAATACATCCCGAAACTATGCCATAAGGTGCACGTGGATTTTGCGAAATTCGAAACGGGGGCGATGTTGAAGTGGATGATCGCCGCGATGTTAGGCGAGGACGGAGCCTAAAACACCCATTTGTTTGGGTTCTCTGTGATGCAATCATGTTACCTAAAACTTGCATCCCGAAACTATGCTATTGAGGCGCAAGTGGATTTCGCGAAGTCCACAACGGGGGCGATGTTGAAGTGGATGATCGCCACGATGTTAGGCGAGGACGGAGCCTAAAACGCCCATTTGTTTGGGTTCACTGGGATGCAATCATGTTACGTAAAAATTGCATAACGTAACTACGCTATTGAGGCGCACGTGGATTTCGAGAAGTCCACAACGAGGCGATGTTGAAGTGGATGATCGCCACGATGTTAGGCGAGGACGGAGCCTAAAACGCCCATTTGTTTGGGTTCACTGGGATGCAATCATGTTACGTAAAATAATACATCCCGAAACTATGCCATAAGGTGCACGTGGATTTCGCGATATCCGAAACGGGGGCGATGTTGAAGTGGATGATCGCCACGATGTTAGGCGAGGACGGTGCCTAAAACACCCATTTGTTTGAGTTCACTTGGATGCTATCCTGTTACGTAGTAAAATGCATCACGAAAATATGACATTGAGGCGCACGTGGATTTCGTGAAATCCGCAACGGGGGCGATGTTGAAGTGGATGATCGCCACGATGTTAGGCGAGGACGGAGCCTAAAACGCCCATTTGTTTGGGTTCACTGGGATGCAATCATGTTATGTAAAAATTGCATCCGGAAGCTATGCTATTGAGGCGCACGTGGATTTAAAGGAGTCCACAACGGGGGCGATGTTGAAGTGGATGATCGCCACGATATTAGGCGAGGACGGAGCCTAAAACGCCCATTTGTTTGGGTTCACTGTGATGCAATCATGCTACGTAAAAAAGCATCCCGAAACTATGCCATTGAGGCGCACGCTGAAATCGCTAAGTCCGCAACGGGGGCGATGATGATGATCGCCACGATGTTAGGCGAGGACGGAGCCTAAAACGCCAATCTGTTTGGGTTCTCTGGGATGCAATCTGTTACGTAAAAAATGCATCCCGAAACTGTACCATTGAGGCGCACGTGGATCTTGCGATATCCTAAACGGGGCAATGTTGATGTGGATGATCGCCACGACGTTTGGCGAGGACGGAGCCTAAAACGCCCATTTGTTTGTGTTCTCTGTGATGCAATTATTTAACGTTAAAAAATGCATCACGAAACTATGCTACTGAGGCGCACGTGAAATTTCGCGAAGTCCACAACGGGGGCGATTTTGAAGTGGATGATCGCCACGATGTTAGGCGAATACGGAACCTTAAACGCCCGTTTGTTTGGGTTCACTGGGATGCAATCATGTTACGTAACATAATACATCCCGAAACTCTGCCATATGGTGCACGTTGATTTCGCGAAATCCGAAACGGGGGCGATGTTGAAGTGGATGATCGCCACGATGTTAGGCGAGGACGGAGCCTAAAACGCCCATTTGTTTGGGTTCACTGGGATGTAATTATTTTACGTTAAAATGCCTCCTTAATCTATGTCATTGAGGCGCACGTGGATTTCGCGAGGTCCGAAACGGGGGCGATTATGAAGTGGATGGTCGCCACGATGTTATGCGAGGACGGTGCCTAAAATGCCCATTAGTTTGGGTTCACATGGATGCAATCCTGATACGTAAAATAATACATCCCGAAACTATGCCATAAGGTGCACGTGAATTTCGTGAAATCCGAAAGGGGGGCGATGTTGAAGTGGATGTTCGCCACGATGTTAGGCGAGGACGGAGCCTAAAACGCCCATTAGTTTGGGTTCTCTGTGATGCAATCATGTTACCTAAAACTTGCATCCCGAAACTATGCTATTGAGGCGCACGTGGATTTCGCGAAGTCCACAACGGGGGCGATGTTGAAGTGGATGATCGCCACGATGTTAGGCGAGGACGGAGCCTGAAACGCCCATTTGTTTGGGTTCACTGGGATGCAATCATGTTACGTAAAAATTGCATAACGTAACTATGCTATTGAGGCGTACGTGGATTTCGAGAAGTCCACAACGAGGCGATGTTGAAGTGGATGATCGCCACGATGTTAGGCGAGGACGGAGCCTAAAACGCCCATTTGTTTGGGTTCACTGGGATGCAATCATGTTAAGTAAAATAATACATCACGAAACTATGCCATAAGGTGCACGTGGATTTCGCGAACTCCGAAACGGGGGCGATGTTGAAGTGGGTGATCGCCACGATGTTAGGCGAGGACGGAGCCTAAAACGCCCATTTGTTTGTGTTTTCTGTGATGCAATCATGTTACGTAAAAATTGCATCCCGTAACTATGCTATTGAGGCGCACGTGGATTTCGCGAAGTCCACAACGGGGGCGATGTTGAAGTGGATGGCCGCCACGATGTTAGGCGAGGACGGAGCCTAAAACGCCCATTTTTTTGGGTTCACTGTGATGCAAACATGTTACGTAAAATAATACATCCCGAAACTATGCCATAAGAAGCACGTGGATTTCGCGAAATCCGAAAAGGGGGCGATGTTGAAGTGGATGATCGCCACGATGTTAGGCGAGGACGGAGCCTAAAACGCCCATTTGTTTGTGTTCACTGGGATGTAATTATTTTACGTTAAAATGCTTCCCTAATCTATGTCATTGAGGCGCACGTGGATTTCGCGAGGTCCGAAACGGGGGCGATGTTGAAGTGGATGGTCGCCACGATGTTAGGCGAGGACGGTGCCTAAAACACCCATTTGTTTGAGTTCACTTGGATGCAATCCTGTTACGTAGTAAAATGCATCCCGAAAATATGACATTGAGACGCACGTGGATTGCGTGAAATCCGCAACGGGGGCGATGTTGAAGTGGATGATCGCCACGATGTTAGGCGAGGACGGAGGCTTAAACGCCCATTTGTTTGGGTTCACTGGGATGTAATTATTTTACGTTAAAATACTTCCCTAATCTATGTCATTGAGGCGCACGTGGATTTCGCGAGGTCCCAAACGGGGCGATGTTGAAGTGGATGGTCGCCACGATGTTAGGCGAGGACGGAGCCTAAAACGCCCATTTGTCTGGGTTCTCTGTGATGCAATCATGTTACGTAAAGATTGCATCCCGAAACTATGACTTTGAGGCGCACGTGGATTTCGCGAAGTCCACAACGGGGGCGATGTTGAAGTGGATGATCGCCACGATGTTAGGCGAGGACGAGCCTAAAACGCCCATTTGTTTGGGGTCACTGGGATGTAATTATTTTACGTTAAAATGCTTCCCTTATCTATGTCATTGAGGCGCACGTGGATTTCGCGAGGTCGAAACGGGGGCGATGTTGAAGTGGATCGTCGCCACGATGTTAGGCGAGGACGGAGCCTAAAACGCCCATTTTTTTGGGTTCACTGGGATGTAATTATTTTACGTTAAAATGCATCCCTAATCTATGTCATTGAGGCGCACGTGGATTTCGCGAGGTGCGAAACGGGGGCGATGTTGAACTGGATGGTCGCCACGATGTTAGGCGAGGACGGTGCCTAAAACGCCCATTTGTTTGGGTTCACTTGGATGCAATCCTGTTACGTAGTAAAATGCACCCCGAAAATATGACATTGAGGCGCACGTGGATTTCTTGAAATCCGCAACGGGGGCGATGTTGAAGTGGATGATCGCCACGATGTTAGGCGAGGGCGGTGCCTAAAACGTCCATTTGTTTGGGATCACTGGGATGCAATAATGTTACGTAAAAATTGCTTCCCGAAAATATGACATTGAGGCGCAGGTGGATTTCGTGAAATCCGCAATGGGGGTGATGTTGAAGTGGATGATCGCCACGATGTTAGGCGACGACGGAGCCTAAAACGCCCATTTGTTTGGGTTCTCTGTGATGCAATCATGTTACGTAAAATAATACAT
This sequence comes from Anabrus simplex, assembly GCF_040414725.1. NCBI lineage: Eukaryota > Metazoa > Arthropoda > Insecta > Orthoptera > Tettigoniidae > Anabrus > Anabrus simplex. The sequence goes on along the minus strand of NC_090273.1, from coordinate 75,156,204 downwards.
CCCGAGACTATGCCATAAGGTGCACGTGGATTAAGCGAAATTCGAAACGGGGGCGATGTTGAAGTGGATGGTCGCCACGATGTTAGGCGAGGACGGTGCCTAAAACGCCCATTTGTTTGGGTTCTCTGTGATGCAATCCTGTTACGTAGTAAAACGCATCCCGAAAATATGGCATTGAGGCCCACGTGGATTTCGTGAAATCCGCAACGGGCTCGATGTTGAAGTGGATGATCGCCACGAGTTTAGGCGAGGACGGAGCCTAAAACGCCCATTTGTTTGGGATCACTGGGATGAAATCCTGTTACGTAAAAATTGCATCCCGAAACTATGCTATTGAGGCGCACGTGGATTTCGCGAAGTCCAAAACGGGGGCGGTTTTGAAGTGGACGATCGCCACGATGTTAGGCGAGGACGGAGCCTAAAACGCCCATTTGTTTGGGTTCACTGGGATGCAATCATGTTACGTAAAATAATACATCCCGAGACTATGCCATAAGGTGCACGTGGATTTCGCGAAATTCGAAACGGGGGCGATGTTGAAGTGGATGATCGCCACGATGTTAATCGGGGACGGAGCCTAAAACGCGCATTTGTTTGGGTTCACTGGGATGCAATCATGTTACGTAAAAATTGCATCCCGAAACTATGCTATTGAGGCGCACGTGGATTTCGAGAAGTCCACAACGGGTGGCGATGTTGAAGTGGATGATCGCCACGATGTTAGGCGAGGACGGAGCCTAAAACGCCCATTTGTTTGGATTCTCTGTGATGCAATCATGTTACGTAATAATTGCATCCCGAAACTATGCTATTGAGGCGCACGTGGATTTCGCGAAGTCCACAACGGGGGCGATGTTGAAGTGGATGGTCGCCACGATGTTAGGCGAGGACGGAGCCTACAACGCCCATTTTTTTGGGTTCACTGGGATGCAATCATGTTACGTAAAATAATACATCCCCAAACTATGCCATAAGGTGCACGTGGATTTCGCGAAATCCGAAATGGGGGCGATGTTGAAGTGGATGATCGCCATGATGTTAGGCGAGGACGGAGCCTAAAACGCCCATTTGTTTGGGTTCACTGGGATGTAATTATTTTACGTTAAAATGCTTCCCTAATCTATGTCATTGAGGCGCACGTGGATTTCGCGAGGTCCGAAACGGGGTCGATGTTGAACTGGATGGTCGCCACGATGTTAGGCGAGGACGGTGCCTAAAACGCCCATTTGTTTGGGTTCACTTGGATGCAATCCTGTTACGTAGTAAAATGCATCCCGAAAATATGACATTGAGGCGCACGTGGATTTCTTGAAATCCGCAACGGGGGCGATGTTGAAGTGGATGATCGCGACGATGTTAGGCGAGGACGGTGCCTAAAACGCCCATTAGTTTGGGTTCACATGGATGCAATCCTGATACGTAAAATAATACATCCCGAAACTATGCCATAAGGTGCACGTGAATTTCGTGAAATCCGAAACGGGGGCGATGTTGAAGTGGATGTTCGCCACGATGTTAGCCGAGGACGGAGCCTGAAACGCCCATTTGTTTGGGTTCACTGGGATGCAATCATGTTACGTAAAAATTGCATAACGTAACTATGCTATTGAGGCGTACGTGGATTTCGAGAAGTCCACAACGAGGCGATGTTGAAGTGGATGATCGCCACGATGTTAGGCGAGGACGGAGCCTAAAACGCCCATTTGTTTGGGTTCACTGGGATGCAATCATGTTAAGTAAAATAACACATCACGAAACTATGCCATAAGGTGCACGTGGATTTCGCGAACTCCGAAACGGGGGCGATGTTGAAGTGGGTGATCGCCACGATGTTAGGCGAGGACGGAGCCTAAAACGCCCATTTGTTTGTGTTTTCTGTGATGCAATCATGTTACGTAAAAATTGCATCCCGTAACTATGCTATTGAGGCGCACGTGGATTTCGCGAAGTCCACAACGGGGGCGATGTTGAAGTGGATGTTCGCCACGATGTTAGGCGAGGACGGAGCCTAAAACGCCCATTTGTTTGGGTTCACTGGGATGCAATCATGTTACGTAAAATAATACATCCCGTAACTATGCCATTAGGTGCACGTGGATTTCGCGAAATCTGAAACGGGGGCGATGTTGAAGTGGATGATCGCCACGATGTTAGGCGAGGACGGAGCCTAAAACGCCCATTTGTTTGGGTTCACTGGGATGCAATCATGTTACGTAAAATAATACATCTCGAAACTATGCCATAAGGTGCACGTGGATTTCGCGAAATCCGAAACGGGGCGATGTTGAAGTGGATGATCGCCACGATGTTAGGCGAGGACGGAGCCTAAAACGCCCATTTGTTTGGGTTCACTGGGATGCAATCATGTTACGTAAAAAATGCATCCCGAAACTGTACTATTGAGGCGCACGTGGATCCCGCGAAATCCGAAACGGGGCGATGTTGATGTGGATGATCGCCACGATGTTAGGCGAGGACGGAGCCTAAAACGCCCATTGGTCTGTTTCACTGGGATGCAACTACTTTACGCTAAAGAAATTTATCAAAAAATACATTGGGGCGCACGTGGATTACGCGAATTCCGCAACAGGGGCGATGTTGATGATCGCCATGATGTTAGGCGAGGACGGAGCCTAAAACGCCAATCTGTTTGGGTTCTCTGGGATCCAATCTGTTACGTAAAAAATGCATCCCGAAACTGTACCATTGAGGCGCACGTGGATCCCGCGAAATCCGAAACGGGGCGATGTTGATGTGGATGATCGCCACGATGTTAGGCGAGGACGGAGCTTAATACGCCCATTTGTTTGTGTTCTCTGTGATGCAATTATTTAACGTTAAACATGCATCACGAAACTATGCTATTGAGGCACACGTGAAGATTCGCGAAGTCCACAACGGGGGCGATTTTGATGTGGATGATCGCCACGATGTTAGCCGAGGACGGAACCTAAAACGCCCGTTTGCTTGGGTTCACTGGGATGCAATCATGTTACGTAACATAATACATCCCGAAACTCTGCCATAAGTTGCACGTGGATTTTAGCGAAATCCGAAACGGGGGCGATGTTGAAGTGGATGATCGCCACGATGTTAGGCGAGGACGGAGCCTAAAACGCCCATTTGTTTGGGTTCACTGGGATGTAATTATTTTACGTTAAAATGCTTCCCTAATCTATGTCATTGAGGCGCACGTGGATTTCGCGAGGTTCGAAAAGGGGGCGATTATGAAGTGGATGGTCGCCACGATGTTAGGCGAGGACGGTGCCTAAAACGCCCATTTGTTTGGGTGCACTAGATGCAAAACTGATACGAAATAAAATGCATCCCGAAAATATGACATTGAGGCGGACGTGAATTTCGTGAAATCCGCAACGGGGGCGATGTTGAAGTGAATGATCGCCACGATGTTAGGCGAGGACGGAGCCTAAAACGCCCATTTGTTTGGGTTCTCTGTGATGCAATCATGTTACCTAAAAATTGGAACCGAAACTATGCTATTGAGGCGCACGTGGATTTCGCGAAGTCCACAACGGGGGCGATGTTGAAGTGGATGATCGCCACGATGTTATGCGAGGACGGAGCCTAAAACGCCCATTTGCTTGGGTTCTCTGTGATGCAATCTTGTTACGTAAAATAATACATCCCGAAACTATGCCATAAGGTGCACGTGGATTTCGCGAAATCAGAAACGGGGGCGATGTTGAAGTGGATGATCGCCACGATGTTAGGCGAGGACGGAGCCTAAAACGCCCATTTGTTTGGGTTCACTGGGATGTAATTATTTACGTTAAAATGCTTCCCTAATCTATGTCATTGAGGCGCGCGTGGATTTCGCGAGGTCCGAAACAGGGGCGATGTTGAAGTGGATGGTCGCCACGATGTTAGGCGAGGACGGTGCCTAAAACGCCCATTTGTTTTGGTTCACTTGGATGCAATCCTGTTACGTAGTAAAATGCATCCCGAAAATATGACATTGAGGCGCACGTGGATTTCGTGAAATCCGCAACGGGGGCGATGTTGAAGTGGATGATCGCCACGATGTTAGGCGACTACGGAGCCTAAAACGCCCATTTGTCTGGGTTCACTGGGATGCAATCATGTTACGTAAAAATTGCATCCCGAAACTATGCTATTGAGGCGCACGTGGATTTCAAGGAGTCCACAACGAGGGCGATGTTGAAGTGGATGATCGCCACGATACTAGGCGAGGACGGAGCCTAAAACGCCCATTTTTTGGGTTCACTGTGATGCAAACATGTTACGTAAAATAATACATCCCGAAACTATGCCATAAGTTGCACGTGGATTTCGCGAAATACGAAACGGTTGGCGAAGTTGAAGTGGATGATCGCCACGATGTTAGGCGAGGACGGAGCCTGAAAACGCCCATTTGTTTGGGTTCACTGGGATGCAATCATGTTACGTAAAATAATACATCCTGAAACTATGCCATAAGGTGCACGTGGATTTCGCGAAATTCGAAACGGGGCCGATGTTGAAGTGGATGTTCGCCACGATGTTAGGCGAGGACGGAGCCTAAAACGCCCATTTGTTTGGGTTCACTGGGATGCAATGATGTTACGTAAAAATTGCATCCCGAAACTATGCTATTGAGGCGCACGTGGATTTCGAGAATTCCACAACGGGATCGATGTTGTAGTGGATGATCGCCACGATGTTAGGCGAGGACGGAGCCTAAAACGCCCATTTGTTTGGGGTCACTGGGATGCAATCATGTTACGTAAAATAATACATCCCGTAACTATGCCATAAGGTGCACGTGGATTTCGCGAAATCCGAAACCGGGGCGATGTTGAAGTGGATGATAGCCACGATGTTAGGCGAGGACGGAGCCTAAAACGCCCATTTGTTTGGGTTCACTGGGATGCAATCATGTTACGTAAAATAATACATCCCGAAACTATGCCATAAGCTGCACGTGGATTTCGCGAAGTCCACAACGGGGGCGATGTTGAAGTGGATGTTCGCCACGACGTTAGGCGAGGACGGAGCCTAAAACGCCCATTTGTTTGGGTTCACTGCGATGCAATCATGTTACGTAAAATAATACATCCCGTAACTATGCCATAAGGTGCACGTGGATTTCGCGAAATCCGAAACCGGGGCGATGTTGAAGTGGATGATCGTCACGATGTTAGGCGAGGACGGAGCCTAAAACGCCCATTTGTTTGGGTTCGCTGGGATGCAATCATGTTACGTAAAATAATACATCCCGAAACTATGCCATAAGGTGCACGTGGATTTCGCGAAATCCGAAACCGGGGCTATGTTGAAGTGGATGTTCGCCACGATGTTAGGCGAGGACGGAGCCTAAAACGCCCATTTGTTTGGGTTCACTGGGATGCAATCATGTTACGTAAAATAATACATCCCGAAACTATGCCATAAGGTGCCCGTGGATTTCGCGAAAGCCGAAACGGGGGCGATGTTGAAGTGGATGTTCGCCACGATGTTAGGCGAGGACGGAGCCTAAAACGCCCATTTGTTTGGGTTCACTGGGTTGCAATCATGTTACGTAAAAATTGCATCCCGAAACTATGCTATTGAGGCGCACGTGGATTTCGCGAAGTCCACAACGGGGGCGATGTTGAAGTGGATGATCGCCACGATGTTAGGCGAGGACGGATCCTAAAACGCTCCTTTTGTTTGGGTTCACTGGGATGCAATCATGTTACGTAAAATAATACATCCCGAAACTATGCCATAAGGTGCACGTGGATTTCGCGAAATCTGAAACGGGGGCGATGTTGATGTGGATGATCGCCACGATGTTATGCGATAACGGAGCCTAAAACGCCCATTTGTTTGGGTTCACTGGGATGTAGTTATTTTCGTAAAAATGCTTCCCTAATCTATGTCATTGAGGCGCACGTGGATTTCGCGAGTTCCGAAACGGGGGCAATGTTGAAGTGGATGGTCGCCACGATGTTAGGCGAGGACGGAGCCTAAAACGCCCATTTGTTTGGGGTCACTGGGATGCAATCATGTTACGTAAAATAATACATCCCGTAACTATGCCATAAGGTGCGCGTGGATTTCGCGAAATCCGAAACCGGGGCGATGTTGAAGTGGATGATCGCCACGATGTTAGGCGAGGACGGAGCCTAAAACGCCCATTGGTTTGTTTCACTGGGATGCAACTACTTTACATTAAAGTATTTATCAAAAAATTATGACATTGGGGCGCACGTGGATTACGCGAATTACGCAACGGGGGCGATGTTGATGATCGCCACGATGTTAGGCGAGGACGGAGCCTAATACGCCCATTTGTTTGTGTTCTCTGTGATGCAATTATTTAACGTTAAAAATGCATCACGAAACTATGCTATTGAGGCGCACGTGAAGTTTCGCGAAGTCCACAACGGGGGCGATTTTGATGTGGATGATCGCCACGATGTTAGCCGAGGACGGAACCTAAAACGCCCGTTTGTTTGGGTTCACTGGGATGCAATCATGTTACGTAACATAATACATCCCGAAACTCTGCCAGAAGGTGCACGTGGATTTTTGGGAAATCCGAAACGGGGGCGATGTTGAAGTGGATGATCGCCACGATGTTAGGCGAGGACGGAGCCTAAAACGCCAATTTGTTTGGGTTCACTGGGATGTAATTATTTTACGTTAAGATGCTTCCCTAATCTATGTCATTGAGGCGCACGTGGATTTCGCGAGGTCCGTAACGGGGGCGATTATGAAGTGGATGGTCGCCACGATGTTAGGCGAGGACGGTGCCTAAGACGCCCATTTGTTTGGGTTCTCCGTGATGCAATCATGTTACCTAAAAATTGGAACCGAAACTATGCTATTGAGGCGCACGTGGATTTCGCGAAGTCCACAACGGGACGATGTTGAAGTGGATGATCGCCACGATGTTACGCGAGGACGGAGCCTAAAACGCCCATTTTTGCGTTCACTGGGATGGAATCCTGTTAAGTAAAAAGTGCATCCCGAAAATATGACATTGAGGCGCAGGTGGATTTCGTGAAATCCGCAACGGGGGCGATGTTGAAGTGGATGATCGCCACGATGTTAGGCGAGGACGGAGCCTAAATCGCCCATTTGTTTGGGTTCTCTGTGATGCAATGATGTTACCTAAAAATTGGAACCGAAACTATGGTATTGAGGCGCACGTGGATTTCGCGAAGTCCACAACGGGACGATGTTGAAGTGGATGATCGCCACGATGTTAGGCGAGGACGGAGCCTAAAACGCCCATTTGTTTGGGTTCTCTGTGATGCAATCATGTTACGTAAAAATTGCATCCCGAAACTATGCTATTGAGGCGCACGTGGATTTCGCGAAGTCCACAACGGGGGCGATGTTGAAGTGGATGATCGCCACGATGTTACGCGAGGACGGAGCCTAAAACTCCCATTTGTTTGGGTTCACTGGGATGCAATCATCTTACGTAAAATAATACATCCCGAAACTATGCCATAAGGTGCACGTGGATTTCGTGAAATCCGAAACGGGGGCGATGTTGAAGTGGATGATCGCCACAATGTTAGGCGAGGACGGAGCCTAAAACGCCCATTTGTTTGGGTTCACTGGGATGCAATCATGATACGTAAGAATTGCATCCCGAAGCTATGCTTTTGAGGCGCACGTGGATTTCGAGAAGTCCACAACGGGGGCGATGTTGAAGTGGATGATCGCCACGATGTTAGGCGAGGACGGAGCCTAAAACGCCCATTTGTTTGGGTTCACTGGGATGCAATCATGTAACGTAACATAATACATCCCGAAACTATGCCATAAGGTGCAAGTGGATTTCGTGAAATCCGAAACGGGGCGATGTTGAAGTGGATGTTGCCACGATGTTAGGCGAGGACGGAGCCCAAAACGCCCATTTTTTGGGGTTCACTGGGGTGCAATCATGTTACGTAAAATAATACATCCCGAAACTATGCCATAAGGTGCACGTGGATTTCGCGAAATCCGAAACGGGGGCGATGTTGAAGTGGATGATCGCCACGATGTTAGGCGAGGACGGAGCCTAAAACGCCCATTTGTTTGGGTTCACTGGGATGTAATTATTTACGTTAGAATGCTTCCCTAATCTATGTCATTGAGGCGCACGTGGATTTCGCGAGGTCCGAAACGGGGGCGATGTTGAAGTGGATGGTCGCCACGATGTTAGGCGAGGACGGTGCCTAAAACGCCCATTTGTTTGGGTTCACTTGGATGCAATCCTGTTACGTAGTAAAATGCATCTCGAAAATATGACATTGAGGCGTACGTGGATTTCGTGAAATCCGCAACGGGGGCGATGTTGAAGTGGATGATCGCCACGATGTTAGGCGACGACGGAGCCTAAAACGCCCATTTGTCTGGGTTCACTGGGATGCAATCATGTTACGTAAAAATTGCATCCCGAAACTATGCTATTGAGGCGCACGTGGATTTCAAGGAGTCCACAACGGGGGCGATGTTGAAGTGGATGATCGCCACGATACTAGGCGAGGACGGAGCCTAAAACGCCCATTTTTTTGGGTTCACTGGGATGCAATCATGTCACGTAAAATAATACATCCCGAAACTATGCCATAAGTTGCACGTGGATTTCGCGAAATACGAAACGGTTGGCGATGTTGAAGTGGATGATCGCCACGATGTTAGGCGAGGACGGAGCCTAAAACCCCCATTTGTTTGGGTTCTCTGTGATGCAATCATGTTACGTAAAAATTGCATTCCGAAACTATGCTATTCAGGCGCACGTTTATTTCGCGAAGTCCACAACGGGAGCGATGTTGAAGTGGATGATCGCCACGATGTTAGGCGAGGACGGAGCCTGAAAGCGCCCATTTGTTTGGGTTCACTGGGATGCAATCATGTTACGTAAAAAAATGCATCCCAAAAATATGACATTGAGGCGCAGGTGGATTTCGTGAAATCCGCAACGGGGGCGATGTTGAAGTGGATGATCGCCACGATGTTAGGCGAGGACGGAGCCTAAAACGCACATTTGTTTGGGTTCTCTGTGAGGCAATTATGTTACCTAAAAATTGCATTCCCATACTATGCTATTGGTGCGCACGTGGATTTCGCGAAGTCCACAACGGGGGCGATGTTGAAGTGGATGATCGCCACGATGTTAGGCGAGGTCGGAGCCTAAAACGCCCATTTGTTTTGAGTTCACTGGGATGTAATCATGTTACGTAACATAATACATCGCGGAACTATGCCATAAGTTGCACGTGGATTTCGCGAAATCCGAAACGGGGGCGATGTTGAAGTGGATGATGGCCACGATGTTAGGCGAGGACGGTGCCTAAAACGCCCATTTGATTGGGTTCACTTGGATGTAATCCTGTTACGTAATATAATGCATCCCAAAAATATGACATTGAGGCGCACGTGGATTTTGTGAAATCCGGAACGGGGGCGATGTTGAAGTGGATGTTCGCCACGATGTTAGGCGAGGACGGAGCCTAAAACGCCCATTTGTTTGGGTTCACTTGGATGCAATCATGTTACGAAAAAATTGCATACCGAAACTAAGCTATTGAGGCGCACGTGGATTTCGAGAAGTCCACAACGGGGGCGATGTTGAAGTGGATGATCGCCACGATGTTAGGCGAGGACGGATCGTAAAACGCCCATTTGTTTGGGTTCACTGGGATGCAATCATGTTACGTAAAATAATACATCCCGAAACTATGCCATAAGGTGCCCGTGGATTTCGCGAAAGCCGAAACGGGGGCGATGTTGAAGTGGATGTTCGCCACGATGTTAGGCGAGGACGGAGCCTAAAACGCCCATTTGTTTGGGTTCACTGGGATGCAATCATGTTACGTAAAAATTGCATCCCGAAACTATGCTGTTGAGGCGCACGTGGATTTCGAGAAGTCCACAACGGGGGCGATGTTGAAGTGGATGGTCGCCACGATGTTAGGCGAGGACGGAGCCTAAAACGCCCATTTGTTTGGGTTCACTGGGATGCAATCATGTTACGTATAGTAATACATCCCGAAACTATGCGATAATGTGCACGTGGATTTCGCAAAATCCGAAATGGGGGCGATGTTGAAGAGGGTGATCGCCACGATGTTAGGCGAGGACGGAGCCTAAAACGCCCATTTGTTTGGGTTCTCTGTGATAGAATCATGTTACGTAAAAATTGCATCCCGAAAGTATGCTATTGAGGCGCACGTGGTTTTCGCGAAGTCCACAACGGGGGCGATGTTGAAGTGGATGTTCGCCACGATGTTAGGCGAGGACGGAGCCTAAAACGCCCATTTGTTTGGGTTCACTGGGATGCAATCATGTTACGTAAAATAATACATCCCGTAACTATGCCATAAGGTGCACGTGGATTTCGCGAAATCCGAAACCGGGGCGATGTTGAAGTGGATGATCGCCACGATGTTAGGCGAGGACGGAGCCTAAAACGCCCATTTGTTTGGGTTCACTGGGATGCAATCATGTTACGTAAAATAATACATCCCGTAACTATGCCATAAGGTGCACGTGGATTTCGCGAAATCCGAAACCGGGGCGATGTTGAAGTGGATGATCGCCACGATGTTAGGCGAGGACGGAGCCTAAAACGCCCATTTGTTTGGGTTCACTGGGATGCAATCATGTTACGTAAAATAATACATCCCGAAACTATGCCATAAGGTGCACGTGGATTTCGCGAAGTCCACAACGGGGGCGATGTTGAAGTGGATGTTCGCCACGATGTTAGGCGAGGACGGAGCCTAAAACGCCCATTTGTTTGGGTTCACTGGGATGCAATCATGTTACGTAAAATAATACATCCAAAACTATGCCATAAGGTGCACGTGGATTTCGCGAAATCCGAAACCGGGGCGATGTTGAAGTGGATGATCGCCACGATGTTAGGCGAGGACGGAGCCTAAAACGCCCATTTGTTTGGGTTCACTGGGATGCAATCATGTTACGCAAAATAATACATCCCGAAACTATGCCATAAGGTGCACGTGGATTTCGCGAAATCCGAAACCGGGGCGATGTTGAAGTGGATGTTCGCCACGATGTTAGGCGAGGACGGTGCCTGAAACGCCCATTTGTTTGGGTTCACTGGGATGCAATCATGTTACGTAAAAATTGCATCCCGAAACTATGCTATTGAGGCGCACGTGGATTTCGCGAAGTCCACAACGGGGGCGATGTTGAAGTGGATGATCGCCACGATGTTAGGCGAGGACGGATCCTAAAACGCTCCTTTTGTTTGGGTTCACTGGGATGCAATCATGTTACGTAAAATAATACATCCCGAAACTATGCCATAAGGTGCACGTGGATTTCGCGAAATCTGAAACGGGGGCGATGTTGAAGTGGATGATCGCCACGATGTTATGCGATAACGGAGCCTAAAACGCCCATTTGTTTGGGTTCACTGGGATGTAGGTATTTTCGTAAAAATGCTTCCCTAATCTATGTCATTGAGGCGCACGTGGATTTCGCGAGTTCCGAAACGGGGGCAATGTTGAAGTGGATGGTCGCCACGATGTTAGGCGAGGACGGTGCCTGAAACGCCCATTTGTTTGGGTTCACTTCGATGTAATCCTGTTACGTAATGAAATGCTTCCCGAAAATATGACATTTAGGCGCACGTGGATTTCGTGATATCCGCAACGGGACCGATGTTGAAGTGGATGATCGCCACGATGTTACGCGAGGACGGAGCCTAAAACGCCCATTGGTTTGTTTCACTGGGATGCAACTACTTTACGTTAAAGTATTGATCAAAAAATTATGACATTGGGGCGCACGTGGATTACGCGAATTCCGCAACGGGGGCGATGTTGATGATCGCCACGACGTTAGGCGAGGACGGAGCGTAAAACGCCAATCTGTTTGGGTTCTCTGGGATCCAATCTGTTACGTAAAAAATGCATCCCGAAACTGTACCATTGAGGCGCACGTGGATCCCGCGAAAACCGAAACGGGGCGATGTTGATGTGGATGATCGCCACGATGTTAGGCAAGGACGGAGCCTAATACGCCCATTTGTTTGTGTTCTCTGTGATGCAATTATTTAACGTTAAAAATGCATCACGAAACTATGCTATTGAGGCGCACGTGAAGTTTCGCGAAGTCCACAACGGGGGCGATTTTGATGTGGATGATCGCCACGATGTTAGCCGAGGACGGAACCTAACACGCACGTTTGTTTGGGTTCACTGGGATGCAATCATGTTACGTAACATAATACATCCCGAAACTCTGCCAGAAGGTGCACGTGGATTTCGTGAAATCCGAAAAGGGGGCGATGTTGAAGTGGATGATCGCCACGATGTTAGGCGAGGACGGAGCCTAAAACGCCCATTTGTTTGGGTTCACTGGGATGTAATTATTTTACGTTAAGATGCTTCCCTAATCTATGTCATTGAGGCGCACGTGGATTTCGCGAGGTCCGTAACGGGGGCGATTATGAAGTGGATGGTCGCCACGATGTTAGGCGAGGACGGTGCCTAAAACGCCCATTTGTTTGGGTGCACTAGATGCAAAACTGATACGTAATAAAATGCATCCCGAAAATATGACATTGAGGCGCACGTGGATTTCGTGAAATCCGCAACGGGGGCGATGTTGAAGTGGATGATCGCCACAATGTTAGGCGACGACGGTGCCTAAAACGCCCATTTTTGGGTTCACTGGGATGGAATCCTGTTACGTAAAAAGTGCATCCCGAAAATATGACATTGAGGCGCAGGTGGATTTCGTGAAATCCGCAACGGGGGCGATGTTGAAGTGGATGATCGCCACGATGTTAGGCGAGGACGGAGCCTAAAACGCCCATTTGTTTGGGTTCTCTGTGATGCAATCATGTTACCTAAAAATTGGAACCGAAACTATGCTATTGAGGCGCACGTGGATTTAGCGAAGTCCACAACGGGACGATGTTGAAGTGGATGATCGCCACGATGTTAGGCGAGGACGGAGCCTAAAACGCCCATTTGTTTGGGTTCTCTGTGATGCAATCATGTTACGTAAAAATTGCATTCCGAAACTATGCTATTGAGGCGCACGTGGATTTCGCGAAGTCCACAACGGGGGCGATGTTGAAGTGGATGATCGCCACGATGTTACGCGAGGACGGAGCATAAAACGCCCATTTGTTTGGGTTCACTGGGATGCAATCATCTTACGTAAAATAATACATCCCTAAACTATGCCATAAGGTGCACGTGGATTTCGTGAAATCCGAAACGGGGGCGATGTTGAAGTGGATGATCGCCACAATGTTAGGCGAGGACGGAGCCTAAAACGCCCATTTGTTTGGGTTCACTGGGATGCAATCATGATACGTAAGAATTGCATCCCGAAGCTATGCTTTTGAGGCGCACATGGATTTCGAGAAGTCCACAACGGGGGCGATGTTGAAGTGGATGATCGCCACGATGTTAGGCGAGGACGGAGCCTAAAACGCCCATTTGTTTGGGTTCACTGGGATGCAATCATGTAACGTAAAATAATACATCCCGAAACTATGCCATAAGGTGCAAGTGGATTTCGTGAAATCCGAAACGGGGCGATGTTGAAGTGGATGGTCGCCACGATGTTAGGCGAGGACGGAGCCCAAAACGCCCATTTCTTTGGGTTCACTGGGGTGCAATCATGTTACGTAAAATAATACATCCCGAAACTATGCCATAAGGTGCACGTGGATTTCGCGAAATCCGAAACGGTGGCGATGTTGCAGTGGATGATCGCCACGATGTTAGGCGAGGACGGAGCCTAAAACGCCCATTTGTTTGGGTTCACTGGGATGTAATTATTTACGTTAGAATGCTTCCCTAATCTATGTCATTGAGGCGCACGTGGATTTCGCGAAGTCCGAAACGGGGGCGATGTTGAATTGGATGGTCGCCACGATGTTAGGCGAGGACGGTGCCTAAAACGACCATTTGTTTGGGTTCACTTGGATGCAATCCTGTTACGTAGTAAAATGCATCCCGAAAATATGACATTGAGGCGTACGTGGATTTCGTGAAATCCGCAACGGGGGCGATGTTGAAGTGGATGATCGCCACGATGTTAGGCGACGACGGAGCCTAAAACGCCCATTTGTCTGGGTTCACTGGGATGCAATCATGTTACGTAAAATTTGCATCCCGAAACTATGCTATTGAGGCGCACGTGGATTTCAAGGAGTCCACAACGGGGGCGATGTTGAAGTGGATGATCGCCACGATACTAGGCGAGGACGGAGCCTAAAACGCCCATTTTTTTGGGTTCACTGGGATGCAATCATGTCACGTAAAATAATACATCCCGAAACTATGCCATAAATTGCACGTGGATTTCGCGAAATACGAAACGGTTGGCGATGTTGAAGTGGATGATCGCCACGATGTTAGGCGAGGACGGAGCCTAAAACCCCCATTTGTTTGGGTTCTCTGTGATGCAATCATATTACGTAAAAATTGCATTCCGAAACTATGCTATTCAGGCGCACGTTTATTTCGCGAAGTCCACAACGGGAGCGATGTTGAAATGGATGATCGCCACGATGTTAGGCGAGGACGGAGCCTGAAAGCGCCCATTTGTTTGGGTTCACTGGGATGCAATCATGTTACGTAAAAAAATGCATCCCAAAAATATGACATTGAGGCGCAGGTGGATTTCGTGAAATCCGCAACGGGGGCGATGTTGAAGTGGATGATCGCCACGATGTTAGGCGAGGACGGAGCCAAAAACGCACATTTGTTTGGGTTCTCTGTGATGCAAACATGTTACCTAAAAATTGCATCCCCAAACTATGCTATTGGTGCGCACGTGGATTTCGCGAAGTCCACAACGGGGGCGATGTTGAAGTGGATGATCGCCACGATGTTAGGCGAGGACGGAGCCTAAAACGCCCATTTGTTTGAGTTCACTGGGATGTAATCATGTTACGTAACATAATACATCGCGGAACTATGCCATAAGTTGCACGTGGATTTCGCGAAATGCGAAACGGGGGCGATGTTGAAGTGGATGATCGCCACGATGTTAGGCGAGGACGGTGCCTAAAACGCCCATTTGATTGGGTTCACTTGGATGTAATCCTGTTACGTAATATAATGCATCCCAAAAATATGACATTGAGGCGCACGTGGATTTTGTGAAATCCGGAACGGGGGCGATGTTGAAGTGGATGTTCGCCACGATGTTAGGCGAGGACGGAGCCTAAAACGCCCATTTGTTTGGGTTCACTTGGATGCAATCATGTTACGAAAAAATTGCATACCGAAACTAAGCTATTGAGGTGCACGTGGATTTCGAGATGTCCACAACGGGGGCGATGTTGAAGTGGATGATCGCCACGATGTTAGGCGAGGACGGATCGTAAAACGCCCATTTGTTTGGGTTCACTGGGATGCAATCATGTTACGTAAAATAATACATCCCGAAACTATGCCATAAGGTGACCGTGGATTTCGCGAAAGCCGAAACGGGGGCGATGTTGAAGTGGATGTTCGCCACGATGTTATGCGAGGACGGAGCCTAAAACGCCCATTTGTTTGGGTTCACTGGGATGCAATCATGTTACGTAAAAATTGCATCCCGAAACTATGCTATTGAGGCGCACGTGGATTTCGCGAAGTCCACAACGGGGGCGATGTTGAAGTGGATGATCGCCACGATGTTAGGCGAGGACGGATCCTAAAACGCTCCTTTTGTTTGGGTTCACTGGGATGCAATCATGTTACGTAAAATAATACATCCCGAAACTATGCCATAAGGTGCACGTGGATTTCGCGAAATCTGAAACGGGGGCGATGTTGAAGTGGATGATCGCCACGATGTTATGCGATAACGGAGCCTAAAACGCCCATTTGTTTGGGTTCACTGGGATGTAGTTATTTTCGTAAAAATGCTTCCCTAATCTATGTCATTGAGGCGCACGTGGATTTCGCGAGGTCCGAAACGGGGGCAATGTTGAAGTGGATGGTCGCCACGATGTTAGGCGAGGACGGTGCCTGAAACGCCCATTTGTTTGGGTTCACTTCGATGTAATCCTGTTACGTAATAAAATGCATCTCGAAAATATGACATTGAGGCGCACGTGGATTTCGTGAAATCCGCAACGGGACCGATGTTGAAGTGGATGATCGCCACGATGTTAGGCGAGGACGGAGCCTGAAAGCGCCCATTTGTTTGGGTTCACTGGGATGCAATCATGTTACCTAAAATAATACAACCCGAAACTATGCCATAAGGTGCACGTGGATTTCGCGATATTCGAAACGGGGGCAATGTTGAAGTGGATGTTCGCCACGATGTTAGGCGAGGACGGTGCTTAAAACGCCCATTTGTTTGGGTTCACTGGGATGCAATCATGTTACGTAAAAATTGCATCCCGAAACTATGCTATTGAGGCGCACGTGGATTTCGAGAAGTCCACAACGGTGGCGATGTTGAAGTGGATGATCGCCACGATGTTAGGCGAGGACGGAGCCTGAAAACGCCCATTTGTTTGGGTTCACTGGGATGCAATCATGTTACGTAAAATAATACATCCCGAAACTATGCCATAAAGTGCACGTGGATTTCGCGAAATTCGAAACGGGGCCGATGTTGAAGTGGAAGTTCGCCACGATGTTAGGCGAGGACGGAGCCTAAAACGCCCATTTGTTTGGGTTCACTAGGATGCAATCATGTTACGTAAAAATTGCATCCCGTAACTATGCTATTGAGGAGCACGTGGATTTCGAGAAGTCCACAACGGGGGCGATGTTGAAGTGGATGTTCGCCACGATGTTAGGCGAGGACGGAGCCTAAAACGCCCGTTTGTTTGGGTTCACTGGGATGCAATCATGTTACGTATAATAATACATCCCGAAACCATGCCATAAGGTGCACGTGGATTTCGCAAAATCCGAAACGGGGGCGATGTTGAAGAGGGTGATCGCCACGATATTAGGCGAGGACGGAGCCTAAAACGCCCATTTGTTTGGGTTCTCTGTGATAGAATCATGTTACGTAAAAATTGCATCCCGGAAGTATGCTATTGAGGCGCACGTGGATTTCGCGAAGTCCACAACGGGGGCGATGTTGAAGATGATGTTCGCCACGATGTTAGGCGAGGACGGAGCCTAAAACGCCCATTTGTTTGGGTTCACTGGGATGCAATCATGTTACGTAAAATAATACATCCCGTAACTATGCCATAAGGTGCACGTGGATTTCGCGAAATCCGAAACCGGGGCGATGTTGAAGTGGATGATCGCCACGATGTTAGGCGAGGACGGAGCCTAAAACGCCCATTTGTTTGGGTTCACTGGGATGCAATCATGTTACATAAAATAATACATCCCGAAACTATGCCATAAGGTGCACGTGGATTTCGTGAAGTCCACAACGGGGGCGATGTTGAAGTGGATGTTCGCCACGATGTTAGGCGAGGACGGAGCCTAAAACGCCCATTTGTTTGGGTTCACTGGGATGCAATCATGTTACGTAAAATAATACATCCCGTAACTATGCCATAAGGTGCACGTGGATTTCGCGAAATCCGAAACCGGGGCGATGTTGAAGTGGATGGTCGCCACGATGTTAGGCGAGGACGGAGCCTAAAACGCCCATTTGTTTGGGTTCTCTGGGATCCAATCTGTTACGTAAAAAATGCATCCCGAAACTGTACCATTGAGGCGCACGTGGATCCCGCGAAAACCGAAACGGGGCGATGTTGATGTGGATGACCGCCACGATGTTAGGCAAGGACGGAGCCTAATACGCCCATTTGTTTGTGTTCTCTGTGATGCAATTATTTAACGTTAAAAATGCATCACGAAACTATGCTATTGAGGCGCACGTGAAGTTTCGCGAAGTCCACAACGGGGGCGATTTTGATGTGGATGATCGCCACGATGTTAGCCGAGGACGGAACCTAAAACGCACGTTTGTTTGGGTTCACTGGGATGCAATCATGTTACGTAACATAATACATCCCGAAACTCTGCCAGAAGGTGCACGTGGATTTTTGCGAAATCCGAAACGGGGGCGATGTTGAAGTGGATGATCGCCACGATGTTAGGCGAGGACGGAGCCTAAAACGCCCATTTGTTTGGGTTCACTGGGATCCAATCATGTTACGTAAAATAATACATCCCGAAACTATGCCATAAAGTGCACGTGGATTTCGCGAAATTCGAAACGGGGCCGATGTTGAAGTGGATGTTCGCCACGATGTTAGGCGAGGACGGAGCCTAAAACGCCCATTTGTTTGGGTTCACTGGGATGCAATCATGTTACGTAAAAATTGCATCCCGTAACTATGCTATTGAGGAGCACGTGGATTTCGAGAAGTCCACAACGGGGGCGATGTTGAAGTGGATGATCGCCACGATGTTAGGCGAGGCCGGAGCCTAAAACGCCCATTTGTTTGGGTTCACTGGGATGCAATCATGTTACGTAAAAATTGCATCCCGAAACTATGCTATTGAGGCGCACGTGGATTTCGTGAAGTCCACAACGAGGGCGATGTTGAAGTGGATGATCGCCACGATGTTAGGCGAGGACGGAGCCTAAAACGAACATTTGTTTGGATTCACTGGGATGCAATCATGTTACGTAAAATAATACATCCCGAAACTATGCCATAAGGTGCACGTGGATTTCGTGAAATCTGAAACGGGGGCGATGTTGAAGTGGATGAACGCCACGATGTTAGGCGAGGACGGAGCCTAAAACGCCCATTTGTTTGGGTTCACTGGGATGCAATCATATTACGTAAAAATTGCATAACGAAACAATGCTATTGAGGCGCACGTGGATTTCGAGAAGTCCACAACGGGGGGGATGTTGAAGTGGATGGTCGCCACGATGTTAGGCGAGGACGGAGCCTAAAACGCGCATTTTTTGGGTTCACTGTGATGCAAACATGTTACGTAAAATAATACATCCCGAAACTATGCCATAAGGTGCACGTGGATTTCGCGAAATTCGAAACGGGGGCGATGTTGAAGTGGATGATCGCCACGATGTTAGGCGACGACGGAGCCTAAAGCGCCCATTTGTTTGGGTTCACTGGGATGCAATCATGTTACGTAAAATAATACATCCCGAAACTATGCCATAAGTTGCACGTGGATTTCGCGAAATACGAAACGGGGGCGATGTTGAAGTGGATGATCGCCACGATGTTAGGCGAGGACGGAGCCTAAAACGCCCATTTGTTTGGGTTCACTGGGATGTAATCATGTTACGTAAAATAATACATCCCGCAACTATGCCATAAGGTGCAAGTGGATTTCTGGACGTCAGAACCGGGGGCGATGTTGAAGTGGATGATCGCCACGATCTTAGCAGAGGACGGAGCCTAAAACGTCCATTTTATGTGTTCCTCGTGACGCAACTATTTTGCGTTATCTACGTTTAAGGCATCGTAAGAAAAACGCCGTATATGCCACCGACGATTTTGTGAAGTCCCAAACGGGGGGGAGTTTGATGTGGATGAACGGATGCTAGGCGAGACGCGTAGCATAACACGCACCTTTGAATGCGTTATCATTGATGTTATTTTTCTAATTTATCAAACGCCTCCTCAAGACATCGCCGTAAATGCGATCGGAGATATCGTGAAATCAGTAACCGGGGCGATGTTGAAGTGGATGATTGCCACAATGTTAGGCGGGGACGGTGCCTAAAACGCCCATTTGTTTGAGTTCACTGGCATGCAATCCTGTTATGTAAAAAATGCATCCCGAATATATGACATTTTAATTCGAAGGTGGATTTCGTGAAATCCGCAACGGGGGCGATGTTGAAGTGGATGATCGGCACGATGTTAGGCGAGGACGGAGCCTAAAACGCCCATTTGTTTGGGTTTTCTGTGATGCAATCATGTTACCTAAAAATTGCATCCCGAAACTATGCTATTGGGGCGCACGTGGATTTCGCGAAGTCCACAACGGGGGCGATGTTGAAGTGGATGATCGCCACGATGTTAGGCGAGGACGGAGCCTAAAACGCCCATTTGTTTGGGTTCTCTGTGATGCAATCATGTTACCTAAAAATTGCATCCCGAAATTATGCTATTGAGGCGCACGTGGATTTCGCGAAGTCCACAACGGGGGCGATGTTGATGTGGATGATCGCCACGATGTTAGGCGAGGACGGAGCCTAAACCGCCCATTTTTTTGGGTTCACTGTGATGCAAACATGTTACGTAAAATAATACATCCCGAAACTAAGCCATAAGGTGAACGCGGATATCGCGAAATCCGAAACGGGGGCGATGTTGAAGTGGATGATCGCCACGATGTTAGGCGAGGATGGAGCCTAAAACGCCCATTTGTTTGGGTTCACTGGGATGTAATTATTTTACGTTAAAATGCTTCCCTAATCTATGTCATTGAGGCGCACGTGGATTTCGCTAGGTCCGAAACGGGGGCGATGTTGAAGTGGATGGTCGCCACGATGTTAGGCGAGGACGGTGCCTAAAACACCCATTTGTTTGAGTTCACTTGGATGCTATCCTGTTACGTAGTAAAATGCATCCCGAAAATATGACATTGAGGCGCACGTGGATTTCGTGAAATCCGCAACGGGCGCGATGTTGAAGTGGATGATCGCCACGATGTTAGGCGAGGACGGAGCCTAAAACGCCCATTTGTTTGGGTTCAGTGGGATGCAATCATGTTACGTAAAAATTGCATCCCGAAGCTATGCTATTGAGGCGCACGTGGATTTAAAGGAGTCCACAACGGGGGCGATGTTGAAGTGGATGCTCGCCACGATATTATTCGAGGACGGAGCCTAAAACGCCCATTTTTTGGGGTTCACTGGGCTGCAATCATGTTACGTAAAATAATACATCCCGAAACTATGCCATAAGTTGCACGTTGATTTCCCGAAATACGAAACGGGGGCGATGTTGAAGTGGATGATCGCCACGATGTTAGGCGAGGACGGAGCCTAAAACGCCCATTTGTTTGGGTTCTCTTAGATGCAATCATGTTACGTAAAAATTGCATCCCGAAACTATGCTATTGAGGCGCACGTGGATTTCGCGAAGTCCACAACGGTGGCGAGGTTGAAGTGAATGATCGCCACAATATTAGGCGAGGACGAAGCCTAAAACGCCCATTTGTTTGGGTACACTGGGATGCAATCATGTTATGTAAAATAATACATCCCGAAACTATGCCATAAGGTGCACGTGGATTTTGCGAAATTCGAAACGGGGGCGATGTTGAAGTGGATGATCGCCGCGATGTTAGGCGAGGACGGAGCCTAAAACGCCCATTTGTTTGGGTTCTCTGTGATGCAATCATGTTACCTAAAACTTGCATCCCGAAACTATGCTATTGAGGCGCAAGTGGATTTCGCGAAGTCCACAACGGGGGCGATGTTGAAGTGGATGATCGCCACGATGTTAGGCGAGGACGGAGCCTAAAACGCCCATTTGTTTGGGTTCACTGGGATGCAATCATGTTACGTAAAAATTGCATAACGTAACTACGCTATTGAGGCGCACGTGGATTTCGAGAAGTCCACAACGAGGCGATGTTGAAGTGGATGATCGCCACGATGTTAGGCGAGGACGGAGCCTAAAACGCCCATTTGTTTGGGTTCACTGGGATGCAATCATGTTACGTAAAATAATACATCCCGAAACTATGCCATAAGGTGCACGTGGATTTCGCGATATCCGAAACGGGGGCGATGTTGAAGTGGATGATCGCCACGATGTTAGGCGAGGACGGTGCCTAAAACACCCATTTGTTTGAGTTCACTTGGATGCTATCCTGTTACGTAGTAAAATGCATCACGAAAATATGACATTGAGGCGCACGTGGATTTCGTGAAATCCGCAACGGGGGCGATGTTGAAGTGGATGATCGCCACGATGTTAGGCGAGGACGGAGCCTAAAACGCCCATTTGTTTGGGTTCACTGGGATGCAATCATGTTATGTAAAAATTGCATCCGGAAGCTATGCTATTGAGGCGCACGTGGATTTAAAGGAGTCCACAACGGGGGCGATGTTGAAGTGGATGATCGCCACGATATTAGGCGAGGACGGAGCCTAAAACGCCCATTTGTTTGGGTTCACTGTGATGCAATCATGCTACGTAAAAAAGCATCCCGAAACTATGCCATTGAGGCGCACGCTGAAATCGCTAAGTCCGCAACGGGGGCGATGATGATGATCGCCACGATGTTAGGCGAGGACGGAGCCTAAAACGCCAATCTGTTTGGGTTCTCTGGGATGCAATCTGTTACGTAAAAAATGCATCCCGAAACTGTACCATTGAGGCGCACGTGGATCTTGCGATATCCTAAACGGGGCAATGTTGATGTGGATGATCGCCACGACGTTTGGCGAGGACGGAGCCTAAAACGCCCATTTGTTTGTGTTCTCTGTGATGCAATTATTTAACGTTAAAAAATGCATCACGAAACTATGCTACTGAGGCGCACGTGAAATTTCGCGAAGTCCACAACGGGGGCGATTTTGAAGTGGATGATCGCCACGATGTTAGGCGAATACGGAACCTTAAACGCCCGTTTGTTTGGGTTCACTGGGATGCAATCATGTTACGTAACATAATACATCCCGAAACTCTGCCATATGGTGCACGTTGATTTCGCGAAATCCGAAACGGGGGCGATGTTGAAGTGGATGATCGCCACGATGTTAGGCGAGGACGGAGCCTAAAACGCCCATTTGTTTGGGTTCACTGGGATGTAATTATTTTACGTTAAAATGCCTCCTTAATCTATGTCATTGAGGCGCACGTGGATTTCGCGAGGTCCGAAACGGGGGCGATTATGAAGTGGATGGTCGCCACGATGCTATGCGAGGACGGTGCCTAAAATGCCCATTAGTTTGGGTTCACATGGATGCAATCCTGATACGTAAAATAATACATCCCGAAACTATGCCATAAGGTGCACGTGAATTTCGTGAAATCCGAAAGGGGGGCGATGTTGAAGTGGATGTTCGCCACGATGTTAGGCGAGGACGGAGCCTAAAACGCCCATTAGTTTGGGTTCTCTGTGATGCAATCATGTTACCTAAAACTTGCATCCCGAAACTATGCTATTGAGGCGCACGTGGATTTCGCGAAGTCCACAACGGGGGCGATGTTGAAGTGGATGATCGCCACGATGTTAGGCGAGGACGGAGCCTGAAACGCCCATTTGTTTGGGTTCACTGGGATGCAATCATGTTACGTAAAAATTGCATAACGTAACTATGCTATTGAGGCGTACGTGGATTTCGAGAAGTCCACAACGAGGCGATGTTGAAGTGGATGATCGCCACGATGTTAGGCGAGGACGGAGCCTAAAACGCCCATTTGTTTGGGTTCACTGGGATGCAATCATGTTAAGTAAAATAATACATCACGAAACTATGCCATAAGGTGCACGTGGATTTCGCGAACTCCGAAACGGGGGCGATGTTGAAGTGGGTGATCGCCACGATGTTAGGCGAGGACGGAGCCTAAAACGCCCATTTGTTTGTGTTTTCTGTGATGCAATCATGTTACGTAAAAATTGCATCCCGTAACTATGCTATTGAGGCGCACGTGGATTTCGCGAAGTCCACAACGGGGGCGATGTTGAAGTGGATGGCCGCCACGATGTTAGGCGAGGACGGAGCCTAAAACGCCCATTTTTTTGGGTTCACTGTGATGCAAACATGTTACGTAAAATAATACATCCCGAAACTATGCCATAAGAAGCACGTGGATTTCGCGAAATCCGAAAAGGGGGCGATGTTGAAGTGGATGATCGCCACGATGTTAGGCGAGGACGGAGCCTAAAACGCCCATTTGTTTGTGTTCACTGGGATGTAATTATTTTACGTTAAAATGCTTCCCTAATCTATGTCATTGAGGCGCACGTGGATTTCGCGAGGTCCGAAACGGGGGCGATGTTGAAGTGGATGGTCGCCACGATGTTAGGCGAGGACGGTGCCTAAAACACCCATTTGTTTGAGTTCACTTGGATGCAATCCTGTTACGTAGTAAAATGCATCCCGAAAATATGACATTGAGACGCACGTGGATTGCGTGAAATCCGCAACGGGGGCGATGTTGAAGTGGATGATCGCCACGATGTTAGGCGAGGACGGAGGCTTAAACGCCCATTTGTTTGGGTTCACTGGGATGTAATTATTTTACGTTAAAATACTTCCCTAATCTATGTCATTGAGGCGCACGTGGATTTCGCGAGGTCCCAAACGGGGCGATGTTGAAGTGGATGGTCGCCACGATGTTAGGCGAGGACGGAGCCTAAAACGCCCATTTGTCTGGGTTCTCTGTGATGCAATCATGTTACGTAAAGATTGCATCCCGAAACTATGACTTTGAGGCGCACGTGGATTTCGCGAAGTCCACAACGGGGGCGATGTTGAAGTGGATGATCGCCACGATGTTAGGCGAGGACGAGCCTAAAACGCCCATTTGTTTGGGGTCACTGGGATGTAATTATTTTACGTTAAAATGCTTCCCTTATCTATGTCATTGAGGCGCACGTGGATTTCGCGAGGTCGAAACGGGGGCGATGTTGAAGTGGATCGTCGCCACGATGTTAGGCGAGGACGGAGCCTAAAACGCCCATTTTTTTGGGTTCACTGGGATGTAATTATTTTACGTTAAAATGCATCCCTAATCTATGTCATTGAGGCGCACGTGGATTTCGCGAGGTGCGAAACGGGGGCGATGTTGAACTGGATGGTCGCCACGATGTTAGGCGAGGACGGTGCCTAAAACGCCCATTTGTTTGGGTTCACTTGGATGCAATCCTGTTACGTAGTAAAATGCACCCCGAAAATATGACATTGAGGCGCACGTGGATTTCTTGAAATCCGCAACGGGGGCGATGTTGAAGTGGATGATCGCCACGATGTTAGGCGAGGGCGGTGCCTAAAACGTCCATTTGTTTGGGATCACTGGGATGCAATAATGTTACGTAAAAATTGCTTCCCGAAAATATGACATTGAGGCGCAGGTGGATTTCGTGAAATCCGCAATGGGGGTGATGTTGAAGTGGATGATCGCCACGATGTTAGGCGACGACGGAGCCTAAAACGCCCATTTGTTTGGGTTCTCTGTGATGCAATCATGTTACGTAAAATAATACATCCCGAGACTATGCCATAAGGTGCACGTGGATTAAGCGAAATTCGAAACGGGGGCGATGTTGAAGTGGATGTTCGCCACGATGTTAGGCGAGGACGGTGCCTAAAACGCCCATTTGTTTGGGTTCTCTGTGATGCAATCCTGTTACGTAGTAAAACGCATCCCGAAAATATGGCATTGAGGCCCACGTGGATTTCGTGAAATCCGCAACGGGCTCGATGTTGAAGTGGATGATCGCCACGAGTTTAGGCGAGGACGGAGCCTAAAACGCCCATTTGTTTGGGATCACTGGGATGAAATCCTGTTACGTAAAAATTGCATCCCGAAACTATGCTATTGAGGCGCACGTGGATTTCGCGAAGTCCAAAACGGGGGCGGTTTTGAAGTGGACGATCGCCACGATGTTAGGCGAGGGCGGAGCCTAAAACGCCCATTTGTTTGGGTTCACTGGGATGCAATCATGTTACGTAAAATAATACATCCCGAGACTATGCCATAAGGTGCACGTGGATTTCGCGAAATTCGAAACGGGGGCGATGTTGAAGTGGATGATCGCCACGATGTTAATCGGGGACGGAGCCTAAAACGCGCATTTGTTTGGGTTCACTGGGATGCAATCATGTTACGTAAAAATTGCATCCCGAAACTATGCTATTGAGGCGCACGTGGATTTCGAGAAGTCCACAACGGGTGGCGATGTTGAAGTGGATGATCGCCACGATGTTAGGCGAGGACGGAGCCTAAAACGCCCATTTGTTTGGATTCTCTGTGATGCAATCATGTTACGTAATAATTGCATCCCGAAACTATGCTATTGAGGCGCACGTGGATTTCGCGAAGTCCACAACGGGGGCGATGTTGAAGTGGATGGTCGCCACGATGTTAGGCGAGGACGGAGCCTACAACGCCCATTTTTTTGGGTTCACTGGGATGCAATCATGTTACGTAAAATAATACATCCCCAAACTATGCCATAAGGTGCACGTGGATTTCGCGAAATCCGAAATGGGGGCGATGTTGAAGTGGATGATCGCCATGATGTTAGGCGAGGACGGAGCCTAAAACGCCCATTTGTTTGGGTTCACTGGGATGTAATTATTTTACGTTAAAATGCTTCCCTAATCTATGTCATTGAGGCGCACGTGGATTTCGCGAGGTCCGAAACGGGGTCGATGTTGAACTGGATGGTCGCCACGATGTTAGGCGAGGACGGTGCCTAAAACGCCCATTTGTTTGGGTTCACTTGGATGCAATCCTGTTACGTAGTAAAATGCATCCCGAAAATATGACATTGAGGCGCACGTGGATTTCTTGAAATCCGCAACGGGGGCGATGTTGAAGTGGATGATCGCGACGATGTTAGGCGAGGACGGTGCCTAAAACGCCCATTAGTTTGGGTTCACATGGATGCAATCCTGATACGTAAAATAATACATCCCGAAACTATGCCATAAGGTGCACGTGAATTTCGTGAAATCCGAAACGGGGGCGATGTTGAAGTGGATGTTCGCCACGATGTTAGCCGAGGACGGAGCCTGAAACGCCCATTTGTTTGGGTTCACTGGGATGCAATCATGTTACGTAAAAATTGCATAACGTAACTATGCTATTGAGGCGTACGTGGATTTCGAGAAGTCCACAACGAGGCGATGTTGAAGTGGATGATCGCCACGATGTTAGGCGAGGACGGAGCCTAAAACGCCCATTTGTTTGGGTTCACTGGGATGCAATCATGTTAAGTAAAATAACACATCACGAAACTATGCCATAAGGTGCACGTGGATTTCGCGAACTCCGAAACGGGGGCGATGTTGAAGTGGGTGATCGCCACGATGTTAGGCGAGGACGGAGCCTAAAACGCCCATTTGTTTGTGTTTTCTGTGATGCAATCATGTTACGTAAAAATTGCATCCCGTAACTATGCTATTGAGGCGCACGTGGATTTCGCGAAGTCCACAACGGGGGCGATGTTGAAGTGGATGGTCGCCACGATGTTAGTTGAGGACGGAGCCTAAAACGCCCATTTTTTTGGGTTCACTGTGATGCAAACATGTTACGTAAAATAATACATCCCGAAACTATGCCATAAGAAGCACGTGGATTTCGCGAAATCCGAAAAGGGGGCGATGTTGAAGTGGATGATCGCCACGATGTTAGGCGAGGACGGAGCCTAAAAAGCCCATTTGTTTGTGTTCACTGGGATGTAATTATTTTAAGTTAAAATGCTTCCCTAATCTATGTCATTGAGGCGCACGTGGATTTCGCGAGGTCCGAAACGGGGGCGATGATGAAGTGGATGGTCGCCACGATGTTAGGCGAGGACGGTGCCTAAAACACCCATTTGTCTGAGTTCACTTGGATGCAATCCTGTTACGTAGTAAAATGCATCCCGAAAATATGACATTGAGACGCACGTGGATTGCGTGAAATCCGCAACGGGGGCGATGTTGAAGTGGATGATCGCCACGATGTTAGGCGAGGACGGAGGCTAAAACGCCCATTTGTTTGGGTTCACTGGGATGTAATTATTTTACGTTAAAATAATTCAGTAATCTATGTCATTGAGGCGCACGTGGATTTCGCGAGGTCCCAAACGGGGCGATGTTGAAGTGGATGGTCGCCACGATGTTAGGCGAGGACGGAGCCTAAAACGGCCATTTGTCTGGGTTCTCTGTGATGCAATCATGTTACGTAAAGATTGCATCCCGAAACTATGCCATAAGGTGCACGTGGATTAAGGGAAATTCGAAACGGGGGCGATGTTGAAGTGGATGATCGCCACGATGTTAGGCGAGGACGGAGCCTAAAACGCCCATTTGTTTGGGTTCTCTGTGATGCAATCCTGTTACGTAGTAAAATGCATCCCGAAAATATGGCATTGAGGCCCACGTGGATTTCGTGAAATCCGCAACGGGGGCGATGTTGAAGTGGATGATCGCCACGAGTTTAGGCGAGGACGGTGCCTAAAACGCCCATTTGTTTGGGATCACTGGGATGCAATCCTGTTACGTAAAAATAGCATCCCGAAACTATGCTATTGAGGCGCGCGTGGATATCGCGAAGTCCAAAACGGGGGCGGTTTTGAAGTGGACGATCGCCACGATGTTAGGCGAGGACGGAGCCTAAAACGCCCATTTGTTTGGGTTCACTGGGATGCAATCATGTTACGTAAAATAATACATCCCGAGACTATGCCATAAGGTGCACGTGGATTTCGCGAAATTCGAAACGGGGGCGATGTTGAAGTGGATGATCGCCACGATGTTAATCGGGGACGGAGCCTAAAACGCGCATTTGTTTGGGTTCACTGGGATGCAATCATGTTACGTAAAAATTGCATCCCGAAACTATGCTATTGAGGCGCACGTGGATTTCGAGAAGTCCACAACGGGTGGCGATGTTGAAGTGGATGATCGCCACGATGTTAGGCGAGGACGGAGCCTAAAACGCCCATTTGTTTGGGTTCTCTGTGATGCAATCATGTTACGTAAAAATTGCATCCCGAAACTATGCTATTGAGGCGCACGTGGATTTCGCGAAGTCCACAACGGGGGCGATGTTGAAGTGGATGGTCGCCACGATGTTAGGCGAGGACGGAGCCTACAACGCCCATTTTTTTGGGTTCACTGGGATGCAATCATGTTACGTAAAATAATACATCCCCAAACTATGCCATAAGGTGCACGTGGATTTCGCGAAATCCGAAATGGGGGCGATGTTGAAGTGGATGATCGCCATGATGTTAGGCGAGGACGGAGCCTAAAACGCCCATTTGTTTGGGTTCACTGGGATGTAATTATTTTACGTTAAAATGCTTCCCTAATCTATGTCATTGAGGCGCACGTGGATTTCGCGAGGTCCGAAACGGGGGCGATGTTGAACTGTATGGTCGCCACGATGTTAGGCGAGGACGGTGCCTAAAACGCCCATTTGTTTGGGTTCACTTGGATGCAATCCTGTTACGTAGTAAAATGCATCCCGAAAATATGACATTGAGACGCACGGGGATTGCGTGAAATCCGCAACGGGGGCGATGTTGAAGTGGATGATCGCCACGATGTTAGGCGAGGACGGAGGCTAAAACGCCCATTTGTTTGGGTTCACTGGGATGTAATTATTTTACGTTAAAATACTTCCCTAATCTATGTCATTGAGGCGCACGTGGATTTCGCGAGGTCCCAAACGGGGCGATGTTGAAGTGGATGGTCGCCACGATGTTAGGCGAGGACGGAGCCTAAAACGCCCATTTGTCTGGGTTCTCTGTGATGCAATCATGTTACGTAAAGATTGCATCCCGAAACTATGACTTTGAGGCGCACGTGGATTTCGCGAAGTCCACAACGGGGGCGATGTTGAAGTGGATGATCGCCACGATGTTAGGCGAGGACGAGCCTAAAACGCCCATTTGTTTGGGGTCACTGGGATGTAATTATTTTACGTTAAAATGCTTCCCTTATCTATGTCATTGAGGCGCACGTGGATTTCGCGAGGTCGAAACGGGGGCGATGTTGAAGTGGATCGTCGCCACGATGTTAGGCGAGGACGGAGCCTAAAACGCCCATTTTTTTGGGTTCACTGGGATGTAATTATTTTACGTTAAAATGCATTCCTAATCTATGTCATTGAGGCGCACGTGGATTTCGCGAGGTCCGAAACGGGGGCGATGTTGAACTGGATGGTCGCCACGATGTTAGGCGAGGACGGTGCCTAAAACGCCCATTTGTTTGGGTTCACTTGGATGCAATCCTGTTACGTAGTAAAATGCACCCCGAAAATATGACATTGAGGCGCACGTGGATTTCTTGAAATCCGCAACGTGGGCGATGTTGAAGTGGATGATCGCCACGATGTTAGGCGAGGGCGGTGCCTAAAACGTCCATTTGTTTGGGATCACTTGGATGCAATAATGTTACGTAAAAATTGCATCCCGAAAATATGACATTGAGGCGCAGGTGGATTTCGTGAAATCCGCAACGGGGGTGATGTTTAAGTGGATGATCGCCACGATGTTAGGCGACGACGGAGCCTAAAACGCCCATTTGTTTGGGTTCTCTGTGATGCAATCATGTTACGTAAAATAATACATCCCGAGACTATGCCATAAGGTGCACGTGGATTAAGCGAAATTCGAAACGGGGGCGATGTTGAAGTGGATGATCGCCACGATGTTAGGCGAGGACGGAGCCTAAAACGCCCATTTGTTTGGGTTCTCTGTGATGCAATCCTGTTACGTAGTAAAATGCATCCCGAAAATATGGCATTGAGGCCCACGTGGATTTCGTGAAATCCGCAACGGGGGCGATGTTGAAGTGGATGATCGCCACGAGTTTAGGCGAGGACGGTGCCTAAAACGCCCATTTGTTTGGGATCACTGGGATGCAATCCTGTTACGTAAAAATTGCATCCCGAAACTATGCTATTGAGGCGCACGTGGATTTCGCGAAGTCCAAAACGGGGGCGGTTTTGAAGTGGACGATCGCCACGATGTTAGGCGAGGACGGAGCCTAAAACGCCCATTTGTTTGGGTTCACTGGGATGCAATCATGTTACGTAAAATAATACATCCCGAGACTATGCCATAAGGTGCACGTGGATTTCGCGAAATTCGAAACAGGGGCGATGTTTAAGTGGATGATCGCCACGATGTTAATCGGGGACGGAGCCTAAAACGCGCATTTGTTTGGGTTCACTGGGATGCAATCATGTTACGTAAAAATTGCATCCCGAAACTATGCTATTGAGGCGCACGTGGATTTCGAGAAGTCCACAACGGGTGGCGATGTTGAAGTGGATGATCGCCACGATGTTAGGCGAGGACGGAGCCTAAAACGCCCATTTGTTTGGGTTCTCTGTGATGCAATCATGTTACGTAAAAATTGCATCCCGAAACTATGCTATTGAGGCGCACGTGGATTTCACGAAGTCCACAACGGGGGCGATGTTGAAGTGGATGGTCGCCACGATGTTAGGCGAGGACGGAGCCTACAACGCCCATTTTTTTGGGTTCACTGGGATGCAATCATGTTACGTAAAATAATACATCCCCAAACTATGCCATAAGGTGCACGTGGATTTCGCGAAATCCGAAATGGGGGCGATGTTGAAGTGGATGATCGCCATGATGTTAGGCGAGGACGGAGCCTAAAACGCCCATTTGTTTGGGTTCACTGGGATGTAATTATTTTACGTTAAAATGCTTCCCTAATCTATGTCATTGAGGCGCACGTGGATTTCGCGAGGTCCGAAACGGGGTCGATGTTGAACTGGATGGTCGCCACGATGTTAGGCGAGGACGGTGCCTAAAACGCCCATTTGTTTGGGTTCACTTGGATGCAATCCTGTTACGTAGTAAAATGCATCCCGAAAATATGACATTGAGGCGCACGTGGATTTCTTGAAATCCGCAACGGGGGCGATGTTGAAGTGGATGGTCGCCACGATGTTAGGCGAGGACGGAGCCTACAACGCCCATTTTTTTGGGTTCACATGGATGCAATCCTGATACGTAAAATAATACATCCCGAAACTATGCCATAAGGTGCACGTGAATTTCGTGAAATCCGAAACGGGGGCGATGTTGAAGTGGATGTTCGCCACGATGTTAGGCGAGGACGGAGCCTAAAACGCCCATTTGTTTGGGTTCTCTGTGATGCAATCATGTTACCTAAAACTTGCATCCCGAAACTATGCTATTGAGGCGCACGTGGATTTCGCGAAGTCCACAACGGGGGCGATGTTGAAGTGGATGATCGCCACGATGTTAGGCGAGGACTGAGCCTGAAACGCTCATTTGTTTGGGTTCACTGGGATGCAATCATGTTACGTAAAAATTGCATAACGTAACTATGCTATTGAGGCGTACGTGGATTTCGAGAAGTCCACAACGAGGCGATGTTGAAGTGGATGATCGCCACGATGTTAGGCGAGGACGGAGCCTAAAACGCCCATTTGTTTGGGTTCACTGGGATGCAATCATGTTAAGTAAAATAATACATCACGAAACTATGCCATAAGGTGCACGTGGATTTCGCGAACTCCGAAACGGGGGCGATGTTGAAGTGGGTGATCGCCACGATGTTAGGCGAGGACGGAGCCTAAAACGCCCATTTGTTTGTGTTTTCTGTGATGCAATCATGTTACGTAAAAATTGCATCCCGTAACTATGCTATTGAGGCGCACGTGGATTTCGCGAAGTCCACAACGGGGGCGATGTTGAAGTGGATGGTCGCCACGATGTTAGGCGAGGACGGAGCCTAAAACGCCCATTTTTTTGGGTTCACTGTGATGCAAACATGTTACGTAATAAATACATCCCGAAACTATGCCATAAGAAGCACGTGGATTTCGCGAAATCCGAAAAGGGGGCGATGTTGAAGTGGATGATCGCCACGATGTTAGGCGAGGACGGAGCCTAAAACGCCCATTTGTTTGTGTTCACTGGGATGTAATTATTTGACGTTAAAATGCTTCCCTAATCTATGTCATTGAGGCGCACGTGGATTTCGCGAGGTCCGAAACGGGGGCGATGTTGAAGTGGATGGTCGCCACGATGTTAGGCGAGGACGGTGCCTAAAACACCCATTTGTTTGTGTTCACTTGGATGCAATCCTGTTACGTAGTAAAATGCATCCCGAAAATATGACATTGAGACGCACGTGGATTGCGTGAAATCCGCAACGGGGGCGATGTTGAAGTGGATGATCGCCACGATGTTAGGCGAGGACGGAGGCTAAAACGCCCATTTGTTTGGGTTCACTGGGATGTAATTATTTTACGTTAAAATGCTTACTTAATCTATGTCATTGAGGCGCACGTGGATTTCGCGAGGTCCCAAACGGGGCGATGTTGAAGTGGATGGTCGCCACGATGTTAGGCGAGGACGGAGCCTAAAACGCCCATTTGTCTGGGTTCTCTGTGATGCAATCAGGTTACGTAAAGATTGCATCCCGAAACTATGACTTTGGGGCGCACGTGGATTTCGCGAAGTCCACAACGGGGGCGATGTTGAAGTGGATGATCGCCACGATGTTAGGCGAGGACGAGCCTAAAACGCCCATTTGTTTGGGGTCACTGGGATGTAATTATTTTTCGTTAAAATGCTTCCCTTATCTATGTCATTGAGGCGCACGTGGATTTCGGGAGTTCGAAACGGGGGCGATGTTGAAGTGGATCGTCGCCACGATGTTAGGCGAGGACGGAGCCTAAAACGCCCATTTTTTGGGGTTCACTGGGATGTAATTATTTTACGTTAAAATGCAATCTATGTCATTGAGGCGCACGTGGATTTCGCGAGGTCCGAAACGGGGGCGATGTTGAACTGGATGGTCGCCACGATGTTAGGCGAGGACGGAGCCTAAATCGCCCATTTGTTTGGGTTCTCTGTGATGCAATCATGTTACATAAAAATTGCATTCCGAACCTATGCTATTGAGGCGCACGTGGATTTCGCGAAGTCCACAACGGGGGCGATTTTGATGTGGATGATCGCCACGATGTTAGCCGAGGACGGAACCTAAAACGCCCGTTTGTTTGGGTTCACTGGGATGCAATCATGTTACGTAACATAATACTTTCCGAAACTCTGCCAGAAGGTGCACGTGGATTTTTGCGAAATCCGAAACGGGGGCGATGTTGAAGTGGATGATCGCCACGATGTTAGGCGAGGACGGAGCCTAAAACGCCCATTTGTTTGGGTTCACTGGGATGTAATTATTTTACGTTAAGATGCTTCCCTAATCTATGTCATTGAGGCGCACGTGGATTTCGCGAGGTCCGTAACGGGGGCGATTATGAAGTGGATGGTCGCCACGATGTTAGGCGAGGACGGTGCCTAAAACGCCCATTTGTTTGGGTGCACTAGATGGAAAACTGATACGTAATAAAATGCATCCCGAAAATATGACATTGAGGCGCACGTGGATTTCGTGAAATCCGCAACAGGGGCGATGTTGAAGTGGATGATCGCCACAATAGTTAGGCGACGACGGTGCCTAAAACGCCCATTTTTGGGTTCACTGGGATGGAATCCTGTTACGTAAAAAGTGCATCCCGAAAATATGACATTGAGGCGCAGGTGGATTTCGTGAAATCCGCAACGGGGGCGATGTTGAAGTGGATGATCGCCACGATGTTAGGCGAGGACGGAGCCTAAAACGCCCATTTGTTTGGGTTCTCTGTGATGCAATCATGTTACCTAAAAATTGGAACCGAAACTATGCTATTGAGGCGCACGTGGATTTAGCGAAGTCCACAACGGGACGATGTTGAAGTGGATGATCGCCACGATGTTAGGCGAGGACGGAGCCTAAAACGCCCATTTGTTTGGGTTCTCTGTGATGCAATCATGTTACGTAAAAATTGCATTCCGAAACTATGCTATTGAGGCGCACGTGGATTTCGCGAAGTCCACAACGGGGGCGATGTTGAAGTGGATGATCGCCACGATGTTACGCGAGGACGGAGCCTAAAACGCCCATTTGTTTGGGTTCACTGGGATGCAATCATCTTACGTAAAATAATACATCCCGAAACTATGCCATAAGGTGCACGTGGATTTCGTCAAATCCGAAACGGGGGCGATGTTGAAGTGGATGATCGCCACAATGTTAGGCGATGACGGAGCCTAAAACGCCCATTTGTTTGGGTTCACTGGGATGCAATCATGATACGTAAGAATTGCATCCCGAAGCTATGCTTTTGAGGCGCACATGGATTTCGAGAAGTCCACAACGGGGGCGATGTTGAAGTGGATGATCGCCACGATGTTAGGCGAGGACGGAGCCTAAAACGCCCATTTGTTTTGGTTCACTGGGATGCAATCATGTAACGTAAAATAATACATCCCGAAACTATGCCATAAGGTGCAAGTGGATTTCGTGAAATCCGAAACGGGGCGATGTTGAAGTGGATGGTCGCCACGATGTTAGATGAGGACGGAGCCCAAAACGCCCATTTTTTTGGGTTCACTGGGGTGCAATCATGTTACGTAAAATAATACATCCCGAAACTATGCCATAAGGTGCACGTGGATTTCGCGAAATCCGAAACGGGGGCGATGTTGCAGTGGATGATCGCCACGATGTTAGGCGAGGACGGAGCCTAAAACGCCCATTTGTTTGGGTTCACTGGGATGTAATTATTTACGTTAGAATGCTTCCCTAATCTATGTCATTGAGGCGCACGTGGATTTCGCTAGGTCCGAAACGGGGGCGATGTTGAAGTGGATGGTCGCCACGATGTTAGGCGAGGACGGTGCCTAAAACGCCCATTTGTTTGGGTTCACTTGGATGCAATCCTGTTACGTAGTAAAATGCATCCCGAAAATATGACATTGAGGCGTACGTGCATTTCGTGAAATCCGCAACGGGGGCGATGTTGAAGTGGATGATCGCCACGATGTTAGGCGACGACGGAGCCTAAAACGCCCATTTGTCTGGGTTCACTGGGATGCAATCATGTTACGTAAAAATTGCATCCCGAAACTATGCTATTCATGCGCACGTTTATTTCGCGAAGTCCACAACGGGAGCGATGTTGAAGTGGATGATCGCCACGATGTTAGGCGAGGACGGAGCCTGAAAGCGCCCATTTGTTTGGGTTTACTGGGATGCAATCATGTTACGTAAAAACATGCATCCCAAAAATATGACATTGAGGCGCACGTGGATTTCGTGAAATCCGCAACGGGGGCGATGTTGAAGTGGATTATCGCCACGATGTTAGGCGAGGACGGAGCCTAAAACGCACATTTGTTTGGGTTCTCTGTGATGCAAACATGTTACCTAAAAATTGCATCCCCAAACTATGCTATTGGTGCGCACGTCGATTTCGCGAAGTCCACAACGGGGGCGATTTTGAAGTGGATGATCGCCACGATGTTAGGCGAGGACGGAGCCTAAAACGCCCATTTGTTTGAGTTCACTGGGATGTAATCATGTTACGTAACATAATATATCGCGGAACTATGCCATAATTTGCACGTGGATTTCGCGAAATCCGAAACGGGGGCGCTGTTGAAGTGGATGATCGCCACGATGTTAGGCGAGGACGGTGCCTAAAACGCCGATTTGATTGGGTTCACTTGGATGTAATCCTGTTACGTAATATAATGCATCCCAAAAATATGACATTGAGGCGCACGTGGATTTTGTGAAATCCGGAACGGGGGCGATGTTGAAGTGGATGTTCGCCACGATGTTAGGCGAGGACGGTGCCTAACACGCCCATTTGTTTGGGTTCACTTGGATGCAATCATGTTACGAAAAAATTGCATACCGAAACTAAGCTATTGAGGCGCACGTGGATTTCGAGATGTCCACAACGGGGGCGATGTTGAAGTGGATGATCGCCACGATGTTAGGCGAGGACGGATCGTAAAACGCCCATTTGTTTGGGTTCACTGGGATGCAATCATGTTACGTAAAATAATACATCCCGAAACTATGCCATAAGGTGCACGTGGATTTCGCGAAATCTGAAACGGGGGCGATGTTGAAGTGGATGATCGCCACGATGTTATGCGATAACGGAGCCTAAAACGCCCATTTGTTTGGGTTCACTGGGATGTAGTTATTTTCGTAAAAATGCTTCCCTAATCTATGTCATTGAGGCGCACGTGGATTTCGCGAGGTCCGAAACGGGGTCAATGTTGAAGTGGATGGTCGCCACGATGTTAGGCGAGGGCGGTGCCTGAAACGCCCATTTGTTTGGGTTCACTTCGATGTAATCCTGTTACGTAATAAAATGCATCCCGAAAATATGACATTGAGGCGCACGTGGATTTCGTGAAATCCGCAACGGGACCGATGTTGAAGTGGATGATCGCCACGATGTTAGGCGAGGACGGAGCCTGAAAGCGCCCATTTGTTTGGGTTCACTGGGATGCAATCATGTTACGTAAAATAATACACCCCGAAACTATGCCATAAGGTGCACGTGGATTTCGCGATATTCGAAACGGGGGCAATGTTGAAGTGGATGTTCGCCACGATGTTAGGCGAGGACGGTGCCTAAAACGCCCATTTGTTTGGGTTCACTGGGATGCAATCATGTTACGTAAAAATTGCACCCCGAAACTATGCTATTGAGGCGCACGTGGATTTCGAGAAGTCCACAACGGGGGCGATGTTGAAGTGGATGATCGCCACGATGTTAGGCGAGGACGGAGCCTAAAACGCCCATTTGTTTGGGTTCACTGGGATGCAATCATGTTACGTAAAATAATACATCCCGAAACTATGCCATAAGGTGCACGTGGATTTCGCAAAATCCGAAACGGGGGCGATGTTGAAGAGGGTGATCGCCACGATGTTAGGCGAGGACGGAGCCTAAAACGCCCATTTGTTTGGGTTCTCTGTGATACAATCATGTTACGTAAATATTGCATCCCGAAAGTATGCTATTGAGGCGCACGTGGATTTCGCGAAGTCCACAACGGGGGCGATGTTGAAGTGGATGTTCGCCACGATGTTAGGCGAGGACGGAGAATAAAATGCCCATTTGTTTGGGTTCACTGGGATGCAATCATGTTACGAAAAATAATACATCCCGAAACCTTGCCATAAGGTGCACATGGATTTCTGGACGTCAGAACCGGGGGCGATGTTGAAGTGGATGATCGCCACGATCTTAGCAGAGGACGGAGCCTAAAACGCCCATTTTATGTGTTCCTCGTGACGCAACTATTTTGCGTTATCTACGTTTAAGGCATCGTAAAAAGAACGCCGTATATGCCACCGACGATTTTGTGAATTCCAAAACGGGGGCGAGGTTGATGTGGATGAACGGATGCTAGGCGAGACGCGTAGCATAAAACGCACATTTGAATGCGTTATCATTGATGTTATTTTTCTAATTTATCAAACGCCTCCTCAAGGCATCGCCGTAAATGCGATCGGAGATATCGTGAAATCAGTAACCGGGGCGATGTTGAAGAGGATGATCGCCACATGTTAGGCGAGGACGGAGCCTAAAACGCCCATTTGTTTGGGTTCTCTGTGATGCAATCATGTTACGTAAAAATTGCTTCCCGAAACTATGCTATTGAGGCGCACGTTGATTTCGCGAAGTCCACAACGGGGGCGATGTTGAAGTGGATGATCGCCACGATGTTAGGCGAGGACGAGCCTAAAACGCCCATTTGTTTGGGGTCACTGGGATGTAATTATTTTTCGTTAAAATGCTTCCCTTATCTATGTCATTGAGGCGCACGTGGATTTCGGGAGTTCGAAACGGGGGCGATGTTGAAGTGGATCGTCGCCACGATGTTAGGCGAGGACGGAGCCTAAAACGCCCATTTTTTGGGGTTCACTGGGATGTAATTATTTTACGTTAAAATGCATCCCCAATCTATGTCATTGAGGCGCACGTGGATTTCGCGAGGTCCGAAACGGGGGCGATGTTGAACTGGATGGTCGCCACGATGTTAGGCGAGGACGGAGCCTAAATCGCCCATTTGTTTGGGTTCTCTGTGATGCAATCATGTTACATAAAAATTGCATTCCGAACCTATGCTATTGAGGCGCACGTGGATTTCGCGAAGTCCACAACGGGGGCGATTTTGATGTGGATGATCGCCACGATGTTAGCCGAGGACGGAACCTAAAACGCCCGTTTGTTTGGGTTCACTGGGATGCAATCATGTTACGTAACATAATACTTTCCGAAACTCTGCCAGAAGGTGCACGTGGATTTTTGCGAAATCCGAAACGGGGGCGATGTTGAAGTGGATGATCGCCACGATGTTAGGCGAGGACGGAGCCTAAAACGCCCATTTGTTTGGGTTCACCGGGATGTAATTATTTTACGTTAAGATGCTTCCCTAATCTATGTCATTGAGGCGCACGTGGATTTCGCGAAGTCCGTAACGGGGGCGATTATGAAGTGGATGGTCGCCACGATGTTAGGCGAGGACGGTGCCTAAAACGCCCATTTGTTTGGGTGCACTAGATGGAAAACTGATACGTAATAAAATGCATCCCGAAAATATGACATTGAGGCGCACGTGGATTTCGTGAAATCCGCAACGGGGGCGATGTTGAAGTGGATGATCGCCACAATAGTTAGGCGACGACGGTGCCTAAAACGCCCATTTTTGGGTTCACTGGGATGGAATCCTGTTACGTAAAAAGTGCATCCCGAAAATATGACATTGAGGCGCAGGTGGATTTCGTGAAATCCGCAACGGGGGCGATGTTGAAGTGGATGATCGCCACGATGTTAGGCGAGGACGGAGCCTAAAACGCCCATTTGTTTGGGTTCTCTGTGATGCAATCATGTTACCTAAAAATTGGAACCGAAACTATGCTATTGAGGCGCACGTGGATTTAGCGAAGTCCACAACGGGACGATGTTGAAGTGGATGATCGCCACGATGTTAGGCGAGGACGGAGCCTAAAACGCCCATTTGTTTGGGTTCTCTGTGATGCAATCATGTTACGTAAAAATTGCATTCCGAAACTATGCTATTGAGGCGCACGTGGATTTCGCGAAGTCCACAACGGGGGCGATGTTGAAGTGGATGATCGCCACGATGTTACGCGAGGACGGAGCCTAAAACGCCCATTTGTTTGGGTTCACTGGGATGCAATCATCTTACGTAAAATAATACATCCCGAAACTATGCCATAAGGTGCACGTGGATTTCGTCAAATCCGAAACGGGGGCGATGTTGAAGTGGATGATCGCCACAATGTTAGGCGATGACGGAGCCTAAAACGCCCATTTGTTTGGGTTCACTGGGATGCAATCATGATACGTAAGAATTGCATCCCGAAGCTATGCTTTTGAGGCGCACATGGATTTCGAGAAGTCCACAACGGGGGCGATGTTGAAGTGGATGATCGAAACGATGTTAGGCGAGGACGGAGCCTAAAACGCCCATTTGTTTTGGTTCACTGGGATGCAATCATGTAACGTAAAATAATACATCCCGAAACTATGCCATAAGGTGCAAGTGGATTTCGTGAAATCCGAAACGGGGCGATGTTGAAGTGGATGGTCGCCACGATGTTAGATGAGGACGGAGCCCAAAATTCCCATTTTTTTGGGTTCACTGGGGTGCAATCATGTTACGTAAAATAATACATCCCGAAACTATGCCATAAGGTGCACGTGGATTTCGCGAAATCCGAAACGGGGGCGATGTTGCAGTGGATGATCGCCACGATGTTAGGCGAGGACGGAGCCTAAAACGCCCATTTGTTTGGGTTCACTGGGATGTAATTATTTACGTTAGAATGCTTCCCTAATCTATGTCATTGAGGCGCACGTGGATTTCGCTAGGTCCGAAACGGGGGCGATGTTGAAGTGGATGGTCGCCACGATGTTAGGCGAGGACGGTGCCTAAAACGCCCATTTGTTTGGGTTCACTTGGATGCAATCCTGTTACGTAGTAAAATGCATCCCGAAAATATGACATTGAGGCGTACGTGCATTTCGTGAAATCCGCAACGGGGGCGATGTTGAAGTGGATGATCGCCACGATGTTAGGCGACGACGGAGCCTAAAACGCCCATTTGTCTGGGTTCACTGGGATGCAATCATGTTACGTAAAAATTGCATCCCGAAACTATGCTATTCATGCGCACGTTTATTTCGCGAAGTCCACAACGGGAGCGATGTTGAAGTGGATGATCGCCACGATGTTAGGCGAGGACGGAGCCTGAAAGCGCCCATTTGTTTGGGTTTACTGGGATGCAATCATGTTACGTAAAAACATGCATCCCAAAAATATGACATTGAGGCGCACGTGGATTTCGTGAAATCCGCAACGGGGGCGATGTTGAAGTGGATTATCGCCACGATGTTAGGCGAGGACGGAGCCTAAAACGCACATTTGTTTGGGTTCTCTGTGATGCAAACATGTTACCTAAAAATTGCATCCCCAAACTATGCTATTGGTGCGCACGTCGATTTCGCGAAGTCCACAACGGGGGCGATTTTGAAGTGGATGATCGCCACGATGTTAGGCGAGGACGGAGCCTAAAACGCCCATTTGTTTGAGTTCACTGGGATGTAATCATGTTACGTAACATAATATATCGCGGAACTATGCCATAATTTGCACGTGGATTTCGCGAAATCCGAAACGGGGGCGCTGTTGAAGTGGATGATCGCCACGATGTTAGGCGAGGACGGTGCCTAAAACGCCGATTTGATTGGGTTCACTTGGATGTAATCCTGTTACGTAATATAATGCATCCCAAAAATATGACATTGAGGCGCACGTGGATTTTGTGAAATCCGGAACGGGGGCGATGTTGAAGTGGATGTTCGCCACGATGTTAGGCGAGGACGGTGCCTAACACGCCCATTTGTTTGGGTTCACTTGGATGCAATCATGTTACGAAAAAATTGCATACCGAAACTAAGCTATTGAGGCGCACGTGGATTTCGAGATGTCCACAACGGGGGCGATGTTGAAGTGGATGATCGCCACGATGTTAGGCGAGGACGGATCGTAAAACGCCCATTTGTTTGGGTTCACTGGGATGCAATCATGTTACGTAAAATAATACATCCCGAAACTATGCCATAAGGTGCACGTGGATTTCGCGAAATCTGAAACGGGGGCGATGTTGAAGTGGATGATCGCCACGATGTTATGCGATAACGGAGCCTAAAACGCCCATTTGTTTGGGTTCACTGG
Organism: Anabrus simplex; assembly: GCF_040414725.1. Lineage (NCBI taxonomy): Eukaryota > Metazoa > Arthropoda > Insecta > Orthoptera > Tettigoniidae > Anabrus > Anabrus simplex. The sequence goes on along the minus strand of NC_090273.1, from coordinate 75,114,475 downwards.
GATGTAGTTATTTTCGTAAAAATGCTTCCCTAATCTATGTCATTGAGGCGCACGTGGATTTCGCGAGGTCCGAAACGGGGTCAATGTTGAAGTGGATGGTCGCCACGATGTTAGGCGAGGGCGGTGCCTGAAACGCCCATTTGTTTGGGTTCACTTCGATGTAATCCTGTTACGTAATAAAATGCATCCCGAAAATATGACATTGAGGCGCACGTGGATTTCGTGAAATCCGCAACGGGACCGATGTTGAAGTGGATGATCGCCACGATGTTAGGCGAGGACGGAGCCTGAAAGCGCCCATTTGTTTGGGTTCACTGGGATGCAATCATGTTACGTAAAATAATACACCCCGAAACTATGCCATAAGGTGCACGTGGATTTCGCGATATTCGAAACGGGGGCAATGTTGAAGTGGATGTTCGCCACGATGTTAGGCGAGGACGGTGCCTAAAACGCCCATTTGTTTGGGTTCACTGGGATGCAATCATGTTACGTAAAAATTGCACCCCGAAACTATGCTATTGAGGCGCACGTGGATTTCGAGAAGTCCACAACGGGGGCGATGTTGAAGTGGATGATCGCCACGATGTTAGGCGAGGACGGAGCCTAAAACGCCCATTTGTTTGGGTTCACTGGGATGCAATCATGTTACGTAAAATAATACATCCCGAAACTATGCCATAAGGTGCACGTGGATTTCGCAAAATCCCCAACGGGGGCGATGTTGAAGAGGGTGATCGCCACGATGTTAGGCGAGGACGGAGCCTAAAACGCCCATTTGTTTGGGTTCTCTGTGATACAATCATGTTACGTAAAAATTGCATCCCGAAAGTATGCTATTGAGGCGCACGTGGATTTCGCGAAGTCCACAACGGGGGCGATGTTGAAGTGGATGTTCGCCACGATGTTAGGCGAGGACGGAGAATAAAATGCCCATTTGTTTGGGTTCACTGGGATGCAATCATGTTACGAAAAATAATACATCCCGAAACCTTGCCATAAGGTGCACATGGATTTCTGGACGTCAGAACCGGGGGCGATGTTGAAGTGGATGATCGCCACGATCTTAGCAGAGGACGGAGCCTAAAACGCCCATTTTATGTGTTCCTCGTGACGCAACTATTTTGCGTTATCTACGTTTAAGGCATCGTAAAAAGAACGCCGTATATGCCACCGACGATTTTGTGAATTCCAAAACGGGGGCGAGGTTGATGTGGATGAACGGATGCTAGGCGAGACGCGTAGCATAAAACGCACATTTGAATGCGTTATCATTGATGTTATTTTTCTAATTTATCAAACGCCTCCTCAAGGCATCGCCGTAAATGCGATCGGAGATATCGTGAAATCAGTAACCGGGGCGATGTTGAAGAGGATGATCGCCACATGTTAGGCGAGGACGGAGCCTAAAACGCCCATTTGTTTGGGTTCTCTGTGATGCAATCATGTTACGTAAAAATTGCTTCCCGAAACTATGCTATTGAGGCGCACGTTGATTTCGCGAAGTCCACAACGGGGGCGATGTTGAAGTGGATGATCGCCACGATGTTAGGCGAGGACGGAGCCTAAAACGCCCATTTGTTTGGGTTCACTGTGATGCAATCATGTTACGTAAAATAATACATCCCGAAACTATGCCATAAGGTGCACGTGGATTTCACGAAATCCGAAACGGGGGCGATGTTGAATTGGGTGATTTCCACGAAGTTAGGCGAGGACGGAGCCTAAAACGCCCATTTGTTTGGGTTCTCTGTGATGCAATCATGTTACGTAAAAATTGCTTCCCGAAAGTATGCTATTGAGGCGCACGTGGGTTCCGCGAAGTCCACAACGGGGGCGATGTTGAAGTGGATGATCGCCACGATGTTAGGCGAGGACGGAGCCTAAAACCCTCATTTGTTTGGGTTCCCTGTGATGCAATCAGGTTACGTAAAAATTGCATCCAGAAGCTATGCTATTGAGGCGCACGTGGATTTCGCGAAGTCCACAACGGGGGCGATGTTGAAGTGGATGATCGCCACGATGTTAGGCGAGGACGGAGCCTAAAACGCCCATTTGTTTAAGTTCACTGGGATGCAATCATGTTATGTAAAATAATACATCCCGAAACTATGCCATAAGGTGCACGTGGATTTCGCGAAATTCGCAACGGGGGCGATGTTGAAGTCGGTGATCGCCACGATGTTAGGCGAGGACGGAGCCTAAAACGCCCATTTGTTTGGGTTCACTGGGATGCAATCATGTTACGTAAAATAATACTTCCCGAAACTATGCCATAAGTTGCACGTGGATTTCGCGAAATACGAAAAGGGGGCGATGTTGAAGTGGATGATCGCCACGATGTTAGGCGAGGACGGAGCCTAAAACGCCCATTTGTTTGGGTTCACTGGGATGCAATCCTGTTACATAAAAAATGCATCCTGAAAATATGACATTGAGGCGCAGGTGGATTTCGTGAAATCCGCAACGAGGGCGATGTTGAAGTGGATGATCGCCACGATGTTAGGCGAGGACAGAGCCTAAAACGCCCATTTGTCTGGGTTCACTGGGATGCAATCTTGTTACGTAAAAATTGCATCCCGAAACAATGCTATTGAGGCGCACGTGGACTTCAAGGAGTCCACAACGGGGGCGATGTTGAAGTGGATGATCGCCACGATATTAGGTGAGGACGGAGCCTAAAACGCCGATTTTTTTGGGTTCACTGGGATGCAATCATGTTACGTAAAATAATACATCCCGAAACTATGCCGTAAGGTGCACGTGGATTTCGCGAAATTCGCAACGGGGGCGATGTTGAAGTCGATGATCGCCACGATGTTAGGCGAGGACGGAGCCTAAAACGCCCATTTGTTTGGGTTCACTGGGATGCAGTCATGTTACGTAAAAATTGCATCCCGAAACTATGCTATTGAGGCGCACGTGGATTTCGAGAAGTCCACAACGGGGGCGATGTTGAAGTGGATGATCGCCACGATGTTAGGCTAGAAGGAGCCTAAAACGCCCATTTGTTTGGGTTCACTGGGATGCAATCATGTTACGTAAAATAATTCATCCCGAAACTATGCCATAATGTGCACGTGGATTTCGCAAAATCCGAAACGGGGGCGATGTTGAAGTGGATGATCGCCACGATGTTAGGCGAGGACGGAGCCTAAAACGCCCATTTGTTTGGGTTCACTGGGATGCAATCATGTTACGTAAAATAATTCATCCCGAAACTATGCCATAATGTGCAAGTGGATTTCGCAAAATCCGAAACGGGGGCGATGTTGAAGTGGATAATCGCCACGATCTTAGCGGAGGACGGAGCCTAAAACGCCCATTCCATGTGTTCCTTGTGACGCAACTATTTTGCGTTATCTTCGTTTAAGGCATCGTAAAAAGAACGCCGTATATGCCACCGACGAATTCGTGAAGTCCCAAACGGGGGCGAGGTTGATGTGGATGATCGGATGCTAGGCGAGACGCGTAGCATAAAACCCGCCTTTGAATGCGTTATCATTGCGGTTATTTTTCTAATTTTTTTCAAACGCCTCCTCAAAGCATCGCCGTAAATGCGATGGAAGATATCGTGAAATCAGTAAACGGGGCGATTGTGAAGAGGATGATCGCCACGATGTTAGGCGGGGACGGTGCCTAAAACGCCCATTTGTTTGGTTTCACTGGGATGCAATCCTGTTACTTAAAAAAATAATCCCGAAAATATGACATTGAGGCGCAGGTGGATTTCGTGAAATCCGCAACGAGGGCGATGTTGAAGTGGATGATCGCCACGATGTTAGGCGAGGACAGAGCCTAAAACGCCCATTTGTTTTGGGTTCTCTGTGATGCAATCATGTTACCTAAAATAATACATCCCGAAACTATGCCATAAGGTGCACGTGGATTTCGCGAAAGCCGAAACGGGGGCGATGTTGAAGTGGATGATCGCCACGGTGTTAGGCGAGGACGTAGCCTAAAACGCCCATTTGTTTGGGTTCTCTGTGATTCAATCATGTTACGTAAAAATTGCATCCCGAAACTATGCTATTGAGGCGCACGTGTATTTCGCGAAGTCCACAACGGGGGCGATGTTGAAAGTGGATGATCGCCACGATGTTAGGCGAGGACGGAGATTAAAACGCCCATTTGTTTGGGTTCACTAAGATGCAATCATGTTACATAAAATAGTACATCCCGAAACTATGCCATAAGGTGCACGTGGATTTCGCGAAATCTGAAACGGGGGCGATGTTGAAGTGGATGATCGTCACGATGTTAGGCGAGGACGGAGCCTAAAACGCCCATTTGTTTGGGTTCACTGGGATGCAATCATGTTACGTAGTAAAATGCATCCCGAAAATATGACATTGAGGCGCACGTGGATTTCGTGAAATCCGCAACGGGGGCGATGTTGAAGTGGATGATCGTCACGATGTTAGGCGAGGACGGAGCCTAAAACGCCCATTTGTTTGGGTTCACTGGGATGCAATCATGTTACGTAAAAATTGCATCCCGAAACTATGCTATTGAGGCGCACGTGGATTTCAAGGAGTCCACAACGGGGGCGATGTTGAAGTGGATGATCTCCACGATTTTAGGCGAGGACGGAGCCTAAAACGCCCATTTTTTCGGTTCACTGGGATGCAATCATGTTACGTAAAATAATACATCCCGTAACTATGCCATAAGGTGCACGTGGATTTCGCGAAATACGAAACGGGGGCGATGTTGAAGTGGATTATCGCCACGATGTTAGGCGAGGACGGAGCCTAAAACGCCCATTTGTTTGGGTTCTCTTAGATGCAATCATGCTACGTAAAAATTGCATCCCGAAACTATGCTATTGAGCCGCACGTGGATTTCGCGAAGTGCACAACGGGGGCGATGTTAAAGTGAATGATCGCCACGATGTTAGGCGAGGACGGAGCCTAAAACGCCCATTTGTTTGTGTTCAATGGGATGCAATCATGTTAAGTAAAATAATACATCCCGAAACTATGCCATAAGGTGCACGTGGATTTCGCGAAATTCGAAACGGGGGCGATGTTGAAGTGGATGATTGCCACGATGTTAGTCGAGGACGGTGCCTATAACGCCCATTTGTTTGGGTTCACTGGGATGCAATCATGTTACGTAAAATAATGCATCCCGTAACTATGCCATAAGGTGCACGTGGATTTCGCGAAATCCGAAACGGCGGGCGATGTTGTATTGGATGATCGACACGATGTTAGGCGAGGACGGAGCCTAAAACGCCCATTTGTTTGGGTTCACTGGGATGCAATCATGTTACGTAAAATAATACATCCCGAAACTATGCCATAAGGTGCACGTGGATTTCGCGAAATTCGAAACGGAGGCGATGTTGAAGTGGACGGTCGCCACGATGTTAGGCGAGGACGGTGCCTAAAACACCCATATGTTTGAGTTCACTTGGATGCAATCCTGTTACGTAGTAAAATGCATCCCGAAAATATGACATTGAGGTTCACGTGGATTTCGTGAAATCCGCAACGGGGGCGATGTTGAAGTGGATGATCGCCACGATGTTAGGCGAGGACGGAGCCTAAAACGCCCATTTGTTTGGGTTCACTGGGATGCAATCCTGTTACGTAAAAAATGCATTCCGAATATATGACATTGAGGCGCAGGTCGATTTCGTGAAATCCGAAACGGGGGCGATGTTGAAGTGGATGATCGCCACGATGTTAGGCGAGGACGGAGCCTAAAACGCTCATTTGTTTGGGTTCTCTGTGATGCAATCATGTTACCTAAAAATTGCATCCCGAAACTATGCTATTGAGGCGCACGTGGATTTCGCGAAGTCCACAACGGGGGCGATGTTGAAGTGGATGATCGCCACGATGTTAGGCGAGGACGGAGCCTAAAACGCCCATTTGTTTGGGTTCTCTGTGGTGCAATCATGTTACCTAAAAATTGCATCCCGAAACTATGCTATTGAGGCGCACGTGGATTTCGCGAAGTCCACAACGGGGGCGATGTTGAAGTGGATGATCGCCACGATATTAGGCGAGGACGGAGCCTAAAACGCCCATTTGTTTGGGTTCACTGGGATGCAATCATGTTACGTAAAAATTGCATCCCGAATCTATGCCAAAAGGTGCACGTGGATTTCGCAAAATCCGAAACGGGGGCGATGTTGAAGCGGGTGATCGCCACGATGTTAGGCGAGGACGGAACCTAAAACGCCCATTTGTTTGGGTTCACTGGGATGCAATCATGTTACGTAAAATAATACATCCCGAAACTATGCCATAAGGTGCACGTGGATTTCGCGAAATCCGTAACGCGGGCGATGTTGAAGTGGGTGATTGCCACGATGTTAGGCGAGGACGAAGCCTAAAACGCCCATTTGTTTCGGTTCATTGGGATGCAATCATGTTACGTAATAATTGCATCCCGAAAGTATGCTATTGAGGCGCACGTGGATTTCGCGAAGTCAACAACGGGGGCGATGTTGAAGTGGATGTTCGCCACGATGTTATTCGAGGATGGAGCCTAAAACGCCCATTTGTTTGGGTTCACTGGGATGCAATCATGTTATTAAATACTATATCCCGAAACTATGCCATAAGGTGCACGTGGATTTCGCGAAATCCGAAACGGGGGCTATGTTGAAGTGGATAGTCGACACGATCTTAGCAGACGACGGAGCCTAAAACGCCCATTTTATATGTTCCTCGTGACGCAACTATTTTGCGTTATCTACGTTTAAGGCATCGTAAAAAGAACGCCGTATATGCCACCGACGATTTCGTGAAGTCCCAAACGGGGGCGAGGTTGATGTGGATGAACGGATGCTAGGCGAGACGCGTAGCATAAAACACGCCTTTGAATGCGTTATCATTGGTGTTATTTTTTTAATTTATCAAACGCCTCCTCAAGGCATCGCCGTAAATGCGATCGAAGATATCGTGAAATCAGTAACCGGGGCGATTTTGAAGTGGATGATCGCCACGATGATAGGCGGGGACGGTGCCTAAAACGCCCATTTGTTTGGGTTCACTGGGATGCATTCCTGTTACGTAAAAAAATGGATCCCGAAAATATGACATTGAGGCGCAGGTGGATTTCGTGAAATCCGCAAGGGGGGCGATGTTGAAGGGGATGATCGCCACGATGTTAGGCGAGGACGGAGCCTAAAACGCCCATTTGTTTGGGTTCTCTGTGATGCAATCATGTTACCTAAAAATTGCATCCCGAAATTATGCTATAGATGCGCACGTGGATTTCGCGAAGTCCACAACGGGGGCGATGTTGAAGTGGATGATCGCCACGATGATAGGCGGGGACGGTGCCTAAAACGCCCATTTGTTTGGGTTCACTGGGATGCATTCCTGTTACGTAAAAAAATGGATCCCGAAAGTATGACATTGAGGCGCAGGTGGATTTCGTGAAATCCGCAAGGGGGGCGATGTTGAAGGGGATGATCGCCACGATGATAGGCGGGGACGGTGCCTAAAACGCCCATTTGTTTGGGTTCACTGGGATGCATTCCTGTTACGTAAAAAAATGGATCCCGAAAATATGACATTGAGGCGCAGGTGGATTTCGTGAAATCCGCAAGGGGGGCGATGTTGAAGGGGATGATCGCCACGATGTTAGGCGAGGACGGAGCCTAAAACGCCCATTTGTTTGGGTTCATTGGGATGCAATCATGTTACGTAAAAATTGCATCCCGAAGCTATGCTATTGAGGCGCACGTGGATTTAAAGGAGTCCACAACGGGGGCGATGTTGAAGTGGATGATCGCCACGATATTAGGCGAGGACGGAGCCTAAAACGCCCATTTGTTTGGGTTCACTGTGATGCAATCATGCTACGTAAAAAAGCATCCCGAAACTATGCCATTGAGGCGCACGCTGAAATCGCTAAGTCCGCAACGGGGGCGATGATGATGATCGCCACGATGTTAGGCGAGGACGGAGCCTAAAACGCCAATCTGTTTGGGTTCTCTGGGATGCAATCTGTTACGTAAAAAATGCATCCCGAAACTGTACCATTGAGGCGCACGTGGATCTTGCGATATCCTAAACGGGGCAATGTTGATGTGGATGATCGCCACGACGTTTGGCGAGGACGGAGCCTAAAACGCCCATTTGTTTGTGTTCTCTGTGATGCAATTATTTAACGTTAAAAAATGCATCACGAAACTATGCTACTGAGGCGCACGTGAAATTTCGCGAAGTCCACAACGGGGGCGATTTTGAAGTGGATGATCGCCACGATGTTAGGCGAATACGGAACCTTAAACGCCCGTTTGTTTGGGTTCACTGGGATGCAATCATGTTACGTAACATAATACATCCCGAAACTCTGCCATATGGTGCACGTTGATTTCGCGAAATCCGAAACGGGGGCGATGTTGAAGTGGATGATCGCCACGATGTTAGGCGAGGACGGAGCCTAAAACGCCCATTTGTTTGGGTTCACTGGGATGTAATTATTTTACGTTAAAATGCCTCCTTAATCTATGTCATTGAGGCGCACGTGGATTTCGCGAGGTCCGAAACGGGGGCGATTATGAAGTGGATGGTCGCCACGATGTTATGCGAGGACGGTGCCTAAAACGCCCATTAGTTTGGGTTCACATGGATGCAATCCTGATACGTAAAATAATACATCCCGAAACTATGCCATAAGGTGCACGTGAATTTCGTGAAATCCGAAAGGGGGGCGATGTTGAAGTGGATGTTCGCCACGATGTTAGGCGAGGACGGAGCCTAAAACGCCCATTAGTTTGGGTTCTCTGTGATGCAATCATGTTACCTAAAACTTGCATCCCGAAACTATGCTATTGAGGCGCACGTGGATTTCGCGAAGTCCACAACGGGGGCGATGTTGAAGTGGATGATCGCCACGATGTTAGGCGAGGACGGAGCCTGAAACGCCCATTTGTTTGGGTTCACTGGGATGCAATCATGTTACGTAAAAATTGCATAACGTAACTATGCTATTGAGGCGTACGTGGATTTCGAGAAGTCCACAACGAGGCGATGTTGAAGTGGATGATCGCCACGATGTTAGGCGAGGACGGAGCCTAAAACGCCCATTTGTTTGGGTTCACTGGGATGCAATCATGTTAAGTAAAATAATACATCACGAAACTATGCCATAAGGTGCACGTGGATTTCGCGAACTCCGAAACGGGGGCGATGTTGAAGTGGGTGATCGCCACGATGTTAGGCGAGGACGGAGCCTAAAACGCCCATTTGTTTGTGTTTTCTGTGATGCAATCATGTTACGTAAAAATTGCATCCCGTAACTATGGTATTGAGGCGCACGTGGATTTCGCGAAGTCCACAACGGGGGCGATGTTGAAGTGGATGGCCGCCACGATGTTAGGCGAGGACGGAGCCTAAAACGCCCATTTTTTTGGGTTCACTGTGATGCAAACATGTTACGTAAAATAATACATCCCGAAACTATGCCATAAGAAGCACGTGGATTTCGCGAAATCCGAAAAGGGGGCGATGTTGAAGTGGATGATCGCCACGATGTTAGGCGAGGACGGAGCCTAAAACGCCCATTTGTTTGTGTTCACTGGGATGTAATTATTTTACGTTAAAATGCTTCCCTAATCTATGTCATTGAGGCGCACGTGGATTTCGCGAGGTCCGAAACGGGGGCGATGTTGAAGTGGATGGTCGCCACGATGTTAGGCGAGGACGGTGCCTAAAACACCCATTTGTTTGAGTTCACTTGGATGCAATCCTGTTACGTAGTAAAATGCATCCCGAAAATATGACATTGAGACGCACGTGGATTGCGTGAAATCCGCAACGGGGGCGATGTTGAAGTGGATGATCGCCACGATGTTAGGCGAGGACGGAGGCTTAAACGCCCATTTGTTTGGGTTCACTGGGATGTAATTATTTTACGTTAAAATACTTCCCTAATCTATGTCATTGAGGCGCACGTGGATTTCGCGAGGTCCCAAACGGGGCGATGTTGAAGTGGATGGTCGCCACGATGTTAGGCGAGGACGGAGCCTAAAACGCCCATTTGTCTGGGTTCTCTGTGATGCAATCATGTTACGTAAAGATTGCATCCCGAAACTATGACTTTGAGGCGCACGTGGATTTCGCGAAGTCCACAACGGGGGCGATGTTGAAGTGGATGATCGCCACGATGTTAGGCGAGGACGAGCCTAAAACGCCCATTTGTTTGGGGTCACTGGGATGTAATTATTTTACGTTAAAATGCTTCCCTTATCTATGTCATTGAGGCGCACGTGGATTTCGCGAGGTGCGAAACGGGGGCGATGTTGAACTGGATGGTCGCCACGATGTTAGGCGAGGACGGTGCCTAAAACGCCCATTTGTTTGGGTTCACTTGGATGCAATCCTGTTACGTAGTAAAATGCACCCCGAAAATATGACATTGAGGCGCACGTGGATTTCTTGAAATCCGCAACGGGGGCGATGTTGAAGTGGATGATCGCCACGATGTTAGGCGAGGGCGGTGCCTAAAACGTCCATTTGTTTGGGATCACTGGGATGCAATAATGTTACGTAAAAATTGCTTCCCGAAAATATGACATTGAGGCGCAGGTGGATTTCGTGAAATCCGCAATGGGGGTGATGTTGAAGTGGATGATCGCCACGATGTTAGGCGACGACGGAGCCTAAAACGCCCATTTGTTTGGGTTCTCTGTGATGCAATCATGTTACGTAAAATAATACATCCCGAGACTATGCCATAAGGTGCACGTGGATTAAGCGAAATTCGAAACGGGGGCGATGTTGAAGTGGATGGTCGCCACGATGTTAGGCGAGGACGGTGCCTAAAACGCCCATTTGTTTGGGTTCTCTGTGATGCAATCCTGTTACGTAGTAAAATGCATCCCGAAAATATGGCATTGAGGCCCACGTGGATTTCGTGAAATCCGCAACGGGGGCGATGTTGAAGTGGATGATCGCCACGAGTTTAGGCGAGGACGGAGCCTAAAACGCCCATTTGTTTGGGATCACTGGGATGAAATCCTGTTACGTAAAAATTGCATCCCGAAACTATGCTATTGAGGCGCACGTGGATTTCGCGAAGTCCAAAACGGGGGCGGTTTTGAAGTGGACGATCGCCACGATGTTAGGCGAGGACGGAGCCTAAAACGCCCATTTGTTTGGGTTCACTGGGATGCAATCATGTTACGTAAAATAATACATCCCGAGACTATGCCATAAGGTGCACGTGGATTTCGCGAAATTCGAAACGGGGGCGATGTTGAAGTGGATGATCGCCACGATGTTAATCGGGGACGGAGCCTAAAACGCGCATTTGTTTGGGTTCACTGGGATGCAATCATGTTACGTAAAAATTGCATCCCGAAACTATGCTATTGAGGAGCACGTGGATTTCGAGAAGTCCACAACGGGTGGCGATGTTGAAGTGGATGATCGCCACGATGTTAGGCGAGGACGGAGCCTAAAACGCCCATTTGTTTGGGTTCTCTGTGATGCAATCATGTTACGTAATAATTGCATCCCGAAACTATGCTATTGAGGCGCACGTGGATTTCGCGAAGTCCACAACGGGGGCGATGTTGAAGTGGATGGTCGCCACGATGTTAGGCGAGGACGGAGCCTACAACGCCCATTTTTTTGGGTTCACTGGGATGCAATCATGTTACGTAAAATAATACATCCCCAAACTATGCCATAAGGTGCACGTGGATTTCGCGAAATCCGAAATGGGGGCGATGTTGAAGTGGATGATCGCCATGATGTTAGGCGAGGACGGAGCCTAAAACGCCCATTTGTTTGGGTTCACTGGGATGTAATTATTTTACGTTAAAATGCTTCCCTAATCTATGTCATTGAGGCGCACGTGGATTTCGCGAGGTCCGAAACGGGGTCGATGTTGAACTGGATGGTCGCCACGATGTTAGGCGAGGACGGTGCCTAAAACGCCCATTTGTTTGGGTTCCCTTGGATGCAATCCTGTTACGTAGTAAAATGCATCCCGAAAATATGTCATTGAGGCGCACGTGGATTTCTTGAAATCCGCAACGGGGGCGATGTTGAAGTGGATGATCGCGACGATGTTAGGCGAGGACGGTGCCTAAAACGCCCATTAGTTTGGGTTCACATGGATGCAATCCTGATACGTAAAATAATACATCCCGAAACTATGCCATAAGGTGCACGTGAATTTCGTGAAATCCGAAACGGGGGCGATGTTGAAGTGGATGTTCGCCACGATGTTAGCCGAGGACGGAGCCTGAAACGCCCATTTGTTTGGGTTCACTGGGATGCAATCATGTTACGTAAAAATTGCATAACGTAACTATGCTATTGAGGCGTACGTGGATTTCGAGAAGTCCACAACGAGGCGATGTTGAAGTGGATGATCGCCACGATGTTAGGCGAGGACGGAGCCTAAAACGCCCATTTGTTTGGGTTCACTGGGATGCAATCATGTTAAGTAAAATAACACATCACGAAACTATGCCATAAGGTGCACGTGGATTTCGCGAACTCCGAAACGGGGGCGATGTTGAAGTGGGTGATCGCCACGATGTTAGGCGAGGACGGAGCCTAAAACGCCCATTTGTTTGTGTTTTCTGTGATGCAATCATGTTACGTAAAAATTGCATCCCGTAACTATGCTATTGAGGCGCACGTGGATTTCGCGAAGTCCACAACGGGGGCGATGTTGAAGTGGATGGTCGCCACGATGTTAGTTGAGGACGGAGCCTAAAACGCCCATTTTTTTGGGTTCACTGTGATGCAAACATGTTACGTAAAATAATACATCCCGAAACTATGCCATAAGAAGCACGTGGATTTCGCGAAATCCGAAAAGGGGGCGATGTTGAAGTGGATGATCGCCACGATGTTAGGCGAGGACGGAGCCTAAAAAGCCCATTTGTTTGTGTTCACTGGGATGTAATTATTTTACGTTAAAATGCTTCCCTAATCTATGTCATTGAGGCGCACGTGGATTTCGCGAGGTCCGAAACGGGGGCGATGTTGAAGTGGATGGTCGCCACGATGTTAGGCGAGGACGGTGCCTAAAACACCCATTTGTCTGAGTTCACTTGGATGCAATCCTGTTACGTAGTAAAATGCATCCCGAAAATATGACATTGAGACGCACGTGGATTGCGTGAAATCCGCAACGGGGGCGATGTTGAAGTGGATGATCGCCACGATGTTAGGCGAGGACGGAGGCTAAAACGCCCATTTGTTTGGGTTCACTGGGATGTAATTATTTTACGTTAAAATAATTCAGTAATCTATGTCATTGAGGCGCACGTGGATTTCGCGAGGTCCCAAACGGGGCGATGTTGAAGTGGATGGTCGCCACGATGTTAGGCGAGGACGGAGCCTAAAACGGCCATTTGTCTGGGTTCTCTGTGATGCAATCATGTTACGTAAAGATTGCATCCCGAAACTATGCCATAAGGTGCACGTGGATTAAGGGAAATTCGAAACGGGGGCGATGTTGAAGTGGATGGTCGCCACGATGTTAGGCGAGGACGGAGCCTAAAACGCCCATTTGTTTGGGTTCTCTGTGATGCAATCCTGTTACGTAGTAAAATGCATCCCGAAAATATGGCATTGAGGCCCACGTGGATTTCGTGAAATCCGCAACGGGGGCGATGTTGAAGTGGATGATCGCCACGAGTTTAGGCGAGGACGGTGCCTAAAACGCCCATTTGTTTGGGATCACTGGGATGCAATCCTGTTACGTAAAAATTGCATCCCGAAACTATGCTATTGAGGCGCGCGTGGATATCGCGAAGTCAAAAACGGGGGCGGTTTTGAAGTGGACGATCGCCACGATGTTAGGCGAGGACGGAGCCTAAAACGCCCATTTGTTTGGGTTCACTGGGATGCAATCATGTTACGTAAAATAATACACTCCGAGACTATGCCATAAGGTGCACGTGGATTTCGCGAAATTCGAAACGGGGGCGATGTTGAAGTGGATGATCGCCACGATGTTAATCGGGGACGGAGCCTAAAACGCGCATTTGTTTGGGTTCACTGGGATGCAATCATGTTACGTAAAAATTGCATCCCGAAACTATGCTATTGAGGCGCACGTGGATTTCGAGAAGTCCACAACGGTTGGCGATGTTGAAGTGGATGATCGCCACGATGTTAGGCGAGGACGGAGCCTAAAACGCCCATTTGTTTGGGTTCTCTGTGATGCAATCATGTTACGTAAAAATTGCATCCCGAAACTATGCTATTGAGGCGCACGTGGATTTCGCGAAGTCCACAACGGGGGCGATGTTGAAGTGGATGGTCGCCACGATGTTAGGCGAGGACGGAGCCTACAACGCCCATTTTTTTGGGTTCACTGGGATGCAATCATGTTACTTAAAATAATACATCCCCAAACTATGCCATAAGGTGCACGTGGATTTCGCGAAATCCGAAATGGGGGCGATGTTGAAGTGGATGATCGCCATGATGTTAGGCGAGGACGGAGCCTAAAACGCCCATTTGTTTGGGTTCACTGGGATGTAATTATTTTACGTTAAAATGCTTCCCTAATCTATGTCATTGAGGCGCACGTGGATTTCGCGAGGTCCGAAACGGGGGCGATGTTGAACTGTATGGTCGCCACGATGTTAGGCGAGGACGGTGCCTAAAACGCCCATTTGTTTGGGTTCACTTGGATGCAATCCTGTTACGTAGTAAAATGCATCCCGAAAATATGACATTGAGACGCACGTGGATTGCGTGAAATCCGCAACGGGGGCGATGTTGAAGTGGATGATCGCCACGATGTTAGGCGAGGACGGAGGCTAAAACGCCCATTTGTTTGGGTTCACTGGGATGTAATTATTTTACGTTAAAATACTTCCCTAATCTATGTCATTGAGGCGCACGTGGATTTCGCGAGGTCCCAAACGGGGCGATGTTGAAGTGGATGGTCGCCACGATGTTAGGCGAGGACGGAGCCTAAAACGCCCATTTGTCTGGGTTCTCTGTGATGCAATCATGTTACGTAAAGATTGCATCCCGAAACTATGACTTTGAGGCGCACGTGGATTTCGCGAAGTCCACAACGGGGGCGATGTTGAAGTGGATGATCGCCACGATGTTAGGCGAGGACGAGCCTAAAACGCCCATTTGTTTGGGGTCACTGGGATGTAATTATTTTACGTTAAAATGCTTCCCTTATCTATGTCATTGAGGCGCACGTGGATTTCGCGAGGTCGAAACGGGGGCGATGTTGAAGTGGATCGTCGCCACGATGTTAGGCGAGGACGGAGCCTAAAACGCCCATTTTTTTGGGTTCACTGGGATGTAATTATTTTACGTTAAAATGCATTCCTAATCTATGTCATTGAGGCGCACGTGGATTTCGCGAGGTCCGAAACGGGGGCGATGTTGAACTGGATGGTCGCCACGATGTTAGGCGAGGACGGTGCCTGAAACGCCCATTTGTTTGGGTTCACTTGGATGCAATCCTGTTACGTAGTAAAATGCACCCCGAAAATATGACATTGAGGCGCACGTGGATTTCTTGAAATCCGCAACGTGGGCGATGTTGAAGTGGATGATCGCCACGATGTTAGGCGAGGGCGGTGCCTAAAACGTCCATTTGTTTGGGATCACTTGGATGCAATAATGTTACGTAAAAATTGCATCCCGAAAATATGACATTGAGGCGCAGGTGGATTTCGTGAAATCCGCAACGGGGGTGATGTTGAAGTGGATGATCGCCACGATGTTAGGCGACGACGGAGCCTAAAACGCCCATTTGTTTGGGTTCTCTGTGATGCAATCATGTTACGTAAAATAATACATCCCGAGAGTATGCCATAAGGTGCACGTGGATTAAGCGAAATTCGAAACGGGGGCGATGTTGAAGTGGATGATCGCCACGATGTTAGGCGAGGACGGAGCCTAAAACGCCCATTTGTTTGGGTTCTCTGTGATGCAATCCTGTTACGTAGTAAAATGCATCCCGAAAATATGGCATTGAGGCCCACGTGGATTTCGTGAAATCCGCAACGGGGGCGATGTTGAAGTGGATGATCGCCACGAGTTTAGGCGAGGACGGTGCCTAAAACGCCCATTTGTTTGGGATCACTGGGATGCAATCCTGTTACGTAAAAATTGCATCCCGAAACTATGCTATTGAGGCGCACGTGGATTTCGCGAAGTCCAAAACGGGGGCGGTTTTGAAGTGGACGATCGCCACGATGTTAGGCGAGGACGGAGCCTAAAACGCCCATTTGTTTGGGTTCACTGGGATGCAATCATGTTACGTAAAATAATACATCCCGAGACTATGCCATAAGGTGCACGTGGATTTCGCGAAATTCGAAACAGGGGCGATGTTTAAGTGGATGATCGCCACGATGTTAATCGGGGACGGAGCCTAAAACGCGCATTTGTTTGGGTTCACTGGGATGCAATCATGTTACGTAAAAATTGCATCCCGAAACTATGCTATTGAGGCGCACGTGGATTTCGAGAAGTCCACAACGGGTGGCGATGTTGAAGTGGATGATCGCCACGATGTTAGGCGAGGACGGAGCCTAAAACGCCCATTTGTTTGGGTTCTCTGTGATGCAATCATGTTACGTAAAAATTGCATCCCGAAACTATGCTATTGAGGCGCACGTGGATTTCACGAAGTCCACAACGGGGGCGATGTTGAAGTGGATGGTCGCCACGATGTTAGGCGAGGACGGAGCCTACAACGCCCATTTTTTTGGGTTCACTGGGATGCAATCATGTTACGTAAAATAATACATCCCCAAACTATGCCATAATGTGCACGTGGATTTCGCGAAATCCGAAATGGGGGCGATGTTGAAGTGGATGATCGCCATGATGTTAGGCGAGGACGGAGCCTAAAACGCCCATTTGTTTGGGTTCACTGGGATGTAATTATTTTACGTTAAAATGCTTCCCTAATCTATGTCATTGAGGCGCACGTGGATTTCGCGAGGTCCGAAACGGGGTCGATGTTGAACTGGATGGTCGCCACGATGTTAGGCGAGGACGGTGCCTAAAACGCCCATTTGTTTGGGTTCACTTGGATGCAATCCTGTTACGTAGTAAAATGCATCCCGAAAATATGACATTGAGGCGCACGTGGATTTCTTGAAATCCGCAACGGGGGCGATGTTGAAGTGGATGGTCGCCACGATGTTAGGCGAGGACGGAGCCTACAACGCCCATTTTTTTGGGTTCACATGGATGCAATCCTGATACGTAAAATAATACATCCCGAAACTATGCCATAAGGTGCACGTGAATTTCGTGAAATCCGAAACGGGGGCGATGTTGAAGTGGATGTTCGCCACGATGTTAGGCGAGGACGGAGCCTAAAACGCCCATTTGTTTGGGTTCTCTGTGATGCAATCATGTTACCTAAAACTTGCATCCCGAAACTATGCTATTGAGGCGCACGTGGATTTCGCGAAGTCCACAACGGGGGCGATGTTGAAGTGGATGATCGCCACGATGTTAGGCGAGGACTGAGCCTGAAACGCTCATTTGTTTGGGTTCACTGGGATGCAATCATGTTACGTAAAAATTGCATAACGTAACTATGCTATTGAGGCGTACGTGGATTTCGAGAAGTCCACAACGAGGCGATGTTGAAGTGGATGATCGCCACGATGTTAGGTGAGGACGGAGCCTAAAACGCCCATTTGTTTGGGTTCACTGGGATGCAATCATGTTAAGTAAAATAATACATCACGAAACTATGCCATAAGGTGCACGTGGATTTCGCGAACTCCGAAACGGGGGCGATGTTGAAGTGGGTGATCGCCACGATGTTAGGCGAGGACGGAGCCTAAAACGCCCATTTGTTTGTGTTTTCTGTGATGCAATCATGTTACGTAAAAATTGCATCCCGTAACTATGCTATTGAGGCGCACGTGGATTTCGCGAAGTCCACAACGGGGGCGATGTTGAAGTGGATGGTCGCCACGATGTTAGGCGAGGACGGAGCCTAAAACGCCCATTTTTTTGGGTTCACTGTGATGCAAACATGTTACGTAATAAATACATCCCGAAACTATGCCATAAGAAGCACGTGGATTTCGCGAAATCCGAAAAGGGGGCGATGTTGAAGTGGATGATCGCCACGATGTTAGGCGAGGACGGAGCCTAAAACGCCCATTTGTTTGTGTTCACTGGGATGTAATTATTTGACGTTAAAATGCTTCCCTAATCTATGTCATTGAGGCGCACGTGGATTTCGCGAGGTCCGAAACGGGGGCGATGTTGAAGTGGATGGTCGCCACGATGTTAGGCGAGGACGGTGCCTAAAACACCCATTTGTTTGTGTTCACTTGGATGCAATCCTGTTACGTAGTAAAATGCATCCCGAAAATATGACACTGAGACGCACGTGGATTGCGTGAAATCCGCAACGGGGGCGATGTTGAAGTGGATGATCGCCACGATGTTAGGCGAGGACGGAGGCTAAAACGCCCATTTGTTTGGGTTCACTGGGATGTAATTATTTTACGTTAAAATGCTTCCTTAATCTATGTCATTGAGGCGCACGTGGATTTCGCGAGGTCCCAAGCGGGGCGATGTTGAAGTGGATGGTCGCCACGATGTTAGGCGAGGACGGAGCCTAAAACGCCCATTTGTCTGGGTTCTCTGTGATGCAATCAGGTTACGTAAAGATTGCATCCCGAAACTATGACTTTGGGGCGCACGTGGATTTCGCGAAGTCCACAACGGGGGCGATGTTGAAGTGGATGATCGCCACGATGTTAGGCGAGGACGAGCCTAAAACGCCCATTTGTTTGGGGTCACTGGGATGTAATTATTTTACGTTAAAATGCTTCCCTTATCTATGTCATTGAGGCGCACGTGGATTTCGGGAGTTCGAAACGGGGGCGATGTTGAAGTGGATCGTCGCCACGATGTTAGGCGAGGACGGAGCCTAAAACGCCCATTTTTTGGGGTTCACTGGGATGTAATTATTTTACGTTAAAATGCATCCCCAATCTATGTCATTGAGGCGCACGTGGATTTCGCGAGGTCCGAAACGGGGGCGATGTTGAACTGGATGGTCGCCACGATGTTAGGCGAGGACGGAGCCTAAATCGCCCATTTGTTTGGGTTCTCTGTGATGCAATCATGTTACATAAAAATTGCATTCCGAACCTATGCTATTGAGGCGCACGTGGATTTCGAGAAGTCCACAACGGGGGCGATGTTGAAGTGGATGATCGCCACGATGTTAGGCGAGGACGGAGCCTAAAACGCCCATTTGTTTGGGTTCACTGGGATGCAATCATGTTACGTAAAATAATACATCCCGAAACTATGCCATAAGAAGCACGTGGATTTCGCGAAATCCGAAAAGGGGGCGATGTTGAAGTGGATGATCGCCACGATGTTAGGCGAGGACGGAGCCTAAAACGCCCATTTGTTTGTGTTCACTGGGATGCAATTATTTTACGTTAAAATGCTTCCCTAATCTATGTCATTGAGGCGCACGTGGATTTCGCGAGGTCCGAAACAGGGGCGATGTTGAAGTGGATGGTCGCCACGATGTTAGGCGAGGACGGTGCCTAAAACACCCATTTGTTTGAGTTCACTTGGATGCAATCCTGTTACGTAGTAAAATGCATCCCGAATATATGACATTGAGACGCACGTGGATTGCGTGAAATCCGCAACGGGGGCGATGTTGAAGTGGATGATCGCCACGATGTTAGGCGAGGACGGAGGCTAAAACGCCCATTTGTTTGGGTTCACTGCGATGTAATTATTTTACGTTAAAATGCTTCCTTAATCTATGTCATTGAGGCGCACGTGGATTTCGCGAGGTCCGAAACGGGGGCGATTATGAAGTGGATGGTCGCCACGATGTTAGGCGAGGACGGTGCCTAAAACGCCCATTAGTTTGGGTTCACATGGATGCAATCCTGATACGTAAAATAATACATCCCGAAACTATGCCATAAGGTGCACGTGAATTTCGTGAAATCCGAAACGGGGGCGAGGTTGAAGTGGATGTTCGCCACGATGTTAGGCGAGGACGGAGCCTAAAACGCCCATTTGTTTGGGTTCTCTGTGATGCAATCATGTTACCTAAAACTTGCATCCCGAAACTATGCTATTGAGGCGCACGTGGATTTCGCGAAGTCCACAACGGGGGCGATGTTGAAGTGGATGATCGCCACGATGTTAGGCGAGGACGGAGCCTAAAACGCCCATTTGTTTGGGTTCACTGGGATGCAATCATGTTAAGTAAAATAACACATCACGAAACTCTGCCATAAGGTGCACGTGGATTTCGCGAACTCCGAAACGGGGGCGATGTTGAAGTGGATGATCGCCACGATGTTAGGCGAGGGCGGTGCCTAAAACGTCCATTTGTTTGGGATCACTGGGATGCAATAATGTTACGTAAAAATTGCATCCCGAAAATATGACATTGAGGCGCAGGTGGATTTCGTGAAATCCGCAACGGGGGTGATGTTGAAGTGGATGATCGCCACGATGTTAGGCGAGGACGGAGCCTAAAACGCCCATTTGTTTGGGTTCTCTGTGATGCAATCATGTTACGTAAAATAATACATCCCGAGACTATGCCATAAGGTGCACGTGGATTAAGGGAAATTCGAAACGGGGGCGATGTTGAAGTGGATGATCGCCACGATGTTAGGCGAGGACGGAGCCTAAAACGCCCATTTGTTTGGGTTCTCTGTGATGCAATCCAGTTACGTAGTAAAATGCATCCCGAAAATATGGCATTGAGGCCCACGTGGATTTCGCGAAATCCGCAACGGGGGCGATGTTGAAGTGGATGATCGCCACGAGTTTAGGCGAGGACGGTGCTTAAAACGCCCATTTGTTTGGGATCACTGGGATGCAATCCTGTTACGTAAAAATTGCATCCCGAAACTATGCTATTGAGGCGCACGTGGATATCGCGAAGTCCAAAACGGGGGCGGTTTTGAAGTGGACGATCGCCACGATGTTAGGCGAGGACGGAGCCTAAAACGCCCATTTGTTTGGGTTCACTGGGATGCAATCATGTTACGTAAAATAATACATCCCGAGACTATGCCATAAGGTGCACGTGGATTTCGCGAAATTCGAAACGGGGGCGATGTTGAAGTGGATGATCGCCACGATGTTAATCGGGGACGGAGCCTAAAACGCGCATTTGTTTGGGTTCACTGGGATGCAATCATGTTACGAAAAAATTGCATCCCGAAACTATGCTATTGAGGCGCACGTGGATTTCGAGAAGTCCACAACGGGTGGCGGTGTTGAAGTGGATGATCGCCACGATGTTAGGCGAGGACGGAGCCTAAAACGCCCATTTGTTTGGGTTCTCTGTGATGCAATCATGTTACGTAAAAATTGCATCCCGAAACTATGCTATTGAGGCGCACGTGGATTTCGCGAAGTCCACAACGGGGGCGATGTTGAAGTTAATGGTCGCCACGATGTTAGGCGAGGACGGAGCCTACAACGCCCATTTTGTTGGGTTCACTGGGATGCAATCATGTTACGTAAAATAATACATCCCCAAACTATGCCATAAGGTGCACGTGGATTTCGCGAAATCCGAAATGGTGGCGATGTTGAAGTGGATGATCGCCATGATGTTAGGCGAGGACGGAGCCTAAAACGCCCATTTGTTTGGGTTCACTGGGATGTAATTATTTTACGTTAAAATGCTTCCCTAATCTATGTCATTGAGGCGCACGTGGATTTCGCGAGGTCCGAAACGGGGGCGATGTTGAACTGTATGGTCGCCACGATGTTAGGCGAGGACGGTGCCTAAAACGCCCATTTGTTTGGGTTCACTTGGATGCAATCCTGTTACGTAGTAAAATGCATCCCGAAAATATGACATTGAGACGCACGTGGATTGCGTGAAATCCGCAACGGGGGCGATGTTGAAGTGGATGATCGCCACGATGTTAGGCGAGGACGGAGGCTAAAACGCCCATTTGTTTGGGTTCACTGGGATGTAATTATTTTACGTTAAAATACTTCCCTAATCTATGTCATTGAGGCGCACGTGGATTTCGCGAGGTCCCAAACGGGGCGATGTTGAAGTGGATGGTCGCCACGATGTTAGGCGAGGACGGAGCCTAAAACGCCCATTTGTCTGGGTTCTCTGTGATGCAATCATGTTACGTAAAGATTGCATCCCGCAACTATGACTTTGAGGCGCACGTGGATTTCGCGAAGTCCACAACGGGGGCGATGTTGAAGTGGATGATCGCCACGATGTTAGGCGAGGACGAGCCTAAAACGCCCATTTGTTTGGGGTCACTGGGATGTAATTATTTTACGTTAAAATGCTTCCCTTATCTATGTCATTGAGGCGCACGTGGATTTCGCGAGGTCGAAACGGGGGCGATGTTGAAGTGGATCGTCGCCACGATGTTAGGCGAGGACGGAGCCTAAAACGCCCATTTTTTTGGGTTCACTGGGATGTAATTATTTTACGTTAAAATGCATTCCTAATCTATGTCATTGAGGCGCACGTGGATTTCGCGAGGTCCGAAACGGGGGCGATGTTGAACTGGATGGTCGCCACGATGTTAGGCGAGGACGGTGCCTAAAACGCCCATTTGTTTGGGTTCACTTGGATGCAATCCTGAAACGTAGTAAAATGCACCCCGAAAATATGACATTGAGGCGCACGTGGATTTCTTGAAATCCGCAACGGGGGCGATGTTGAAGTGGATGATCGCCACGATGTTAGGCGAGGGCGGTGCCTAAAACATCCATTTGTTTGGGATCACTGGGATGCAATAATGTTACGTAAAAATTGCATCCCGAAAATATGACATTGAGGCGCAGGTGGATTTCGTGAAATCCGCAACGGGGGTGATGTTGAAGTGGATGATCGCCACGATGTTAGGCGACGACGGAGCCTAAAACGCCCATTTGTTTGGGTTCTCTGTGATGCAATCATGTTACGTAAAATAATACATCCCGAGACTATGCCATATGGTGCACGTGGATTAAGCGAAATTCGAAACGGGGGCGATGTTGAAGTGGATGATCGCCACGATGTTAGGCGAGGACGGAGCCTAAAACGCCCATTTGTTTGGGTTCTCTGTGATGCAATCCTGTTACGTAGTAAAATGCATCCCGAAAATATGGCATTGAGGCCCACGTGGATTTCGTGAAATCCGCAACGGGGGTGATGTTGAAGTGGATGATCGCCACGATGTTAGGCGAGGACGGTGCCTAAAACGCCCATTTGTTTGGGATCACTGGGATGCAATCCTGTTACGTAAAAATTGCATCCCGAAACTATGCTATTGAGGCGCACGTGGATTTCGCGAAGTCCAAAACGGGGGCGGTTTTGAAGTGGACGATCGCCACGATGTTAGGCGAGGACGGAGCCTAAAACGCCCATTTGTTTGGGTTCACTGGGATGCAATCATGTTACGTAAAATAATACATCCCGAGACTATGCCATAAGGTGCACGTGGATTTCGCGAAATTCGAAACAGGGGCGATGTTTAAGTGGATGATCGCCACGATGTTAATCGGGGACGGAGCCTAAAACGCGCATTTGTTTGGGTTCACTGGGATGCAATCATGTTACGTAAAAATTGCATCCCGAAACTATGCTATTGAGGCGCACGTGGATTTCGAGAAGTCCAAAACGGGTGGCGATGTTGAAGTGGATGATCGATACGATGTTAGGCGAGGACGGAGCCTAAAACGCCCATTTGTTTGGGTTCTCTGTGATGCAATCATGTTACGTAAAAATTGCATCCCGAAACTATGCTATTGAGGCGCACGTGGATTTCACGAAGTCCACAACGGGGGCGATGTTGAAGTGGATGGTCGCCACGATGTTAGGCGAGGACGGAGCCTACAACGCCCATTTTTTTGGGTTCACTGGGATGCAATCATGTTACGTAAAATAATATATCCCCAAACTATGCCATAAGGTGCACGTGGATTTCGCGAAATCCGAAATGGGGGCGATGTTGAAGTGGATGATCGCCATGATGTTAGGCGAGGACGGAGCCTAAAACGCCCATTAGTTTGGGTTCACTGGGATGTAATTATTTTACGTTAAAAGTGCTTCCCTAATCTATGTCATTGAGGCGCACGTGGATTTCGCGAGGTCCGAAACGGGGTCGATGTTGAACTGGATGGTCGCCACGATGTTAGGCGAGGACGGTGCCTAAAACGCCCATTTGTTTGGGTTCACTTGGATGCAATCCTGTTACGTAGTAAAATGCATCCCGAAAATATGACATTGAGGCGCACGTGGATTTCTTGAAATCCGCAACGGGGGCGATGTTGAAGTGGATGATCGCCACGATGTTAGGCGAGGACGGTGCCTAAAACGCCCATTAGTTTGGGTTCACATGGATGCAATCCTGATACGTAAAATAATACATCCCGAAACTATGCCATAAGGTGCACGTGAATTTCGTGAAATCCGAAACGGGGGCGATGTTGAAGTGGATGTTCGCCACGATGTTAGGCGAGGACGGAGCCTAAAACGCCCATTTGTTTGGGTTCTCTGTGATGCAATCATGTTACCTAAAACTTGCATCCCGAAACTATGCTATTGAGGCGCACGTGGATTTCGCGAAGTCCACAACGGGGGCGATGTTGAAGTGGATGATCGCCACGATGTTAGGCGAGGACTGAGCCTGAAACGCGCATTTGTTTGGGTTCACTGTGATGCAAACATGTTACGTAATAAATACATCCCGAAACTATGCCATAAGAAGCACGTGGATTTCGCGAAATCCGAAAAGGGGACGATGTTGAAGTGGATGATCGCCACGATGTTAGGCGAGGACGGAGCCTAAAACGCCCATTTGTTTGTGTTCACTGGGATGTAATTATTTTACGTTAAAATGCTTCCCTAATCTATGTCATTGAGGCGCACGTGGATTTCGCGAGGTCCGAAACGGGGGCGATGTTGAAGTGGATGGTCGCCACGATGTTAGGCGAGGACGGTGCCTAAAACACCCATTTGTTTGAGTTCACTTGGATGCAATCCTGTTACGTAGTAAAATGCATCCCGAAAATATGACATTGAGACGCACGTGGATTGCGTGAAATCCGCAACGGGGGCGATGTTGAAGTGGATGATCGCCACGATGTTAGGCGAGGACGGAGGCTAAAACGCCCATTTGTTTGGGTTCACTGGGATGTAATTATTTTACGTTAAAATGCTTCCTTAATCTATGTCATTGAGGCGCACGTGGATTTCGCGAGGTCCCAAACGGGGCGATGTTGAAGTGGATGGTCGCCACGATGTTAGGCGAGGACGGAGCCTAAAACGCCCATTTGTCTGGGTTCTCTGTGATGCAATCAGGTTACGTAAAGATTGCATCCCGAAACTATGACTTTGGGGCGCACGTGGATTTCGCGAAGTCCACAACGGGGGCGATGTTGAAGTGGATGATCGCCACGATGTTAGGCGAGGACGAGCCTAAGACGCCCATTTGTTTGGGGTCACTGGGATGTAATTATTTTACGTTAAAATGCTTCCCTTATCTATGTCATTGAGGCGCACGTGGATTTCGGGAGGTCGAAACGGGGGCGATGTTGAAGTGGATCGTCGCCACGATGTTAGGCGAGGACGGAGCCTAAAACGCCCATTTTTTGGGGTTCACTTGGATGTAATTATTTTACGTTAAAATGCATCCCCAATCTATGTCATTGAGGCGCACGTGGATTTCGCGAGGTCCGAAACGGGGGCGATGTTGAACTGGATGGTCGCCACGATGTTACGCGAGGACGGAGCCTAAATCGCCCATTTGTTTGGGTTCTCTGTGATGCAATCATGTTACATAAAAATTGCATTCCGAACCTATGCTATTGAGGCGCACGTGGATTTCGCGAAGTCCACAACGGGGGCGATGTTGAAGTGGATGATCGCCACGATGTTAGGCGAGGACGGAGCCTAAAACGCCCATTTGTTTGGGTTCACTGGGATGCAATCATGTTACGTAAAATAATACATCCCGACACTATGCCATAAGAAGCACGTGGATTTCGCGAAATCCGAAAAGGGGGCGATGTTGAAGTGGATGATCGCCACGATGTTAGGCGAGGACGGAGCCTAAAACGCCCATTTGTTTGTGTTCACTGGGATGTAATTATTTTACGTTAAAATGCTTCCCTAATCTATGTCATTGAGGCGCACGTGGATTTCGCGAGGTCCGAAACAGGGGCGATGTTGAAGTGGATGGTCGCCACGATGTTAGGCGAGGACGGTGCCTAAAACACCCATTTGCTTGAGTTCACTTGGATGCAATCCTGTTACGTAGTAAAATGCATCCCGAAAATATGACATTGAGACGCACGTGGATTGCGTGAAATCCGCAACGGGGGCGATGTTGAAGTGGATGATCGCCACGATGTTAGGCGAGGACGGAGGCTAAAACGCCCATTTGTTTGGGTTCACTGCGATGTAATTATTTTACGTGAAAATGCTTCCTTAATCTATGTCATTGAGGCGCACGTGGATTTCGCGAGGTCCGAAACGGGGGCGATTATGAAGTGGATGGTCGCCACGATGTTAGGCGAGGACGGTGCCTAAAACGCCCATTAGTTTGGGTTCACATGGATGCAATCCTGATACGTAAAATAATACATCCCAAAACTATGCCATAAGGTAAACGTGAATTTCGTGAAATCCGAAACGGGGGCGATGTTGAAGTGGATGTTCGCCACGATGTTAGGCGAGGACGGAGCCTAAAACGCCCATTTGTTTGGGTTCTCTGTGATGCAATCATGTTACCTAAAACTTGCATCCCGAAACTATGCTATTGAGGCGCACGTGGATTTCGCGAAGTCCACAACGGGGGCGATGTTGAAGTGGATGATCGCCACAATGTTAATCGAGGACTGAGCCTGAAACGCCCATTTGTTTGGGTTCACTGGGATGCAATCATGTTACGTAAAAATTGCATAACGTAACTATGCTATTGAGGCGTACGTGGATTTCGAGAAGTCCACAACGAGGCGATGTTGAAGTGGATGATCGCCACGATGTTAGGCGAGGACGGAGCCTAAAACGCCCATTTGTTTGGGTTCACTGGGATGCAATCATGTTAAGTAAAATAACACATCACGAAACTCTGCCATAAGGTGCACGTGGATTTCGCGAACTCCGAAACGGGGGCGATGTTGAAGTGGGTGATCGCCACGATGTTAGGCGAGGACGGAGCCTAAAACGCCCATTTGTTTGTGTATTCTGTGATGCAATCATGTTACGTAAAAATTGCATCCCGTAACTATGCTATTGAGGCGCACGTGGATTTCGCGAAGTCCACAACGGGGGCGATGTTGAAGTGGATGATCGCCACGATGTTAGGCGAGGACGGAGCCTAAAACGCCCATTTGTTTGGGTTCACTGGGATGCAATCATGTTACGTAAAAATTGCATAACGTAACTATGCTATTGAGGCGTACGTGGATTTCGAGAAGTCCACAACGAGGCGATGTTGAAGTGGATGATCGCCACGATGTTAGGCGAGGACGGAGCCTAAAACGCCCATTTGTTTGGGTTCACTGGGATGCAATCATGTTAAGTAAAATAACACATCACGAAACTCTGCCATAAGGTGCACGTGGATTTCGCGAACTCCGAAACGGCGGCGATGTTGAAGTGGATGATCGCCACGATGTTAGGCGAGGGCGGTGCCTAAAACGTCCATTTGTTTGGGATCACTGGGATGCAATAATGTTACGTAAAAATTGCATCCCGAAAATATGACATTGAGGCGCAGGTGGATTTCGTGAAATCCGCAACGGGGGTGATGTTGAAGTGGATGATCGCCACGATGTTAGGCGAGGACGGAGCCTAAAACGCCCATTTGTTTGGGTTCTCTGTGATGCAATCATGTTACGTAAAATAATACATCCCGAGACTATGCCATAAGGTGCACGTGGATTAAGGGAAATTCGAAACGGGGGCGATGTTGAAGTGGATGATCGCCACGATGTTAGGCGAGGACGGAGCCTAAAACGCCCACTTGTTTGGGTTCTCTGTGATGCAATCCTGTTACGTAGTAAAATGCATCCCGAAAATATGGCATTGAGGCCCACGTGGAATTCGCGAAATCCGCAACGGGGGCGATGTTGAAGTGGATGATCGCCACGAGTATAGGCGAGGACGGTGCTTAAAACGCCCATTTGTTTGGGATCACTGGGATGCAAACCTGTTACGTAAAAATTGCATCCCGAAACTATGCTATTGAGGCGCACGTGGATATCGCGAAGTCCAAAACGGGGGCGGTTTTGAAGTGGACGATCGCCACGATGTTAGGCGAGGACGGAGCCAAAAACGCCCATTTGTTTGGGTTCACTGGGATGCAATCATGTTACGTAAAATAATACATCCCGAGACTATGCCATAAGGTGCACGTGGATTTCGCGAAATTCGAAACGGGGGCGATGTTGAAGTGGATGTTCGCCACGATGTTAATCGGGGACGGAGCCTAAAACGCGCATTTGTTTGGGTTCACTGGGATGCAATCATGTTACGAAAAAATTGCATCCCGAAACTATGCTATTGAGGCGCACGTGGATTTCGAGAAGTCCACAACGGGTGGCGGTGTTGAAGTGGATGATCGCCACGATGTTAGGCGAGGACGGAGCCTAAAACGCCCATTTGTTTGGGTTCTCTGTGATGCAATCATGTTACGTAAAAATTGCATCCCGAAACTATGCTATTGAGGCGCACGTGGATTTCGCGAAGTCCACAACGGGGGCGATGTTGAAGTGGATGGTCGCCACGATGTTAGGCGAGGACGGAGCCTACAACGCCCATTTTGTTGGGTTCACTGGGATGCAATCATGTTACGTAAAATAATACATCCCCAAACTATGCCATAAGGTGCACGTGGATTTCGCGAAATCCGAAATGGTGGCGATGTTGAAGTGGATGATCGCCATGATGTTAGGCGAGGACGGAGCCTAAAACGCCCATTTGTTTGGGTTCACTGGGATGTAATTATTTTACGTTAAAATGCTTCCCTAATCTATGTCATTGAGGCGCACGTGGATTTCGCGAGGTCCGAAACGGGGGCGATGTTGAACTGGGTGGTCGCCACGATGTTAGGCGAGGACGGTGCCTAAAACGCCCATTTGTTTGGGTTCACTTGGATGCAATCCTGTTACGTAGTAAAATGCATCCCGAAAATATGACATTGAGGCGCACGTGGATTTCTTGAAATCCGCAACGGGGGCGATGTTGAAGTGGATGTTCGCCACGATGTTAGGCGAGGACGGTGCCTAAAACGTCCATTTGTTTGGGATCACTGGGATGCAATAATGTTACGTAAAAATTGCATCCCGAAAATATGACATTGAGGCGCAGGTGGAATTCGTGAAATCCGCAACGGGGGTGATATTGAAGTGGATGATCGCCACGATGTTAGGCGAGGACGGAGCATAAAACGCCCATTTGTTTGGGTTCTCTGTGATGCAATCATGTTACCTAAAAATTGCATCCCGAAGCTATGCTATTGAGGCGCACGTGGATTTTGCGAAGTCCACAACGGGGGAGATGTTGAAGTGGATGATCGCCACGATGTTAGGCGAGGACGGAGCCTAAAACGCCCATTTGTGCGGGTTCTCTGTGATGCAATCATGTTACGTAAAAATTGCATCCCGAAACTATGCTATTGAGGCGCACGTGGATTTCGGGAAGTCCACAACGGGGGCGATGTTGAAGTGGATGACCGCCACGAAGTTAGGCGAGGACGGAGCCTAAAACGCCCATTTGTTTGGGTTCTCTGTGATGCAATCATGTTACCTAAGAATTGCATTCCGAAACTGTGCTATTGAGGCGCACGTGGATTTCGGGAAGTCCACAACGGGGGCGGTGTTGAAGTGGATGACCGCCACGATGTTAGGCGAGGACGGAGCCTAAAACGCCCATCTGTTTGGGTTTACTGGGATGCAATCCTGTTACGTACAATAATACATCCCGAAAATATGCCATAAGGTGCACGTTGATTTCGCGAAATCCGAAACGGGGGCGATGTTGAAGTGGATGATCGCCACGATGTTAGGCGCGGACGGAGCCTAAAACGCCCATTTGTTTGGGTTCACTGGGATGCAATCATGTTACGAAGAAACTGCATCCCAAAACTATGCTATTGAGGCGCACGTGGATTTCGAGAAGTCCACAACGGGGGCGATGTTGAAGTGGATGATCGCCACGATGTTAGGCGAGGACGGAGCCTAAAACGCCCATTTGTTTGGGTTCACTTGGATGGAATCCTGTTACGTAGTAAAATGCATCCCGAAAATATGGCATTGAGGCCCACGTGGATTTCGTGAAATCCGCAACGGGGGCGATGTTGAAGTGGATGATCGCCACGAGTTTAGGCGAGAACGGTGCCTAAAACGCCCATTTGTTTGGGATCACTGGGATGCAATCATGTTACGTAAAATAATACATCCCGATACTATGCCATAAGGTGCACGTGGATTTCGCGAAATTCGAAACGGGGGCGATGTTGAAGTGGATGATCGCCACGATGTTAATCGAGGGCGGGGCCTAAAACGCGCATTTGATTGGGTTCACTGGGATGCAATCATGTTACGTAAAAATTTGAATCCCGAAACTATGCTATTGTGGCGCACGTGGATTTCGAGAAGTCCACAACGGGTGGCGATGTTGAAGTGGATGATCGCCACGATGTTAGGCGAGGACGGAGCATAAAACGCCCATTTTTTTGGGTTCACTGGGATGCAATCTTGTTACGTAAAATAATACATCCCGATACTATGCCATAAGGTGCACGTGGATTTCGCAAAATCCGAAACGGGGCGATGTTGAAGTGGGTGATCGCCACGATGTTAGGCGAGGATGGATCCAAAAACGCCCATTTGTTTGGGTTCTCTGTGATGCAATCATGTTACGTAAAAATTGCATCCCGAAAGTATGCTATTGAGGCGCACGTGGATTTTGCGAAGTCCACAACGGGGGCGATGTTGAAGTGGATGGTCGCCACGATGTTAGGCGAGGACGGAGCCTAAAACGCCCATTTGTTTGGGTTCACTGGGATGCAATCATGTTACGTAAAATAATACATCCCGTAACTACGCCATAAGGTGCACGTGGATTTCGCGAAATCCGAAACGGGGGCGATGTTGAATTGGATGATCGCCGCGATGTTAGGCGAGGACGGAGCCTAAAATGCCCATTTGTTTGGGTTCACTGGGACGCAATCATGTTTCGTAAAATAATACATCCCGAAACTATGCCATAAGGTGCACGTGGATTTCTGAACGTCAGAACCGGGGGCGATGATGAAGTGGATGATCGCCACGATCTTAGCAGAGGACGGAGCCTAAAACAACCATTTTATGTGTTCCTCGTGACGCAACTATTTTGCGTTATCTACGTTTAAGGCATCGTAAAAAGAACGCCGTATATGCCACCGATGATTTCGTGAAGCCCCAAACGGGGCGAGGTTGATGTGGATGAACGGATGCTAGGCGAGACGCGTAGCATAAAACGCACCTTTGAATGC
The DNA here is from genome assembly GCF_040414725.1 of Anabrus simplex. Lineage (NCBI taxonomy): Eukaryota > Metazoa > Arthropoda > Insecta > Orthoptera > Tettigoniidae > Anabrus > Anabrus simplex. Next base: position 75,083,007 of record NC_090273.1, on the reverse strand, counting down.
GTTATCATTGATGTTATTTTTCTAATTTATCAAACGCCTCCTCAAGGCATCGCCGTAAATGCCATCGGAGTTATCGTGAAATCAGTAACCGGGGCGATGTTGAAGTGGATGATCGCCACGATGTTAGGCGAGGACGGAGCCTAAAACGCCCATTTGTTTGGGTTCACTGGGATGCAATCATGTTACGTAAAATAATACATCCCGAAACTATGCCATAAAGTGCACGTGGATTTCGCGATATCCGAAAAGGGGGCGATATTGAAGTGGATGATCGCCACGATGTTAGGCGAGGACGGAGCCTAAAACGCCCATTTGTTTGGGTTCACTGGGATGCAATCATGTTACGTAAAAATTGCATCCCGAAACTATGCTATTGAGGCGCACGTGGATTTCGAGAAGTCCACAACGGGGGCGATGTTGAAGGGGATGATCGCCACGATGTTAGGCGAGGACGGAGCCTAAAACGCCCATTTGTTTGGGTTCACTGGGATGCAATCATGTTACGTAAAATAATACATCCCGAAACTATGCCATAAGGTGCACGTGGATTTCGCGATATCCGAAACGGGGGCGATGTTGAAGTGGATGATCGCCACGATGTTAGGCGAGGACGGAGGCTAAAACGCCCATTTGTTTGGGTTCACTGGGATGTCATTATTTTACGTTAAAATACTTCCCTAATCTATGTCATTGAGGCGCACGTGGATTTCGCGAGGTCCCAAACGTGGCGATGTTGAAGTGGATCGTCGCCACGATGTTAGGCGAGGACGGAGCCTAAAACGCCCATTTGTTTGGGTTCTCTGTGATGCAATCATGTTACGTAAAAATTGCATACTGAAACTATGCTATTGAGGCGCACGTGGATTTCGCGAAGTCCACAACGGGGGCGGAGTTGAAGTGGATGATCGCCACGATGTTAGGCGAGGACGGAGCCTAAAACGCCCATTTGTTTGGGTTCACTGGGATGCAATCATGTTACGTAAAAATTGCATCCCGAAAGTATGCTATTGAGGCGCACGTGGATTTTGCGAAGTCCACAACGGGGCAATGTTGAAGTGGATGATCGCCACGATGTTAGGCGAGGACGAGCCTAAAACGCCCATTTGTTTGGGTTCACTGGGATGTAATTATTTTACGTTAAAATGCTTCCCTTATCTATGTCATTGAGGCGCACGTGGATTTCGCGAGGTCCAAAACGGGGGCGATGTTGAAGTGGATCGTCGCCACGATGTTAGGCGAGGACGGAGCCTAAAACGCCCATTTGTTTGGGTTCTCTGTGATGCAATCATGTTACGTAAAAATTGCATACTGAAACTATGCTATTGAGGCGCACGTGGATTTCGCGAAGTCCACAACGGGGGCGGAGTTGAAGTGGATGATCGCCACGATGTTAGGCGAGGACGGAGCCTAAAACGCCCATTTGTTTGGCTTCACTGGGATGCAATCATGTTACGTAAAATAATACATCCCGTAACTACGCCATAAGGTGCACGTGGATTTCGCGAAATCCGAAACGGAGGCGATGTTGAATTGGATGATCGCCGCGATGTTAGGTGAGGACGGAGCCTAAAATGCCCATTTGTTTGGGTTCACTGGGATGCAATCATGTAACGTAAAATAATACATCCCGAAACTATGCCATAAGGTGCACGTGGATTTCTGAACGTCAGAACCGGGGGCGATGTTGAAGTGGATGATCGCCACGATCTTAGCAGAGGACGGAGCCTAAAACGCCCATTTTATGTGTTCCTCGTGACGCAACTATTTTGCGTTATCTACGTTTAAGGCATCGTAAAAAGAACGCCGTATATGCCACCGACGATTTCGTGAAGTCCCAAACGGGGCGAGGTTGATGTGGATGAACGGATGCTAGGCGAGACGCGTAGCAAAAAACGCACCTTTGAATGCGTTATCATTGATGTTATTTTTCTAATTTATCAAACGCCTCCTCAAGGCATCGCCGTAAATGCCATCGGAGTTATCGTGAAATCAGTAACCGGGGCGATGTTGAAGTGGATGATCGCCACGATGTTAGGCGAGGACGGTGCCTAAAACGCCCATTTGTTTGGGTTCACTGGGATGCAATCCTGTTACGTAAAAAATGCATCCCGAATATATGACATTGAAGCGCAGGTGGATTTCGTGAAATCCGCAACGGGGGCGATGTTGAAGTGGATGATCGCCACGATGTTAGGCGAGGACGGAGCCTAAATCGCCCATTTGTTTGGGTTCTCTGTGATGCAATCATGTTACATAAAAATTGCATTCCGAACCTATGCTATTGAGGCGCACGTGGATTTCGCGAAGTCCACAACGGGGGCGATGTTGAAGTGGATGATCGCCACGATGTTAGGCGAGGACGGAGCCTAAAACGCCCATTTGTTTGGGTTCACTGGGATGCAATCATGTTACGTAAAATAATACATTTCGAAACTATGCCATAAAGTGCACGTGGATTTCGCGATATCCGAAAAGGGGGCGATGTTGAAGTGGATGACCGCCACGATGTTAGGCGAGGACGGAGCTATTGAGGCGCACGTGGATTTCGCGAAGTCCACAACGGGGGCGGAGTTGAAGTGGATGATCGCCACAATGTTAGGCGAGGACGAGCCTAAAACGCCCATTTCTTTGGGTTCACTGGGATGTAATTATTTTACGTTAAAATGCTTCCCTTATCTATGTCATTGAGGCGCACGTGGATTTCGCGAGGTCCGAAACGGGGGTGATGTTGAAGTGGATGGTCGCCACGATGTTACGCGAGGACGGTGCCTAAAACGCCCATTTGTTTGGATTCACTTGGATGCAATCATGTTACGAAATATTGCATCCCGAAACTATGCTATTGAGGCGCACGTGGATTTCGCGAAGTCCACAACGGGGGCGATGTTGAAGTGGATGTTCGATACGATGTTATGCGAGGACGGAGCCTAAAACGGCCATTTATTATGTTCACTGGGATGTCATTATTTTACGTTAAAATACTTCCCTAATCTATGTCATTGAGGCGCACGTGGATTTCGCGAGGTCCCAAACGTGGCGATGTTGAAGTGGATCGTCGCCAATATGTTAGGCGAGGACGGAGCCTAAAACGCCCATTTGTCTGGGTTCTCTGTGATGCAATCATGTTACGTAAAGATTGCATACCGAAACTATGACTTTGAGGCGCACGTGGATTTCGCGAAGTCCACAACGGGGCAATGTTGAAGTGGATGATCGCCACGATGTTAGGCGAGGACGAGCCTAAAACGCCCATTTGTTTGGGTTCACTGGGATGTAATTATTTTACGTTAAAATGCTTCCCTTATCTATGTCATTGAGCCGCACGTGGATTTCGCGAAGTCCACAACGGGGGCGGTGTTGAAGTGGATGATCGCCACGATGTTAGGCGAGGACGAGCCTAAAACGCCCATTTGTTTGGGGTCACTGGGATGTAATTATTTTACGTTAAAATGCTTCCCTTATCTATGTCATTGAGGCGCACGTGGATTTCGCGAGGTCCGAAACGGGGGCGATGTTGAAGTGGATGGTCGCCACGATGTTACGCGAGGACGGAGCCTAAAACGCCCATTTGTTTGGGTTCTCTGTGATGCAATCATGTTACGTAAAAATTGCATCCCGAAACTATGACTTTGGGGCGCACGTGGATTTCGCGAAGTCCACAACGGGGGCGATGTTGAAGTGGATGGTCGATACGATGTTATGCGAGGACGGAGCCTAAAACGGCCATTTATTATGTTCACTGGGATGCAATCACGTTACGTAGTAAAATGCATCCCGAAAATATGACATTGAGGCGCACGTGGATTTCGTGAAATCCGCAACGGGGGCGATGTTGAAGTGGATGATCGCCACGATGTTAGGCGAGGGCGGGGCCTAAAACGCCCATTTGTTTGGGTTAACTTGGATGCAATCCTGTTACGTAGTAAAATGCATCCCGAAAATATGACATTGAGGCGCACGTGGATTTCGTGAAATCCGCAACGGGGGCGATGTTGAAGTGGATGATCGCCACGATGTTAGGCGAGGACGGAGCCTAAAACGCCCATTTGTTTGGGTTCTCTGTGATGCAATCATGTTACGTAAAAATTGCATCCCGAAACTATGCCTTTGAGGCGCACGTGGATTTCGCGAAGTCCACAACGGGGGCGATGTTGAAGTCGATGATCGCCACGATGTTAGGCGAGGACGAGCCTAAAACGCCCATTTGTTTGGTTTCACTGGGATGTAATTATTTTACGTTAAAATGCTTCCCTTATCTATGTCATTGAGGCGAACGTGGATTTCGCGAGGTCCGAAACGGGGGCGATGTTGAAGTGGATGGTCGTCACGATGTTACGCGAGGACGGTGCCTAAAACGCCCAATTGTTTGGGATCACTTGGATGCAATCCTGTTATGTATTAAAATGCATCCCGAAACTATGCTATTGAGGCGCACGTGGATTTCGCGAAGTCCACAACGGGGGCGATGTTGAAGTGGATGATCGCCACGATGTTAGGCGAGGACGGAGCCTAAAACGCCCATTTGTTTGGGTTCACTGGAATGCAATCATGTTACCTAAAATAATACATCCCGTGACTATGCCATACGGTGCACGTGGATTTCGCGAAATCCGAAACGGGGGCGATGTTGAATTGGATGATCGCCACGATGTTAGGCGAGGACGGAGCCTAAAACGCCCATTTGTTTGGGTTCACTGGGATGCAATCATGTTACGTAAAAATTGCATAACGTAACTATGCTATTGAGGCGTACGTGGATTTCGAGAAGTCCACAACGAGGCGATGTTGAAGTGGATGATCGCCACGATGTTAGGCGAGGACGGAGCCTAAAACGCCCATTTGTTTGGGTTCACTGGGATGCAATCATGTTAAGTAAAATAACACATCACGAAACTCTGCCATAAGGTGCACGTGGATTTCGCGAACTCCGAAACGGGGGCGATGTTGAAGTGGGTGATCGCCACGATGTTAGGCGAGGACGGAGCCTAAAACGCCCATTTGTTTGTGTATTCTGTGATGCAATCATGTTACGTAAAAATTGCATCCCGTAACTATGCTATTGAGGCGCACGTGGATTTCGCGAAGTCCACAACGGGGGCGATGTTGAAGTGGATGATCGCCACGATGTTAGGCGAGGACGGAGCCTAAAACGCCCATTTGTTTGGGTTCACTGGGATGCAATCATGTTACGTAAAAATTGCATAACGTAACTATGCTATTGAGGCGTACGTGGATTTCGAGAAGTCCACAACGAGGCGATGTTGAAGTGGATGATCGCCACGATGTTAGGCGAGGACGGAGCCTAAAACGCCCATTTGTTTGGGTTCACTGGGATGCAATCATGTTAAGTAAAATAACACATCACGAAACTCTGCCATAAGGTGCACGTGGATTTCGCGAACTCCGAAACGGCGGCGATGTTGAAGTGGATGATCGCCACGATGTTAGGCGAGGGCGGTGCCTAAAACGTCCATTTGTTTGGGATCACTGGGATGCAATAATGTTACGTAAAAATTGCATCCCGAAAATATGACATTGAGGCGCAGGTGGATTTCGTGAAATCCGCAACGGGGGTGATGTTGAAGTGGATGATCGCCACGATGTTAGGCGAGGACGGAGCCTAAAACGCCCATTTGTTTGGGTTCTCTGTGATGCAATCATGTTACGTAAAATAATACATCCCGAGACTATGCCATAAGGTGCACGTGGATTAAGGGAAATTCGAAACGGGGGCGATGTTGAAGTGGATGATCGCCACGATGTTAGGCGAGGACGGAGCCTAAAACGCCCACTTGTTTGGGTTCTCTGTGATGCAATCCTGTTACGTAGTAAAATGCATCCCGAAAATATGGCATTGAGGCCCACGTGGAATTCGCGAAATCCGCAACGGGGGCGATGTTGAAGTGGATGATCGCCACGAGTATAGGCGAGGACGGTGCTTAAAACGCCCATTTGTTTGGGATCACTGGGATGCAAACCTGTTACGTAAAAATTGCATCCCGAAACTATGCTATTGAGGCGCACGTGGATATCGCGAAGTCCAAAACGGGGGCGGTTTTGAAGTGGACGATCGCCACGATGTTAGGCGAGGACGGAGCCAAAAACGCCCATTTGTTTGGGTTCACTGGGATGCAATCATGTTACGAAAAATAATACATCCCGAGACTATGCCATAAGGTGCACGTGGATTTCGCGAAATTCGAAACGGGGGCGATGTTGAAGTGGATGTTCGCCACGATGTTAATCGGGGACGGAGCCTAAAACGCGCATTTGTTTGGGTTCACTGGGATGCAATCATGTTACGAAAAAATTGCATCCCGAAACTATGCTATTGAGGCGCACGTGGATTTCGAGAAGTCCACAACGGGTGGCGGTGTTGAAGTGGATGATCGCCACGATGTTAGGCGAGGACGGAGCCTAAAACGCCCATTTGTTTGGGTTCTCTGTGATGCAATCATGTTACGTAAAAATTGCATCCCGAAACTATGCTATTGAGGCGCACGTGGATTTCGCGAAGTCCACAACGGGGGCGATGTTGAAGTGGATGGTCGCCACGATGTTAGGCGAGGACGGAGCCTACAACGCCCATTTTGTTGGGTTCACTGGGATGCAATCATGTTACGTAAAATAATACATCCCCAAACTATGCCATAAGGTGCACGTGGATTTCGCGAAATCCGAAATGGTGGCGATGTTGAAGTGGATGATCGCCATGATGTTAGGCGAGGACGGAGCCTAAAACGCCCATTTGTTTGGGTTCACTGGGATGTAATTATTTTACGTTAAAATGCTTCCCTAATCTATGTCATTGAGGCGCACGTGGATTTCGCGAGGTCCGAAACGGGGGCGATGTTGAACTGGGTGGTCGCCACGATGTTAGGCGAGGACGGTGCCTAAAACGCCCATTTGTTTGGGTTCACTTGGATGCAATCCTGTTACGTAGTAAAATGCATCCCGAAAATATGACATTGAGGCGCACGTGGATTTCTTGAAATCCGCAACGGGGGCGATGTTGAAGTGGATGTTCGCCACGATGTTAGGCGAGGACGGTGCCTAAAACGTCCATTTGTTTGGGATCACTGGGATGCAATAATGTTACGTAAAAATTGCATCCCGAAAATATGACATTGAGGCGCAGGTGGAATTCGTGAAATCCGCAACGGGGGTGATATTGAAGTGGATGATCGCCACGATGTTAGGCGAGGACGGAGCATAAAACGCCCATTTGTTTGGGTTCTCTGTGATGCAATCATGTTACCTAAAAATTGCATCCCGAAGCTATGCTATTGAGGCGCACGTGGATTTTGCGAAGTCCACAACGGGGGAGATGTTGAAGTGGATGATCGCCACGATGTTAGGCGAGGACGGAGCCTAAAACGCCCATTTGTGCGGGTTCTCTGTGATGCAATCATGTTACGTAAAAATTGCATCCCGAAACTATGCTATTGAGGCGCACGTGGATTTCGGGAAGTCCACAACGGGGGCGATGTTGAAGTGGATGACCGCCACGAAGTTAGGCGAGGACGGAGCCTAAAACGCCCATTTGTTTGGGTTCTCTGTGATGCAATCATGTTACCTAAGAATTGCATTCCGAAACTGTGCTATTGAGGCGCACGTGGATTTCGGGAAGTCCACAACGGGGGCGGTGTTGAAGTGGATGACCGCCACGATGTTAGGCGAGGACGGAGCCTAAAACGCCCATCTGTTTGGGTTTACTGGGATGCAATCCTGTTACGTACAATAATACATCCCGAAAATATGCCATAAGGTGCACGTTGATTTCGCGAAATCCGAAACGGGGGCGATGTTGAAGTGGATGATCGCCACGATGTTAGGCGCGGACGGAGCCTAAAACGCCCATTTGTTTGGGTTCACTGGGATGCAATCATGTTACGAAGAAACTGCATCCCAAAACTATGCTATTGAGGCGCACGTGGATTTCGAGAAGTCCACAACGGGGGCGATGTTGAAGTGGATGATCGCCACGATGTTAGGCGAGGACGGAGCCTAAAACGCCCATTTGTTTGGGTTCACTTGGATGGAATCCTGTTACGTAGTAAAATGCATCCCGAAAATATGGCATTGAGGCCCACGTGGATTTCGTGAAATCCGCAACGGGGGCGATGTTGAAGTGGATGATCGCCACGAGTTTAGGCGAGAACGGTGCCTAAAACGCCCATTTGTTTGGGATCACTGGGATGCAATCATGTTACGTAAAATAATACATCCCGATACTATGCCATAAGGTGCACGTGGATTTCGCGAAATTCGAAACGGGGGCGATGTTGAAGTGGATGATCGCCACGATGTTAATCGAGGGCGGGGCCTAAAACGCGCATTTGATTGGGTTCACTGGGATGCAATCATGTTACGTAAAAATTTGAATCCCGAAACTATGCTATTGTGGCGCACGTGGATTTCGAGAAGTCCACAACGGGTGGCGATGTTGAAGTGGATGATCGCCACGATGTTAGGCGAGGACGGAGCATAAAACGCCCATTTTTTTGGGTTCACTGGGATGCAATCTTGTTACGTAAAATAATACATCCCGATACTATGCCATAAGGTGCACGTGGATTTCGCAAAATCCGAAACGGGGCGATGTTGAAGTGGGTGATCGCCACGATGTTAGGCGAGGATGGATCCAAAAACGCCCATTTGTTTGGGTTCTCTGTGATGCAATCATGTTACGTAAAAATTGCATCCCGAAAGTATGCTATTGAGGCGCACGTGGATTTTGCGAAGTCCACAACGGGGGCGATGTTGAAGTGGATGGTCGCCACGATGTTAGGCGAGGACGGAGCCTAAAACGCCCATTTGTTTGGGTTCACTGGGATGCAATCATGTTACGTAAAATAATACATCCCGTAACTACGCCATAAGGTGCACGTGGATTTCGCGAAATCCGAAACGGGGGCGATGTTGAATTGGATGATCGCCGCGATGTTAGGCGAGGACGGAGCCTAAAATGCCCATTTGTTTGGGTTCACTGGGACGCAATCATGTTTCGTAAAATAATACATCCCGAAACTATGCCATAAGGTGCACGTGGATTTCTGAACGTCAGAACCGGGGGCGATGATGAAGTGGATGATCGCCACGATCTTAGCAGAGGACGGAGCCTAAAACAACCATTTTATGTGTTCCTCGTGACGCAACTATTTTGCGTTATCTACGTTTAAGGCATCGTAAAAAGAACGCCGTATATGCCACCGATGATTTCGTGAAGCCCCAAACGGGGCGAGGTTGATGTGGATGAACGGATGCTAGGCGAGACGCGTAGCATAAAACGCACCTTTGAATGCGTTATCATTGATGTTATTTTTCTAATTTATCAAACGCCTCCTCAAGGCATCGCCGTAAATGCCATCGGAGTTATCGTGAAATCAGTAACCGGGGCGATGTTGAAGTGGATGATCGCCACGATGTTAGGCGAGGACGGAGCCTAAAACGCCCATTTGTTTGGGTTCACTGGGATGCAATCATGTTACGTAAAATAATACATCCCGAAACTATGCCATAAAGTGCACGTGGATTTCGCGATATCCGAAAAGGGGGCGATATTGAAGTGGATGATCGCCACGATGTTAGGCGAGGACGGAGCCTAAAACGCCCATTTGTTTGGGTTCACTGGGATGCAATCATGTTACGTAAAAATTGCATCCCGAAACTATGCTATTGAGGCGCACGTGGATTTCGAGAAGTCCACAACGGGGGCGATGTTGAAGGGGATGATCGCCACGATGTTAGGCGAGGACGGAGCCTAAAACGCCCATTTGTTTGGGTTCACTGGGATGCAATCATGTTACGTAAAATAATACATCCCGAAACTATGCCATAAGGTGCACGTGGATTTCGCGATATCCGAAACGGGGGCGATGTTGAAGTGGATGATCGCCACGATGTTAGGCGAGGACGGAGGCTAAAACGCCCATTTGTTTGGGTTCACTGGGATGTCATTATTTTACGTTAAAATACTTCCCTAATCTATGTCATTGAGGCGCACGTGGATTTCGCGAGGTCCCAAACGTGGCGATGTTGAAGTGGATCGTCGCCACGATGTTAGGCGAGGACGGAGCCTAAAACGCCCATTTGTTTGGGTTCTCTGTGATGCAATCATGTTACGTAAAAATTGCATACTGAAACTATGCTATTGAGGCGCACGTGGATTTCGCGAAGTCCACAACGGGGGCGGAGTTGAAGTGGATGATCGCCACGATGTTAGGCGAGGACGGAGCCTAAAACGCCCATTTGTTTGGGTTCACTGGGATGCAATCATGTTACGTAAAAATTGCATCCCGAAAGTATGCTATTGAGGCGCACGTGGATTTTGCGAAGTCCACAACGGGGCAATGTTGAAGTGGATGATCGCCACGATGTTAGGCGAGGACGAGCCTAAAACGCCCATTTGTTTGGGTTCACTGGGATGTAATTATTTTACGTTAAAATGCTTCCCTTATCTATGTCATTGAGGCGCACGTGGATTTCGCGAGGTCCAAAACGGGGGCGATGTTGAAGTGGATCGTCGCCACGATGTTAGGCGAGGACGGAGCCTAAAACGCCCATTTGTTTGGGTTCTCTGTGATGCAATCATGTTACGTAAAAATTGCATACTGAAACTATGCTATTGAGGCGCACGTGGATTTCGCGAAGTCCACAACGGGGGCGGAGTTGAAGTGGATGATCGCCACGATGTTAGGCGAGGACGGAGCCTAAAACGCCCATTTGTTTGGCTTCACTGGGATGCAATCATGTTACGTAAAATAATACATCCCGTAACTACGCCATAAGGTGCACGTGGATTTCGCGAAATCCGAAACGGAGGCGATGTTGAATTGGATGATCGCCGCGATGTTAGGTGAGGACGGAGCCTAAAATGCCCATTTGTTTGGGTTCACTGGGATGCAATCATGTAACGTAAAATAATACATCCCGAAACTATGCCATAAGGTGCACGTGGATTTCTGAACGTCAGAACCGGGGGCGATGTTGAAGTGGATGATCGCCACGATCTTAGCAGAGGACGGAGCCTAAAACGCCCATTTTATGTGTTCCTCGTGACGCAACTATTTTGCGTTATCTACGTTTAAGGCATCGTAAAAAGAACGCCGTATATGCCACCGACGATTTCGTGAAGTCCCAAACGGGGCGAGGTTGATGTGGATGAACGGATGCTAGGCGAGACGCGTAGCAAAAAACGCACCTTTGAATGCGTTATCATTGATGTTATTTTTCTAATTTATCAAACGCCTCCTCAAGGCATCGCCGTAAATGCCATCGGAGTTATCGTGAAATCAGTAACCGGGGCGATGTTGAAGTGGATGATCGCCACGATGTTAGGCGAGGACGGTGCCTAAAACGCCCATTTGTTTGGGTTCACTGGGATGCAATCCTGTTACGTAAAAAATGCATCCCGAATATATGACATTGAAGCGCAGGTGGATTTCGTGAAATCCGCAACGGGGGCGATGTTGAAGTGGATGATCGCCACGATGTTAGGCGAGGACGGAGCCTAAATCGCCCATTTGTTTGGGTTCTCTGTGATGCAATCATGTTACATAAAAATTGCATTCCGAACCTATGCTATTGAGGCGCACGTGGATTTCGCGAAGTCCACAACGGGGGCGATGTTGAAGTGGATGATCGCCACGATGTTAGGCGAGGACGGAGCCTAAAACGCCCATTTGTTTGGGTTCACTGGGATGCAATCATGTTACGTAAAATAATACATTTCGAAACTATGCCATAAAGTGCACGTGGATTTCGCGATATCCGAAAAGGGGGCGATGTTGAAGTGGATGACCGCCACGATGTTAGGCGAGGACGGAGCTATTGAGGCGCACGTGGATTTCGCGAAGTCCACAACGGGGGCGGAGTTGAAGTGGATGATCGCCACAATGTTAGGCGAGGACGAGCCTAAAACGCCCATTTCTTTGGGTTCACTGGGATGTAATTATTTTACGTTAAAATGCTTCCCTTATCTATGTCATTGAGGCGCACGTGGATTTCGCGAGGTCCGAAACGGGGGTGATGTTGAAGTGGATGGTCGCCACGATGTTACGCGAGGACGGTGCCTAAAACGCCCATTTGTTTGGATTCACTTGGATGCAATCATGTTACGAAATATTGCATCCCGAAACTATGCTATTGAGGCGCACGTGGATTTCGCGAAGTCCACAACGGGGGCGATGTTGAAGTGGATGTTCGATACGATGTTATGCGAGGACGGAGCCTAAAACGGCCATTTATTATGTTCACTGGGATGTCATTATTTTACGTTAAAATACTTCCCTAATCTATGTCATTGAGGCGCACGTGGATTTCGCGAGGTCCCAAACGTGGCGATGTTGAAGTGGATCGTCGCCAATATGTTAGGCGAGGACGGAGCCTAAAACGCCCATTTGTCTGGGTTCTCTGTGATGCAATCATGTTACGTAAAGATTGCATACCGAAACTATGACTTTGAGGCGCACGTGGATTTCGCGAAGTCCACAACGGGGCAATGTTGAAGTGGATGATCGCCACGATGTTAGGCGAGGACGAGCCTAAAACGCCCATTTGTTTGGGTTCACTGGGATGTAATTATTTTACGTTAAAATGCTTCCCTTATCTATGTCATTGAGCCGCACGTGGATTTCGCGAAGTCCACAACGGGGGCGGTGTTGAAGTGGATGATCGCCACGATGTTAGGCGAGGACGAGCCTAAAACGCCCATTTGTTTGGGGTCACTGGGATGTAATTATTTTACGTTAAAATGCTTCCCTTATCTATGTCATTGAGGCGCACGTGGATTTCGCGAGGTCCGAAACGGGGGCGATGTTGAAGTGGATGGTCGCCACGATGTTACGCGAGGACGGAGCCTAAAACGCCCATTTGTTTGGGTTCTCTGTGATGCAATCATGTTACGTAAAAATTGCATCCCGAAACTATGACTTTGGGGCGCACGTGGATTTCGCGAAGTCCACAACGGGGGCGATGTTGAAGTGGATGGTCGATACGATGTTATGCGAGGACGGAGCCTAAAACGGCCATTTATTATGTTCACTGGGATGCAATCACGTTACGTAGTAAAATGCATCCCGAAAATATGACATTGAGGCGCACGTGGATTTCGTGAAATCCGCAACGGGGGCGATGTTGAAGTGGATGATCGCCACGATGTTAGGCGAGGGCGGGGCCTAAAACGCCCATTTGTTTGGGTTAACTTGGATGCAATCCTGTTACGTAGTAAAATGCATCCCGAAAATATGACATTGAGGCGCACGTGGATTTCGTGAAATCCGCAACGGGGGCGATGTTGAAGTGGATGATCGCCACGATGTTAGGCGAGGACGGAGCCTAAAACGCCCATTTGTTTGGGTTCTCTGTGATGCAATCATGTTACGTAAAAATTGCATCCCGAAACTATGCCTTTGAGGCGCACGTGGATTTCGCGAAGTCCACAACGGGGGCGATGTTGAAGTCGATGATCGCCACGATGTTAGGCGAGGACGAGCCTAAAACGCCCATTTGTTTGGTTTCACTGGGATGTAATTATTTTACGTTAAAATGCTTCCCTTATCTATGTCATTGAGGCGAACGTGGATTTCGCGAGGTCCGAAACGGGGGCGATGTTGAAGTGGATGGTCGTCACGATGTTACGCGAGGACGGTGCCTAAAACGCCCAATTGTTTGGGATCACTTGGATGCAATCCTGTTATGTATTAAAATGCATCCCGAAACTATGCTATTGAGGCGCACGTGGATTTCGCGAAGTCCACAACGGGGGCGATGTTGAAGTGGATGATCGCCACGATGTTAGGCGAGGACGGAGCCTAAAACGCCCATTTGTTTGGGTTCACTGGAATGCAATCATGTTACCTAAAATAATACATCCCGTGACTATGCCATACGGTGCACGTGGATTTCGCGAAATCCGAAACGGGGGCGATGTTGAATTGGATGATCGCCACGATGTTAGGCGAGGACGGAGCCTAAAACGCCCATTTGTTTGGGTTCACTGGGATGCAATACTGTTACGTAAAAAATGCATCCCGAATATATGACATTGAGGCGCAGATGGATTTCGTGAAATCCGCAACGGGGGCGATGTTGAAGTGGATGATCGCCACGATGTTAGGCGAGGACGGAGCCTAAAACGCCCATTTGTTTGGGTTCACTGGGATGCAATCATGTTACGTAAAATAATACATCCCGAAACTATGCCATAAGGTGCACGTGGATTTCGCGAATTCCGAAACGGGGGCGATGTTGAAGTGGATGATCGCCACTATGTTAGGCGAGGACGGAGCCTAAAACGCCCATTCGTTTGGGTTCTCTGTGATGCAATCGTGTTACCTAAAAATTGCATTACGAAACTATGCTATTGAGGCGTACGTGGATTTCGCGAAGTCCACAACGGGGGCGATGTTGAAGTGGATGATCGCCACGAGGTTAGGCGAGGACGGAGCTTAAAACGCTCATTTGTTTGGGTTCTCTGTGATGCAATCATGTTACGTAAAAACTGCATACCGAGACTATGCTATTGAGCCGCACGTGGATTTCGCGAAGTCCACAACGGGGGCGATGTTGAAGTGGATGATCGCCACGATGTTAGGCGAGGACTGAGCCTAAAACGCCCATTTTTTTGGGTTCACTGGGATGCAATCATGTTACGTAAAATAATACATCCCGAAACTATGCCATAAGGTGCACGTGCATTTCGCGAAATCCGAAACGGGGGCGATGTTGAACTGGATGATCGCCACGATGTTAGGCGAGGACGGAGCCTAAAACGCCCATTTGTTTGGGTTCACTGGGATGCAATCATGTTACGTCAAAATTGCATCCCGAAACTATGCTATTGAGGCGCACGTGGATTTCGAGAATTCCACAACGGGGGCGATGCTGAAGGGGATGATCGCCACGATGTTAGGCGAGGACGGAGCCTAAATCGCCCATTTGTTTGGTTTCACTGGGATGCAATCATGTTACGTAAAATAATACATCCCCTGACTATGCCATAAGGTGCACGTGGATTTCGCGAAATCCGAAACGGTGGCGATGTTGAATTGGATGATCGCCACGATGTTAGGCGAGGACGGAGCCTAAAACGCCCATTTGTTTGGGTTCACTGGGATGCAATCATGTTACGTAAAATAATACATCCCGAAACTATGCCATAAGGTTCACGTGGATTTCTGGACGTCAGAACCGGGGGTGATGTTGAAGTGGATGATCGCCACGATCTTAGCAGAGGACGGAGCCAAAAACGCCCATTTTATGTGTTCCTCGTGACGCAATTATTTTGCGTTGTCTACCTTTAAGCCATCGTAAAAAGAACGCCGTATATGCCACCGACGATTTCGTGAAGTCCCAAACGGGGGCAAGGTTGATGTGGATGAACGGATGCTAGGCGAGACGCGTAGCATATAACGCACCTTTGAATGCGTTATCATTGATGTTATTTTTCTAATTTATCAAACGCCTCCTCAAGGCACCGCCGTAAATGCGATCGGAGATATCGTGAAATCAGTAACCGGGGCGATGTTGAAGTGGATGATCGCAACGATGTTAGGCGAGGACGGTGCCTAAAACGCCCATTTGTTTGGGTTCACTGGGATGCAATCCTGTTACGTAAAAAATGCATCCCGAATATATGACATTGAGGCGCAGGTGGATTTCGTGAAATCCGCAACGGGGGCGATGTTGAAGTGGATGATCGCCACGATGTTAGGCGAGGACGGAGCCTAAAACGCCCAATTGTTTGGGTTCACTGGGATACAATCATGTTACGTAAAATAATACATCCCGAAACTATGCCATAAGGTGCACGTGGATTTCGCGAAATCCGAAACGCGGGCGATGTTGAGCTGGATGATCGCCACTATGTTAGGCGAGGACGGAGCCTAAAACGCCCATTCGTTTGGGTTCTCTGTGATGCAATCATGTTACCCAAAAATTGCATCCCGAAACTATTATATTGAGGCGCACGTGGATTTCGCGAAGTCCACAACGGGGGCGATGTTGAAGTGGATGATCACCACGATGTTAGGCGAGGACGGAGCCTAAAACGCTCATTTGTTTGGGTTCTCGGTGATGCAATCATGTTACGTAAAAATTGCATACGGAAACTAAGCTATTGAGGCGCACGTGGATTTCGCGAAATCCGAAACGGGGACGATGTTGAAGTGGATGATCGCCACGATGTTAGGCGAGGACGGAGCCTAAACCGCCCATTTTTTTGGGTTCACTGGGATGCAATCATGTTACGTAAAATAATACATCCCGAAACTATGCCATAAAGTGCACGTGGATTTCGCGAAATCCGAAACGGGGCCGATGTTGAAGTGGATGATCGCCACGATGTTAGGCGAGGACGGAGCCTAAACCGCCCATTTGTTTGGGTTCACTTGGATGCAAACCTGTTACGTAGTAAAATGCATCCCGGAAATATGACATTGAGGCGCACGTGGATTTCGTGAAATCCGCAACGGGGGCGATGTTGAAGTGGATGAACACCACGATGTTAGGCGAGGACGGAGCCTAAAACGCCCATTTGTTTGGGTTCACTGGGATGCAATCATGTTACGTAAAAATTGCATCCCGAAACTATGCTATTGAGGCGTACGTGGATTTCGAGAAGTCCACAACGGGGGCGATGTTGAAGTGGATGTTCGCCACGATGTTAGGCGAGAAGGAGCCTAAAACGCCCATTTGTTTGGGTTCACTGGGATGCAATCATGTTACGTAAAATAATACATCCCGAAACTATGCCATAAGGTGCACGTGGATTTCGCGAAATCCGAAATGGGGGCGATGTTGAAGTGGGTGATCGCCACGATGTTAGGCGAGGACGGAGCCTAGAACGCCCATTTGTTTGGGTTCTCTGTGATGGAATCATGTTACGTAAAAATGGCATCCCGAAACTATGCTATTAAGGCGCACGTGGATTTCGCGAAGTCCACAACGGGGGCGATGTTGAAGTGGATGGTCGCCACGATGTTAGGCAAGGACGGAGCCTAAAACGCCCATTTGTTTGGGTTCACTTGGATGCAATCATGTTACGTAAAATACTACATCCCGAAACTATGCCATAAGGTGCACGTGGATTTCGCGAATTCCGAAACGGGGGCGATGTTGAAGTGGATGATCGCCACTATGTTAGGCGAGGACGGAGCCTAAAACGCCCATTCGTTTGGGTTCTCTGTGATGCAATCGTGTTACCTATAAATTGCATCCCGAAACTATGCTATTGAGGCGCACGTGGATTTCGCGAAGTCCACAACGGGGGCGATGTTGAAGTGGATGATCGTCACGATGTTAGGCGAGGACGGAGCGTAAAACGCTCATTTGTTTGGGTTCTCTGTGATGCAATCATGTTACGTAAAAATTGCATACCGAGACTATGCTATTGAGGCGCACGTGGATTTCGCGAAATCCACAACGGGGGCGATGTTTCAGTGGATGATCGCCACGATGTTAGGCGAGGACTGAGCCTAAAACGCCCATTTGTTTGGGTTCACTGGGATGCAATCATGTTACGTAAAATAATACATCCCGAAACTATGCCATAAGGTGCACGTGCATTTCGCGAAATCCGAAACGGGGGCGATGTTGAACTGGATGATCGCCACGATGTTAGGCGAGGACGGAGCCTAAAACGCCCATTTGTTTGGGTTCACAGGGATGCAATCATGTTACGTCAAAATTGCATCCCGAAACTATGCTATTGAGGCGCACGTGGATTTCGAGAATTCCACAACGGGGGCGATGTTGAAGGGGATGATCGCCACGATGTTAGGCGAGGACGGAGCCTAAATCGCCCATTTGTTTGGTTTCACTGGGATGCAATCATGTTACGTAAAATAATACATCCCCTGACTATGCCATAAGGTGCACGTGGATTTCGCGAAATCCGAAACGGTGGCGATGTTGAATTGGATGATCGCCACGATGTTAGGCGAGGACGGAGCCTAAAACGCCCATTTGTTTGGGTTCACTGGGATGCAATCATGTTACGTAAAATAATACATCCCGAAACTATGCCATAAGGTGCACGTGGATTTCGCGAAATCCACAACGGGGGCGATGTTTCAGTGGATGATCGCCACGATGTTAGGCGAGGACTGAGCCTAAAACGCCCATTTGTTTGGGTTCACTGGGATGCAATCATGTTACGTAAAATAATACATCCCGAAACTATGCCATAAGGTGCACGTGGATTTCGCGAAATCCACAACGGGGGCGATGTTTCAGTGGATGATCGCCACGATGTTAGGCGAGGACTGAGCCTAAAACGCCCATTTGTTTGGGTTCACTGGGATGCAATCATGTTACGTAAAATAATACATCCCGAAACTATGCCATAAGGTGCACGTGCATTTCGCGAAATCCGAAACGGGGGCGATGTTGAACTGGATGATCGCCACGATGTTAGGCGAGGACGGAGCCTAAAACGCCCATTTGTTTGGGTTCACTGGGATGCAATCATGTTACGTAAAATAATACATCCCGAAACTATGCCATAAGGTGCACGTGGATTTCTGAACGTCAGAACCGGGGGCGATGTTGAAGTGGATGATCGCCACGATCTTAGCAGAGGACGGAGCCTAAAACGCCCATTTTATGTGTTCCTCGTGACGCAACTATTTTGCGTTATCTACGTTTAGGCATCGTAAAAAGAACGCCGTATATGCCACCGACGATTTCGTGAAGTCCCAAACGGGGCGAGGTTGATGTGGATGAACGGATGCTAGGCGAGACGCGTAGCAAAAAACGCACCTTTGAATGCGTTATCATTGATGTTATTTTTCTAATTTATCAAACGCCTCCTCAAGGCATCGCCGTA
The DNA here is from genome assembly GCF_040414725.1 of Anabrus simplex. Taxonomy (NCBI): domain Eukaryota; kingdom Metazoa; phylum Arthropoda; class Insecta; order Orthoptera; family Tettigoniidae; genus Anabrus; species Anabrus simplex. The sequence continues at coordinate 75,064,178 of NC_090273.1, read as the reverse complement.
AATGCCATCGGAGTTATCGTGAAATCAGTAACCGGGGCGATGTTGAAGTGGATGATCGCCACGATGTTAGGCGCGGACGGTGCCTAAAACGCCCATTTGTTTGGGTTCACTGGGATGCAATCCTGTTACGTAAAAAATGCATCCCGAATATATGACATTGAAGCGCAGGTGGATTTCGTGAAATCCGCAACGGGGGCGATGTTGAAGTGGATGATCGCCACGATGTTAGGCGAGGACGGAGCCTAAAACGCCCATTTGTTTGGGTTCTCTGTGATGCAATCATGTTACCTAAAAATTGCATTCCGAACCTATGCTATTGAGGCGCACGTGGATTTCGCGAAGTCCACAACGGGGGCGATGTTGAAGTGGATGATCGCCACGATGTTAGGCGAGGACGGAGACTAAAACGCCCATTTGTTTGGGTTCACTGGGATGCAATCATGTTACGTAAAATAATACATTCCGAAACTATGCCATAAAGTGCACGTGGATTTCGCGATATCCGAAAAGGGGGCGATATTGAAGTGGATGATCGCCACGATGTTAGGCGAGGACGGAGCCTAAAACGCCCATTTGTTTGGGTTCACTGGGATGCAATCATGTTACGTAAAAATTGCATCCCGAAACTATGCTATTGAGGCGCACGTGGATTTCGAGAAGTCCACAACGGGGGCGATGTTGAAGGGGAGGATCGCCACGATGTTAGGCGAGGACGGAGCCTAAAACGCCCATTTGTTTGGGTTCACTGGGATGCAATCATGTTACGTAAAATAATACATCCCGAAACTATGCCATAAGGTGCACGTGGATTTCACGATATCCGAAACGGGGGCGATGTTGAAGTGGATGATCGCCACGATGTTAGGCGAGGACGGAGGCTAAAACGCCCATTTGTTTGGGTTCACTGGGATGTCATTATTTTACGTTAAAATATTTCCCTAATCTATGTCATTGAGGCGCACGTGGATTTCGCGAGGTCCCAAACGGGGCGATGTTGAAGTGGATCGTCGCCACGATGTTAGGCGAGGACGGAGCCTAAAACGCCCATTTGTCTGGGTTCTCTGTGATGCAATCATGTTACGTAAAGATTGCATCCCGAAACTATGACTTTGAGGCGCACGTGGATTTCGCGAAGTCCACAACGGGGCGATGTTGAAGTGGATGATCGCCACGATGTTAGGCGAGGACGAGCCTAAAACACCCATTTGTTTGGGTTCACTGGGCTGTAATTATTTTACGTTACAATGTTTCCCTTATCTATATCATTGAGGCGCACGTGGATTTCGCGAGGTCCGAAACGGGGGCGATGTTGAAGTGGATGGTCGCCACGATGTTAGGCGAGGACGGTGCCTAAAACGCCCATTTTTGGGTTCACTTCGATGCAATCCTGTAACGTAGTAAAATGCATCCCGAAACTATGCTATTGAGGCGCACGTGGATTTCGTGAAATCCGCAACGGGGGCGATGTTGAAGTGGATGATCGCCACGATGTTAGGCGAGGACGGAGCCTAAAACGCCCATTTGTTTGGGTTCACTGGGATGCAATCATGTTACGTAAAAATTGCATCCCGAAACTGTGCTATTGAGGCGCACGTGGATTTCGCGAAGTCCACAACGGGGCGATGTTGAAGTGGATGGTCGCCACGATGTTAGGCAAGGACGGAGCCCAAAAACGCCCATTTGTTTGGGTTCACTGCGATCCAATCATGTTACGTAAAATAATACATCCCGTAACTATGCCATAAGGTGCACGTGGATTTCGCGAAATCCGAAACGGGGGCGATGTTGAGGTGGATGATCGCCACGATGTTAGGCGAGGACGGAGCCTAAAACGCCCATTTGTTTGGGTTCACTGGGATGCAATCATGTTACGTAAAATAATACATCCCGAAACTATGCCATAAGGTGCACGTGGATTTCTGGACGTCAGAACCGGGGGCGATGTTGAAGTGGATGATCCCCACGATGTTAGCAGAGGACGGAGCTTAAAACGCCCATTTTATGTGTTCCTCGTGACGCAACTGTTTTGCGTTATCTACGTTTAAGGCATCGTACAAAGAACGCCGTATATGCCACCGACGATTTCGTGAAGTCCCAAACAGGGGCGAGGTTGATGTGGATGAACGGATGCTAGGCGAGACGCGTGGCATAGAACGCACCTTTGAATGCGTTATCATTGATGTTATTTTTCTTTTTCTTTTTCTCTTGCTAGGGTCTTTATGTCGCACTTACACAGATAGGTCTTATGGAGACGATGGGATAGGAAAGGCCCTAGGAGTTGGAAGGAAGCGGCCGTGGCCTTAATTAAGGTACAGCCCCAGCATTTACCTGGTGTGAAAATGGGAAACCACGGAAAACCATTTTCAGGGCTGCCGATAGTGGGATTCGAACCTACTATCTCCCGGATGCAAGCTCACAGCCGCGCGCCTCTACACGCACGGCCAACTCGCTCGGTGATTTATTTTTCTAATTTATCAAACGCCTCCTCAAGGCATCGCCGTAAATGCGATCGGAGATATCGTGAAATCAGTAACCGGGACGATGTTGAAGTGGATGATCGCCACGATGTTAGGCGAGGACGGAGCCTAAAACGCCCATTTGTTTGGGTTCACTGGGATGCAATCATGTTACGTAAAAATTGCATCCCGAAACTATGCTATTGAGGCGCACGTGGATTTCAAGGTGTCCACAACGGGGGCGATGTTGAAGTGGATGATCGCCACGATATTAGGCGAGGACGGAGCCTAAATCGCCCATTTTTTTGGGTTCACTGGGATGCAATCATGTTACGTAAAATAATACATCCCGAAACTATGCCATAATTTGCACGTGGATTTCGCGAATTCCGAAACGGGGGCGATGTTGAAGTGGATGATCGCCACGATGTTAGGCGACGACGGAGCCTAAAACGCCCATTTGTTTGGGTTCTCTTAGATGCAATCATGTTACGTAAAAATTGCTTCCCGAAACTATGCTATTGAGGCGCACGTGGATTTCGCGAAGTCCACAACGGGGGCGATGTTGAAGTGGATGATCGCCACGATGTTAGGCGAGGACGGAGCCTAAAACGCCCATTCGTTTGGGTTCTCTGTGATGCAATCATGTTACCTAAAAATTGCATCCCGAAACTATGCTATTGAGGCGCAGGTGGATTTCCTGAAATCCGCAACGAGGGCGATGTTGAAGTGGATGATCGCCACGATGTTAGGCGAGGACGGAGCCTAAAACGCCCATTCGTTTGGGTTCTCTGTGATGCAATCATGTTACCTAAAAATTGCATCCCGAAACTATGCTATTGAGGCGCAGGTGGATTTCCTGAAATCCGCAACGAGGGCGATGTTGAAGTGGATGATCGCCACGATGTTAGGCGAGGACGGAGCCTAAAACGCCCACTTATTTGGGTTCACTGGGATGCAATCATGTTACCGAAATATTGCATCCCGAAACTATGCTATTGAGGCGCACGTGGATTTCGCGAAATCCACAACGGGGGCGATGTTGAAGTGGATGATCGCCACGATGTTAGGCGAGGACGGAGCCTAAAACGGCCATTTTTTTGTTCACTGGGATGCAATCATGTTACGTAAAATAATACATCCCGAAACTATGCCATAAGGTGCACGTGGATTTCGTGAAATCCGCAACGGGGGCGATGTTGAAGTGGATGATCGCCACGATGTTAGGCGAGGACGGAGCCTAAAACGCCCATTCGTTTGGGTTCTCTGTGATGCAATCATGTTACCTAAAAATTGCATCCCGAAACTATGCTATTGAGGCGCAGGTGGATTTCCTGAAATCCGCAACGAGGGCGATGTTGAAGTGGATGATCGCCACGATGTTGGGCGAGGACGGAGCCTAAAACGCCCACTTGTTTGGGTTCACTGGGATGCAATCATGTTACCGAAATATTGCATCCCGAAACTATGCTATTGAGGCGCACGTGGATTTCGCGAAATCCACAACGGGGGCGATGTTGAAGTGGATGATCGCCACGATGTTAGGCGAGGACGGAGCCTAAAACGGCCATTTTTTTGTTCACTGGGATGCAATCATGTTACGTAAAATAATACATCCCGAAACTATGCCATAAGGTGCACGTGGATTTCGCGAAATCCGAAACGGGGGCGATGTTGAAGTGGATGATCGCCACGATGTTAGGCGAGGTCGGAGCCTAAAACGCCCATTTGTTTGGGGTCACTGGGATGCAATCGTGTTACGTAAAATAATGCATCCCGAAACTATTCCATAAGGTGCACGTGGATTTCGCGAAATCCGTAACGCGGGCGATGTTGAAGTGTGTGATTGCCACGATGTTAGGCGAGGACGGAGCCTAAAACGCCCATTTTTTTGGGTTCACTGGGATGCAATCATGTTACGTAAAATAATACATCCCGTAACTATGCCATAAGGTGCAAGTGGATTTCGCGAAATCCGTAATGGGGGCGATGTTGAAGTGGATGATCGCCACGATGTTAGGCGAGGACGGAGCCTAAAACGCCCATTTGTTTTGGTTCACTGGGATGTAATTATTTTACGTTAAAATGCTTCCCTTATCTATGTCATTGAGGCGCACGTGGATTTCGCGAGGTCCGAAACGGGGGCGATGTTGAAGTAGATGGTCGCCACGATGTTAGGTGAGGACGGTGCCTAAAACGCCCATTTGTTTGGGTTCACTTGGATGCAATCCTGTTACGTAGTAAAATGCATCCCGAAAATATGACATTGAGGCGCACGTGGATTTCTTGGAATCCGCAACGGGGGCGATGTTGAAGTGGATGATCGCCACGATGTTAGGCGAGGACGGTGCCTAAAACGCCCATTTGTTTGGGATCACTGGGATGCAATCCTGTTACGTAAAAATTGCATCCCGAAAATATGACATTGAAGAGCAGGATGATTTCGTGAAATCCGCAACGGGGGTGATGTTGAAGTGGATGATCCCCACACTGTTAGGCGAGGACGGAGAATAAAACGCCCATTTGTATGGGTTCTCTGTGATGCAATCATGTTACCTAAAAATTGCATCCTGAAAGTATGCTATTGAGGCGCACGTGGATTTCGCGAAGTCCACAACGGGGGCGATGTTGAAGTGGATGATCGCCACGATGTTAGGCGAGGACGGAGCCTAAAACGCCCATTTGTTTGGGTTTTCTGTTATGCAATCATGTTACGTAAAAATTGCATCCCGAAACTATGCTATTGAGGCGCACGTGGATTTCGCGAAGTCCACAACGGGGGCGGTGTTGAAGTGGATGATCGCCACGATGTTAGGCGAGGACGGAGCCTAAAACGCCCATTTGTTTGGGTTCACTTTGATGCAATCATGTTACGTAAAATAATACATCCCGAAACTATCCCATAAGGTGCAAGTGGATTTCGCAAAATTTGAAACGGGGGCGATGTTGAAGTTGATGATCGCCACGATGTTAGGCGAGGACGGAGCCTAAAACGCCCATTTGTTTGGGTTCACTGGGATGCAATCATGTTACGTAGAAATTGCATCCCAAAACTATGCTATTGAGCCGCATGTGGATTTCGAGAAGTCCACAATGGGGGCGATGTTGAGGTGGATGATCGCCTCGATGTTAGGCGAGGACGGAACCTAAAACGCCCATTTTTTTGGGTTTACTGGGATGCAATCTTGTTACGTAAAATAATACATCCCGAAACTATGCCATAAGGAGTACGTGGATTTCGCAAAATCCGAAACGGGGGCGATGTTGAAGTGGGTGATCGCCACGATGTTAGGCGAGGACGGATCCTAAAACGCCCATTTGTTTGGGTTCTCTGTGATGCAATCATGTTACGTAAAAATTGCATCCCGAAAGTATGCCATTGGGGCACACGTGGATTTCGCGAAGTCCACATCGGGGGCGATGTTGAAGTGGATGGTCGCCACGATGTTAGCCGAGGACGGAGCCTAAAACGCCCATTTGTTTGGGTTCACTGGGATGCAATCATGTTACGTAAAATAATACATCCCGTAACTACGCCATAAGGTGCACGTGGACTTCGCGAAATCCGAATCGGGGGCGATGTTGAATTGGATGATCGCCACGATGTTAGGCGAGGGCGGAGCCTAAAACGCCCATTTGTTTGGGTTCACTGGGATGCAATCGTGTTACGTAAAACAATACATCCCGAAACTATGCCATAAGGTGCACGTGGATTTCTGGACGTCAGATCCGGGGGCGATGTTGAAGTGAATGATCGCCACGATCTTAGCAGAGGACGGAGCCTAAAACGCCCATTTTATGTGTTCCTCGTGACGCAACTATTTTGCGTTATCTACGTCTAAGGCATCGTAAAAAGAACGCCGTATATGCCACCGTCGATTTCGTGAAGTCCCAAACGGGGCGAGGTTGATGTGGATGAACGGATGCTAGGCGAGACGTGTAGCATAAAACGCACCTTAGAATGCGTTATCATTGATGTTATTTTTCTAATTTATCAAACGCCTCCTCAAGTCATCGCCGTAAATGCGATCGGAGATATCGTGAAATCAGTAACCGGGGCGATGTTGAAGTGGATGATCGCCACGATGTTAGGCGAGAACGGTGCCTAAAACGTCCATTTGTTTGGGTTCACTGGGATGCAATCCTGTTACGTAAAAATTGCATCCCCAAACTATGCTATTGAGGCGCACGTGGATTTCGAGAAGTCCACAACGGGGGCGATGTTGAAGGGGATGATCGCCACGATGTTAGGCGAGGACGGAGCCTAAAACTTCCATTTGTTTGGGTTCACTGGGATGCAATCATGTTACGTAAAATAATACATCCCCAAACTATGCCCTAAGGTGCACGTGGATTTCCCGAAATCCGAAACGGGGGCGATTTTGAAGTGCGTGATTGCCGCGACGTTAGGCGAGGACGGAGCCTAAAACGCCCATTTATTTGCGTTCTCTGTGATGCAATCATGTTACGTAAAAATATCATCCCAAAACTATGCTATTGAGGCGCACGTGGATTTCGCGAAGTCCACAACGGGGGCGATGTTGAAGTGGATGTTCGATACGATGTTAGGCGAGGACGGAGACTAAAACGGCCATGTTTTATGATCACTGGGATGCAATCACGTTACGTAGTAAAATGCATCCCGAAAATATGACTTTGAGGCGCACGTGGATTTCGTGAAATCCGCAACGGGGCGATGTTGAAGTGGATGTTCGCCACGATGTTAGGCGAGGACGGAGCCTAAAACGCCCATTTGTTTGGGTTAACTTGGATGCAATCCTGTTACGTAGTAAAATGCATCCCGAAAATATGACATTGAGGCGCACGTGGATTTCGTGAAATCCGCAACGGGGGCGATGTTGAAGTGGATGATCGCCACTATGTTAGGCGAGGACGGAGCCTAAAACGCCCATTTTTTGGGTTCACTGGGATGTAATCATGTTACGTAAAATAATACATCCCGAAACTGTGCCATAAGATGCACGTGGATTTCGCGAAATACGAAACGGGGGCGATGTTGAAGCGGATGATCGCCACGATGTTAGGCGAGGACGGAGCCTAAAACGCCCATTTGTTTGGGTTCTCTGTGATGCAATCATGTTACGTAAAAATTGCATCCCAAAACTATGCCTTTGAGGCGCACGTGGATTTCGCGAAGTCCACAACGGGGGCGATGTTGAAGTGGATGATCGCCACGATGTTAGGCGAGGACGAGCCTAAAACGCCCATTTGTTTGGGTTCACTGGGATGTAGTTATTTTACGTTAAAATCCTTCCCTTATCTATGTCATTGAGGCGCACGTGGATTTCGCGAGGTCCGAAACGGGGGCGATGTTGAAGTGGATGGTCGCCACGATGTTACCCGAGGACGGTGCCTAAAACGCCCATTTGTTTGGGTTCACTGGGATGCAACCATGTTACGTAAAAATTGCATCCCGAAACTATGCTATTGAGGCGCACGTGGATTTCAAGGTGTCCACAACGGGGGCGTGGTTGAAGTGGATGATCGCCACGATATTAGGCGAGGACGGAGCCTAAATCGCCCATTTTTTTGGGTTCACTGGGATGCAATCATGTTACGTAAAATAATACATCCCGAAACTATGCCATAATTTGCACGTGGATTTCGCGAAATCCGAAACGGGGGCGATGTTGAAGTGGATGATCGCCACGATGTTAGGCGACGACGGAGCCTAAAACGCCCATTTGTTTGGGTTCTCTTAGATGCAATCATGTTACGTAAAAATTGCTTCCCGAAACTATGCTATTGAGGCGCACGTGGATTTCGCGAAGTCCACAACGGGGGCGATGTTGAAGTGGATGATCGCCACGATGTTAGGCGAGGACGGAGCCTAAAACGCCCATTTGTTTGGGTTCACTGGGATGCAATCATGTTACGTAAAATAATACATCCCGTGACTATGCCATAAGGAGCACGTGGATTTCGCGAAATCCGAAACGGGGGCGATGTTGAATTGGATGATCGCCACGATGTTAGGCGAGGACGGAGCCTAAAACGTCCATTTGTTTGGGTTCACTGGGATGCAATCCTGTTACGTAAAAAATGCGTCCCGAATATATGACATTGAGGCGCAGGTGGATTTCGTGAAATCCGCAACGGGGGCGATGTTGAAGTGGATGATCGCCACGATGTTAGGCGAGGACGGAGCCTAAATCGCCCATTTGTTTGGGTTCACTGGGATGCAATCATGTTACGTAAAATAATACATCCCGTGACTATGCCATAAGGTGCACGTGGATTTCGTGAAATCCGCAACGGGGGCGATGTTGAAGTGGATGATCGCCACGATGTTAGGCGAGGACGGAGCCTAAAACGCCCATTTGTTTGGGTTCACTGGGATTCAATCATGTTACGTAAAATAATACATCCCGAAACTATGCCATAAGGTGCACATGGATTTCGCGAATTCCGAAACGGGGGCGATGTTGAAGTGGATGATCGCCACTATGTTAGGCGAGGACGGAGCCTAAAATGCCCATTCGTTTGGGTTCTCTGTGATGAAATCATGTTACCTAAAAATTGCATCCCGAAATTATGCTATTGAGGCGCAGGTGGATTTCGTGAAATCCGCAACGGGGGCGAAGTTGAAGTGGATGATCGCCACGATGTTAGGCGAGGACGGAGCCTAAGACGCCCATTTGTTTGGGTTCACTGGGATGCAATCATGTTACCGAAAAATTGCATCCCGAAACTATGCTATTGAGGCGCACGTGGATTTCGCGAAGTCCACAACGGGCGCGATGTTGAAGTGGATGATCGCCACGATGTTAGGCGAGGACGGAGCCTAAAACGGCCATTTTTTATGTTCACTGGGATGCAATCATGTTACGTAAAATAATACATCCCGAAACTATGCCATAAGGTGCACGTGGATTTCGCGAAATCCGAAACGGGGGCGATGTTTAAGTGGATGATCGCCACGATGTTAGGCGAGGACGGAGCCTAAAACGCCCATTTGTTTGGGTTCACTGGGATGCAATCATGTTACCGGAAAATTGCATCCCGAAACTATGCTATTGAGGCGCACGTGGATTTCGCGAAGTCCACAACGGGGGCGATGTTGAAGTGGGATGATCGCCACGATGTTAGGCGAGGACGGAGCCTAAAACGGCCATTTTTTATGTTCACTGGGATGCAATCATGTTACGTAAAATAATACATCCCGAAATTATGCCATAAAGTGCACGTGGATTTCGCGAAATCCGAAACGGGGGCGATGTTGAAGTGGATGATCGCCACGATCTTAGCAGAATACTTAGCCTAAAACGCCCATTTTATGTGTTCCTCGTGACGCAACTATTTTGCGTTATCTACGTTTAAGGCATCGTAAAAAGAACGCCGTATATGCCACCGTCGATTTCGTGAAGTCCCAAACGGGGCGAGGTTGATGTGGATGAACGGATGCTAGGCGAGACGCGTAGCATAAAACGCGCCTTTGAATGCGTTATCATTGATGTTATTTTTCTAATTTATCAAACGCCTCCTCAAGTCATCGCCGTAAATGCGATCGGAGATATCGTGAAATCAGTAACCGGGGCGATGTTGAATTGGATGATCGCCACGATGTGAGGCGAGGACGGTGCCTAAAACGCCCATTTGTTTGGGTTCACTGGGATGCAATCCTGTTACGTAAAAAATGCATCCCGAATATATGACATTGAGGCGCAGGTGGATTTCGTAAAATCCGCAACGGGGGCGATGTTGAAGTTGATGATCGCCACAATGTTAGGCGAGGACGGAGCCTAAAACGCCCATTTGTTTGTTTTCACTGGGATGCAATCATGTTACGTAAAAATTGCATCCCGAAACTATGCTATTGAGGCGCACGTGGATTTCGAGAAGTCCACAACGGGGGCGATGTTGAAGGGGATGGTCGCCACGATGTTAGGCGAGGACGGAGCCTAAAACGCCCATTTGTTTGTGTACCGGGCGGTACACCTCCACACCGTTTATTTAAAAGTTGCGCCAGTTGAAACTCCTCTTCTGGAGGAAGTCTGAACTTTATCTACGGTCTTAATTTCCAAATTTCTCAGAAGATGTCACTACCTGGAAATTTTTGAGTTTGTGAACTGTGTCATTTTCGACGTACTTTTGTCTTGCTTGTATTAAGAAGTGTGAACTTTCTCTTCTAGAGGACACTACTGAAGATCAACAATAGTGTACCCTAGTGCGGAGTCAAAGAACTATTTTGTTGGAGAAAATTTAATTTCAGGAGTTTGTTCTTTGTTAAATTTCTTTCTGTCATTGTTTAAGTTGGCAATATTTACCCCTTTCTTCCCCTTGTTTTGAATGTATCCAATCACGAATTTTTTCAATTAATTTTTGGCCAATCTGGTGTATCTTTCCCCAACTTGAATCTGTTGCGGGGTCCTACCCAATAAAATCTTTGTGGGAGGGTGTTTTCTTTCCCCTAACGCCTAGAACTTTCTGCGAGAGTATTTAAACTGCTGATTTTAGGGTCTCCGGGCCACCTCTGTTCCATCTTTCAGTGTATTAAGTACATAGCAGGAGGCGGGAAGCGCCTCTTTCCTCGGCAGCGGTCAACAATAAGGTAATGGCCGATTAATAAATTTTTTTTCTTTGCCAGCTCAGCAGTTTAACTTTCGGGGCAGGTTCTAAGCGTTCCCCTATGTAACCTTTTCCTAAAATGTAACTTCTCTTTCTTCTATTCTCTTGTAAAGCGACATATTGGGATAGAGAGTGTTAACCCTCTCGAGCTCCCACTCACATTGTTTGAGGTGAACTTATTTTTCGCAACCTATTCTTCAGTAATGTAAGTTAGCAGTTTCTTAAGTCACCTCTGTAGTATGGGATTAGCCCTTGCATCAGTGGCCTTAGAGCCGAAATAGGTCTTAAAGACAAAGTGTATTAGGAGTGCAAGTTCGCCTCCTCTCAAATTGTGATTTTAGAGGTCATGTATTAACTTTCTTGTCATTTAACAGACCTCAGTAGATTGGGTATTTTGCTCCTGTGTATATGTCCTTTGAGGACGGCTTAAAGGTGGAGTTCGGAGTGGCCTATGATAGGCTTGTATTTTAAGGGGAAGTTGCCCTTTTTGAAAATCGTGTTTCTGCCTCAAGGAGGCTTTTGGATGTAATTGGAAGCCGGTGTTTCTGGCATGTTTGGGGGTTTTCGGCCCCTTTGTCGTATGGTGTTCATTGTAAGGTTGGGCTCATGGCTCAAGAATTATGTTTCTGACCTTTTGAAGCCCCAAATGGGGTACCTATGTAAATGTAATTGTCAATCGTGTTTCGGCTACTAAGTACCTGTTCAATTTGTTGTTACCTAATTTTGAAAAGAAAATATAACCTTGTTAAATTTTAAAATTAATTTCACTTTAGTAGCTTGAGACCCCTTCACCACCCAGCACCTTCTTTCATGCATAACTACCACCAAAACACGGTAACAAGTGGTAGCAGAGCGTGGTTGAATGGGTCTCAATTCAGCCCCTTTTGACGGCTAAACTCTGTTTTGATCCGAACTCTAACCATTTTCTCAGTTGCTGGAAATTTTTTATTGAGGTTTTTCAAAATTTTTCTGTTATCATGCCCGGCCCTCGCGATGTTCTCCTCCTTAACTACTTGCGCAAAGAGGAGTTGATCTACGAATTAACTATTAGAAACGTGCAATCTGGAGGCACGGTTGCTATCGATACTAACAAGCTTAGAGACTCCCTTGATTTGCCCATTTCCATCCCCAATTTGGGAGAGAAAGAAATTGATGACTCTCTTTCCACGATCGTCGAGAACATTACTGGGCTAGCATCGGTCGTTAGTTTTTTTGATGAAAATGATCCGTCTCCTAATCAAATTAAGCGTGTGCAAGGCAGGCTATATCATTTTTCAAATAGAGTTAATGATCTGTTGTCTCTAAAGGTGAATGACGTTCAGAGGAAGGAAGCTAATACGCTCCTTGAAACTATTTCTGAATTGTCTAGTAAAGTCACTCAATTGTTAACTGGGGAAATTCCTCCCAAATCTGATCAACCCACCATAGTGAATGTAGGTAGCGAGGAAGAGTCTCCTAAGGGAGAAGTAAATAGGAAAACCCCCACTGCTCAAACTACCTCTGCCCCATTGGACAACGAGCCTGAACGCCGTGCATCGTTGAGTAACATCCGTTCTGAATTAACTACTTTGCCCCTGAAACCTCTACCTACTATGTCACCCGGGTTTAGCAGCTTGCCTCATCCATTGGCAATGTTGCTAAGAGGTATCTCCAAGTTTTCTCTCAACACCACCAGTGAAGTTATTTCATTTTTAAGATTTTTAGTTGAATTTCAGGATCACGCCCTTGTGTTTTCTCTTTCCCCTTGTCAAATTTTACAAATAATCTATCCTTATGCTATTGGTGTTCTCTCAGATAAAATAGTAAGAGCTATTGCTGAACAGTCATCTATTGAAGATTTTCACGCACACTTGCTTGCAAATTTCATTCCTGCCCGCGCGAGGTCATCTCTGATTCAGAAGTACTATTATCGTGTACAGCGCTTGGATGAAAACTTGGCTGATTTCATACAGGACATTAAGTTTTATACTAGGGTGTTTGCCCTTCATTTTCCTGAAGATCAGATTGTGCAGGCTATTGTAGAGGGAATTTCACCTCCCTATAGGTCATATTTGTGTTTCGCGGCGTGCCCGCAAACCTTCTCGGAACTTGAAGCGTTGGCCGTCTCGGCGGAAGGAGTTAGATACGCCGATTCCTTGCGTGTCGCGAAAGAACCCCCGCCTTCCTTTAGTAACACTCGGCCTCCACCTCGCCGACCAGTCAATCCCCGTAAATGTTATGCGTGCGGGGCGCCTGACCATCTGCGCAATAAGTGTCCTCTGATCAAGTCTAGTAGGGCAAATAATGGAGCTGGTTCATCACAAGGCTGTTTTAAATGTGGGGCTTTCTCACATATCGCCAAGAATTGTCCCAATTCGAATAGCACCCCCTCCTGCTCAACTTCTGGGGTAACTTCCAACAACAATCAAAAGTGACTAGTGGCTTCGGCTGAGTCAACTAATTCATCTTCCCGAGGCTCAGCCCCTGGTAAGCAGATCGAAAATTCTGGGAACGTTCAATCTGCTAATCTGTCCTTTGAATGCCCCAAAGAGTGTCTTAAGATTGCGGCGGATACCCCCGCACCTGTTCCTTTCCTTAAGATTGAGGTAAATAACGAACCTATAACAGCTCTATTAGATTCAGGCAGTGTTTGTTCCATTATTTCGGCTGAATGGTACTCGAAATTGAAGTCTGTTTGTAACCTACCTTTCTATGACTCTTCTCCTGTGAAATGTGTTTCTGCTAATACATCTCCATTAGAAATTCTAGGTTCCTTACTGGTCAAAATTCGTATTTTTAAATTTACATGGAAAATTAAATTGTTTGTGGCCAAGCAATTGTCTTGCCCCATTATATTGGGAGCTGACTTTATTTCTCACACTGGTCTTGTGCTCGATCTCCAGTCTAGGTCGTGCACATTCAAATTTGCTTCTAGTTGTAAAATTCCACTATTAAAGTGTAATTCTGTGTCATGTTCTTCTATTTCGCCTACCCAGGATGAGATGTTGTTAGACCTTAGACATCTACCTGAGGAGCAGGCTGATAGTATTCGCAAACTGTGTCAGTCGTTTCCCGAGGTATTCTCTGATACTCTTGGCGTTACTGACCTGATCGAATACAAAATTGAGGTCACGGATTCGATTCCTGTCCGTTTTCCACCGTATAGGCTATCTCCACCTAAAATGAAGGCTCTGAAAGAAATCATCGATCAGATGTTGAAGGATGGTATTATTAGGCCCTCTAAGTCAGCGTATTCTTCGCCTATTTTTCTAGTCCCGAAACCCCAAGGGGGCTTCAGGCCTGTAATTGACTACAGGGCTCTCAATCGGAAGGTGGTGTTACAATCTGTGCCCCTTCCCGACCTTCATTCTTGCTTTTCATGGTTTCGTAAGGCCAAGTTCTTTACTATCTTGGACTTGAATCAGGCCTATAATCAAATTCCCCTTGCCGAAGAGTCTAAACACCTTACAGCGTTTGCCACGGACTGGAATTTATACGAATACAACCGCGTGCCTTTCGGGCTCCCCACGGGGGCAGCTGTGCTCACTAGGCTACTAGATAGGGTCTTCTCCGACATCAAATTCGAGTACTTATATCACTACTTGGATGATGTCGTCGTGTTTTCGGAGACCTTCGAAGAACATCTAGATCATCTGCGAGAAGTTCTGAATCGCCTTCGTAAGGCTGGGTTAACTGTCAAGTTGTCCAAGGTCGCTTTTGCTAAGCCCTCTATGTCATTCCTAGGGCATATTGTGTCACCTGATGGTGTAGCAGTCGATCATTCTAGAACACAGGCCATCCGTGATTTTAAACCTCCCAAGGACATTAAAGGTATCGCCAGGTTCATTGGTATGGTGAATTTCTTCAGAAAGTTCATTCCTAACTTTGCTAATAGAGCGGCGCCATTGAACCTTCTTCGTAGGAAAGGCATCAAATTCGAGTGGGGACCTTCTCAACAAGCCGCTTTTGAAGATCTGAAATTAGCTCTCTGTAATGCCCCTATCCTTGCTATGCCTGATTTCTCAAAGAAATTCATCGTCCAAACGGACGCGTCGTCGTCGGCGGTAGCGGCAGTCCTTCTTCAAGAGACTGAACTAGGGAGGCGACCCATCGCCTATGCATCTAGGACTCTATCGGCTCAAGAAGCCAAGTATTCCATCTATGAGCTCGAAGGGTTGGCAGTCTTATTTGCCTTAGAAAAGTTCCGTCTCTATCTGGAACATGTCAAATTCGACCTGGAGACAGATAATCAAGCATTAAGCTGGGTCTTAGGTAGGCCGCGTCGTACTGGTCGTATAGCCCGCTGGGTTATTCGTATTTCCGCCTTCCAGTTTGATGTTAGACATATTAGAGGTACCGAAAATGTTGTCGCTGATGGACTCAGCCGTATGTTTTCAGGCGACGTTGAGAACCATGAACAGGTCGACAGTCCATCACCTCCCGAGTCCATGCTATCTGAGGTTAATGCCATCCTAACAGATGTTCCCATGCTGTTTAGGGATATCGAGAAATACCAACGTGAAGATCCGACGCTGGCTCCGATAATGGAAACCCTTTCTTCTGGGGAACATGTTGTCCCTTATGTTCTGAGGAATGGAGTTCTATGTTGCCCTTCGAGGCATGATAAGATGATGAAAGTTGTTGTTCCAGCGGTTCTTGTACCTATGATCTTCAAGTATTATCATGAGACCCCATTAGGAGGGCATCTTGGTATCTTTAAAACTCGTGAAAAGATTCGTGATATGTTCATCTGGAAGGGTATGGACGGTGAAATCCGTGAATTAGTAAAGGCATGTAAATCCTGTTTGCTTAGTAAACCGACCATGTCCACTAAGGTAGGTCTTTTGTCTTCTCATCAAGCGTCGCGCCCCATGGAGCGCCTGTATATTGATTATGTGGGACCCTTCCCCCAGTCAAAGGGGAATGCCAACAAGTTCATCTTTGTATGTGTAGATGGTTTTACTAGATTTACCTGGTTATTTCCGACTAAGCTGGCTACCGCTCAGTCCACCATTTCTTGTCTTAATACTATCTTTGCTTCTTTTGGTCCTTGTCAATACATAGTTTCCGATAATGCTAAGGCTTTTACATCTAATTTATTTCGTAAATTCTGTTTTGACTTATCCATCTCTCATGTAACTACTTCTGCTTATTACCCTCAACCATCTCTGGCTGAACGGGTTAACCGTAATCTCAGGTCCGCACTCATTGCCTATCATCATGAAGATCCTTCCAGGTGGGACACGTCCCTGCATTGGATAGCTTTTGCTTTGAATTCAGCGGTTCATGAATCTCACAAGTTCACTCCTGCTTCTTTAATGTTCAAGTTTGTTCCCAACTCGCCGCTCTCTAACCTCTGGTCTCTGAATGACATTCTACCCGAGATAATAGATCCGGACAACATTAAAGATCTTTGGAAGAAGGCTAAAGCCAATCTTAAAGTGTCTCATGAAAAGGTTAGGGAAAGGTGTGATCGTGGACGGAGACCCACCCCTTTGAAGGTAGGTGACCAGGTTATGGTCAAAAATTTTGTTCCCGCGGGCAAGCTTGCCCCCAGATTTCATGGGCCTTGTATCATTCTCGATTTTCTTACGCCGGTTACCTTATTGTTAAGTAATCCAGCCACCGAGAGGATATTTAGGGTTCACCTGTCCCAGGTGAAACCGGTGTAATTTTGTGTTAACTTGCTTCATATTATTTTGAAAGGATATGAAGGTTATATTTTTTTGAGTTTCACTTTTATGGCATTCTGCCCCTTCTATAATATTTTGGTTTTAGATGTAAGCCTTTTGTAAAACCCGCCCCGATCCGTTAAACTGCCATCCTGTTCTTGCCACGGCCATTACCACGCTCCCGTCTCCTGCTCCACCTTACACTGTGGCTTAATAAGATTAAATGCCACGGATATCTACACGCCGCTGGCCCCTCAACCTCTCCATAATGCCTGTGCCTTCAAAAAGATGATGGTCCAACACAATTCTGCCGCCTAGCCTTAATGTTTCAGTGCCCCCGCAGCCGCGCAGCGCCGTGAAGCAACTGGGGAGGGGGATGGGCCCCCTCCTCTCCAGCGAGGACGACATGTGCACGGCGAGCCGGAGCGCTCCTCCCGGCCAAGGCTGATGTGCGGCGCACGACCTGCTACTGGCCCGCAGCCTGTATATGTTCACCGCGGGCGCGGCGTGTTTCAACACTCTGCTCCCCTCATAGTGCGGGCGAGCGGTACCTCAGGGTACTTAAGGGGTCCGAGCGGCCTCCTTTTGGACGCAAGCTGCAACGGCCGGTCCGGCCATCCAACTTCATCAACATCAACTACATGGACAGTTACTATAAGAGATAACTACATTTGGGAATTCAACAGCAATATCTGATGGACATTGCAAATTTTTCCTTCACTTTTAAGTAGTAAAAGCTTATCTTCAGAAATTCAACTTCTATAAACCTAAAGACTTCACTTCACCTCCAACAACAAAATTTTGGAACCGAATTAAGAAAATTTCTCAAATACTGCTGCAAGTTATCTTAATATCAACATCAAAACTTGGAACTTATTTTCAAACAAAAGTTTATGTTCTTCTGTGTTACCCCGTGGAGGAACTTTTGGGAGGGGAGGTCTGTACCGGGCGGTACATCTCCACACCGTTTATTTAAAAGTTGCGCCAGTTGAAACTCCTCTTCTGGAGGAAGTCTGAACTTTATCTACGGTCTTAATTTCCAAATTTCTCAGAAGATGTCACTACCTGGAAATTTTTGAGTTTGTGAACTGTGTCATTTTCGACGTACTTTTGTCTTGCTTGTATTAAGAAGTGTGAACTTTCTCTTCTAGAGGACACTACTGAAGATCAACAATAGTGTACCCTAGTGCGGAGTCAAAGAACTATTTTGTTGGAGAAAATTTAATTTCAGGAGTTTGTTCTTTGTTAAATTTCTTTCTGTCATTGTTTAAGTTGGCAATATTTACCCCTTTCTTCCCCTTGTTTTGAATGTATCCAATCACGAATTTTTTCAATTAATTTTTGGCCAATCTGGTGTATCTTTCCCCAACTTGAATCTGTTGCGGGGTCCTACCCAATAAAATCTTTGTGGGAGGGTGTTTTCTTTCCCCTAACGCCTAGAACTTTCTGCGAGAGTATTTAAACTGCTGATTTTAGGGTCTCCGGGCCACCTCTGTTCCATCTTTCAGTGTATTAAGTACATAGCAGGAGGCGGGAAGCGCCTCTTTCCTCGGCAGCGGTCAACAATAAGGTAATGGCCGATTAATAAATTTTTTTTCTTTGCCAGCTCAGCAGTTTAACTTTCGGGGCAGGTTCTAAGCGTTCCCCTATGTAACCTTTTCCTAAAATGTAACTTCTCTTTCTTCTATTCTCTTGTAAAGCGACATATTGGGATAGAGAGTGTTAACCCTCTCGAGCTCCCACTCACATTGTTTGAGGTGAACTTATTTTTCGCAACCTATTCTTCAGTAATGTAAGTTAGCAGTTTCTTAAGTCACCTCTGTAGTATGGGATTAGCCCTTGCATCAGTGGCCTTAGAGCCGAAATAGGTCTTAAAGACAAAGTGTATTAGGAGTGCAAGTTCGCCTCCTCTCAAATTGTGATTTTAGAGGTCATGTATTAACTTTCTTGTCATTTAACAGACCTCAGTAGATTGGGTATTTTGCTCCTGTGTATATGTCCTTTGAGGACGGCTTAAAGGTGGAGTTCGGAGTGGCCTATGATAGGCTTGTATTTTAAGGGGAAGTTGCCCTTTTTGAAAATCGTGTTTCTGCCTCAAGGAGGCTTTTGGATGTAATTGGAAGCCGGTGTTTCTGGCATGTTTGGGGGTTTTCGGCCCCTTTGTCGTATGGTGTTCATTGTAAGGTTGGGCTCATGGCTCAAGAATTATGTTTCTGACCTTTTGAAGCCCCAAATGGGGTACCTATGTAAATGTAATTGTCAATCGTGTTTCGGCTACTAAGTACCTGTTCAATTTGTTGTTACCTAATTTTGAAAAGAAAATATAACCTTGTTAAATTTTAAAATTAATTTCACTTTAGTAGCTTGAGACCCCTTCACCACCCAGCACCTTCTTTCATGCATAACTACCACCAAAACACGGTAACATTTTGGGTTCACTGGGATGCAATCATGTTACGTAAAATAATACATCCCCAAACTATGCCCTAAGGTGCACGTGGATTTCGCGAAATCCGAAACGGGGGCGATTTTGAAGTGCGTGATTGCCGCGATGTTAGGCGAGGACGGAGCCTAAAACGCCCATTTATTTCGGTTCTCTGTGATGCAATCATGTTACGTAAAAATTGCACCCCAAAACTATGCTATTGAGGCGCACGTGGATTTCGCGAAGTCCACAACGGGGCGATGTTGAAGTGGATGGTCGATACGATGTTAGGCGAGGACGGAGCCTAAAACGGCCATTTTTTATGTTCACTGGGATGCAATCACGTTACGTAGTAAAATGCATCCCGAAAATATGACATTGAGGCGCACGTGGATTTCGTGAAATCCGCAACGGGGGCGATGTTGAAGTGGATGATCGCCACGATGTTAGGCGAGGACATAGCCTAAAACGCCAATTTTTTTGGGTTCACTGGGATGTAATCATGTTACGTAAAATAATACATCCCGAAACTATGCCATAAGATGCACGTGGATTTCGCGAAATACGAAACGGGGGCGATGTTGAAGTGGATGATCGCCACGATGTTAGGCGAGGACGGAGCCTAAAACGCCCATTTGTTTGGGTTCACTGTGATGCAATCATGTTACGTAAAAATTGCATCCCGAAACTATGCCTTTGAGGCGCACGTGGATTTCGCGAAGTCCACAACGGGGGCGATTTTGAAGTGGATGATCGCCACGATGTTAGGCGAGGACGAGCCTAAAACGCCCATTTATTTGGGTTCACTGGGATGTAATTATTTTACGTTAAAATGCTTCCCTTATCTATGTCATTGAGGCGCACGTGGATTTCGCGAGGTCCGAAACGGGGGCGATGTTGAAGTGGATGGTCGCCACGATGTTACGCGAGGACGGTGCCTAAAACGCCCATTTGTTTGGGTTCACTTGGATGCAATCCTGTTACGTAGTAAAATGCATCCCGAAACTATGCTATTGAGGCGCACGTGGATTTCGTGAAATCCGCAAAGGCGGCGTGGTTGAAGTGGATGATCGCCACGATGTTAGGCGAGGACGGAGCCTAAAACGCCCATTTGTTTGGGTTCACTGGGATGCAATCATGTTACGTAAAAATTGCATCCCGAAACTATGGTATTGAGGCGCACGTGGATTTCAAGGTGTCCACAACGGGGGCGATGTTGAAGCGGATGATCGCCACGATATTAGGCGAGGACGGAGCCTAAATCGCCCATTTTTTGGGTTCACTGGGATGCAATCATGTTACGTAAAATAATACATTCCGAAACTATGCCATAATTTGCACGTAGATTTCGCGAATTCCGAAACGGGGGCGATGTTGAAGTGGATGATCGCCACGATGTTAGGCGACGACGGAGCCTAAAACGCCCATTTGTTTGGGTTCTCTTAGATGCAATCGTGTTACGTAAAAATTGCTTCCCGAAACTATGCTATTGAGGCGCACGTGGATTTCGCGAAGTCCACAACGGGGGCGATGTTGAAGTGGATGATCGCCACGATGTTAGGCGAGGACGGAGCCTAAAACGCCCATTTGTTTGGGTTCACTGGGATGCAATCATGTTACGTAAAATAATACATCCCGTGACTATGCCATAAGGTGCACGTGGATTTCGCGAAATCCGAAACGGGGGCGATGTTGAATTGGATGATCGCCACGATGTTAGGCGAGGACGGAGCCTAAAACGCCCATTTGTTTGGGTTCACTGGGATGCAATCCTGTTACGTAAAAAATGCATCCCGAATATATGACATTGAGGCGCATGTGGATTTCGTGAAATCCGCAACGGGGGCGATGTTGAAGTGGATGATCGCCACGATGTTCGGCGAGGACGGAACCTAAAACGATCATTTGTTTGGGTTCACTGGGATGCAATCATGTTACGTAAAATAATACATCCCGAAACTATGCCATAAAGTGCACGTGGATTTCGCGAATTCCGAAACGGGGGCGATGTTGAAGTGGATGATCGCCAATATGTTAGGCGAGGACGGAGCCTAAAACGCCCATTCGTTTGGGTTCTCTGTGATGCAATCATGTTACCTAAAAATTGCATCCCGAAACTATGCTCTTGAGGCGCACGTGGATTTCACGAAGTCCACAACGGGGGCGATGTTGAAGTGGATGATCGCCACGATGTTAGGCGAGGACGGAGCCTAAAACGCTCATTTGTTTGGGTTCTCTGTGATGCAACCATGTTACGTAAAAATTGCATACCGAGACTATGCTATTGAGGCGCACGTGGATTTCGCGAATTCCACAACGGGGGCGATGTTTCAGTGGATGATCGCCACGATGTTAGGCGAGGACAGAGCCTAAAACGCCCATTTGTTTGGGTTCACTGGGATGCAATGATGTTACGTAAAATAATACATCCCGAAACTATGCCATAAGGTGCACGTGGATTTCGCGAAATCCGAAACGGGTGCGATGTTGAACTGGATGATCGCCACGATGTTAGGCGAGGACGGAGCCTAAATCGCCCATTTGTTTGGGTTCACTGGGATGCAATCATGTTACGTAAGAATTGCATCCCGAAACTATGCAATTGAGGCGCACGTGGATTTCGAGAATTCCACAACGGGGGCGATGTTGAAGGGGATGATCGCCACGATGTTAGGCGAGGACGGAGCCTAAATCGCCCATTTGTTTGGGTTCACTGGGATGCAATCATGTTACGTAATATAATACATCCCCTGACTATGCCATAAGGTGCACGTGGATTTCGCGAAATCCGAAACGGGTGCGATGTTGAATTGGATGATCGCCACGATGTTAGGCGAGGACGGTGCCTAAAACGCCCATATGTTTGGGTTCACTGGGATGCAATCCTGTTACGTAAAAAATGCATCCCGAATATATGACATTGAGGCGCAGGTGGATTTCGTGAAATCCGCAACGGGGGCGATGTTGAAGTGGATGATCGCCACGATGTTAGGCGAGGACGGAGCCTAAAACGCCCAATTGTTTGGGTTCACTGGGATGCAATAATGTTACGTAAAATAATACATCCCGAAACTATGCCATAAGGTGCACGTGGATTTCGCGAATTCCGAAACGCGGGCGATGTTGAACTGGATGATCGCCACTATGTTAGGCGAGGACGGAGCCTAAATCGCCCATTTTTTTGGGTTCACTGGGATGCAATCATGTTACGTAAAATAATACATCCCGAAACTATGCCATAATTTGCACGTGGATTTCGCGAATTCCGAAACGGGGGCGATGTTGAAGTGGATGATCGCCACGATGTTAGGCGACGACGGAGCCTAAAACGCCCATTTGTTTGGGTTCTCTTAGATGCAATCATGTTACGTAAAAATTGCTTCCCGAAACTATGCTATTGAGGCGCACGTGGATTTCGCGAAGTCCACAACGAGGGCGATGTTGAAGTGGATGATCGCCACGATGTTAGGCGAGGACGGAGCCTAAAACGCCCATTTGTTTGGGTTCACTGGGATGCAATCATGTTACGTAAAATAATACATCCCCTGACTATGCCATAAGGTGCACGTGGATTTCGCGAAATCCGAAACGGGGGCGATGTTGAATTGGATGATCGCCACGATGTTAGGCGAGGACGGAGCCTAAAACGCCCATTTGTTTGGGTTCACTGGGATGCAATCCTGTTACGTAAAAAATGCATCCCGAATATATGACATTGAGGCGCATGTGGATTTCGTGAAATCCGCAACGGGGGCGATGTTGAAGTGGATGATCGCCACGATGTTCGGCGAGGACGGAACCTAAAACGATCATTTGTTTGGGTTCACTGGGATGCAATCATGTTACGTAAAATAATACATCCCGAAACTATGCCATAAAGTGCACGTGGATTTCGCGAATTCCGAAACGGGGGCGATGTTGAAGTGGATGATCGCCACTATGTTAGGCGAGGACGGAGCCTAAAACGCCCATTCGTTTGGGTTCTCTGTGATGCAATCATGTTACCTAAAAATTGCATCCCGAAACTATGCTATTGAGGCGCACGTGGATTTCACGAAGTCCACAACGGGGGCGATGTTGAAGTGGATGATCGCCACGATGTTAGGCGAGGACGGAGCCTAAAACGCTCATTTGTTTGGGTTCTCTGTGATGCAACCATGTTACGTAAGAATTGCATCCCGAAACTATGCAATTGAGGCGCACGTGGATTTCGAGAATTCCACAACGGGGGCGATGATGAAGGGGATGTTCGCCACGATGTTAGGCGAGGACGGAGCCTAAATCGACAATTTGTTTGGGTTCACTGGGATGCAATCATGTTACGTAATATAATACATCCCCTGACTATGCCATAAGGTGCACGTGGATTTCGCGAAATCCGAAACGGGTGCGATGTTGAATTTAAT
Organism: Anabrus simplex; assembly: GCF_040414725.1. Classification (NCBI taxonomy): domain Eukaryota; kingdom Metazoa; phylum Arthropoda; class Insecta; order Orthoptera; family Tettigoniidae; genus Anabrus; species Anabrus simplex. The sequence continues at coordinate 75,040,651 of NC_090273.1, read as the reverse complement.
GATCGCCACGATGTTAGGCGAGGACGGTGCCTAAAACGCCCATTTGTTTGGGTTCACTGGGATGCAATCCTGTTACGTAAAAAATGCATCCCGAATATATGACATTGAGGCGCAGGTGGATTTCGTGAAATCCGCAACGGGGGCGATGTTGAAGTGGATGATCGCCACGATGATAGGCGAGGACGGAGCCTAAAACGCCCAATTGTTTGGGTTCACTGGGATGCAATAATGTTACGTAAAATAATACATCCCGAAACTATGCCATAAGGTGCACGTGGATTTCGCGAATTCCGAAACGCGGGCGATGTTGAACTGGATGATCGCCACTATGTTAGGCGAGGACGGAGCCTAAATCGCCCATTTTTTTGGGTTCACTGGGATGCAATCATGTTACGTAAAATAATACATCCCGAAACTATGCCATAATTTGCACGTGGATTTCGCGAATTCCGAAACGGGGGCGATGTTGAAGTGGATGATCGCCACGATGTTAGGCGACGACGGAGCCTAAAACGCCCATTTGTTTGGGTTCTCTTAGATGCAATCATGTTACGTAAAAATTGCTTCCCGAAACTATGCTATTGAGGCGCACGTGGATTTCGCGAAGTCCACAACGAGGGCGATGTTGAAGTGGATGATCGCCACGATGTTAGGCGAGGACGGAGCCTAAAACGCCCATTTGTTTGGGTTCACTGGGATGCAATCATGTTACGTAAAATAATACATCCCCTGACTATGCCATAAGGTGCACGTGGATTTCGCGAAATCCGAAACGGGGGCGATGTTGAATTGGATGATCGCCACGATGTTAGGCGAGGACGGAGCCTAAAACGCCCATTTGTTTGGGTTCACTGGGATGCAATCCTGTTACGTAAAAAATGCATCCCGAATATATGACATTGAGGCGCATGTGGATTTCGTGAAATCCGCAACGGGGGCGATGTTGAAGTGGATGATCGCCACGATGTTCGGCGAGGACGGAACCTAAAACGATCATTTGTTTGGGTTCACTGGGATGCAATCATGTTACGTAAAATAATACATCCCGAAACTATGCCATAAAGTGCACGTGGATTTCGCGAATTCCGAAACGGGGGCGATGTTGAAGTGGATGATCGCCACTATGTTAGGCGAGGACGGAGCCTAAAACGCCCATTCGTTTGGGTTCTCTGTGATGCAATCATGTTACCTAAAAATTGCATCCCGAAACTATGCTATTGAGGCGCACGTGGATTTCACGAAGTCCACAACGGGGGCGATGTTGAAGTGGATGATCGCCACGATGTTAGGCGAGGACGGAGCCTAAAACGCTCATTTGTTTGGGTTCTCTGTGATGCAACCATGTTACGTAAGAATTGCATCCCGAAACTATGCAATTGAGGCGCACGTGGATTTCGAGAATTCCACAACGGGGGCGATGATGAAGGGGATGTTCGCCACGATGTTAGGCGAGGACGGAGCCTAAATCGACAATTTGTTTGGGTTCACTGGGATGCAATCATGTTACGTAATATAATACATCCCCTGACTATGCCATAAGGTGCACGTGGATTTCGCGAAATCCGAAACGGGTGCGATGTTGAATTTAATGATCGCCACGATGTTAGGCGAGGACGGTGCCTAAAACGCCCATTTGTTTGGGTTCACTGGGATGCAATCCTGTTACGTAAAAAATGCATCCCGAATATATGACATTGAGGCGCAGGTGGATTTCGTGAAATCCGCAACGGGGGCGATGTTGAAGTGGATGATCGCCACGATGATAGGCGAGGACGGAGCCTAAAACGCCCAATTGTTTGGGTTCACTGGGATGCAATAATGTTACGTAAAATAATACATCCCGAAACTATGCCATAAGGTGCACGTGGATTTCGCGAATTCCGAAACGCGGGCGATGTTGAACTGGATGATCGCCACTATGTTAGGCGAGGACGGAGCCTAAAACGCCCATTCGTTTGGGTTCTCTGTGATGCAATCATGTTACCTAACAATTGCATCCCGAAAGTATTATATTGAGGCGCACGTGGATTTCGCGAAGTCCACAACGGGGGCGATGTTGAAGTGGATGATCACCACGATGTTATGCGAGGACGGAGCCTAAAACTCTCATTTGTTTGGGTTCTCGGTGATGCAATCATGTTACGTAAAAATTGCATACCGAAACTATGCTATTGAGGCGCACGTGGATTTTGCGAAATCCACAACGGGGGCGATGTTTCAGTGGATGATCGCCACGATGTTAGGCGAGAAGGAGCCTAAAACGCCCATTTGTTTGGGGTATCACTGGGATGCAATCCTGTTACGTAAAAAATGCCTCCCGAATATATGACATTGAGGCGCAGGTGGATTTCGTGAAATCCGCAACGGGGGCGATGTTGAAGTGGATGATCGCCACGATGTTAGGCGAGGACGGAGCCAAAAACGCCCATTTGTTTGGGTTCACTGGAATGCAATCATGTTACGTAAAATAATACATCCCGAAACTATGCCATAAGTTGCACGTGGATTTCGCGAATTCCGAAACGGGGGCGATGTTGAAGTGGATGATCGCCACTATGTTAGGCGAGGACGGAGCCTAAAACGCCCATTCGTTTGGGTTCTCTGTGATGCAATCATTTTACCTAAAAATTGCATCCCGAAACAATGCTATTGAGGCGCAAGTGGATTTCGTGAAATCGCAACGGGGTGATGTTGAAGTGGATGATCGCCACGATGTTAGGCGAGGACGGAGCCTAAAACGCCCATTTGTTTGGGTTCACTGGGATGCAATCATGTTACGTAAAATAATACATCCCGAAACTATGCCATAAGGTGCACGTGGATTTCGCGAAATCCGTTAACGGGGGCGATGTTGAACTGGATGATCGCCACGATGTTAGGCGAGGACGGAGCCTAAAACGCCCATTTGTTTGGGTTCTCTGTGATGCAATCATGTTACGTAAAATAATACATCCCGAAACTATGCCATAAGGTGCCCGTGGATTTAGCGAAATCCAAAACGGGGGCGATGTTGAAGTGGATGATCGCCACGATGTTCGGTGAGGATGGAGGCTAAAACGCCCATTTGCTTGGGTTCACTGGGATGTAATTATTTTACGTTAAAATGCTTCCCTAATCTATGTCATTGAGGCGCACGTGGAATTCGCGAGGTCCGAAACGGGGGCGATGTTGAAGTGGATGGTCGCCACGATGTTAGGCGAGGACGGTGCCTAAAACGCCCATTCGTTTGGGTTCACTTGGATGCAATCCTGTTACGTAGTAAAATGCATCCCGAAAATATGACATTGAGGCGCACGTGGATTTCGTGAAATCCGCAACGGGGGCGATGTTGAAGTGGATGATCGCCACGGTGTTAGGCGAGGACGGAGCCTAAAACGCCCATTTGTCTGGGTGCACTGGGATGCAATCATGTTACGTAAAATTGCATCCCGAAACTATGCTATTGAGGCGCACGGGGATTTCGCGAAGTCCAAACGGGGGCGATGTTGAAGTGGATGATCGCCACGATGTTAGGCGAGGACGAGCCTAAAACGCCCATTTGTTTGGGTTCACTGGGATGTAATTATTTTACGTTAAAATGCTTCCCTAATCTATGTCATTGAGGCGCACGTGGATTTCGTGGCGTCCGAAACGGGGGCGATGTTGAAGTCGATGGTCGCCACGATGATAGGCAAGGACGGTGCCTAAAACGCCCATTTGTTTGGGTTCACTGGGATGCAATCATTTTACGTAAAAATTGCATCCCGAAACTATGCTATAGAGGCGCACGTGGATTTCAAATAGTCCACAACGGGGGCGATGATGAAGTGGATGATCGCCACGATATTAGGTGAGGACGGAGCCTAAATCGCCCATTTTTTGGAGTTCACTGGGATGCAATCATGTTACGTAAAATAATACATCCCGTAACTATGCCATAATGTGCACGTGGATTTCGCGAAATCCGAAACGGGGGCGATGTTGAATTGGATGATTGCCACGATGTTAGGCGAGGACGGAGCCTAAAGCGCCCATTTGTTTGGGTTCACTGGGATGCAATCATGTTACATAAAATAATACATCCCGAAACTATGCCATAAGGTGCACGTGGATTTCGCGAAATCCGTAACGCGGGCGATGTTGAAGTGGGTGATTGCCACGATGTTAGGCGAGGACGGAGCCTAAAACGCCCATTTGTTTGGGTTCTCTGTGATGCAATCATGTTACGTAAAAATTGCATCCCGAAACTATGCAATTGAGGCGCACGTGGATTTCGCGAAGTCCACAACGGGGGCGATGTTGAAGTGGATGGTCGCCACGATGTTAGGCGAGGACGGTGCCTAAAACGCCCACTTGTTTGGGTTCACTTGGATGCAATCCTGTTACGTAGTAAAATACATCCCGAAAATATGACATTGAGGCGCACGTGGATTTCTTGAAATCCGCAACAGGGGCGATGATGAAGTGGATGATCGCCACGATGTTAGGCGAGGACGGTGCCTAAAACGTCCATTTGTTTGGGATCACTTTGATGCAATCCTGTTACGTAAAAATTGCATCCCGAAAATATGACATTGAGGCTCAGGTGGATTTCGTGAAATCCGCAACGGGGGTGATGTTGAAGTGGATGAACGCCACGATGTTAGGCGAGGACGGAGCCTAAAACGCCCATTTGTTTGGGTTCAATGGGATGCAATCATGTTACGTAAAATAATACATCCCGAAACTATGCCATAAAGTGCACGTGGATTTCGCGAAATCAAAACGCGGGCGATGTTGAAGTGGGTGATTGCCACGATGTTAGGCGAGGACGGAGCCTAAAACTCCCATTTGTTTGGGTTCACTGGGATGTAATTATTTTACGTAAAAATTCCTCCCTAATCTATGTCATTTAGGCGCACATGGATTTCGCGAGGTCCGAAACGGGGGCGATGTTGAAGTGGATGGTCGCCACAATGTTAGGCGAGGACGGTGCCTGAAACGCCCATTTGTTTGGGTTCACTTTGATGCAATCCTGTTACGTAGTAAAATGCATCCCGAAAATATGACATTGAGGCGCACGTGGATTTCGTGAAATACACAACGGGGGCGATGTTGAAGTGGATGATCGCCACGATGTTAGGCGATGACGGTGCCTAAAACGCCCATTTGTTTGGGATCACTGGGATTCAATCCTGTTACGTAAAAATTGCATCCCGAAAATATGACCTTGAGGCGCAGGTGGATTTCGTGATATCCGCAAGGGGGGTGATGTTGAAGTGGATGATCGCCACGATGTTAGGCGAGGACGGAGCCTAAAACGCCCATTTGTTTGGGTTCTCTGTGATGGAATCATGTTACGTAAAAATTGCATCCCGAAACTATGCAATTGAGGCGCACGTGGATTTCGCGAAGTCCACAACGGGGGCGATGTTGAAGTGGATGATCGCCACGATGTTAGGCGAGGACGGAGCCTAAAACGCCCATTTGTTTGGGTTCACTGGCATGCAATCATGTTACGTAAAATAATACATCCCGAAACTATGCCATAAGGTGCACGTGGATTTCGCGAAATCAAAACGCGGGCGATGTTGAAGTGGGTGATTGCCACGATGTTAGGCGAGGACGGAGCCTAAAACGCCCATTTGTTTGCGTTCACTGGGATGTAATTATTTTACGTTAAAATGCTTCCCTAATCTATGTCATTTAGGCGCACGTGGATTTCGCGGGGTCCGAAACGGGGGCGATGTTGACGTGGATGGTCGCCACGATGTTAGGCGAGGGCAGAGCCTAAAACGCCATTTTTTTGGTTCACTGGGGTGCAATCATGTTACGTAAAATAATACATCCCGAAACTATGCCATAAGGTGCACGTGGATTTCGCGAAATCCGTAGCGCGGGCGATGTTGAAGTGGGTAATTGCCACGATGTGAGGCCAGGACGGAGCCTAAAACGCCCATTTGTTTGGGTTCTCTGTGATGCAATCATGTTACGTAAAAATTGCATCCCGAAACTATGCTATTGAGGCGCACGTGGATTTCGCGAAGTCCACAACGGGGGCGATGTTGACGTGGATGGTCGCCACGATGTTAGGCGAGGACGGAGCCTAAAACGCCATTTTTTGGGTTCACTGGGATGCAATCATGTTACGTAAAATAATACATCCCGAAACTATGCCATAAGGTGCACGTGGATTTCGCGAAATCCGTAACGGGGGCGATGTTGAAGTGGTTGATCGCCACGATGTTAGGCGAGGACGGAGCCTAAAACGCCCATTTGTTTGGGTTCTCTGTGATGCAATCATGTTACGTAAAAATTGCATCCCGAAACTATGCAATTGAGGCGCACGTGGATTTCGCGAAGTCCACAACGGGGGCGATGTTGAAGTGGATGATCACCACGATGTTATGCGAGGACGGAGCCTAAAACTCTCATTTGTTTGGGTTCTCGGTGATGCAATCATGTTACGTAAAAATTGCATACCGAAACTATGCTATTGAGGCGCACGTGGATTTCGCGAAATCCACAACGGGGGCGATGTTTCAGTGGATGATCGCCACGATGTTAGGCGAGAAGGAGCCTAAAACGCCCATTTGTTTGGGGTATCACTGGGATGCAATCCTGTTACGTAAAAAATGCCTCCCGAATATATGACATTGAGGCGCAGGTGGATTTCGTGAAATCCGCAACGGGGGCGATGTTGAAGTGGATGATCGCCACGATGTTAGGCGAGGACGGAGCCTAAAACGCCCATTTGTTTGGGTTCACTGGGATGCAATCATGTTACGTAAAATAATACATCCCGTGACTATGCCATTAGGTGCACGTGGATTTCGTGAAATCCGCAACGGGGGCGATGTTGAAGTGGATGATCGCCACGATGTTAGGCGAGGACGGAGCCAAAAACGCCCATTTGTTTGGGTTCACTGGAATGCAATCATGTTACGTAAAATAATACATCCCGAAACTATGCCATAAGGTGCAAGTGGATTTCGCGAATTCCGAAACGGGGGCGATGTTGAAGTGGATGATCGCCACTATGTTAGGCGAGGACGGAGCCTAAAACGCCCATTCGTTTGGGTTCTCTGTGATGCAATCATGTTACCTAAAAATTGCATCCCGAAACAATGCTATTGAGGCGCAAGTGGATTTCGTGAAATCGCAACGGGGTGATGTTGAAGTGGATGATCGCCACGATGTTAGGCGAGGACGGAGCCTAAAACGCCCATTTGTTTGGGTTCACTGGGATGCAATCATGTTACGTAAAATAATACATCCCGAAACTATGCCATAAGGTGGACGTGGATTTCGCGAAATCCGTTAACGGGGGCGATGTTGAACTGGATTATCGCCACGATGTTAGGCGAGGACGGAGCCCAAAACGCCCATTTGTTTGGGTTCTCTGTGATGCAATCATGTTACGTAAAATAATACATCCCGAAACTATGCCATAAGGTGCCCGTGGATTTAGCGAAATCCAAAACGGGGGCGATGTTGAAGTGGATGATCGCCACGATGTTCGGTGAGGATGGAGGCTAAAACGCCCATTTGCTTGGGTTCACTGGGATGTAATTATTTTACGTTAAAATGCTTCCCTAATCTATGACATTGAGGCGCACGTGGATTTCGTGAAATCCGCAACGGGGGCGATGTTGAAGTGGATGATCGCCACGGTGTTAGGCGAGGACGGAGCCTAAAACGCCCATTTGTCTGGGTGCACTGGGATGCAATCATGTTACGTAAAATTGCATCCCGAAACTATGCTATTGAGGCGCACGGGGATTTTTCGAAGTCCAAACGGGGGCGATGTTGAAGTGGATGATCGCCAAGATGTTAGGCGAGGACGAGCCTAAAACGCCCATTTGTTTGGGTTCATTGGGATGTAATTATTTTACGTTAAAATGCTTCCCTAATCTATGTCATTGAGGCGCACGTGGATTTCGCGGCGTCCGAAACGGGGGCGATGTTGAAGTCGGTGGTCGCCACGATGATAGGCAAGGACGGTGCCTAAAACGCCCATTTGTTTGGGTTCACTGGGATGCAATCATTTTACGTAAAAATTGCATCCCGAAACTATGCTATAGAGGCGCACGTGTATTTCAAATAGTCCACAACGGGGGCGATGATGAAGTGGATGATCGCCACGATATTAGGTGAGGACGGAGCCTAAATCGCCCATTTTTTGGAGTTCACTGGGATGCAATCATGTTACGTAAAATAATACATCCCGTAACTATGCCATAATGTGCACGTGGATTTCGCGAAATCCGAAACGGGGGCGATGTTGAATTGGATGATTGCCACGATGTTAGGCGAGGACGGAGCCTAAAACGCCCATTTGTTTGGGTTCACTGGGATGCAATCATGTTACATAAAATAATACATCCCGAAACTATGCCATAAGGTGCACGTGGATTTCGCGAAATCCGTAACGCGGGCGATGTTGAAGTGGGTGATTGCCACGATGTTAGGCGAGGACGGAGCCTAAAACGCCCATTTGTTTGGGTTCTCTGTGATGCAATCATGTTACGTAAAAATTGCATCCCGAAACTATGCAATTGAGGCGCACGTGGATTTCGCGAAGTCCACAACGGGGGCGATGTTGAAGTGGATGGTCGCCACGATGTTAGGCGAGGACGGTGCCTAAAACGCCCACTTGTTTGGGTTCACTTGGATGCAATCCTGTTACGTAGTAAAATACATCCCGAAAATATGACATTGAGGCGCACGTGGATTTCTTGAAATCCGCAACAGGGGCGATGATGAAGTGGATGATCGCCACGATGTTAGGCGAGGACGGTGCCTAAAACGTCCATTTGTTTGGGATCACTTTGATGCAATCCTGTTACGTAAAAATTGCATCCCGAAAATATGACATTGAGGCTCAGGTGGTTTTCGTGAAATCCGCAACGGGGGTGATGTTGAAGTGGATGAACGCCACGATGTTAGGCGAGGACGGAGCCTAAAACGCCCATTTGTTTGGGTTCATTGGGATGCAATCATGTTACGTAAAATAATACATCCCGAAACTATGCCATAAAGTGCACGTGGATTTCGCGAAATCAATACGCGGGCGATGTTGAAGTGGGTGATTGCCACGATGTTAGGCGAGGACGGAGCCTAAAACTCCCATTTGTTTGGGTTCACTGGGATGTAATTATTTTACGTAAAAATGCCTCCCTAATCTATGTCATTTAGGCGCACATGGATTTCGCGAGGTCCGAAACGGGGGCGATGTTGAAGTGGATGGTCGCCACAATGTTAGGCGAGGACGGTGCCTGAAACGCCCATTTGTTTGGGTTCACTTTGATGCAATCCTGTTACGTAGTAAAATGCATCCCGAAAATATGACATTGAGGCGCACGTGGATTTCGTGAAATACACAACGGGGGCGATGTTGAAGTGGATGATCGCCACGATGTTAGGCGATGACGGTGCCTAAAACGCCCATTTGTTTGGGATCACTGGGATTCAATCCTGTTACGTAAAAATTGCATCCCGAAAATATGACCTTGAGGCGCAGGTGGATTTCGTGAAATCCGCAAGGGGGTGATGTTGAAGTGGATGATCGCCACGATGTTAGGCGAGGACGGAGCCTAAAACGCCCATTTGTTTGGGTTCTCTGTGATGGAATCATGTTACGTAAAAATTGCATCCCGAAACTATGCAATTGAGGCGCACGTGGATTTCGCGAAGTCCACAACGGGGGCGATGTTGAAGTGGATGATGGCCACGATGTTAGGCGAGGACGGAGCCTAAAACGCCCATTTGTTTGGGTTCACTGGCATGCAATCATGTTACGTAAAATAATACATCCCGAAACTATGCCAAAGGTGCACGTGGATTTCGCGAAATCAAAACGCGGGCGATGTTGAAGTGGGTGATTGCCACGATGTTAGGCGAGGACGGAGCCTAAAACGCCCATTTCTTTGCGTTCACTGGGATGTAATTATTTTACGTCAAAATGCTTCCCTAATCTATGTCATTTAGGCGCACGTGGATTTCGCGGGGTCCGAAACGGGGGCGATGTTGACGTGGATGGTCGCCACTATGTTAGGCGAGGACAGAGCCTAAAACGCCATTTTTTTGGTTCACTGGGGTGCAATCATGTTACGTAAAATAATACATCCCGAAACTATGCCATAAGGTGCACGTGGATTTCGCGAAATCCGTAGCGCGGGCGATGTTGAAGTGGGTGATTGCCACGATGTGAGGCCAGGACGGAGCCTAAAACGCCCATTTGTTTGGGTTCTCTGTGATGCAATCATGTTACGTAAAAATTGCATCCCGAAACTATGCTATTGAGGCGCACGTGGATTTCGCGAAGTCCACAACGGGGGCGATGTTGACGTGGATGGTCGCCACGATGTTAGGCGAGGACGGAGCCTAAAACGCCATTTTTTGGGTTCACTGGGATGCAATCTTGTTACGTAAAATAATACATCCCGAAACTATGCCATAAGGTGCACGTGGATTTCGCGAAATCCGTAACGGGGGCGATGTTGAAGTGGATGATCGCCACGATGTTAGGCGAGGACGGAGCCTAAAACGCCCTTTTGTTTGGGTTCACTGGGATGTAATTATTTTACGTTAAAATGCTTCCCTAATCTATGTCATTGAGGCGCACGTGGATTTCGCGAGGTCCGAAACGGGGGCGATGTTGAAGTGGATGGTCGCCACAATGTTAGGCGAGGACGGTGCCTAAAACGCCCATTTGTTTGGGTTCACTTGGATGCAATCCTGTTACGTAGTAAAATGCATCCCGAAAATATGACATTGAGGCGCACGTGGATTTCATGAAATCCGCAACGGGGGCGATGTTGAAGTGGATGATCGCCACGATGTTAGGCGAGGACGGTGCCTAAAACGCCCATTTTTTTGGGATCACTGGGATGCAATCCTGTTACGTAAAAATTGCATCCCGAAAATATGACATTGAGGCGCAGGTTGATTTCGTGAAATCCGCAACGGGGGTGATGTTGAAGTGGATGATCCCCACGCTGTTAGGCGAGGACGGAGCCTAAAACGCCCATTTGTATGGGTTCTCTGTGATGCAATCATGTTACCTAAAAATTGCATCCTGAAAGTATGCTATTGAGGCGCACGTGGATTTCGCGAAGTCCACAACGGGGGCGATGTTGAAGTGGATGATCGCCACGATGTTAGGCGAGGACGGAGCCTAAAACGCCCATTTGTTTGGGTTCTCTGTGATGCAATCATGTTACGTAAATATTGCATCCCGAAAGTATACTATTGAGGCGCACGTGGATTTCGCGAAGTCCACAACGGGGGCGGTGTTGAAGTGGATGATCGCCACGATGTTAGGCGAGGACGGAGCCTAAAACGCCCATTTGTTTGGCTTCACTGGGATGCAATCATGTTACGTAAAATAATACATCCCGAAACTATGCCATAAGGTGCACGTTGATTTCGCGAAATTTGAAACGGGGGCGATGTTGAAGTGGATGATCGCCACGATGTTAGGCGAGGACGGAGCCTAAAACGCCCATTTGTTTGGGTTCACTGGGATGCAATCATGTTACGTAGAAATTGCATCCCAAAGCTATGCTATTGAGGCGCATGTGGATTTCGAGAAGTCCACAATGGGGGCGATGTTGAAGTGGATGATCGCCACGATGTTAGGCGAGGACGGAGCCTAAAACGCCCATTTTTTGGGTTCACTGGGATGCAATCTTGTTACGTAAAATAATACATCCCGAAACTATGCCATAAGGTGAACGTGGATTTCGCAAAATCCGAAATGGGGGCGATGTTGAAGTGGGTGATCGCCACGATGGTAGGCGAGGACGGATCCTAAAACGCCCAATTGTTTGGGTTCTCTGTAATGCAATCATGTTACGTAAAAATTGCATCCCGAAAGTATGCTATTGAGGCGCACGTGGATTTCGCGAAGTCCACAACGGGGGCGATGTTGAAGTGGATGGTCGCCACGATGTTAGGCGAGGACGGAGCCTAAAACGCCCATTTGTTTGGGTTCACTGGGATGCAATCATGTTACGTAAAATAATAGATCCCGAAACTATGCCATAAGGTGCACGTGGATTTCTGGACGTCAGAACCGGGGGCGATGTTTAAGTGGATGATCGCCACGATCTTAGCAGAGGACGGAGCCTAAAACGCCCATTTTATGTGTTCCTCGTGACGCAACTATTTTGCGTTATCTACGTCTAAGGCATCGTAAAAAGAACGACGTATATGCCACCGTCGATTTCGTGAAGTCCCAAACGGGGCGAGGTTGATGTGGATGAACGGATGCTAGGCGAGACGCGTAGCATATAACGCACCTTTGAATGCGTTATCTTTGATGTTATTTTTCTAATTTATCAAACGCTCCTCAAGTCATCGCCGTAAATGCGATCGGAGATATCGTGAAATCAGTAACCGGGGCGATGTTGAAGTGGATGATCGCCACGATGTTAGGCGAGGACGGTGCCTAAAACGCCCATTTGTTTGTGTTCATTGGGATGCAATCATGTTACGTAAAAATTGCATCCCGAAACTAAGCTATTGAGGCGCACGTGGATTTCGAGAAGTCCACAACGGGGGCGATGTTGAAGGGGATGATCGCCACGATGTTAGGCGAGGACGGAGCCTAAAACGCCCATTTGTTTGGGTTCACTGGGATGCAATCCTGTTACGTAAAAAATGCCTCCCGAATATATGACATTGAGGCGCAGGTGGATTTCGTGACATCCGCGACGGGGGCGATGTTGAAGTGGATGATCGCCACGATGTTAGGCGAGGACGGAGCCTAAGACGCCCATTTGTTTGGGTTCACTGGGATGCAATCATGTTACGTAAAATAATACATCCCGTGACTATGCCATAAGGTGCACGTGGATTTCGTGAAATCCGCAACGGGGGCGATGTTGAAGTGGATGATCGCCACGATGTTAGGCGAGGACGGAGCCTAAAACGCCCATTTGTTTGGGTTCACTGGAATGCAATCATGTTACGTAAAATAATACATCCCGAAACTATGCCATAAGGTGCACGTGGATTTCGCGAATTCCGAAACGGGGGCGATGTTGAAGTGGATGATCGCCACTATGTTAGGCGAGGACGGAGCCTAAAACGCCCATTCGTTTGGGTTCTCTGTGATGCAATCATGTTACCTAAAAATTGCATCCCGAAACAATGCTATTGAGGCGCAGGTGGATTTCGTGAAATCGCAACGGGGTGATGTTTAAGTGGATGATCGCCACGATGTTAGGCGAGGACGGAGCCTAAAACGCCCATTTGTTTGGGTTCACTGGGATGCAATCATGTTACGTAAAATAATACATCCCGAAACTATGCCATAAGGTGCACGTGGATTTCGCGAAATCCGAAACGGGGGCGATGTTGAACTGGATGATCGCCACGATGTTAGGCGAGGACGGAGCCTAAAACGCCCATTTGTTTGAGTTCACTAGGATGCAATCATGTTACGTAAAAATTGCATCCCGAAACTATGCTATTGAGGCGCACGTGGATTTCGAGAATTCCACAACGGGGGCGATGTTGAAGGGGATGATCGCCACGATGTTAGGCGAGGACGGAGCCTAACCGCCCATTTGTTTGGGTTCTCTGTGATGCAATCATGTCACGTAAAATAATACATCCCGAAACTATGCCATAAGGTGCCCGTGGATTTAGCGAAATCCAAAACGGGGGCGATGTTGAAGTGGATGATCGCCACGATGTTCGGTGAGGATGGAGGCTAAAACGCCCATTTGCTTGGGTTCACTGGGATGTAATTATTTTACGTTAAAATGCTTCCCTAATCAATGTCATTGAGGCGCACGTGGTAATCGCGTGGTCCGAAACGGGGGCGATGTTTAAGTGGATGGTCGCCACGATGTTAGGCGAGGACGGTGCCTAAAACGCCCATTCGTTTGGGTTCACTTGGATGCAATCCTGTTACGTAGTAAAATGCATCCCGAAAATATGACATTGAGGCGCACGTGGATTTCGTGAAATCCGCAACGGGGGCGATGTTGAAGTGGATGATCGCCACGATGTTAGGCGAGGACGGAGCCTAAAACGCCCATTTGTCTGGGTGCACTGGGATGCAATCATGTTACGTAAAATTGCATCCCGAAACTATGCTATTGCGGCGCACGGGGATTTCCCGAAGTCCAAACGGGGGCGATGTTGAAGTGGATGATCGCCACGATGTTAGGCGAGGACGAGCCTAAAACGCCCATTTGTTTGGGTTCACTGGGATGTAATTATTTTACGTTAAAATGCTTCCCTAATCTATGTCATTGAGGCGCACGTGGATTTCGCGACGTCCGAAACGGGGGCGATGTTGAAGTCGATGGTCGCCACAATGTTAGGCGAGGACGGTGCCTGAAACGCCCATTTGTTTGGGTTCACTTTGATGCAATCCTGTTACGTAGTAGAATGCATCCCGAAAATATGACATTGAGGCGCACGTGGATTTCGTGAAATCCACAACGGGGGCGATGTTGAAGTGGATGATCGCCACGATGTTAGGCGATGACGGAGCCTAAAACGCCCATTTGTTTGGGTTCACTGGCATGCAATCATGTTACGTAAAATAATACATCCCGAAACTATGCCATAAGGTGCAAGTGGATTTCGCGAAATCAAAACGCGGGCGATGTTGAAGTGGATGAACGCCACGATGTTAGGCGAGGACGAGCCTAAAATGCCCATTTGTTTGGGTTCACTGGGATGTAATTATTTTACGTTAAAATGCTTCCCTAATCTATGTCATTGAGGCGCACGTGGATTTCGCGACGTCCGAAACGGGGGCGATGTTGAAGTCGATGGTCGCCACAATGTTAGGCGAGGACGGTGCCTAAAACGCCCATTTGTTTGGGTTCACTGGGATGCAATCATTTTACGTAAAAATTGCATCCCGAAACTATGCTATAGAGGCGCACGTGGATTTCAAATAGTCCACAACGGGGGCGATGATGAAGTGGATGATCGCCACGATATTAGGTGAGGACGGAGCCTAAATCGCCCATTTTTTGGAGTTCACTGGGATGCAATCATGTTACGTAAAATAATACATCCCGTAACTATGCCATAATGTGCACGTGGATTTCGCGAAATCCGAAACGGGGGCGATGTTGAATTGGATGATTGCCACGATGTTAGGCGAGGACGGAGCCTAAAACGCCCATTTGTTTGGGTTCACTGGGATGCAATCATGTTACATAAAATAATACATCCCGAAACTATGCCATAAGGTGCACGTGGATTTCGCGAAATCCGTAACGCGGACGATGTTGAAGTGGGTGATTGCCACGATGTTAGGCGAGGACGGAGCGTAAAACGCCCATTTGTTTGGGTTCTCTGTGATGCAATCATGTTACGTAAAAATTGCATCCCGAAACTATGCTATTGAGGCGCACGTGGATTCCGCGAAGTCCACAACGGGGGCGATGTTGAAGTGGATGATCGCCACGATGTTAGGCGAGGACGGTGCCTAAAACGCCCACTTGTTTGGGTTCACTTGGATGCAATCCTGTTACGTAGTAAAATACATCCCGAAAATATGACATTGAGGCGCACGTGGATTTCTTGAAATCCGCAACAGGGGCGATGATGAAGTGCATGATCGCCACGATGTTAGGCGAGGACGGTGCCTAAAACGTCCATTTGTTTGGGATCACTTTGATGGAATCCTGTTACGTAAAAATTGCATCCCGAAAATATGACATTGGGGCGCAGGTGGATTTCGTGAAATCCGCAACGGGGGTGATGTTGAAGTGGATGATCGCCACGATGTTAGGCGAGGACGGAGCCTAAAACGCCCATTTGTTTGGGTTCTCTGTGATGGAATCATGTTACGTAGTAAAATGCATCCCGAAAATATGACATTGAGGCGCACGTGGATTTCGTGAAATCCACAAAGGGGCGATGTTGAAGTGGATGATCGCCACGATGTTAGGCGATGACGGTGCCTAAAACGCCCATTTGTTTGGGATCACCGGGATGCAATCCTGTTACGTAAAAATTGCATCCCGAAAATATGACCTTGAGGCGCAACTGGATTTCGTGAAATCCGCAAGGGGGGTGATGTTGAATTGGATGATCGCCACGATGTTAGGCGAGGACGGAGCCTAAAACGCCCATTTGTTTGGGTTCTCTGTGATGGAATCATGTTACGTAAAAATTGCATCCCGAAACTATGCAATTGAGGCGCACGTGGATTTCGCGAAGTCCACAACGGGGGCGATGTTGAAGTGGATGATCGCCACGATGTTAGGCGAGGACGGAGCCTAAAACGCCCATTTGTTTGGGTTCTCTGTGATGCAATCATGTTACGTAAAAATTGCATCCCGAAAGTATGCCATTGGGGCACACGTGGATTTCGCGAAGTCCACATCGGGGGCGATGTTGAAGTGGATGGTCGCCACGATGTTAGGCGAGGACGGAGCCTAAAACGGCCATTTTTTTGGGTTCACTGGGATGCAATCATGTTACGTAAAATAATACATCCCGAAACTATGCCATAATTTGCACGTGGATTTCGCGAATTCCGAAACGGGGGCGATGTTGAAGTGGATGATCGCCACGATGTTAGGCGACGACGGAGCCTAAAACGCCCATTTGTTTGGGTTCTCTTAGATGCAATCATGTTACGTAAAAATTGCTTCCCGAAACTATGCTATTGAGGCGCACGTGGATTTCGCGAAGTCCACAACGGGGGCGATGTTGAAGTGGATGATCGCCACGATGTTAGGCGAGGACGGAGCCTAAAACGCCCATTCGTTTGGGTTCTCTGTGATGCAATCATGTTACCTAAAAATTGCATCCCGAAACTATGCTATTGAGGCGCAGGTGGATTTCCTGAAATCCGCAACGAGGGCGATGTTGAAGTGGATGATCGCCACGATGTTAGGCGAGGACGGAGCCTAAAACGCCCATTCGTTTGGGTTCTCTGTGATGCAATCATGTTACCTAAAAATTGCATCCCGAAACTATGCTATTGAGGCGCAGGTGGATTTCCTGAAATCCGCAACGAGGGCGATGTTGAAGTGGATGATCGCCACGATGTTAGGCGAGGACGGAGCCTAAAACGCCCACTTGTTTGGGTTCACTGGGATGCAATCATGTTACCGAAATATTGCATCCCGAAACTATGCTATTGAGGCGCACGTGGATTTCGCGAAATCCACAACGGGGGCGATGTTGAAGTGGATGATCGCCACGATGTTAGGCGAGGACGGAGCCTAAAACGGCCATTTTTTTGTTCACTGGGATGCAATCATGTTACGTAAAATAATACATCCCGAAACTATGCCATAAGGTGCACGTGGATTTCGTGAAATCCGCAACGGGGGCGATGTTGAAGTGGATGATCGCCACGATGTTAGGCGAGGACGGAGCCTAAAACGCCCATTCGTTTGGGTTCTCTGTGATGCAATCATGTTACCTAAAAATTGCATCCCGAAACTATGCTATTGAGGCGCAGGTGGATTTCCTGAAATCCGCAACGAGGGCGATGTTGAAGTGGATGATCGCCACGATGTTGGGCGAGGACGGAGCCTAAAACGCCCACTTGTTTGGGTTCACTGGGATGCAATCATGTTACCGAAATATTGCATCCCGAAACTATGCTATTGAGGCGCACGTGGATTTCGCGAAATCCACAACGGGGGCGATGTTGAAGTGGATGATCGCCACGATGTTAGGCGAGGACGGAGCCTAAAACGGCCATTTTTTTGTTCACTGGGATGCAATCATGTTACGTAAAATAATACATCCCGAAACTATGCCATAAGGTGCACGTGGATTTCGCGAAATCCGAAACGGGGGCGATGTTGAAGTGGATGATCGCCACGATGTTAGGCGAGGTCGGAGCCTAAAACGCCCATTTGTTTGGGGTCACTGGGATGCAATCGTGTTACGTAAAATAATGCATCCCGAAACTATTCCATAAGGTGCACGTGGATTTCGCGAAATCCGTAACGCGGGCGATGTTGAAGTGTGTGATTGCCACGATGTTAGGCGAGGACGGAGCCTAAAACGCCCATTTTTTTGGGTTCACTGGGATGCAATCATGTTACGTAAAATAATACATCCCGTAACTATGCCATAAGGTGCAAGTGGATTTCGCGAAATCCGTAATGGGGGCGATGTTGAAGTGGATGATCGCCACGATGTTAGGCGAGGACGGAGCCTAAAACGCCCATTTGTTTTGGTTCACTGGGATGTAATTATTTTACGTTAAAATGCTTCCCTTATCTATGTCATTGAGGCGCACGTGGATTTCGCGAGGTCCGAAACGGGGGCGATGTTGAAGTAGATGGTCGCCACGATGTTAGGTGAGGACGGTGCCTAAAACGCCCATTTGTTTGGGTTCACTTGGATGCAATCCTGTTACGTAGTAAAATGCATCCCGAAAATATGACATTGAGGCGCACGTGGATTTCTTGGAATCCGCAACGGGGGCGATGTTGAAGTGGATGATCGCCACGATGTTAGGCGAGGACGGTGCCTAAAACGCCCATTTGTTTGGGATCACTGGGATGCAATCCTGTTACGTAAAAATTGCATCCCGAAAATATGACATTGAAGAGCAGGATGATTTCGTGAAATCCGCAACGGGGGTGATGTTGAAGTGGATGATCCCCACACTGTTAGGCGAGGACGGAGAATAAAACGCC
This sequence comes from Anabrus simplex, assembly GCF_040414725.1. NCBI lineage: Eukaryota > Metazoa > Arthropoda > Insecta > Orthoptera > Tettigoniidae > Anabrus > Anabrus simplex. The sequence goes on along the minus strand of NC_090273.1, from coordinate 75,022,040 downwards.
CATTTGTATGGGTTCTCTGTGATGCAATCATGTTACCTAAAAATTGCATCCTGAAAGTATGCTATTGAGGCGCACGTGGATTTCGCGAAGTCCACAACGGGGGCGATGTTGAAGTGGATGATCGCCACGATGTTAGGCGAGGACGGAGCCTAAAACGCCCATTTGTTTGGGTTTTCTGTTATGCAATCATGTTACGTAAAAATTGCATCCCGAAACTATGCTATTGAGGCGCACGTGGATTTCGCGAAGTCCACAACGGGGGCGGTGTTGAAGTGGATGATCGCCACGATGTTAGGCGAGGACGGAGCCTAAAACGCCCATTTGTTTGGGTTCACTTTGATGCAATCATGTTACGTAAAATAATACATCCCGAAACTATCCCATAAGGTGCAAGTGGATTTCGCAAAATTTGAAACGGGGGCGATGTTGAAGTTGATGATCGCCACGATGTTAGGCGAGGACGGAGCCTAAAACGCCCATTTGTTTGGGTTCACTGGGATGCAATCATGTTACGTAGAAATTGCATCCCAAAACTATGCTATTGAGCCGCATGTGGATTTCGAGAAGTCCACAATGGGGGCGATGTTGAGGTGGATGATCGCCTCGATGTTAGGCGAGGACGGAACCTAAAACGCCCATTTTTTTGGGTTTACTGGGATGCAATCTTGTTACGTAAAATAATACATCCCGAAACTACGCCATAAGGAGTACGTGGATTTCGCAAAATCCGAAACGGGGGCGATGTTGAAGTGGGTGATCGCCACGATGTTAGGCGAGGACGGATCCTAAAACGCCCATTTGTTTGGGTTCTCTGTGATGCAATCATGTTACGTAAAAATTGCATCCCGAAAGTATGCCATTGGGGCACACGTGGATTTCGCGAAGTCCACATCGGGGGCGATGTTGAAGTGGATGGTCGCCACGATGTTAGCCGAGGACGGAGCCTAAAACGCCCATTTGTTTGGGTTCACTGGGATGCAATCATGTTACGTAAAATAATACATCCCGTAACTACGCCATAAGGTGCACGTGGACTTCGCGAAATCCGAATCGGGGGCGATGTTGAATTGGATGATCGCCACGATGTTAGGCGAGGGCGGAGCCTAAAACGCCCATTTGTTTGGGTTCACTGGGATGCAATCGTGTTACGTAAAACAATACATCCCGAAACTATGCCATAAGGTGCACGTGGATTTCTGGACGTCAGATCCGGGGGCGATGTTGAAGTGAATGATCGCCACGATCTTAGCAGAGGACGGAGCCTAAAACGCCCATTTTATGTGTTCCTCGTGACGCAACTATTTTGCGTTATCTACGTCTAAGGCATCGTAAAAAGAACGCCGTATATGCCACCGTCGATTTCGTGAAGTCCCAAACGGGGCGAGGTTGATGTGGATGAACGGATGCTAGGCGAGACGTGTAGCATAAAACGCACCTTAGAATGCGTTATCATTGATGTTATTTTTCTAATTTATCAAACGCCTCCTCAAGTCATCGCCGTAAATGCGATCGGAGATATCGTGAAATCAGTAACCGGGGCGATGTTGAAGTGGATGATCGCCACGATGTTAGGCGAGAACGGTGCCTAAAACGTCCATTTGTTTGGGTTCACTGGGATGCAATCCTGTTACGTAAAAATTGCATCCCCAAACTATGCTATTGAGGCGCACGTGGATTTCGAGAAGTCCACAACGGGGGCGATGTTGAAGGGGATGATCGCCACGATGTTAGGCGAGGACGGAGCCTAAAACTTCCATTTGTTTGGGTTCACTGGGATGCAATCATGTTACGTAAAATAATACATCCCCAAACTATGCCCTAAGGTGCACGTGGATTTCCCGAAATCCGAAACGGGGGCGATTTTGAAGTGCGTGATTGCCGCGACGTTAGGCGAGGACGGAGCCTAAAACGCCCATTTATTTGCGTTCTCTGTGATGCAATCATGTTACGTAAAAATATCATCCCAAAACTATGCTATTGAGGCGCACGTGGATTTCGCGAAGTCCACAACGGGGGCGATGTTGAAGTGGATGTTCGATACGATGTTAGGCGAGGACGGAGACTAAAACGGCCATGTTTTATGATCACTGGGATGCAATCACGTTACGTAGTAAAATGCATCCCGAAAATATGACTTTGAGGCGCACGTGGATTTCGTGAAATCCGCAACGGGACGATGTTGAAGTGGATGTTCGCCACGATGTTAGGCGAGGACGGAGCCTAAAACGCCCATTTGTTTGGGTTAACTTGGATGCAATCCTGTTACGTAGTAAAATGCATCCCGAAAATATGACATTGAGGCGCACGTGGATTTCGTGAAATCCGCAACGGGGGCGATGTTGAAGTGGATGATCGCCACTATGTTAGGCGAGGACGGAGCCTAAAACGCCCATTTTTTGGGTTCACTGGGATGTAATCATGTTACGTAAAATAATACATCCCGAAACTGTGCCATAAGATGCACGTGGATTTCGCGAAATACGAAACGGGGGCGATGTTGAAGCGGATGATCGCCACGATGTTAGGCGAGGACGGAGCCTAAAACGCCCATTTGTTTGGGTTCTCTGTGATGCAATCATGTTACGTAAAAATTGCATCCCAAAACTATGCCTTTGAGGCGCACGTGGATTTCGCGAAGTCCACAACGGGGGCGATGTTGAAGTGGATGATCGCCACGATGTTAGGCGAGGACGAGCCTAAAACGCCCATTTGTTTGGGTTCACTGGGATGTAGTTATTTTACGTTAAAATCCTTCCCTTATCTATGTCATTGAGGCGCACGTGGATTTCGCGAGGTCCGAAACGGGGGCGATGTTGAAGTGGATGGTCGCCACGATGTTACCCGAGGACGGTGCCTAAAACGCCCATTTGTTTGGGTTCACTGGGATGCAACCATGTTACGTAAAAATTGCATCCCGAAACTATGCTATTGAGGCGCACGTGGATTTCAAGGTGTCCACAACGGGGGCGTGGTTGAAGTGGATGATCGCCACGATATTAGGCGAGGACGGAGCCTAAATCGCCCATTTTTTTGGGTTCACTGGGATGCAATCATGTTACGTAAAATAATACATCCCGAAACTATGCCATAATTTGCACGTGGATTTCGCGAAATCCGAAACGGGGGCGATGTTGAAGTGGATGATCGCCACGATGTTAGGCGACGACGGAGCCTAAAACGCCCATTTGTTTGGGTTCTCTTAGATGCAATCATGTTACGTAAAAATTGCTTCCCGAAACTATGCTATTGAGGCGCACGTGGATTTCGCGAAGTCCACAACGGGGGCGATGTTGAAGTGGATGATCGCCACGATGTTAGGCGAGGACGGAGCCTAAAACGCCCATTTGTTTGGGTTCACTGGGATGCAATCATGTTACGTAAAATAATACATCCCGTGACTATGCCATAAGGAGCACGTGGATTTCGCGAAATCCGAAACGGGGGCGATGTTGAATTGGATGATCGCCACGATGTTAGGCGAGGACGGAGCCTAAAACGTCCATTTGTTTGGGTTCACTGGGATGCAATCCTGTTACGTAAAAAATGCGTCCCGAATATATGACATTGAGGCGCAGGTGGATTTCGTGAAATCCGCAACGGGGGCGATGTTGAAGTGGATGATCGCCACGATGTTAGGCGAGGACGGAGCCTAAATCGCCCATTTGTTTGGGTTCACTGGGATGCAATCATGTTACGTAAAATAATACATCCCGTGACTATGCCATAAGGTGCACGTGGATTTCGTGAAATCCGCAACGGGGGCGATGTTGAAGTGGATGATCGCCACGATGTTAGGCGAGGACGGAGCCTAAAACGCCCATTTGTTTGGGTTCACTGGGATTCAATCATGTTACGTAAAATAATACATCCCGAAACTATGCCATAAGGTGCACATGGATTTCGCGAATTCCGAAACGGGGGCGATGTTGAAGTGGATGATCGCCACTATGTTAGGCGAGGACGGAGCCTAAAATGCCCATTCGTTTGGGTTCTCTGTGATGAAATCATGTTACCTAAAAATTGCATCCCGAAATTATGCTATTGAGGCGCAGGTGGATTTCGTGAAATCCGCAACGGGGGCGAAGTTGAAGTGGATGATCGCCACGATGTTAGGCGAGGACGGAGCCTAAGACGCCCATTTGTTTGGGTTCACTGGGATGCAATCATGTTACCGAAAAATTGCATCCCGAAACTATGCTATTGAGGCGCACGTGGATTTCGCGAAGTCCACAACGGGCGCGATGTTGAAGTGGATGATCGCCACGATGTTAGGCGAGGACGGAGCCTAAAACGGCCATTTTTTATGTTCACTGGGATGCAATCATGTTACGTAAAATAATACATCCCGAAACTATGCCATAAGGTGCACGTGGATTTCGCGAAATCCGAAACGGGGGCGATGTTTAAGTGGATGATCGCCACGATGTTAGGCGAGGACGGAGCCTAAAACGCCCATTTGTTTGGGTTCACTGGGATGCAATCATGTTACCGGAAAATTGCATCCCGAAACTATGCTATTGAGGCGCACGTGGATTTCGCGAAGTCCACAACGGGGGCGATGTTGAAGTGGGATGATCGCCACGATGTTAGGCGAGGACGGAGCCTAAAACGGCCATTTTTTATGTTCACTGGGATGCAATCATGTTACGTAAAATAATACATCCCGAAATTATGCCATAAAGTGCACGTGGATTTCGCGAAATCCGAAACGGGGGCGATGTTGAAGTGGATGATCGCCACGATCTTAGCAGAATACTTAGCCTAAAACGCCCATTTTATGTGTTCCTCGTGACGCAACTATTTTGCGTTATCTACGTTTAAGGCATCGTAAAAAGAACGCCGTATATGCCACCGTCGATTTCGTGAAGTCCCAAACGGGGCGAGGTTGATGTGGATGAACGGATGCTAGGCGAGACGCGTAGCATAAAACGCGCCTTTGAATGCGTTATCATTGATGTTATTTTTCTAATTTATCAAACGCCTCCTCAAGTCATCGCCGTAAATGCGATCGGAGATATCGTGAAATCAGTAACCGGGGCGATGTTGAATTGGATGATCGCCACGATGTGAGGCGAGGACGGTGCCTAAAACGCCCATTTGTTTGGGTTCACTGGGATGCAATCCTGTTACGTAAAAAATGCATCCCGAATATATGACATTGAGGCGCAGGTGGATTTCGTAAAATCCGCAACGGGGGCGATGTTGAAGTTGATGATCGCCACAATGTTAGGCGAGGACGGAGCCTAAAACGCCCATTTGTTTGTTTTCACTGGGATGCAATCATGTTACGTAAAAATTGCATCCCGAAACTATGCTATTGAGGCGCACGTGGATTTCGAGAAGTCCACAACGGGGGCGATGTTGAAGGGGATGGTCGCCACGATGTTAGGCGAGGACGGAGCCTAAAACGCCCATTTGTTTGTGTACCGGGCGGTACACCTCCACACCGTTTATTTAAAAGTTGCGCCAGTTGAAACTCCTCTTCTGGAGGAAGTCTGAACTTTATCTACGGTCTTAATTTCCAAATTTCTCAGAAGATGTCACTACCTGGAAATTTTTGAGTTTGTGAACTGTGTCATTTTCGACGTACTTTTGTCTTGCTTGTATTAAGAAGTGTGAACTTTCTCTTCTAGAGGACACTACTGAAGATCAACAATAGTGTACCCTAGTGCGGAGTCAAAGAACTATTTTGTTGGAGAAAATTTAATTTCAGGAGTTTGTTCTTTGTTAAATTTCTTTCTGTCATTGTTTAAGTTGGCAATATTTACCCCTTTCTTCCCCTTGTTTTGAATGTATCCAATCACGAATTTTTTCAATTAATTTTTGGCCAATCTGGTGTATCTTTCCCCAACTTGAATCTGTTGCGGGGTCCTACCCAATAAAATCTTTGTGGGAGGGTGTTTTCTTTCCCCTAACGCCTAGAACTTTCTGCGAGAGTATTTAAACTGCTGATTTTAGGGTCTCCGGGCCACCTCTGTTCCATCTTTCAGTGTATTAAGTACATAGCAGGAGGCGGGAAGCGCCTCTTTCCTCGGCAGCGGTCAACAATAAGGTAATGGCCGATTAATAAATTTTTTTTCTTTGCCAGCTCAGCAGTTTAACTTTCGGGGCAGGTTCTAAGCGTTCCCCTATGTAACCTTTTCCTAAAATGTAACTTCTCTTTCTTCTATTCTCTTGTAAAGCGACATATTGGGATAGAGAGTGTTAACCCTCTCGAGCTCCCACTCACATTGTTTGAGGTGAACTTATTTTTCGCAACCTATTCTTCAGTAATGTAAGTTAGCAGTTTCTTAAGTCACCTCTGTAGTATGGGATTAGCCCTTGCATCAGTGGCCTTAGAGCCGAAATAGGTCTTAAAGACAAAGTGTATTAGGAGTGCAAGTTCGCCTCCTCTCAAATTGTGATTTTAGAGGTCATGTATTAACTTTCTTGTCATTTAACAGACCTCAGTAGATTGGGTATTTTGCTCCTGTGTATATGTCCTTTGAGGACGGCTTAAAGGTGGAGTTCGGAGTGGCCTATGATAGGCTTGTATTTTAAGGGGAAGTTGCCCTTTTTGAAAATCGTGTTTCTGCCTCAAGGAGGCTTTTGGATGTAATTGGAAGCCGGTGTTTCTGGCATGTTTGGGGGTTTTCGGCCCCTTTGTCGTATGGTGTTCATTGTAAGGTTGGGCTCATGGCTCAAGAATTATGTTTCTGACCTTTTGAAGCCCCAAATGGGGTACCTATGTAAATGTAATTGTCAATCGTGTTTCGGCTACTAAGTACCTGTTCAATTTGTTGTTACCTAATTTTGAAAAGAAAATATAACCTTGTTAAATTTTAAAATTAATTTCACTTTAGTAGCTTGAGACCCCTTCACCACCCAGCACCTTCTTTCATGCATAACTACCACCAAAACACGGTAACAAGTGGTAGCAGAGCGTGGTTGAATGGGTCTCAATTCAGCCCCTTTTGACGGCTAAACTCTGTTTTGATCCGAACTCTAACCATTTTCTCAGTTGCTGGAAATTTTTTATTGAGGTTTTTCAAAATTTTTCTGTTATCATGCCCGGCCCTCGCGATGTTCTCCTCCTTAACTACTTGCGCAAAGAGGAGTTGATCTACGAATTAACTATTAGAAACGTGCAATCTGGAGGCACGGTTGCTATCGATACTAACAAGCTTAGAGACTCCCTTGATTTGCCCATTTCCATCCCCAATTTGGGAGAGAAAGAAATTGATGACTCTCTTTCCACGATCGTCGAGAACATTACTGGGCTAGCATCGGTCGTTAGTTTTTTTGATGAAAATGATCCGTCTCCTAATCAAATTAAGCGTGTGCAAGGCAGGCTATATCATTTTTCAAATAGAGTTAATGATCTGTTGTCTCTAAAGGTGAATGACGTTCAGAGGAAGGAAGCTAATACGCTCCTTGAAACTATTTCTGAATTGTCTAGTAAAGTCACTCAATTGTTAACTGGGGAAATTCCTCCCAAATCTGATCAACCCACCATAGTGAATGTAGGTAGCGAGGAAGAGTCTCCTAAGGGAGAAGTAAATAGGAAAACCCCCACTGCTCAAACTACCTCTGCCCCATTGGACAACGAGCCTGAACGCCGTGCATCGTTGAGTAACATCCGTTCTGAATTAACTACTTTGCCCCTGAAACCTCTACCTACTATGTCACCCGGGTTTAGCAGCTTGCCTCATCCATTGGCAATGTTGCTAAGAGGTATCTCCAAGTTTTCTCTCAACACCACCAGTGAAGTTATTTCATTTTTAAGATTTTTAGTTGAATTTCAGGATCACGCCCTTGTGTTTTCTCTTTCCCCTTGTCAAATTTTACAAATAATCTATCCTTATGCTATTGGTGTTCTCTCAGATAAAATAGTAAGAGCTATTGCTGAACAGTCATCTATTGAAGATTTTCACGCACACTTGCTTGCAAATTTCATTCCTGCCCGCGCGAGGTCATCTCTGATTCAGAAGTACTATTATCGTGTACAGCGCTTGGATGAAAACTTGGCTGATTTCATACAGGACATTAAGTTTTATACTAGGGTGTTTGCCCTTCATTTTCCTGAAGATCAGATTGTGCAGGCTATTGTAGAGGGAATTTCACCTCCCTATAGGTCATATTTGTGTTTCGCGGCGTGCCCGCAAACCTTCTCGGAACTTGAAGCGTTGGCCGTCTCGGCGGAAGGAGTTAGATACGCCGATTCCTTGCGTGTCGCGAAAGAACCCCCGCCTTCCTTTAGTAACACTCGGCCTCCACCTCGCCGACCAGTCAATCCCCGTAAATGTTATGCGTGCGGGGCGCCTGACCATCTGCGCAATAAGTGTCCTCTGATCAAGTCTAGTAGGGCAAATAATGGAGCTGGTTCATCACAAGGCTGTTTTAAATGTGGGGCTTTCTCACATATCGCCAAGAATTGTCCCAATTCGAATAGCACCCCCTCCTGCTCAACTTCTGGGGTAACTTCCAACAACAATCAAAAGTGACTAGTGGCTTCGGCTGAGTCAACTAATTCATCTTCCCGAGGCTCAGCCCCTGGTAAGCAGATCGAAAATTCTGGGAACGTTCAATCTGCTAATCTGTCCTTTGAATGCCCCAAAGAGTGTCTTAAGATTGCGGCGGATACCCCCGCACCTGTTCCTTTCCTTAAGATTGAGGTAAATAACGAACCTATAACAGCTCTATTAGATTCAGGCAGTGTTTGTTCCATTATTTCGGCTGAATGGTACTCGAAATTGAAGTCTGTTTGTAACCTACCTTTCTATGACTCTTCTCCTGTGAAATGTGTTTCTGCTAATACATCTCCATTAGAAATTCTAGGTTCCTTACTGGTCAAAATTCGTATTTTTAAATTTACATGGAAAATTAAATTGTTTGTGGCCAAGCAATTGTCTTGCCCCATTATATTGGGAGCTGACTTTATTTCTCACACTGGTCTTGTGCTCGATCTCCAGTCTAGGTCGTGCACATTCAAATTTGCTTCTAGTTGTAAAATTCCACTATTAAAGTGTAATTCTGTGTCATGTTCTTCTATTTCGCCTACCCAGGATGAGATGTTGTTAGACCTTAGACATCTACCTGAGGAGCAGGCTGATAGTATTCGCAAACTGTGTCAGTCGTTTCCCGAGGTATTCTCTGATACTCTTGGCGTTACTGACCTGATCGAATACAAAATTGAGGTCACGGATTCGATTCCTGTCCGTTTTCCACCGTATAGGCTATCTCCACCTAAAATGAAGGCTCTGAAAGAAATCATCGATCAGATGTTGAAGGATGGTATTATTAGGCCCTCTAAGTCAGCGTATTCTTCGCCTATTTTTCTAGTCCCGAAACCCCAAGGGGGCTTCAGGCCTGTAATTGACTACAGGGCTCTCAATCGGAAGGTGGTGTTACAATCTGTGCCCCTTCCCGACCTTCATTCTTGCTTTTCATGGTTTCGTAAGGCCAAGTTCTTTACTATCTTGGACTTGAATCAGGCCTATAATCAAATTCCCCTTGCCGAAGAGTCTAAACACCTTACAGCGTTTGCCACGGACTGGAATTTATACGAATACAACCGCGTGCCTTTCGGGCTCCCCACGGGGGCAGCTGTGCTCACTAGGCTACTAGATAGGGTCTTCTCCGACATCAAATTCGAGTACTTATATCACTACTTGGATGATGTCGTCGTGTTTTCGGAGACCTTCGAAGAACATCTAGATCATCTGCGAGAAGTTCTGAATCGCCTTCGTAAGGCTGGGTTAACTGTCAAGTTGTCCAAGGTCGCTTTTGCTAAGCCCTCTATGTCATTCCTAGGGCATATTGTGTCACCTGATGGTGTAGCAGTCGATCATTCTAGAACACAGGCCATCCGTGATTTTAAACCTCCCAAGGACATTAAAGGTATCGCCAGGTTCATTGGTATGGTGAATTTCTTCAGAAAGTTCATTCCTAACTTTGCTAATAGAGCGGCGCCATTGAACCTTCTTCGTAGGAAAGGCATCAAATTCGAGTGGGGACCTTCTCAACAAGCCGCTTTTGAAGATCTGAAATTAGCTCTCTGTAATGCCCCTATCCTTGCTATGCCTGATTTCTCAAAGAAATTCATCGTCCAAACGGACGCGTCGTCGTCGGCGGTAGCGGCAGTCCTTCTTCAAGAGACTGAACTAGGGAGGCGACCCATCGCCTATGCATCTAGGACTCTATCGGCTCAAGAAGCCAAGTATTCCATCTATGAGCTCGAAGGGTTGGCAGTCTTATTTGCCTTAGAAAAGTTCCGTCTCTATCTGGAACATGTCAAATTCGACCTGGAGACAGATAATCAAGCATTAAGCTGGGTCTTAGGTAGGCCGCGTCGTACTGGTCGTATAGCCCGCTGGGTTATTCGTATTTCCGCCTTCCAGTTTGATGTTAGACATATTAGAGGTACCGAAAATGTTGTCGCTGATGGACTCAGCCGTATGTTTTCAGGCGACGTTGAGAACCATGAACAGGTCGACAGTCCATCACCTCCCGAGTCCATGCTATCTGAGGTTAATGCCATCCTAACAGATGTTCCCATGCTGTTTAGGGATATCGAGAAATACCAACGTGAAGATCCGACGCTGGCTCCGATAATGGAAACCCTTTCTTCTGGGGAACATGTTGTCCCTTATGTTCTGAGGAATGGAGTTCTATGTTGCCCTTCGAGGCATGATAAGATGATGAAAGTTGTTGTTCCAGCGGTTCTTGTACCTATGATCTTCAAGTATTATCATGAGACCCCATTAGGAGGGCATCTTGGTATCTTTAAAACTCGTGAAAAGATTCGTGATATGTTCATCTGGAAGGGTATGGACGGTGAAATCCGTGAATTAGTAAAGGCATGTAAATCCTGTTTGCTTAGTAAACCGACCATGTCCACTAAGGTAGGTCTTTTGTCTTCTCATCAAGCGTCGCGCCCCATGGAGCGCCTGTATATTGATTATGTGGGACCCTTCCCCCAGTCAAAGGGGAATGCCAACAAGTTCATCTTTGTATGTGTAGATGGTTTTACTAGATTTACCTGGTTATTTCCGACTAAGCTGGCTACCGCTCAGTCCACCATTTCTTGTCTTAATACTATCTTTGCTTCTTTTGGTCCTTGTCAATACATAGTTTCCGATAATGCTAAGGCTTTTACATCTAATTTATTTCGTAAATTCTGTTTTGACTTATCCATCTCTCATGTAACTACTTCTGCTTATTACCCTCAACCATCTCTGGCTGAACGGGTTAACCGTAATCTCAGGTCCGCACTCATTGCCTATCATCATGAAGATCCTTCCAGGTGGGACACGTCCCTGCATTGGATAGCTTTTGCTTTGAATTCAGCGGTTCATGAATCTCACAAGTTCACTCCTGCTTCTTTAATGTTCAAGTTTGTTCCCAACTCGCCGCTCTCTAACCTCTGGTCTCTGAATGACATTCTACCCGAGATAATAGATCCGGACAACATTAAAGATCTTTGGAAGAAGGCTAAAGCCAATCTTAAAGTGTCTCATGAAAAGGTTAGGGAAAGGTGTGATCGTGGACGGAGACCCACCCCTTTGAAGGTAGGTGACCAGGTTATGGTCAAAAATTTTGTTCCCGCGGGCAAGCTTGCCCCCAGATTTCATGGGCCTTGTATCATTCTCGATTTTCTTACGCCGGTTACCTTATTGTTAAGTAATCCAGCCACCGAGAGGATATTTAGGGTTCACCTGTCCCAGGTGAAACCGGTGTAATTTTGTGTTAACTTGCTTCATATTATTTTGAAAGGATATGAAGGTTATATTTTTTTGAGTTTCACTTTTATGGCATTCTGCCCCTTCTATAATATTTTGGTTTTAGATGTAAGCCTTTTGTAAAACCCGCCCCGATCCGTTAAACTGCCATCCTGTTCTTGCCACGGCCATTACCACGCTCCCGTCTCCTGCTCCACCTTACACTGTGGCTTAATAAGATTAAATGCCACGGATATCTACACGCCGCTGGCCCCTCAACCTCTCCATAATGCCTGTGCCTTCAAAAAGATGATGGTCCAACACAATTCTGCCGCCTAGCCTTAATGTTTCAGTGCCCCCGCAGCCGCGCAGCGCCGTGAAGCAACTGGGGAGGGGGATGGGCCCCCTCCTCTCCAGCGAGGACGACATGTGCACGGCGAGCCGGAGCGCTCCTCCCGGCCAAGGCTGATGTGCGGCGCACGACCTGCTACTGGCCCGCAGCCTGTATATGTTCACCGCGGGCGCGGCGTGTTTCAACACTCTGCTCCCCTCATAGTGCGGGCGAGCGGTACCTCAGGGTACTTAAGGGGTCCGAGCGGCCTCCTTTTGGACGCAAGCTGCAACGGCCGGTCCGGCCATCCAACTTCATCAACATCAACTACATGGACAGTTACTATAAGAGATAACTACATTTGGGAATTCAACAGCAATATCTGATGGACATTGCAAATTTTTCCTTCACTTTTAAGTAGTAAAAGCTTATCTTCAGAAATTCAACTTCTATAAACCTAAAGACTTCACTTCACCTCCAACAACAAAATTTTGGAACCGAATTAAGAAAATTTCTCAAATACTGCTGCAAGTTATCTTAATATCAACATCAAAACTTGGAACTTATTTTCAAACAAAAGTTTATGTTCTTCTGTGTTACCCCGTGGAGGAACTTTTGGGAGGGGAGGTCTGTACCGGGCGGTACATCTCCACACCGTTTATTTAAAAGTTGCGCCAGTTGAAACTCCTCTTCTGGAGGAAGTCTGAACTTTATCTACGGTCTTAATTTCCAAATTTCTCAGAAGATGTCACTACCTGGAAATTTTTGAGTTTGTGAACTGTGTCATTTTCGACGTACTTTTGTCTTGCTTGTATTAAGAAGTGTGAACTTTCTCTTCTAGAGGACACTACTGAAGATCAACAATAGTGTACCCTAGTGCGGAGTCAAAGAACTATTTTGTTGGAGAAAATTTAATTTCAGGAGTTTGTTCTTTGTTAAATTTCTTTCTGTCATTGTTTAAGTTGGCAATATTTACCCCTTTCTTCCCCTTGTTTTGAATGTATCCAATCACGAATTTTTTCAATTAATTTTTGGCCAATCTGGTGTATCTTTCCCCAACTTGAATCTGTTGCGGGGTCCTACCCAATAAAATCTTTGTGGGAGGGTGTTTTCTTTCCCCTAACGCCTAGAACTTTCTGCGAGAGTATTTAAACTGCTGATTTTAGGGTCTCCGGGCCACCTCTGTTCCATCTTTCAGTGTATTAAGTACATAGCAGGAGGCGGGAAGCGCCTCTTTCCTCGGCAGCGGTCAACAATAAGGTAATGGCCGATTAATAAATTTTTTTTCTTTGCCAGCTCAGCAGTTTAACTTTCGGGGCAGGTTCTAAGCGTTCCCCTATGTAACCTTTTCCTAAAATGTAACTTCTCTTTCTTCTATTCTCTTGTAAAGCGACATATTGGGATAGAGAGTGTTAACCCTCTCGAGCTCCCACTCACATTGTTTGAGGTGAACTTATTTTTCGCAACCTATTCTTCAGTAATGTAAGTTAGCAGTTTCTTAAGTCACCTCTGTAGTATGGGATTAGCCCTTGCATCAGTGGCCTTAGAGCCGAAATAGGTCTTAAAGACAAAGTGTATTAGGAGTGCAAGTTCGCCTCCTCTCAAATTGTGATTTTAGAGGTCATGTATTAACTTTCTTGTCATTTAACAGACCTCAGTAGATTGGGTATTTTGCTCCTGTGTATATGTCCTTTGAGGACGGCTTAAAGGTGGAGTTCGGAGTGGCCTATGATAGGCTTGTATTTTAAGGGGAAGTTGCCCTTTTTGAAAATCGTGTTTCTGCCTCAAGGAGGCTTTTGGATGTAATTGGAAGCCGGTGTTTCTGGCATGTTTGGGGGTTTTCGGCCCCTTTGTCGTATGGTGTTCATTGTAAGGTTGGGCTCATGGCTCAAGAATTATGTTTCTGACCTTTTGAAGCCCCAAATGGGGTACCTATGTAAATGTAATTGTCAATCGTGTTTCGGCTACTAAGTACCTGTTCAATTTGTTGTTACCTAATTTTGAAAAGAAAATATAACCTTGTTAAATTTTAAAATTAATTTCACTTTAGTAGCTTGAGACCCCTTCACCACCCAGCACCTTCTTTCATGCATAACTACCACCAAAACACGGTAACATTTTGGGTTCACTGGGATGCAATCATGTTACGTAAAATAATACATCCCCAAACTATGCCCTAAGGTGCACGTGGATTTCGCGAAATCCGAAACGGGGGCGATTTTGAAGTGCGTGATTGCCGCGATGTTAGGCGAGGACGGAGCCTAAAACGCCCATTTATTTCGGTTCTCTGTGATGCAATCATGTTACGTAAAAATTGCACCCCAAAACTATGCTATTGAGGCGCACGTGGATTTCGCGAAGTCCACAACGGGGCGATGTTGAAGTGGATGGTCGATACGATGTTAGGCGAGGACGGAGCCTAAAACGGCCATTTTTTATGTTCACTGGGATGCAATCACGTTACGTAGTAAAATGCATCCCGAAAATATGACATTGAGGCGCACGTGGATTTCGTGAAATCCGCAACGGGGGCGATGTTGAAGTGGATGATCGCCACGATGTTAGGCGAGGACATAGCCTAAAACGCCAATTTTTTTGGGTTCACTGGGATGTAATCATGTTACGTAAAATAATACATCCCGAAACTATGCCATAAGATGCACGTGGATTTCGCGAAATACGAAACGGGGGCGATGTTGAAGTGGATGATCGCCACGATGTTAGGCGAGGACGGAGCCTAAAACGCCCATTTGTTTGGGTTCACTGTGATGCAATCATGTTACGTAAAAATTGCATCCCGAAACTATGCCTTTGAGGCGCACGTGGATTTCGCGAAGTCCACAACGGGGGCGATTTTGAAGTGGATGATCGCCACGATGTTAGGCGAGGACGAGCCTAAAACGCCCATTTATTTGGGTTCACTGGGATGTAATTATTTTACGTTAAAATGCTTCCCTTATCTATGTCATTGAGGCGCACGTGGATTTCGCGAGGTCCGAAACGGGGGCGATGTTGAAGTGGATGGTCGCCACGATGTTACGCGAGGACGGTGCCTAAAACGCCCATTTGTTTGGGTTCACTTGGATGCAATCCTGTTACGTAGTAAAATGCATCCCGAAACTATGCTATTGAGGCGCACGTGGATTTCGTGAAATCCGCAAAGGCGGCGTGGTTGAAGTGGATGATCGCCACGATGTTAGGCGAGGACGGAGCCTAAAACGCCCATTTGTTTGGGTTCACTGGGATGCAATCATGTTACGTAAAAATTGCATCCCGAAACTATGGTATTGAGGCGCACGTGGATTTCAAGGTGTCCACAACGGGGGCGATGTTGAAGCGGATGATCGCCACGATATTAGGCGAGGACGGAGCCTAAATCGCCCATTTTTTGGGTTCACTGGGATGCAATCATGTTACGTAAAATAATACATTCCGAAACTATGCCATAATTTGCACGTAGATTTCGCGAATTCCGAAACGGGGGCGATGTTGAAGTGGATGATCGCCACGATGTTAGGCGACGACGGAGCCTAAAACGCCCATTTGTTTGGGTTCTCTTAGATGCAATCGTGTTACGTAAAAATTGCTTCCCGAAACTATGCTATTGAGGCGCACGTGGATTTCGCGAAGTCCACAACGGGGGCGATGTTGAAGTGGATGATCGCCACGATGTTAGGCGAGGACGGAGCCTAAAACGCCCATTTGTTTGGGTTCACTGGGATGCAATCATGTTACGTAAAATAATACATCCCGTGACTATGCCATAAGGTGCACGTGGATTTCGCGAAATCCGAAACGGGGGCGATGTTGAATTGGATGATCGCCACGATGTTAGGCGAGGACGGAGCCTAAAACGCCCATTTGTTTGGGTTCACTGGGATGCAATCCTGTTACGTAAAAAATGCATCCCGAATATATGACATTGAGGCGCATGTGGATTTCGTGAAATCCGCAACGGGGGCGATGTTGAAGTGGATGATCGCCACGATGTTCGGCGAGGACGGAACCTAAAACGATCATTTGTTTGGGTTCACTGGGATGCAATCATGTTACGTAAAATAATACATCCCGAAACTATGCCATAAAGTGCACGTGGATTTCGCGAATTCCGAAACGGGGGCGATGTTGAAGTGGATGATCGCCAATATGTTAGGCGAGGACGGAGCCTAAAACGCCCATTCGTTTGGGTTCTCTGTGATGCAATCATGTTACCTAAAAATTGCATCCCGAAACTATGCTCTTGAGGCGCACGTGGATTTCACGAAGTCCACAACGGGGGCGATGTTGAAGTGGATGATCGCCACGATGTTAGGCGAGGACGGAGCCTAAAACGCTCATTTGTTTGGGTTCTCTGTGATGCAACCATGTTACGTAAAAATTGCATACCGAGACTATGCTATTGAGGCGCACGTGGATTTCGCGAATTCCACAACGGGGGCGATGTTTCAGTGGATGATCGCCACGATGTTAGGCGAGGACAGAGCCTAAAACGCCCATTTGTTTGGGTTCACTGGGATGCAATGATGTTACGTAAAATAATACATCCCGAAACTATGCCATAAGGTGCACGTGGATTTCGCGAAATCCGAAACGGGTGCGATGTTGAACTGGATGATCGCCACGATGTTAGGCGAGGACGGAGCCTAAATCGCCCATTTGTTTGGGTTCACTGGGATGCAATCATGTTACGTAAGAATTGCATCCCGAAACTATGCAATTGAGGCGCACGTGGATTTCGAGAATTCCACAACGGGGGCGATGTTGAAGGGGATGATCGCCACGATGTTAGGCGAGGACGGAACCTAAATCGCCCATTTGTTTGGGTTCACTGGGATGCAATCATGTTACGTAATATAATACATCCCCTGACTATGCCATAAGGTGCACGTGGATTTCGCGAAATCCGAAACGGGTGCGATGTTGAATTGGATGATCGCCACGATGTTAGGCGAGGACGGTGCCTAAAACGCCCATATGTTTGGGTTCACTGGGATGCAATCCTGTTACGTAAAAAATGCATCCCGAATATATGACATTGAGGCGCAGGTGGATTTCGTGAAATCCGCAACGGGGGCGATGTTGAAGTGGATGATCGCCACGATGTTAGGCGAGGACGGAGCCTAAAACGCCCAATTGTTTGGGTTCACTGGGATGCAATAATGTTACGTAAAATAATACATCCCGAAACTATGCCATAAGGTGCACGTGGATTTCGCGAATTCCGAAACGCGGGCGATGTTGAACTGGATGATCGCCACTATGTTAGGCGAGGACGGAGCCTAAATCGCCCATTTTTTTGGGTTCACTGGGATGCAATCATGTTACGTAAAATAATACATCCCGAAACTATGCCATAATTTGCACGTGGATTTCGCGAATTCCGAAACGGGGGCGATGTTGAAGTGGATGATCGCCACGATGTTAGGCGACGACGGAGCCTAAAACGCCCATTTGTTTGGGTTCTCTTAGATGCAATCATGTTACGTAAAAATTGCTTCCCGAAACTATGCTATTGAGGCGCACGTGGATTTCGCGAAGTCCACAACGAGGGCGATGTTGAAGTGGATGATCGCCACGATGTTAGGCGAGGACGGAGCCTAAAACGCCCATTTGTTTGGGTTCACTGGGATGCAATCATGTTACGTAAAATAATACATCCCCTGACTATGCCATAAGGTGCACGTGGATTTCGCGAAATCCGAAACGGGGGCGATGTTGAATTGGATGATCGCCACGATGTTAGGCGAGGACGGAGCCTAAAACGCCCATTTGTTTGGGTTCACTGGGATGCAATCCTGTTACGTAAAAAATGCATCCCGAATATATGACATTGAGGCGCATGTGGATTTCGTGAAATCCGCAACGGGGGCGATGTTGAAGTGGATGATCGCCACGATGTTCGGCGAGGACGGAACCTAAAACGATCATTTGTTTGGGTTCACTGGGATGCAATCATGTTACGTAAAATAATACATCCCGAAACTATGCCATAAAGTGCACGTGGATTTCGCGAATTCCGAAACGGGGGCGATGTTGAAGTGGATGATCGCCACTATGTTAGGCGAGGACGGAGCCTAAAACGCCCATTCGTTTGGGTTCTCTGTGATGCAATCATGTTACCTAAAAATTGCATCCCGAAACTATGCTATTGAGGCGCACGTGGATTTCACGAAGTCCACAACGGGGGCGATGTTGAAGTGGATGATCGCCACGATGTTAGGCGAGGACGGAGCCTAAAACGCTCATTTGTTTGGGTTCTCTGTGATGCAACCATGTTACGTAAGAATTGCATCCCGAAACTATGCAATTGAGGCGCACGTGGATTTCGAGAATTCCACAACGGGGGCGATGATGAAGGGGATGTTCGCCACGATGTTAGGCGAGGACGGAGCCTAAATCGACAATTTGTTTGGGTTCACTGGGATGCAATCATGTTACGTAATATAATACATCCCCTGACTATGCCATAAGGTGCACGTGGATTTCGCGAAATCCGAAACGGGTGCGATGTTGAATTTAATGATCGCCACGATGTTAGGCGAGGACGGTGCCTAAAACGCCCATTTGTTTGGGTTCACTGGGATGCAATCCTGTTACGTAAAAAATGCATCCCGAATATATGACATTGAGGCGCAGGTGGATTTCGTGAAATCCGCAACGGGGGCGATGTTGAAGTGGATGATCGCCACGATGATAGGCGAGGACGGAGCCTAAAACGCCCAATTGTTTGGGTTCACTGGGATGCAATAATGTTACGTAAAATAATACATCCCGAAACTATGCCATAAGGTGCACGTGGATTTCGCGAATTCCGAAACGCGGGCGATGTTGAACTGGATGATCGCCACTATGTTAGGCGAGGACGGAGCCTAAAACGCCCATTCGTTTGGGTTCTCTGTGATGCAATCATGTTACCTAACAATTGCATCCCGAAAGTATTATATTGAGGCGCACGTGGATTTCGCGAAGTCCACAACGGGGGCGATGTTGAAGTGGATGATCACCACGATGTTATGCGAGGACGGAGCCTAAAACTCTCATTTGTTTGGGTTCTCGGTGATGCAATCATGTTACGTAAAAATTGCATACCGAAACTATGCTATTGAGGCGCACGTGGATTTTGCGAAATCCACAACGGGGGCGATGTTTCAGTGGATGATCGCCACGATGTTAGGCGAGAAGGAGCCTAAAACGCCCATTTGTTTGGGGTATCACTGGGATGCAATCCTGTTACGTAAAAAATGCCTCCCGAATATATGACATTGAGGCGCAGGTGGATTTCGTGAAATCCGCAACGGGGGCGATGTTGAAGTGGATGATCGCCACGATGTTAGGCGAGGACGGAGCCAAAAACGCCCATTTGTTTGGGTTCACTGGAATGCAATCATGTTACGTAAAATAATACATCCCGAAACTATGCCATAAGTTGCACGTGGATTTCGCGAATTCCGAAACGGGGGCGATGTTGAAGTGGATGATCGCCACTATGTTAGGCGAGGACGGAGCCTAAAACGCCCATTCGTTTGGGTTCTCTGTGATGCAATCATTTTACCTAAAAATTGCATCCCGAAACAATGCTATTGAGGCGCAAGTGGATTTCGTGAAATCGCAACGGGGTGATGTTGAAGTGGATGATCGCCACGATGTTAGGCGAGGACGGAGCCTAAAACGCCCATTTGTTTGGGTTCACTGGGATGCAATCATGTTACGTAAAATAATACATCCCGAAACTATGCCATAAGGTGCACGTGGATTTCGCGAAATCCGTTAACGGGGGCGATGTTGAACTGGATGATCGCCACGATGTTAGGCGAGGACGGAGCCTAAAACGCCCATTTGTTTGGGTTCTCTGTGATGCAATCATGTTACGTAAAATAATACATCCCGAAACTATGCCATAAGGTGCCCGTGGATTTAGCGAAATCCAAAACGGGGGCGATGTTGAAGTGGATGATCGCCACGATGTTCGGTGAGGATGGAGGCTAAAACGCCCATTTGCTTGGGTTCACTGGGATGTAATTATTTTACGTTAAAATGCTTCCCTAATCTATGTCATTGAGGCGCACGTGGAATTCGCGAGGTCCGAAACGGGGGCGATGTTGAAGTGGATGGTCGCCACGATGTTAGGCGAGGACGGTGCCTAAAACGCCCATTCGTTTGGGTTCACTTGGATGCAATCCTGTTACGTAGTAAAATGCATCCCGAAAATATGACATTGAGGCGCACGTGGATTTCGTGAAATCCGCAACGGGGGCGATGTTGAAGTGGATGATCGCCACGGTGTTAGGCGAGGACGGAGCCTAAAACGCCCATTTGTCTGGGTGCACTGGGATGCAATCATGTTACGTAAAATTGCATCCCGAAACTATGCTATTGAGGCGCACGGGGATTTCGCGAAGTCCAAACGGGGGCGATGTTGAAGTGGATGATCGCCACGATGTTAGGCGAGGACGAGCCTAAAACGCCCATTTGTTTGGGTTCACTGGGATGTAATTATTTTACGTTAAAATGCTTCCCTAATCTATGTCATTGAGGCGCACGTGGATTTCGTGGCGTCCGAAACGGGGGCGATGTTGAAGTCGATGGTCGCCACGATGATAGGCAAGGACGGTGCCTAAAACGCCCATTTGTTTGGGTTCACTGGGATGCAATCATTTTACGTAAAAATTGCATCCCGAAACTATGCTATAGAGGCGCACGTGGATTTCAAATAGTCCACAACGGGGGCGATGATGAAGTGGATGATCGCCACGATATTAGGTGAGGACGGAGCCTAAATCGCCCATTTTTTGGAGTTCACTGGGATGCAATCATGTTACGTAAAATAATACATCCCGTAACTATGCCATAATGTGCACGTGGATTTCGCGAAATCCGAAACGGGGGCGATGTTGAATTGGATGATTGCCACGATGTTAGGCGAGGACGGAGCCTAAAGCGCCCATTTGTTTGGGTTCACTGGGATGCAATCATGTTACATAAAATAATACATCCCGAAACTATGCCATAAGGTGCACGTGGATTTCGCGAAATCCGTAACGCGGGCGATGTTGAAGTGGGTGATTGCCACGATGTTAGGCGAGGACGGAGCCTAAAACGCCCATTTGTTTGGGTTCTCTGTGATGCAATCATGTTACGTAAAAATTGCATCCCGAAACTATGCAATTGAGGCGCACGTGGATTTCGCGAAGTCCACAACGGGGGCGATGTTGAAGTGGATGGTCGCCACGATGTTAGGCGAGGACGGTGCCTAAAACGCCCACTTGTTTGGGTTCACTTGGATGCAATCCTGTTACGTAGTAAAATACATCCCGAAAATATGACATTGAGGCGCACGTGGATTTCTTGAAATCCGCAACAGGGGCGATGATGAAGTGGATGATCGCCACGATGTTAGGCGAGGACGGTGCCTAAAACGTCCATTTGTTTGGGATCACTTTGATGCAATCCTGTTACGTAAAAATTGCATCCCGAAAATATGACATTGAGGCTCAGGTGGATTTCGTGAAATCCGCAACGGGGGTGATGTTGAAGTGGATGAACGCCACGATGTTAGGCGAGGACGGAGCCTAAAACGCCCATTTGTTTGGGTTCAATGGGATGCAATCATGTTACGTAAAATAATACATCCCGAAACTATGCCATAAAGTGCACGTGGATTTCGCGAAATCAAAACGCGGGCGATGTTGAAGTGGGTGATTGCCACGATGTTAGGCGAGGACGGAGCCTAAAACTCCCATTTGTTTGGGTTCACTGGGATGTAATTATTTTACGTAAAAATTCCTCCCTAATCTATGTCATTTAGGCGCACATGGATTTCGCGAGGTCCGAAACGGGGGCGATGTTGAAGTGGATGGTCGCCACAATGTTAGGCGAGGACGGTGCCTGAAACGCCCATTTGTTTGGGTTCACTTTGATGCAATCCTGTTACGTAGTAAAATGCATCCCGAAAATATGACATTGAGGCGCACGTGGATTTCGTGAAATACACAACGGGGGCGATGTTGAAGTGGATGATCGCCACGATGTTAGGCGATGACGGTGCCTAAAACGCCCATTTGTTTGGGATCACTGGGATTCAATCCTGTTACGTAAAAATTGCATCCCGAAAATATGACCTTGAGGCGCAGGTGGATTTCGTGATATCCGCAAGGGGGGTGATGTTGAAGTGGATGATCGCCACGATGTTAGGCGAGGACGGAGCCTAAAACGCCCATTTGTTTGGGTTCTCTGTGATGGAATCATGTTACGTAAAAATTGCATCCCGAAACTATGCAATTGAGGCGCACGTGGATTTCGCGAAGTCCACAACGGGGGCGATGTTGAAGTGGATGATCGCCACGATGTTAGGCGAGGACGGAGCCTAAAACGCCCATTTGTTTGGGTTCACTGGCATGCAATCATGTTACGTAAAATAATACATCCCGAAACTATGCCATAAGGTGCACGTGGATTTCGCGAAATCAAAACGCGGGCGATGTTGAAGTGGGTGATTGCCACGATGTTAGGCGAGGACGGAGCCTAAAACGCCCATTTGTTTGCGTTCACTGGGATGTAATTATTTTACGTTAAAATGCTTCCCTAATCTATGTCATTTAGGCGCACGTGGATTTCGCGGGGTCCGAAACGGGGGCGATGTTGACGTGGATGGTCGCCACGATGTTAGGCGAGGGCAGAGCCTAAAACGCCATTTTTTTGGTTCACTGGGGTGCAATCATGTTACGTAAAATAATACATCCCGAAACTATGCCATAAGGTGCACGTGGATTTCGCGAAATCCGTAGCGCGGGCGATGTTGAAGTGGGTAATTGCCACGATGTGAGGCCAGGACGGAGCCTAAAACGCCCATTTGTTTGGGTTCTCTGTGATGCAATCATGTTACGTAAAAATTGCATCCCGAAACTATGCTATTGAGGCGCACGTGGATTTCGCGAAGTCCACAACGGGGGCGATGTTGACGTGGATGGTCGCCACGATGTTAGGCGAGGACGGAGCCTAAAACGCCATTTTTTGGGTTCACTGGGATGCAATCATGTTACGTAAAATAATACATCCCGAAACTATGCCATAAGGTGCACGTGGATTTCGCGAAATCCGTAACGGGGGCGATGTTGAAGTGGATGATCGCCACGATGTTAGGCGAGGACGGAGCCTAAAACGCCCATTTGTTTGGGTTCTCTGTGATGCAATCATGTTACGTAAAAATTGCATCCCGAAACTATGCAATTGAGGCGCACGTGGATTTCGCGAAGTCCACAACGGGGGCGATGTTGAAGTGGATGATCACCACGATGTTATGCGAGGACGGAGCCTAAAACTCTCATTTGTTTGGGTTCTCGGTGATGCAATCATGTTACGTAAAAATTGCATACCGAAACTATGCTATTGAGGCGCACGTGGATTTCGCGAAATCCACAACGGGGGCGATGTTTCAGTGGATGATCGCCACGATGTTAGGCGAGAAGGAGCCTAAAACGCCCATTTGTTTGGGGTATCACTGGGATGCAATCCTGTTACGTAAAAAATGCCTCCCGAATATATGACATTGAGGCGCAGGTGGATTTCGTGAAATCCGCAACGGGGGCGATGTTGAAGTGGATGATCGCCACGATGTTAGGCGAGGACGGAGCCTAAAACGCCCATTTGTTTGGGTTCACTGGGATGCAATCATGTTACGTAAAATAATACATCCCGTGACTATGCCATTAGGTGCACGTGGATTTCGTGAAATCCGCAACGGGGGCGATGTTGAAGTGGATGATCGCCACGATGTTAGGCGAGGTCGGAGCCAAAAACGCCCATTTGTTTGGGTTCACTGGAATGCAATCATGTTACGTAAAATAATACATCCCGAAACTATGCCATAAGGTGCAAGTGGATTTCGCGAATTCCGAAACGGGGGCGATGTTGAAGTGGATGATCGCCACTATGTTAGGCGAGGACGGAGCCTAAAACGCCCATTCGTTTGGGTTCTCTGTGATGCAATCATGTTACCTAAAAATTGCATCCCGAAACAATGCTATTGAGGCGCAAGTGGATTTCGTGAAATCGCAACGGGGTGATGTTGAAGTGGATGATCGCCACGATGTTAGGCGAGGACGGAGCCTAAAACGCCCATTTGTTTGGGTTCACTGGGATGCAATCATGTTACGTAAAATAATACATCCCGAAACTATGCCATAAGGTGCACGTGGATTTCGCGAAATCCGTTAACGGGGGCGATGTTGAACTGGATTATCGCCACGATGTTAGGCGAGGACGGAGCCCAAAACGCCCATTTGTTTGGGTTCTCTGTGATGCAATCATGTTACGTAAAATAATACATCCCGAAACTATGCCATAAGGTGCCCGTGGATTTAGCGAAATCCAAAACGGGGGCGATGTTGAAGTGGATGATCGCCACGATGTTCGGTGAGGATGGAGGCTAAAACGCCCATTTGCTTGGGTTCACTGGGATGTAATTATTTTACGTTAAAATGCTTCCCTAATCTATGACATTGAGGCGCACGTGGATTTCGTGAAATCCGCAACGGGGGCGATGTTGAAGTGGATGATCGCCACGGTGTTAGGCGAGGACGGAGCCTAAAACGCCCATTTGTCTGGGTGCACTGGGATGCAATCATGTTACGTAAAATTGCATCCCGAAACTATGCTATTGAGGCGCACGGGGATTTTTCGAAGTCCAAACGGGGGCGATGTTGAAGTGGATGATCGCCACGATGTTAGGCGAGGACGAGCCTAAAACGCCCATTTGTTTGGGTTCATTGGGATGTAATTATTTTACGTTAAAATGCTTCCCTAATCTATGTCATTGAGGCGCACGTGGATTTCGCGGCGTCCGAAACGGGGGCGATGTTGAAGTCGGTGGTCGCCACGATGATAGGCAAGGACGGTGCCTAAAACGCCCATTTGTTTGGGTTCACTGGGATGCAATCATTTTACGTAAAAATTGCATCCCGAAACTATGCTATAGAGGCGCACGTGTATTTCAAATAGTCCACAACGGGGGCGATGATGAAGTGGATGATCGCCACGATATTAGGTGAGGACGGAGCCTAAATCGCCCATTTTTTGGAGTTCACTGGGATGCAATCATGTTACGTAAAATAATACATCCCGTAACTATGCCATAATGTGCACGTGGATTTCGCGAAATCCGAAACGGGGGCGATGTTGAATTGGATGATTGCCACGATGTTAGGCTAGGACGGAGCCTAAAACGCCCATTTGTTTGGGTTCACTGGGATGCAATCATGTTACATAAAATAATACATCCCGAAACTATGCCATAAGGTGCACGTGGATTTCGCGAAATCCGTAACGCGGGCGATGTTGAAGTGGGTGATTGCCACGATGTTAGGCGAGGACGGAGCCTAAAACGCCCATTTGTTTGGGTTCTCTGTGATGCAATCATGTTACGTAAAAATTGCATCCCGAAACTATGCAATTGAGGCGCACGTGGATTTCGCGAAGTCCACAACGGGGGCGATGTTGAAGTGGATGGTCGCCACGATGTTAGGCGAGGACGGTGCCTAAAACGCCCACTTGTTTGGGTTCACTTGGATGCAATCCTGTTACGTAGTAAAATACATCCCGAAAATATGACATTGAGGCGCACGTGGATTTCTTGAAATCCGCAACAGGGGCGATGATGAAGTGGATGATCGCCACGATGTTAGGCGAGGACGGTGCCTAAAACGTCCATTTGTTTGGGATCACTTTGATGCAATCCTGTTACGTAAAAATTGCATCCCGAAAATATGACATTGAGGCTCAGGTGGTTTTCGTGAAATCCGCAACGGGGGTGATGTTGAAGTGGATGAACGCCACGATGTTAGGCGAGGACGGAGCCTAAAACGCCCATTTGTTTGGGTTCATTGGGATGCAATCATGTTACGTAAAATAATACATCCCGAAACTATGCCATAAAGTGCACGTGGATTTCGCGAAATCAATACGCGGGCGATGTTGAAGTGGGTGATTGCCACGATGTTAGGCGAGGACGGAGCCTAAAACTCCCATTTGTTTGGGTTCACTGGGATGTAATTATTTTACGTAAAAATGCCTCCCTAATCTATGTCATTTAGGCGCACATGGATTTCGCGAGGTCCGAAACGGGGGCGATGTTGAAGTGGATGGTCGCCACAATGTTAGGCGAGGACGGTGCCTGAAACGCCCATTTGTTTGGGTTCACTTTGATGCAATCCTGTTACGTAGTAAAATGCATCCCGAAAATATGACATTGAGGCGCACGTGGATTTCGTGAAATACACAACGGGGGCGATGTTGAAGTGGATGATCGCCACGATGTTAGGCGATGACGGTGCCTAAAACGCCCATTTGTTTGGGATCACTGGGATTCAATCCTGTTACGTAAAAATTGCATCCCGAAAATATGACCTTGAGGCGCAGGTGGATTTCGTGAAATCCGCAAGGGGGTGATGTTGAAGTGGATGATCGCCACGATGTTAGGCGAGGACGGAGCCTAAAACGCCCATTTGTTTGGGTTCTCTGTGATGGAATCATGTTACGTAAAAATTGCATCCCGAAACTATGCTATTGAGGCGCACGTGGATTTCGCGAAGTCCACAACGGGGGCGATGTTGAAGTGGATGATCGCCACGATGTTAGGCGAGGACGGAGCCTAAAACGCCCATTTGTTTGGGTTCACTGGCATGCAATCATGTTACGTAAAATAATACATCCCGAAACTATGCCAAAGGTGCACGTGGATTTCGCGAAATCAAAACGCGGGCGATGTTGAAGTGGGTGATTGCCACGATGTTAGGCGAGGACGGAGCCTAAAACGCCCATTTCTTTGCGTTCACTGGGATGTAATTATTTTACGTCAAAATGCTTCCCTAATCTATGTCATTTAGGCGCACGTGGATTTCGCGGGGTCCGAAACGGGGGCGATGTTGACGTGGATGGTCGCCACTATGTTAGGCGAGGACAGAGCCTAAAACGCCATTTTTTTGGTTCACTGGGGTGCAATCATGTTACGTAAAATAATACATCCCGAAACTATGCCATAAGGTGCACGTGGATTTCGCGAAATCCGTAGCGCGGGCGATGTTGAAGTGGGTGATTGCCACGATGTGAGGCCAGGACGGAGCCTAAAACGCCCATTTGTTTGGGTTCTCTGTGATGCAATCATGTTACGTAAAAATTGCATCCCGAAACTATGCTATTGAGGCGCACGTGGATTTCGCGAAGTCCACAACGGGGGCGATGTTGACGTGGATGGTCGCCACGATGTTAGGCGAGGACGGAGCCTAAAACGCCATTTTTTGGGTTCACTGGGATGCAATCTTGTTACGTAAAATAATACATCCCGAAACTATGCCATAAGGTGCACGTGGATTTCGCGAAATCCGTAACGGGGGCGATGTTGAAGTGGATGATCGCCACGATGTTAGGCGAGGACGGAGCCTAAAACGCCCTTTTGTTTGGGTTCACTGGGATGTAATTATTTTACGTTAAAATGCTTCCCTAATCTATGTCATTGAGGCGCACGTGGATTTCGCGAGGTCCGAAACGGGGGCGATGTTGAAGTGGATGGTCGCCACAATGTTAGGCGAGGACGGTGCCTAAAACGCCCATTTGTTTGGGTTCACTTGGATGCAATCCTGTTACGTAGTAAAATGCATCCCGAAAATATGACATTGAGGCGCACGTGGATTTCATGAAATCCGCAACGGGGGCGATGTTGAAGTGGATGATCGCCACGATGTTAGGCGAGGACGGTGCCTAAAACGCCCATTTTTTTGGGATCACTGGGATGCAATCCTGTTACGTAAAAATTGCATCCCGAAAATATGACATTGAGGCGCAGGTTGATTTCGTGAAATCCGCAACGGGGGTGATGTTGAAGTGGATGATCCCCACGCTGTTAGGCGAGGACGGAGCCTAAAACGCCCATTTGTATGGGTTCTCTGTGATGCAATCATGTTACCTAAAAATTGCATCCTGAAAGTATGCTATTGAGGCGCACGTGGATTTCGCGAAGTCCACAACGGGGGCGATGTTGAAGTGGATGATCGCCACGATGTTAGGCGAGGACGGAGCCTAAAACGCCCATTTGTTTGGGTTCTCTGTGATGCAATCATGTTACGTAAATATTGCATCCCGAAAGTATACTATTGAGGCGCACGTGGATTTCGCGAAGTCCACAACGGGGGCGGTGTTGAAGTGGATGATCGCCACGATGTTAGGCGAGGACGGAGCCTAAAACGCCCATTTGTTTGGCTTCACTGGGATGCAATCATGTTACGTAAAATAATACATCCCGAAACTATGCCATAAGGTGCACGTTGATTTCGCGAAATTTGAAACGGGGGCGATGTTGAAGTGGATGATCGCCACGATGTTAGGCGAGGACGGAGCCTAAAACGCCCATTTGTTTGGGTTCACTGGGATGCAATCATGTTACGTAGAAATTGCATCCCAAAGCTATGCTATTGAGGCGCATGTGGATTTCGAGAAGTCCACAATGGGGGCGATGTTGAAGTGGATGATCGCCACGATGTTAGGCGAGGACGGAGCCTAAAACGCCCATTTTTTGGGTTCACTGGGATGCAATCTTGTTACGTAAAATAATACATCCCGAAACTATGCCATAAGGTGAACGTGGATTTCGCAAAATCCGAAATGGGGGCGATGTTGAAGTGGGTGATCGCCACGATGGTAGGCGAGGACGGATCCTAAAACGCCCAATTGTTTGGGTTCTCTGTAATGCAATCATGTTACGTAAAAATTGCATCCCGAAGGTATGCTATTGAGGCGCACGTGGATTTCGCGAAGTCCACAACGGGGGCGATGTTGAAGTGGATGGTCGCCACGATGTTAGGCGAGGACGGAGCCTAAAACGCCCATTTGTTTGGGTTCACTGGGATGCAATCATGTTACGTAAAATAATAGATCCCGAAACTATGCCATAAGGTGCACGTGGATTTCTGGACGTCAGAACCGGGGGCGATGTTTAAGTGGATGATCGCCACGATCTTAGCAGAGGACGGAGCCTAAAACGCCCATTTTATGTGTTCCTCGTGACGCAACTATTTTGCGTTATCTACGTCTAAGGCATCGTAAAAAGAACGACGTATATGCCACCGTCGATTTCGTGAAGTCCCAAACGGGGCGAGGTTGATGTGGATGAACGGATGCTAGGCGAGACGCGTAGCATATAACGCACCTTTGAATGCGTTATCTTTGATGTTATTTTTCTAATTTATCAAACGCTCCTCAAGTCATCGCCGTAAATGCGATCGGAGATATCGTGAAATCAGTAACCGGGGCGATGTTGAAGTGGATGATCGCCACGATGTTAGGCGAGGACGGTGCCTAAAACGCCCATTTGTTTGTGTTCATTGGGATGCAATCATGTTACGTAAAAATTGCATCCCGAAACTAAGCTATTGAGGCGCACGTGGATTTCGAGAAGTCCACAACGGGGGCGATGTTGAAGGGGATGATCGCCACGATGTTAGGCGAGGACGGAGCCTAAAACGCCCATTTGTTTGGGTTCACTGGGATGCAATCCTGTTACGTAAAAAATGCCTCCCGAATATATGACATTGAGGCGCAGGTGGATTTCGTGACATCCGCGACGGGGGCGATGTTGAAGTGGATGATCGCCACGATGTTAGGCGAGGACGGAGCCTAAGACGCCCATTTGTTTGGGTTCACTGGGATGCAATCATGTTACGTAAAATAATACATCCCGTGACTATGCCATAAGGTGCACGTGGATTTCGTGAAATCCGCAACGGGGGCGATGTTGAAGTGGATGATCGCCACGATGTTAGGCGAGGACGGAGCCTAAAACGCCCATTTGTTTGGGTTCACTGGAATGCAATCATGTTACGTAAAATAATACATCCCGAAACTATGCCATAAGGTGCACGTGGATTTCGCGAATTCCGAAACGGGGGCGATGTTGAAGTGGATGATCGCCACTATGTTAGGCGAGGACGGAGCCTAAAACGCCCATTCGTTTGGGTTCTCTGTGATGCAATCATGTTACCTAAAAATTGCATCCCGAAACAATGCTATTGAGGCGCAGGTGGATTTCGTGAAATCGCAACGGGGTGATGTTTAAGTGGATGATCGCCACGATGTTAGGCGAGGACGGAGCCTAAAACGCCCATTTGTTTGGGTTCACTGGGATGCAATCATGTTACGTAAAATAATACATCCCGAAACTATGCCATAAGGTGCACGTGGATTTCGCGAAATCCGAAACGGGGGCGATGTTGAACTGGATGATCGCCACGATGTTAGGCGAGGACGGAGCCTAAAACGCCCATTTGTTTGAGTTCACTAGGATGCAATCATGTTACGTAAAAATTGCATCCCGAAACTATGCTATTGAGGCGCACGTGGATTTCGAGAATTCCACAACGGGGGCGATGTTGAAGGGGATGATCGCCACGATGTTAGGCGAGGACGGAGCCTAACCGCCCATTTGTTTGGGTTCTCTGTGATGCAATCATGTCACGTAAAATAATACATCCCGAAACTATGCCATAAGGTGCCCGTGGATTTAGCGAAATCCAAAACGGGGGCGATGTTGAAGTGGATGATCGCCACGATGTTCGGTGAGGATGGAGGCTAAAACGCCCATTTGCTTGGGTTCACTGGGATGTAATTATTTTACGTTAAAATGCTTCCCTAATTTATGTCATTGAGGCGCACGTGGTAATCGCGAGGTCCGAAACGGGGGCGATGTTTAAGTGGATGGTCGCCACGATGTTAGGCGAGGACGGTGCCTAAAACGCCCATTCGTTTGGGTTCACTTGGATGCAATCCTGTTACGTAGTAAAATGCATCCCGAAAATATGACATTGAGGCGCACGTGGATTTCGTGAAATCCGCAACGGGGGCGATGTTGAAGTGGATGATCGCCACGATGTTAGGCGAGGACGGAGCCTAAAACGCCCATTTGTCTGGGTGCACTGGGATGCAATCATGTTACGTAAAATTGCATCCCGAAACTATGCTATTGCGGCGCACGGGGATTTCCCGAAGTCCAAACGGGGGCGATGTTGAAGTGGATGATCGCCACGATGTTAGGCGAGGACGAGCCTAAAACGCCCATTTGTTTGGGTTCACTGGGATGTAATTATTTTACGTTAAAATGCTTCCCTAATCTATGTCATTGAGGCGCACGTGGATTTCGCGACGTCCGAAACGGGGGCGATGTTGAAGTCGATGGTCGCCACAATGTTAGGCGAGGACGGTGCCTGAAACGCCCATTTGTTTGGGTTCACTTTGATGCAATCCTGTTACGTAGTAGAATGCATCCCGAAAATATGACATTGAGGCGCACGTGGATTTCGTGAAATCCACAACGGGGGCGATGTTGAAGTGGATGATCGCCACGATGTTAGGCGATGACGGAGCCTAAAACGCCCATTTGTTTGGGTTCACTGGCATGCAATCATGTTACGTAAAATAATACATCCCGAAACTATGCCATAAGGTGCAAGTGGATTTCGCGAAATCAAAACGCGGGCGATGTTGAAGTGGATGAACGCCACGATGTTAGGCGAGGACGAGCCTAAAATGCCCATTTGTTTGGGTTCACTGGGATGTAATTATTTTACGTTAAAATGCTTCCCTAATCTATGTCATTGAGGCGCACGTGGATTTCGCGACGTCCGAAACGGGGGCGATGTTGAAGTCGATGGTCGCCACAATGTTAGGCGAGGACGGTGCCTAAAACGCCCATTTGTTTGGGTTCACTGGGATGCAATCATTTTACGTAAAAATTGCATCCCGAAACTATGCTATAGAGGCGCACGTGGATTTCAAATAGTCCACAAC
Source organism: Anabrus simplex (assembly GCF_040414725.1). Classification (NCBI taxonomy): domain Eukaryota; kingdom Metazoa; phylum Arthropoda; class Insecta; order Orthoptera; family Tettigoniidae; genus Anabrus; species Anabrus simplex. Next base: position 74,990,183 of record NC_090273.1, on the reverse strand, counting down.
GGGGGCGATGATGAAGTGGATGATCGCCACGATATTAGGTGAGGACGGAGCCTAAATCGCCCATTTTTTGGAGTTCACTGGGATGCAATCATGTTACGTAAAATAATACATCCCGTAACTATGCCATAATGTGCACGTGGATTTCGCGAAATCCGAAACGGGGGCGATGTTGAATTGGATGATTGCCACGATGTTAGGCGAGGACGGAGCCTAAAACGCCCATTTGTTTGGGTTCACTGGGATGCAATCATGTTACATAAAATAATACATCCCGAAACTATGCCATAAGGTGCACGTGGATTTCGCGAAATCCGTAACGCGGACGATGTTGAAGTGGGTGATTGCCACGATGTTAGGCGAGGACGGAGCGTAAAACGCCCATTTGTTTGGGTTCTCTGTGATGCAATCATGTTACGTAAAAATTGCATCCCGAAACTATGCTATTGAGGCGCACGTGGATTCCGCGAAGTCCACAACGGGGGCGATGTTGAAGTGGATGATCGCCACGATGTTAGGCGAGGACGGTGCCTAAAACGCCCACTTGTTTGGGTTCACTTGGATGCAATCCTGTTACGTAGTAAAATACATCCCGAAAATATGACATTGAGGCGCACGTGGATTTCTTGAAATCCGCAACAGGGGCGATGATGAAGTGCATGATCGCCACGATGTTAGGCGAGGACGGTGCCTAAAACGTCCATTTGTTTGGGATCACTTTGATGGAATCCTGTTACGTAAAAATTGCATCCCGAAAATATGACATTGGGGCGCAGGTGGATTTCGTGAAATCCGCAACGGGGGTGATGTTGAAGTGGATGATCGCCACGATGTTAGGCGAGGACGGAGCCTAAAACGCCCATTTGTTTGGGTTCTCTGTGATGGAATCATGTTACGTAGTAAAATGCATCCCGAAAATATGACATTGAGGCGCACGTGGATTTCGTGAAATCCACAAAGGGGCGATGTTGAAGTGGATGATCGCCACGATGTTAGGCGATGACGGTGCCTAAAACGCCCATTTGTTTGGGATCACCGGGATGCAATCCTGTTACGTAAAAATTGCATCCCGAAAATATGACCTTGAGGCGCAACTGGATTTCGTGAAATCCGCAAGGGGGGTGATGTTGAATTGGATGATCGCCACGATGTTAGGCGAGGACGGAGCCTAAAACGCCCATTTGTTTGGGTTCTCTGTGATGGAATCATGTTACGTAAAAATTGCATCCCGAAACTATGCAATTGAGGCGCACGTGGATTTCGCGAAGTCCACAACGGGGGCGATGTTGAAGTGGATGATCGCCACGATGTTAGGCGAGGACGGAGCCTAAAACGCCCATTTGTTTGGGTTCACTGGCATGCAATCATGTTACGTAAAATAATACATCCCGAAACTATGCCATAAGGTGCACGTGGATTTCGCGAAATCAAAACGCGGGCGATGTTGAAGTGGGTGATTGCCACGATGTTAGGCGAGGACGGAGCCTAAAACGCCCATTTGTTTGGGTTCACTGGGATGTAATTATTTTACGTTAAAATGCTTCCCTAATCTATGTCATTTAGGCGCACGTGGATTTCGCGGGGTCCGAAACGGGGGCGATGTTGACGTGGATGGTCGCCACGATGTTAGGCGAGGACGGAGCCGAAAACGCCACTTTTTTGGTTCACTGGGGTCCAATCATGTTACGTAAAATAATACATCCCGAAACTATGCCATAAGGTGCACGTGGATTTCGCGAAATCCGTAACGCGGGCGATGTTGAAGTGGGTGATTGCCACGATGTGAGGCCAGGACGGAGCCTAAAACGCCCATTTGTTTGGGTTCTCTGTGATGCAATTATGTTACGTAAAAATTGCATCCCGAAACTATGCTATTGAGGCGCACGTGGATTTCGCGAAGTCCACAACGGGGGCGATGTTGACGTGGATGGTCGCCAAGATGTTAGGCGAGGACGGAGCCTAAAACGCCATTTTTTGGGTTCACTGGGATGCAATCATGTTACGTAAAATAATACATCCCGAAACTATGCCATAAGGTGCACGTGGATTTCGCGAAATCCGTAACGGGGGCGATGTTGAAGTGGATGATCGCCACGATGTTAGGCGAGGACGGAGCCTAAAACGCCCTTTTGTTTGGGTTCGCTGGGATGTAATTATTTTACGTTAATATGCTTCCCTAATCTATGTCATTGAGGCGCACGTGGATTTCGCGAGGTCCGAAACGGGGGCGATGTTGAAGTGGATGGTCGCCACGATGTTAGGCGAGGACGGTGCCTAAAACGCCCATTTGTTTGGGTTCACTTGGATGCAATCCTGTTACGTAGTAAAATGCATCCCGAAAATATGACATTGAGGCGCACGTGGATTTCATGAAATCCGCAACGGGGGCGATGTTGAAGTGGATGATCGCCACGATGTTAGGCGAGGACGGTGCCTAAAACGCCCATTTTTTTGGGATCACTGGGATGCAATCCTGTTACGTAAAAATTGCATCCCGAAAATATGACATTGAGGCGCAGGTTGATTTCGTGAAATCCGCAACGGGGGTGATGTTGAAGTGGATGATCCCCACGCTGTTAGGCGAGGACGGAGCCTAAAACGCCCATTTGTATGGGTTCTCTGTGATGCAATCATGTTACCTAAAAATTGCATCCTGAAAGTATGCTATTGAGGCGCACGTGGATTTCGCGAAGTCCACAACGGGGGCGATGTTGAAGTGGATGATCGCCACGATCTTAGGCGAGGACGGAGCCTAAAACGCCCATTTGTTTGGGTTCTCTGTGATGCAATCATGTTACGTAAATATTGCATCCCGAAAGTATACTATTGAGGCGCACGTGGATTTCGCGAAGTCCACAACGGGGGCGGTGTTGAAGTGGATGATCGCCACGATGTTAGGCGAGGACGGAGCCTAAAACGCCCATTTGTTTGGGTTCACTGGGATGCAATCATGTTACGTAAAATAATACATCCCGAAACTATGCCATAAGGTGCACGTGGATTTCGCGAAATTTTAAACGGGGGCGATGTTGAAGTGGATGATCGCCACGATGTTAGGCGAGGACGGAGCCTAAAACGCCCATTTGTTTGGGTTCACTGGGATGCAATCATGTTACGTAGAAATTGCATCCCAAAACTATGCTATTGAGGCGCATGTGGTTTTCGAGAAGTCCACAATGGGGGCGATGTTGAAGTGGATGATCGCCACGATGTTAGGCGAGGACGGAGCCTAAAACGCCCATTTTTTGGGTTCATTGGGATGCAATCTTGTTACGTAAAATAATACATCCCGTAACTATGCCATAAGGTGAACGTGAATTTCGCAAAATCCGAAATGGGGGCGATGTTGAAGTGGGTGATCGCCACGATGGTAGGCGAGGACGGATCCTAAACGCCCAATTGTTTGGGTTCTCTGTGATGCAATCATGTTACGTAAAAATTGCATCCCGAAAGTATGCTATTGAGGCGTACGTGGATTTCGCGAAGTCCACAACGGGGGCGATGTTGAAGTGGATGGTCGCCACGATGTTAGGCGAGGACGGAGCTTAAAACGCCCATTTGTTTGGGTTCACTGGGATGCAATCATGTTACGTAAAATAATACATCCCGTAACTACGCCATAAGGTGCACGTGGATTTCGCGAAATCCGAATCGGGGGCGATGTTGAATTGGATGATCGCCACGATGTTAGGCGAGGACGGAGCCTAAAACGCCCATTTGTTTGGGTTCACTGGGATGCAATCATGTTACGTAAAATAATACATCCCGAAACTATGCCATAAGGTGCACGTGGATTTCTGGACGTCAGAACCGGGGGCGATGTTTAAGTGGATGATCGCCACGATCTTAGCAGAGGACCGAGCCTAAAACGCCCATTTTATGTCTTCCTCGTGACGCAACTATTTTGCGTTATCTACGTCTAAGGCATCGTAAAAAGAACGACGTATATGCCACCGTCGATTTCGTGAAGTCCCAAACGGGGCGAGGTTGATGTGGATGAACGGATGCTAGGCGAGACGCGTAGCATAAAACGCACGTTTGAATGCGTTATCATTGATGTTATTTTTCTAATTTATCAAACGCTCCTCAAGTCATCGCCGTAAATGCGATCGGAGATATCGTGAAATCAGTAACCGGGGCGATGTTGAAGTGGATGATCGCCACGATGTTAGGCGAGGACGGTGCCTAAAACGCCCATTTGTTTGTGTTCATTGGGATGCAATCATGTTACGTAAAAATTGCATCCCGAAACTAAGCTATTGAGGCGCACGTGGATTTCGAGAAGTCCACAACGGGGGCGATGTTGAAGGGGATGATCGCCACGATGTTAGGCGAGGACGGAGCCTAAAACGCCCATTTGTTTGGGTTCACTGGGATGCAATCATGTTACGTAAAATAATACATCCCGAAACTATGCCATAAGGTGCACGTGGATTTCGCGAAATCCGAAACGGGGGCGATGTTGAAGTGCGTGATTGCCACGATGTTAGGCGAGGACGGAGCCTAAAACGCCCATTTGTTTGGGTTCTCTGTGATGCAATCATGTTACGTAAAAATTGCATCCCGAAACTATGCTACTGAGGCGCACGTGGATTTCGCGAAGTCCACAACGGGGGCGATGTTGAAGTGGATGGTCGATACGATGTTAGGCGAGGACGGAGCCTAAAACGGCCATTTTTTGGGTTCACTGGGATGCAATCATGTTACGTAGTAAAATGCATCCCGAAAATATGACATTGAGGCGCACGTGGATTTCGTGAAATCCGCAACGGGGGCGATGTTGAAGTGGATGATCGCCACGATGTTAGGCGAGGACGGAGCCTAAAACGCCCATCTGTTTGGGTTAACTTGGATGCAATCCTGTTACGTAGTAAAATGCATCCCGAAAATATGACATTGAGGCGCACGTGGATTTCGTGAAATCCGCAACGGGGGTGATGTTGAAGTGGATGATCGCCACGATGTTAGGCGAGGACGGAGCCTAAAACGCCCATTTTTTTGGGTTCACTGGGATGCAATCATGTTACGTAAAATAATACATCCCGAAACTATGCCATAAGATGCACGTGGATTTCGCGAAATACGAAACGGGGGCGATGTTGAAGTGGATAATCGCCACGATGTTAGGCGAGGACGGAGCCTAAAACGCCCATTTGTTTGGGTTCTCTGTGATGCAATCATGTTACGTAAAAATTGCATCCCGAAACTGTGCTTTTGAGGCGCACGTGGATTTTGCGAAGTCCACAACGGGGGCGATCTTGAAGTGGATGATCGCCACGATGTTAGGCGAGAACGGAGCCCAAAACGCCCATTTGTTTGGGTTCAGTGGGATGCAATTGTGTTAGGTTGAAACATGCATCCCAAATGTATGTCATTGCTGTGCACGTGGATTTCGCGAAGTCCGAACCGGGGGCGATGTTGAAGTGGATGATCGCCACAATGTTAGGCGAGGACGGAGCCTAAAACGCCCATTTTTTGGGTTCACTGTAATGCAATAATGTTACGTTAAAAAATGTTCCCAAATCTATGTCATTGAGGCGCACGTGGATTTCGCAAAGTCCTAAACGGGTGCGATGTTCAGTTTGATGATCGCCACGCTGTTAGGCGAGGACGGAGCCTAAAACGCCCATTTGTTTGTGTTCACTGGGATGCAATCATGTTACATCAAAAAATGTATCCGAATATTATTCCATTGTGGTGCACGTGGATTGCGCGAAGTCCGAAACGGGGGCGAAGTTGAGGTGGATGATCGCCACGATTATAGGCGAGGACGGAGCCTAAAACGCATTTTTTGTGTTCGTGGGATGTAATTATTTTACGCTTAAAAGTGCATCACAAGACTATGGCATATTGGGGCACGTTGATTTAGCGAATACCGAAAGGCGTTCGGGGGTGAAGTGGATGATCCGCACGATGTTAGCGCGAGGACAGATCCTAAACCGACCAATTTTTGGGTCCTCCGCGACGCAACGATTTTGCGTTATCTACGAGTAAGGCATCGAAAAAGCAACGCCGTAAATGCCACAGACGATTTCGTGAAGTACCAAACGGGGGCGATTTTGATGTGGATGGTCGCCACGATGTTAGGCGAGAACGGAGCCTAAAACGCCCATTTGTTTGGGTTCATTGGGATGCAATCATGTTACGTAAAATAATACATCCCGAAACTATGCCATAAGATGCACGTGGATTTCGCGAAATCAAAACGCGGGCGATGTTGAAGTGGGTGATTGCCACGATGTTAGGCGAGGACGGAGCCTAAAACGCCCATTTATTTGGGTTCACTGGGATGTAATTATTTTACGTTAAAATGCTTCCCTAATCTATGTCATTTAGGCGCACGTGGATTTCGCGAGGTCCGAAACGGGGGCGATGTTGAAGTGGATGGTCGCCACAATGTTAGGCGAGGACGGTGCCTGAAACGCCCATTTGTTTGGGTTCACTTTGATGCAATCCTGTTACGTAGTAAAATGCATCCCGAAAATATGACATTGAGGCGCACGTGGATTTCGTGAAATCCACAACGGGGGCGATGTTGAAGTGGATGATCGCCACGATGTTAGGCGATGACGGTGCTTAAAACGCCCATTTGTTTGGGATCACTGGGATGCAATCCTGTTACGTAAAAATTGCATCCCGAAAATATGACCTTGAGGCGCAGGTGGATTTCGTGAAATCCGCAAGGGGGGTGATGCTGAAGTGGATGATCGCCACGATGTTAGGCGAGGACGGAGCCTAAAACGCCCATTTGTTTGGGTTCTCTGTGATGCAATCATGTTACGTAAAAATTGCATCCCGAAACTATGCAATTGAGGCGCACGTGGATTTCGCGAAGTCCACAACGGGGCGATGTTGAAGTGGATGATCGCCACGATGTTAGGCGAGGACGGAGCCTAAAACGCCCATTTGTTTGGGTTCACTGGCATGCAATCATGTTACGTAAAATAATACATCCCGAAACTATGCCATAAGGTGCACGTGGATTTCGCGAAATCAAAACGCGGGCGATGTTGAAGTGGGTGATTGCCACGATGTTAGGCGAGGACGGAGCCTAAAACGCCCATTTGTTTGGGTTCACTGGGATGTAATTATTTTACGTTAAAATGCTTCCCTAATCTATGTCATTTAGGCGCACGTGGATTTCGCGAGGTCCGAAACGGGGGCGATGTTGACGTGGATGGTCGCCACGATGTTAGGCGAGGACGGAGCCTAAAACGCCATTTTTTGGGTTCACTGGGATGCAATCATGTTACGTAAAATAATACATCCCGAAACTATGCCATAAGTTGCACGTGGATTTCGCGAAATCCGTAACGGGGGCGATGTTGAAGTGGATGATCGCCACGATGTTAGGCGAGGACGGAGCCTAAAACGCCCTTTTGTTTGGGTTCTCTTAGATGCAATCATGTTACGTAAAAATTGCATCCCGAAACTATGCTATTGAGGCGCACGTGGATTTCGCGAAGTCCACAACGGGGGCGATGTTGAAGTGAATGATCGCCACGATGTTAGGCGAGGACGGAGCCTAAAACGCCATTTTTTGGGTTCACTGGGAAGCAATCATGTTACGTAAAATAATACATCCCGAAACTATGCCATAAGGTGCACGTGGATTTCGCGAAATCCGTAACGGGGGCGATGTTGAAGTGGATGATCGCCACGATGTTAGGCGAGGACGGAGCCTAAAACGCCCTTTTGTTTGGGTTCACTGGGATGTAATTATTTTACGTTAAAATGCTTCCCTAATCTATGTCATTGAGGCGCACGTGGATTTCGCGAGGTCCGAAACGGGGGCGATGTTGAAGTGGATGGTCGCCACGATGTTAGGCGAGGACGGTGCCTAAAACGCCCATTTGTTTGGGTTCACTTGGATGCAATCCTGTTACGTAGTAAAATGCATCCCGAAAATATGACATTGAGGCGCACGTGGATTTCATGAAATCCGCAACGGGGGCGATGTTGAAGTGGATGATCGCCACGATGTTAGGCGAGGACGGTGCCTAAAACGCCCATTTGTTTGGGATCACTGGGATGCAATCCTGTTACGTAAAAATTGCATCCCGAAAATATGACATTGAGGCGCAGGTTGATTTCGTGAAATCCGCAACGTGGGTGATGTTGAAGTGGATGATCCCCACGCTGTTAGGCGAGGACGGAGCCTAAAACGCCCATTTGTATGGGTTCTCTGTGATGCAATCATGTTACCTAAAAATTGCATCCTGAAAGTATGCTATTGAGGCGCACGTGGATTTCGCGAAGTCCACAACGGGGGCGATGTTGAAGTGGATGATCGCCACGATGTTAGGCGAGGACGGAGCCTAAAACGCCCATTTGTTTGGGTTCTCTGTGATGCAATCATGTTACGTAAATATTGCATCCCGAAACTATACTATTGAGGCGCACGTGGATTTCGCGAAGTCCACAACGGGGGCGGTGTTGAAGTGGATGATCGCCACGATGTTAGGCGAGGACGGAGCCTAAAACGCCCATTTGTTTGGGTTCACTGGGATGCAATCATGTTACGTAAAATAATACATCCCGAAACTTAGCCATAAGGTGCACGTGGATTTCGCGAAATTTGAAACGGGGGCGATGTTGAAGTGGATGATCGCCACGATGTTAGGCGAGGACTGAGCCTAAAACGCCCATTTGTTTGGGTTCACTGGGATGCAATCATGTTACGTAGAAATTGCATCCCAAAACTATGTTATTGAGGCGCATGTGGATTTCGAGAAGTCCACAATGGGGGCGATGTTGAAGTGGATGATCGCCACGATGTTAGGCGAGGACGGAGCCTAAAACGCCCATTTTTTGGGTTCACTGGGATGCAATCTTGTTACGTAAAATAATACATCCCGAAACTATGCCATAAGGTGCACGTGGATTTCGCGAAATCCGTAACGGGGGCGATGTTGAAGTGGATAATCGCCACGATGTTAGGCGAGGACGGAGCCTAAAACGCCCTTTTGTTTGGGTTCACTGGGATGTAATTATTTTACGTTAAAATGCTTCCCTAATCTATGTCATTGAGGCGCACGTGGATTTCGCGAGGTCCGAGACGGGAGCGATGTTGAAGTGGATGGTCGCCACGATGTTAGGCGAGGACGGTGCCTAAAACGCCCATTTGTTTGGGTTCACTTGGATGCAATCCTGTTACGTAGTAAAATGCATCCCGAAAATATGACATTGAGGCGTACGTGGATTTCATGAAATCCGCAACGGGGGCGATGTTGAAGTGGATGATCGCCACGATGTTAGGCGAGGACGGTGCCTAAAACGCCCATTTGTTTGGGATCACTGGGATGCAATCCTGTTACATAAAAATTGCATCCCGAAAATATGACATTGAGGCGCAGGTTGATTTCGTGAAATCCGCAACGGGGGTGATGTTGAAGTGGATGATCCCCACGCTGTTAGGCGAGGACGGAGCCTAAAACGCCCATTTGTATGGGTTCTCTGTGATGCAATCATGTTACCTAAAAATTGCATCCTGAAAGTATGCTATTGAGGCGCACGTGGATTTCGCGAAGTCCACAACGGGGGCGATGTTGAAGTGGATGATCGCCACGATGTTAGGCGAGGACGGAGCCTAAAACGCCCATTTGTTTGGGTTCTCTGTGATGCAATCCTGTTACGTAATAAAATGCATCCCCAATATATGACATTGAGGCGCACGTGGTTTTCGTGAAATCCGCAACGGGGGCGATCTTGAAGTGGATGATCGCCACGATGTTAGGCGAGGACGCAGCCTAGAACGCCAATTTGTTTGGGTTCACTGCGATGCAACAATGTTAGGTTAAAAAAATCCCAAATATATGTCATAGAGCCGCACGTGGATTTCGCGAAGTCCGAAACGGGGGCGATGTTGAAGTGGATGATCGCCACGATGTTAGGCGAGGACGGAGCCTAAAACGCCCAATTGTTTGGGTTCACTGAGATGCAATAATGTAAGGTTAAAAAAAATTCCCAAATATATGTCATTGAGGCGCACGTGGATTTCGCGAAGTCCAAAACGGGGGCGATGTTGAAGTGGATGATCGCCACGATGTTAGGCGAGGACGGAGCCTAAAACGCCCATTTGTTTGGGTTCACTGGGATGCTATTATTTTACGTTAGTAAATGCATCCCAAATCATTGTCGTTGGGCCGCACGTGGATTTCGCGAGCTCCGAAACGGGGGCGATGTTGAAGTGGATGCTCTCCACGATGTTAGGCGAGGACGGTGCCTAAAACTCCCATTTGTTTGGGTTCACTGAGATGCAATCATGTTACGTAATAAAATGCATCCCCAATATATGACATTGAGGCGCACGTGGTTTTCGTGAAATCCGCAACGGGGGCGATCTTGAAGTGGATGATCGCCACGATGTTAGGCGAGGACGCAGCCTAAAACGCCAATTTGTTTGGGTTCACTGCGATGCAACAATGTTAGTTTAAAAAAAATCCCAAATATATGTCATTGAGGCGCACGTGGATTTCGCGAAGTCCGAAACGGGGGCGATGTTGAAGTGGATGATCGCCAAGATGCTAGGCGAGGACGGAGCCTAAAGCGCCCAATTGTTTGGGTTCACTGAGATGCAATAATGTTAGGTTAAAAAAATTCCCAAATATATGTCATTGAGGCGCACGTGGATTTCGCGAAGTCCAAAACGGGGGCGATGTTGAAGTGGATGATCGCCACGATGTTAGTCGAGGACAGCGCCAAAAACGCCAATTTGTTTGGGTTCACTGGGATGCAATTAATAACGGTAAAATGCATCCCAAATCTATGTCATTGAGGCGCACGTGGATTTCGCGAAGTTCGAAACGGGGGCGATGTTGAAGTGGATGATCGCCACGATGTTAGCGGAGGACGGAGCCTAAAACGGCAATTTGTTTGTGTTCACTGGGATGCAATCATGTTACATCAAAAAATGTATCCAAAACGTATTCCATTGTGGTGCACGAGGAGTGCGCGAAGTCCGAAACGGGGGCTATGAAGTGGTTGATCGCCACGATTATAGGCGAGGACGGAGCCTAAAACGCCTTTTTTGTGTTCATGCGATGTAATTATTTTACGTTAAAAATTGCATCACAAAATTATGCCAATTTTGGGGCACGTCGATATAGCCAAATCCGAAAATTTGCGATGGTGACGTGGATGATCGGCACGATGTTTTAGCCCGAGGACAGATCCTAAACCACCCATTTTTTGGGGGTTCTCCGTCACGCAACTATTTTGTGTTATCTACGAGTAAGGCATCGAAAAAGCAACGCCGTAAATGCCACCGACAATTTCGTGAAGTCCCAAACGGGGGCGATGTTGATGTGGATGTTCGCCACGATGTTAGGCGAGGACGGAGCCTAAAACGCCCAATTGTTTGGGTTCACTGAGATGCAATAATGTTAGGTTAAAAAAATTCCTAAATATATGTCATTGAGGCGCACGTGGATTTCGCGAAGTCCGAAACGGGGGCGATGTTGAAGTGGATGATCGCCAAGATGTTAGGCGAGGACGGAGCATAAAACGCCCATTTGTTTGGGTTCACTGGGATGCAATAATGTTAGGTTTAAAAAATTCCCAAATATATGTCATTGAGGCGCACGTTTATTTCGCGAAGTCCGAAACGGGGGCGATGTTGATGTGGATGATCGCCACGATGTTAGGCGAGGACGGAGCCTAAAACGCCCATTTGTTTGGGTTCACTGGGATGCAATTATTTAACGTTAAAGAATGCATCCCAAATCTATGTCATTGAGGCGCACGTGAATTTCGCGAGTTCCGAAACGGGGGCGATGTTGATGTGGATGATCGCCACGATGTTAGGCGAGGACGGAGCCTAAAACACCCATTTTTTGGGTTCATGGGATGTAATTATTTTACGTTAAAAAGTGCATCACAAAAATTATGCCATTTTGGGGCACGTTGAAAATAGCCAAATCCGAGAATGGGCTATGATGAAATGGATGATCGGCACGATGTTAGCCCGAGGACAGACCCTAAACCGCCCATTTTTTGTGTTCTTCGTGACACAATTATTTTGCGTTATCTACATGTAAGGCATCGTAAGAAGAACGCCGTATATGCCACCGACGATTTCCTGAAGTCCCAAACGGGAGTGATGTTGATGTGGATGAACGCCACGATGCTAGGCGAGACGCGTAGCGTAAAACGCACATTGAATGGGTTATCATTGATGTTATTTCTCTAATTTATCAACTGCCTCCTCAAGCCATCGCCGTAAATGCGATCGTAGATATCGTGAAATCCGAAACCAGGACGATGTTGAAGTGGATGATCGCCACGATGTTAGGCGAGGACGGAGCCTAAAACGCCCATTTGTTTGGGTTCACTGGGATGCTATTATTTTACGTTAGTAAATGCATCCCAAATCATTGTCGTTGGGCCGCACGTGGATTTCGCGAGCTCCGAAACGGGAGCGATGTTGAACTGGATGCTCTCCACGATGTTAGGCGAGGACGGTGCCTAAAACTCCCATTTGTTTGGGTTCACTGAGATGCAATCATGTTACGTAATAAAATGCATCCCCAATATATGACATTGAGGCGCACGTGGTTTTCGTAAAATCCGCAACGGGGGCGATCTTGAAGTGGATGATCGCCACGATGTTAGGCGAGGACGGAGCCTAGAACGCCAATTTGATTGGGTTCACTGCGATGCAATAATGTTAGGTTAAAAAAATCCCAAATATATGTCATTGAGGCGCACGTGGATTTCGCGAAGTCCGAAACGGGGGCGATGGTGAAGTGGATGATCGCCACGATGTTAGGCGAGGACGGAGCCTAAAACGCCCAATTGTTTGGGTTCACTGAGATGCAATAATGTTAGGTTAAAAAAATTCCCAAATATATGTCATTGAGGCGCACGTGGATTTCGCGAAGTCCGAAACGGGGGCGATGTTGAAGTGGATGATCGCCAAGATGTTAGGCGAGGACGGAGCCTAAAACGCCCATTTGCTTGGGTTCACTTGAATGCAATTATTTAACGTTAAAGAATGCATCCCAAATCTATGTCATTGAGGCGCACGTGGATTTGGAGAAGTTGGAAACGGGAGCGGTGATAAAGTGGATGTTCGCCACGATGTTAGACGAGGACAGCGCCAAAAACGCCAATTTGTTTGGTTTCTTTGGGATGCAAGAATGATACGTAAAAAGGTGCATCCCGATACTATGCCTTTGAGGCGCACGTGGTTTTCGTGAAATCCGCAACGGGGGCGATGTTGAAGTGGATGATCGCCACGATGTTAGGCGAGGACGGAGCCTAAAGCGCCCATTTGTTTGGGTTCACTGGGATGCAATAATGTTAGGTTTAAAAAATTCGCAAATATATGTCATTGAGGCGCACGTTTATTTCGCGAAGTCCGAAACGGGGGCGATGTTGAAGTGGATGATCGCCACGATGTTAGGCGAGGACGGAGCGTAAAACGCCCATTTAATTGGGTTCACTGGGATGCAATCATGTTACGTAAAAAAATGAATCCCGAAACTATGCCATAAGGCGCACGTGGATTTCGCGAAATCCGAAACGGGGGCGATGTTGAAGTGGATGATCGCCACGATGTTAGGCGAGGACGGAGCCTAAAACGCCCATTTGTTTGCGTTCACTGGGATGCAATCATGTTACGTCAAAAAATGCATCCCGAAACTATGCCTTAAGGCGCACGTGGATTACGCGAAGTCCGAAACGGGGGCGACGTTGAAGTGCATGGTCGCCAAGATTTTAGGCAAGGACGGAGCCTAAAACGCCCATTTGTTTGGGTTCACTGGGATGCAATTAATTTACGTTATAAAATGCCTCCCAAATCTATGTCATTGAGGCGCACGTGGTTTCCGCGAGGTCGGAAATGGGTGCGATGTTGAAGTGGATGGTCGCCACGATGTTAGGCGAGGACGGAGCCTAAAACGCCCATTTGCTGTAAACTGTAATGCACTTACTTTGCGTTATAAAGCTGAATACTCAAAACAACTCCGTAAGGGCAAACGAATACTTCACATGATCTTAAATGGAAATGCTGAAATGGATCATCGCTACGGTGTTATGCGATGTCGAAGCCTAAAGCGTCCATTTCTATGGGTTTACTTGGATGCAATCATGTTACCTTAAAAAAGCATCCCAAAACTACGCCATTGAGGCGCACATGGATTTCGCGAAGTCAGTAACGGGGGCGATGTTGAAGTGGATGGTCGCCACGCTGTTAGGCGAGGACGGAGCCTAAAACGCACATTTGTTTGTGTACACTGGGATGCAATCATGTTACTTTAAAAAAATGTGTCCAATAAGTATTCCATTGTGGTGCACGTGGATTGCGCGAAGACCGAAACTGGGGCGATGTTGAAGTGGATGATCGCCACGATGTTAGGCGAGGACGGAGCCTAAAACACCCATTTTTTGGGTTCATGGGATGTAATTATTTTACGTTAAAAAGTGCATCACAAAAATTATGCCATTTTGGGGCACGTTGAAAATAGCCAAATCCGAGAATGGGCGATGATGAAATGGATGATCGGCACGATGTTAGCCCGAGGACAGATCCTAAACAGCCCATTTTTTGTGTTCTTCGTGACGCAACTATTTTGCGTTATATACGTGTAAGGCATCGTAAAAAGAACGCCGTATATGCCACCGACGATTTCCTGAAGTCCCAAACGGGAGTGATGTTGATGTGGATGAACGCCACGATGCTAGGCGAGACGCGTAGCGTAGAACGCACCTTGAATGGGTTATCATTGATGTTATTTCTCTAATTTATCAACTGCCTCCTCAAGCCATCGCCGTAAATGCGATCGTAGATATCGTGAAATCCGAAACCAGGGCGATGATGAAGTGGATGATCGCCACGATGTTAGGCGAGGACGGAGCCTAAAACGCCCATTTGTTTGGGTTCACTGGGATGCAATTAATTTACGTTAAAAAATGCCTCCCAAATCTATGTCATTGAGGCGCACGTGGTTTCCGCGAGGTCGGAAATGGGGGCGATGTTGAAGTGGATGTTCGCCACGATGTTAGGCGAGGACGGTGCCTAAAACGCCCATCTGCTTGGATTCACTGGGATGCAATCATGTTACCTAATAACATGCACCCCGAAACTATGCCATTGAGGCGCATGTGGATTTCGTGAAATCAGCAACGGGGGCGATGTTGAAGTGGATAGTCGCCACGATGTTAGGCGAGGACGGAGCCTAAAACGCCCATTTGCTGTTAACTGTAATGCACGTACTTTGCGTTATAAAGCTGAATACTCAAAACAACTCCGTAAGGGCAAACGAATACTTCACATGATCTTAAATGGAAATGCTGAAATGGATCATGGTTACGGTGTTATGCGATGTCGAATCCTAAAGCGTCCATTTCTATGGGTTTACTTGGATGCAATCATGTTACCTTAAAAATGCATCCCAAAACTACGCCATTGAGACGCACGTGGATTTCGCGAAGTCAGAAACGGGGGCGGTGTTGAAGTGGATGGTCGCCACGCTGTTAGGCGAGGACGGAGCCTAAAACGCACATTTGTTTGGGTTCACTGGGATGCAATCATGTTACATTAAAAAAATGTATCCAAAAAGTATTCCATTGTGGTGCACGTGGATTGCGCGAAGACCGAAACTGGGGCGATGTTGAAGTGGATGACCGCCACGATTTTAGGCGAGGACGGAGCCAAAAACGCCTTTTTTGGGTTCATGGCATGTAATTATTCTACGTTTGCACGTGCATCACAAGACTATGACATTTTGGGGCACGTTGATTTAGCGGAATCCGAAAAGCGTGCGATGGTGAAGTGGATGATCGGCACGACGTTAGTGCGAGGACAGATCCTAAACCGCCCATTTTTTGGGTTCTCCGTGACGGAACTATTTTGCTCTATCTACGAGTAAGGCATCGAAAAAGCAACGCATAATTGCCACCGACGATTTCGTGAACTCCCAAACGGGGCCGATGTTGATATGGATGATCGCCACGATGTTAGGCGAGACACGTAGCATAAAACGAACCTTTGAATGGGTTCTTCCTGATGCTATTTTTTATTCATAAAATGCCTCCTCAAGGCAACGCCGTAAATGCGATCCAAGATATCGTGAAACCCGAAAGGCGCGTAGCTGAACTGGACGATCACCACGATATTGGGCGAGGACGGAGGCTAAAACCGTCCATTCCTTTGTTAACTGCATTGCCGTTATTTTGCGTTATAAAGCTGAATACTCAAAACAACTCCTAAGGGAGAAAGAATATGTCACAGGACCAGACATGGAAATGCTGATATGGACCATCGCTACGGTGTTAGGCGAGGTCAAAGCCTAAAACGTCCATTTCTATTGGTTCACTGGGATGCAATCATCTTACGTTAAAAATGCATCCCAAAATTACGATATTGAGGCGCACGTGGATTTCGCGAAGTCCGAAACGGGGGCGATGTTGAAGTGGATGGTCGCCACGATGTTAGGCGAGGACGGAGCCTAAAACGCCCATTTGTTTGGGTTCACTGCGATGCAATCATGTTACGTTAAAAATGCATCCCAAAACTACGCCATTGAGGCGCACGTGGATTTCGCGAAGTCCGAGCCGGGAGTGATCTTGAAGTGGATGAATGCCACGATGTTGGGAGAGGACAGATTCTAAACCGCCTTTTTTCTTGGTTCTCCATGACGCAACAATTTTGCGTTACCTACATGTAAGGCATCGAAAAAGCAAAGTCGTAAATACGACCGACGATTTCCTGAAGTCCCAAGCGGGGGCATTGTTGATGTGGATGGTCGCCACGATGTTAGGCGTGGACGGAGCCTAAACCGTCCATTTGTTTGTTAACTGTAATGCACTTATTTTGCGTTATATATCTGAATACTCAAAACAACTCCATAAGGGCAAACGAATATTTCACGGGATCAGAAATGGACATGCTGAAATGGACCATCGCTACGGTGTTAGGCGAGGTCGAAGCCTAAAACGCCCATTTGTTTGGGTTCACTGGGATGCAATTATGTTACATTAAAATATGCATCCCAAGTGTATGTCATTGAGGCGCACGTGGATTTCGCGAAGTCCGAAACGTGGGCGATGTTGAAGTGGATGGTCGGCACGATGTTAGGCGAGGACTGAGCCTAAGACGCCCATTTGTTTGGGTTCACTGGGATGGCACCATGTTACGTAAAAAAATGCATTCCGAAACGATGCCATTGAGGCGCACGTGGATTTCGCCAAGTCCGCATCGCGGTAGATGTTGAAGTGGATGATCGCCACGATGTTAGGCCAGAACTTAGCCTAAACCGCCAATTTTTGGGGGGTTCTCCGAGACGCAATTATTTTTTTGGTTATGCACGAGTAACGCATCCTCAAAGCAACGCCGTAAATGCCACCGATGATTTCGTGAACTGCCAAACGGGGGCGATGTTGATATGGATGATCGCCACGATTTTAGGCGAGACACGTAGCATAAACGCACCTTTGAATGGATTCTCCCTGATGCTATTTTTTACTTTATAAAATGCCTCCTCAAGGCAACGCCGTAAATATGATCCGAGATATCGTGAAATCCGACCGGTGCGTAGCTGAAGTGGACGATTACCACGATATTGGGCAAGGACGGAGCCTAAAACCGTCCATTCCTTTGTTAATTGTAATGCAGTTATTTTGCGTTATAAAGCTGAATTCTCAAAACAAGTCCATAAGAGAATAAGAATATTTAACAGGATCAGAAATGGAAATGCTGAAATTGACAATCGCTACGGTGTTAGGCGAGGTCGAAGTCCAAAACGCCCATTTGTTTCGGTTCACTGGGATGCAATTATGTTACGTTAAAAAATGCTCCAAAATCTATGTCATTGAGGCGCACGTGGATTTCGCGAAGTCCGTAACGGGGGCGATGTTGAAGTGGATGATCGCCACGATGTCAGGCGAGGACGGAGCCTAAAACTCCCATTTGTTTGGGTTCACTGGGATGCAACCATGTTACGTTAAAAATGCATTCCAAAACTACGCCATTGAGGCGCACTTGGATTTCGCGAAGTCCAGAACGGGGGCGATGTTGGAGAGGATGGTCGCCACGATGTTAGGCGAGGACGGAACCAACACCTCCCTTTTGTTTGGGTTCACTGGGATGCAAGTATGTTACGTTAAAAGATGCATCCCAACACTATACCTTTGAGGCGCACGTAGAATTCGCGCTGTCCTAAATGATGTCGATGTTCAATTGGATGACCGCCACGCGTTTAGGCGGGGACGGAGCCTAAAACGCCCATTTGTTTCTGTTCACTTGGAGGCAATCATATTACGTTATAAATGCACCCCAAAACTATGGTAATGAGCGCACGTGGATTCCGTAAGGTCCGAAACGGGGCGGTGTAGAAGTAGATGATCGCCATGTTGTAGGCGAATTCGATGCCTCAAACGCCCATTTAGTTGGCTTCACTGTGATGCAATCATGTTACGTAAAAAATGCATCCCGAAACTATGTCGTTGTGGCGCACGTGGATTTCGCAAAGTCCTCAACGGGGGCGATGTTGAAGGGGATGGTCGCCACAATGTTAGGCGGGGACGGATCCTAAAACGCCCATTTGTCTCTCTTCACTGGGATGCAATCATGTTACGTTATAAATGCATCGCAAAACTATGGTACTGAAGCGCACGTGGATTCCGTGAGGTCCGAAACGGGGGCGGTGTTGAAGTAGGTGATCGCCTCGTAGTTAGTCGAGGTCGAAGCCTATAACGCCCATTTAGTTGGCTTAACTGGGATGCAATCATGTTACGTTAAAAATGGATCCCAAAACTACGCTATTGAGGCGCACGTGGATTTCGCGAAGTGCGAAACGGGGGCGATGTTGAAGTGGATGTTAGCCACGATGTTAGGCGAGGACGGAGCCTAAAACGCCCATTTGTTTGGATCCACTGGGATGCAATCATGTTACGTTATAAATGCATTCCTAAACTACGCCATTGAGGCGCACTTGGATTTCGCGAAGTCCAGAACGGGGGCGATGTTGGAGAGGATGGTCGCCACGATGTTAGGCGAGGACGGAACCAACAACGCCCTTTTGTTTGGGTTCACTGGGATGCAATCAAGTTACGTAAAATAATGCATTCCGAAATTATGCCATTGTGGCGCACGTGGATTTCGCGAAGTCCGCAACGGGGGCGATGTTGAAGTGGATGATCGCCACGATTTTAGGCGAGGACGGATCCTAAACCGCCCATTTTTTGGGTTCTACGTGACGCAAATAT
Organism: Anabrus simplex; assembly: GCF_040414725.1. Lineage (NCBI taxonomy): Eukaryota > Metazoa > Arthropoda > Insecta > Orthoptera > Tettigoniidae > Anabrus > Anabrus simplex. The sequence goes on along the minus strand of NC_090273.1, from coordinate 74,970,977 downwards.
TTTTTTGGTTATGTACGAGTAAGGCATCCTCAAGACAACGCCGTAAATGCCACCGATGGTTTCGCGAAGTTCAAAACGGGGGCGATGTTGAAATGGATGATCGCAACGATGTTAGGCGTGGACGGAGCCAATTACGCCCAATTTTTTTTTTGGTTTCACTGGAATGCAATTATTTACGTTAAAAAGTGCATCCCAAAACTATGCCTTTGTGGCGCACGTGGTGTTCGAGAAGTCCGAAAAGGGGCCGATGTTGTAATGGAAGATCGCCACGATGTTAGGCGAGGACGGAGCCCAAAACACCCATTTTCTTGGGGTCACTGGGATGCAATTACTTTGTGTTATAATGTTGTATCCTCAAATAAACACCAGGAAGGCAAAGGTACATTTCGCGGAATTCGAAACGGGGGCGATATTGAAGTGGATGATCGCCTCGATGTTAGGCGAGGACGAAGCCTAAAACGCCCAATTCTCTGAGTTCAAAGGGGTGCAATTATTTTACGTTAAAATATGCGTCCCAAAACTATGCCGTTGTGGCGCACGTGGATTTCGCGGAAACCGAAACGTTTGCGATGTTGAAGTTGATGATCGTCACGATATTATTCCGAGGTCAGATCCTAAAACGCACATTTGTTTGGGCTTTCTGTGATGCAGTTATTTTACGTTATGTAATGCTTCCACAAAGCAACGCCGTAAATGCCATCGATGATTTCGCGAAGTCCGAAACTGGGGCGATGTTGAAAGGGATGATCGCCACGATGTTCGGCGACGACGGAGCCTGAAGCGCCCATTTGTTTGTTCTCTGGTTTGTAGTTATTTTGCACTATAAAGTTCAATCCTCATTTTAGCACCATAAGGGCAAACGAATATTTCGCCAAATCTGAGAAGGGGGAGTTACTCTAATGGATCATCGGTACGGTGTCAGGCGAGTACGAAGCAGAAAACGCCCATTTGTTCTTGTTCTCCGGTGTGCATATATTTTACGTTAAAAATGCATTCGAAATCTATGCTATTAATGCGTACGTAGAATTTGCGAAATCCTAAACGGGGGCGATCTTGAAGTGGATGATCGCCACGATGTTAGTCCGAGGGCGGATCCTAAACGGCAATTTGTTTGGGTTTTCTGTGCTGCAATTATTTTACCTTAATAAATGCATCCTCAAAGCAACGCTGTTTTACGTTATGTAATGTATCCTCAGTGCAACGCCTTAAATGCCATCGATGATTTTGCGAAGTCCGAAACGGAGGCAATGTTGAAGTGGATGATCGCCTTGATATTAGGCGTGGACGGAACCTAAAACGCCCATTTGTTTTGGTTCATTGGGGTGCAAATATTTTACGTTTAAAAATGCATCCCAAAACTATGCCTTGGAGGCGCACGTGGATTTCGCGGAACCGAAACGGGGGCGTTGTTGAAGTGGATGATCGCCACGATGTTAGGCGAGAACGGAGCCCGAAACACCCATTTGCTTGGGGTCACTGGGATGCAATTACTTTGTGTTATAAAGTTGCATTATCAAATAAACAACATGAAGGCAAAGGTGTATTTCTCGAAATTCAAACTGCGGGCGATGTTTAAGTGATGATCGCCACGATGTAAGGCGAGTATTGAGCCTAAAACGCCCATTTGTTTGGGTTCTCTTGGATGCAATTATTTTACGTTAAAAGATGCATCCCAAAACTATGCCATTGAGGCGCACGTGGATTTCACGAAATCCGAAACGGTGGCGTTGTTGAAGTGGATGATCGCCACGATGCCAGGCGAGGACGGAGCCTAAAACGCCCATTTGATTGGGTTCACTGGGATGCAATTATTTAAGTAAAAAATGCATCCCAAAGCTATGCCATTGAGGTGCACGTAGATTTCCCGAAGTCCGAACGGGGGCGATGCTGTAGTGAGTGATCGCCAAGATGCTCCGCGGTATCGAGTCCTAAAATGTCCATATGTTTGTGTTCTCTAGTGGTCAATTATTTTACGTTAAATAATGCACCCAAAAAGTATGCCATTAAGGCGCAAGTAGATTTCGCGAAATCCGAAATGGGCTCGATGTTGAAGTGGATGATCGCCACGATGTAATTCCCAGGATGGATCCTAAAACGCCCATTTATTTGGGTTTTCTGTGAAGCAATTATTTTACCTTAATAAATGCATCCTCAAAGCAACGCCGTAAATGCCATCGATGTCTTCGCGAAGTCCGAAACGGAGGTGATTTTTAAGTGGATGATCGCCACGATGCTAGGCGAGGAAGGAGCCTAAGTCGCCCAATGGTTTGATTTCACTGGGATGCATATATTTTACGTTATACATGCATCCCAAAACTAAGCTTTTGAGGCGGACGTGGACTTCGCGAAATCCTAAACAGGGGCGATGTTGGAGTAGATGATCGCCACGATGTAAGGCGAGGACGGAGGCCAAAACACCCATTTGCTTGGGGTCACTGGGATGCAATTACTTTGTGTTATAAAGTTGTATGATCAAATAAACAACATGAAAGCAAAGGTATATTTTGCGAAGTCCGAAACGGGGGCGATGTTGAAGTGGATGGTCGCCACGATCTTAGGCGCGGACGGAGCCTAAGGTGCCCATTTGTTTGGGTTCACTGGGATGTAATTTTTACGTTAAAAATGCATCCCAAAACGATGTCATTGAGGCGCACGTGGATTTTTCGAAGTCCGAAACCGGGGCGATGTTGAAGTGGTAATTGGCCACGATGTTATGCGAGGACGGAGCCTAAAACGCCCATTTGTTTGGGTTCATTGGGATGCAATTATTTTACGTAAATAATGCATTCCACAACTATGCTATTGAGGCGCAAGGGGTTTTCGTGAAGTCCAAAACGGGGTCTATGTTGAAGTGGATGTTCACCACGATGTTAGGCGATAACGGATCCTAAAGCGCCCATTTGTATGGGTTCACTGGTATGCCATTATTTTACGTTTAAAACACGCATCTCAAAACTATGCCTTATGGCGCTCGTAGATTTCGTGAAATCCGAAACGGGAGCGATGTTGAAGTGGGTGATCGCCACGATGTTGTCCGAGAACAGATCCTAAACCGCACATATGTTTGGGTTTTCTGTGATGCAGATATTTTACGTTATGTAATGCTTCCTCAAACCAACGCCGTAATTGCCATCGACGTTTTCACGAAGTCCGAAACGGGGGCGATGTTCAAGTGGATGATCGCCACGATGTTAGGCGAGGACGGAACCTAAAACGCCCATTGTTTGGGTTCACTGGGATGCAATTATTTTACATTTAAAAAAATGCATCCCAAAACTATGCCATGTACGCACCCGTAGATTTCGCAAAATCCGAAACGTGGGCGATGTTGAAGTCGATGGTCGCCACGATGTTAGTCCGAGGACAGATCCTAAAACGCACATTTGTTTGGTTTTTCTGTGATGCAGTTATTTTATGTTACGTAATGCTCCCTCAAAGCAACGCCGTAAATGCCATCGACGATTTCGCGAAGTCCGAAACGGGGGCGATGTTGAAGTGGTTGATCGCCACGATGTTCGGTGAAGACGGAGCTTAGAACGCCCATTTGTTTGGGTTCACTGGGATTCAAATATTTTACGTTAAAAAATGCATCCCAAAACTATGCCATTGATGTGCACGTGGATTTCGCGAAGTCCGAAACTGGGGCGATGTTCAAATGGATGATCGCTACGATGTTAGGCGAGGACGCATCCTAAAACGCCCATTTGTTTGGGTTTTCTGTGATGCAATTATTTTACGTTATGTAATGCATCCTCAAAGCAACGCCGTACATGCCATCGATGACTTCGCGAAGTCCGAAACGGAGGCGATGCTGAGGTGAATGATCGCCACGAATTTGGCGAGGTTGGAGCCAATTACGCCTATGGTGTTGGTTTGTGTGGAATGCAATTATATTAGGTTATGCATATGCATAATTTATGCTACACATTTAATTCTCACGATGAATTCGCGAATTCCGAAACGGGGGCGATGCTGAAGTGGATGTTGGCCTCGAATTTGGTGAGGACGGAGCCAACTACGCCCGTGTGTTTGGGTTGTCTCTAATGCAATTATTAAAGCCTGTTATGCTAATGACTCATTAATGCTACGCTTTTAAGGCTCACAATGTATTTGCTAATTTTTAAACGCGTGCGACCTGAAGTGTATGATCGAATCGTAGTTGGCGAGGATGGAGTCAACTAAGCCCATGTGTTTGGGTTGTCTGTAATGCAGTTGTTGTGTGTTATGCATATGCATCATTACTGCTACGCCTTTACGGCTCACGATGAATTCGCGGGTTTTGAAACGGGGGCGATGCTGATGTGGATGATCGTCACGAAGCTGGCGAGGACGGAGCCAACTACGCCCATGTGTTTGGGTTGTCTACAACACAGTTATTGTGTGTTATGAACATGCATCTAAATCCCAAGCCCTTAAGGCGCACGATGAATTCGCTTATACAGAAACGGGGGCGATGTTGAATTGGATGATCGCCACGAAGTTGGCGAGCCAACTACCCCCATTGGTTTGGGTTGTTTGGAGTGCAATTATTGTGTGTTATGCATAGGTATTTTAAATGCTACGCCCTTTAAGCGCACAATGATTACGCGTATACAGAAACGGAGGCGATGCTGAAGTGCAGGATCGCCATGAATTTGGCGAGGATGGAGCCAACTACGCCCATGTGTTTGGGTTTTCTGTAATGCAATTATGGTGTGGTATACATATGCATCATTAATGCAACGCCTTTAAGGCTCACGATGAATTCGCGAATTTTGAAACGGGAGTGTTGAAGAAGTGGATGATCGCCTCGAAGTTGGTGAGGACGGAGCCAAATACGCCCATGGGCTTGGGTTGTCTGCAATGCAGTTATTGTGTTTTATGCTTATGCATCATAAATGCTAAGCCCTTATGGCGCACGATGAATTCGCTTAAACAGAAACGGCGGCGATGCTGAAGTGGATGATCGCCACGAAGTTGGCGAGGACGGAGCCAACGACTCCTATGGGTTTGGGTTGTCTGGAATGCAATTTCTGTGTGTTATGCATATGCATCATTAGTGCTACGCCTTTAACACTAATCGGAAAGAAAAGAAGAAGCGCTCCGACTTTCGAAAAATGAAGGTATAGGCAAAAGAAAGTGTCGGGTCACAAAGAGCGTGAAAATGAAAGACTCTAGGTCTCGCAAAGCTAATACTGTCGGAATTAGAAGATTCAATATTTGACCAAGGAAGGTCGGACAAGATAGATGATAGTAAGGAGCATTATACAAGCAAGTTATGTAAACCGTGGTACCCAACCACTCTCCGAAGTTGGGAGTCCCTTGTTCCCCTTTTAGTCGCCTGTTATGACAGGCGGCACATTCTGTTTGTGTATCGAAGGTCAGAGACAATGGGGACGATCTGTATTAAGTTGGCTGTAGACCATGAACGCCATGAAGAATCCGGAATCTTAATCCACAGGATGCGATAGACCGCACGAGGTGGCGTTCATTAACCCGAAAGCAGACCTCGCCCCAGCTGGGCAGCGGTAAAATGGCGATGATGGTGACAGTAGCTCCGATTGGGAATTAGAAGTGTGTGGGGGGGGAGGGGGAAAATGTACAGACAAAAAGAAAAGTAACCATGTTTGTGGGATACGACGGGCGGGGTTACATACCGTGAATCAAAACTGAAAACCTACAAAGTGGTAAGTTTTTTATTCTCTCTGAGCGAATTTCGACAGAGGTACAGGTTGACAGTTATATATTTGAGATTTTGATTTAATACTATATAATAAAACTTTCTTTCTACAAGTTGCTTTACGTCGCACCAGCATGTAAGTCTCATGGCGACCATGGGGCAGAAAGAGGCTAGGCGTGGGAAGGAAGCAGCCGTGGTCTTAATTAAGGTACAGCCCAAGCATTTGCCTAATGTGGAAATGGGAAACCACGGCAAACCATTTTCAGGGGTGCTGACATTGTGGTTCGAACCCGCTATCTCCCGAATACTGGATCCTGGCCGCACTTTAGCAAATGCAGCTATCCAGCTCGGTAATACAACTTTCACCAAAGGAACACTATATTTTTTCGTGTGGCTATTTCTAGCCAGTGCAGCCCTTGTAAGGCAGACCCTCCGACGAGGGTGGGCGGCATCTACCATGTGTAGGTAACTGCGTGTTATTGTGGTGGAGGATAGTGTTATGTGTGGTGTGAGAGTTGCAGAGATGTTGGGGACAGCACAAACACTCAGCCCCCGGGCCATTGGAATTAACCAATGAAGGTTAAAATCCCCGACCAGCAGGGAATCGAACCCGGGACCTTCTGAACCGAAGGCCAGTACGCTGACCATTCAGCCAACGAGTCAGACAGGAACACTATTAGACATGCATTACCATTAAACAGAAGTACGACGTGATAATACAATTTAAATCTATTTAGTATTTAACTACACACTAAGAAACTAACAGACACTAATGAGACTGTTAGACTGACGAATGCGCGCGGCAAGAGGGTGAATAATCCCTGTGTCCATTTTTTTTGTTTTGTTTTCAACGGGGGGGGCCCATAGCCCGCTCCTCCGCCGTGACCATCGACTCAATCTACATGGCCTCCGACATGCTATTAATTTCTAAGAAGAAAGAGAGAGCAGGGATGAGTGGGAAAGTGATACAAGGAGTATCTGCCGGTTTCCGAGTTAGACTCGCTACCACAGCAAGAGTTTGTATTGGTAAGGTAGTGTTGAGGTGTGGTATTGAAGGGTCAGGGAAAAACCACATAGGCAGAAAGAGCCTACATGTAAAACCTGACATTTTGTGATAGCACATGCAAGGATGTGGACTGGAAAAGGTCCAGTGGTAGTGTTAGTTGAGAAGAGGTATCATGCACCAGTTAGCCATGAACCATAATCTCGCCGTTCCATCTGCCAGGGGATCAGTCCGTCTGGGCACTGCCGTGACTAGCGCGGGCCTTGCCGGCTGTGGAGCCATGCGTCGAGTACCACTAGGGCCTGCCGCACCGCACCACCCCCTTGGGGTCCCTCGTACCCAGTCTCCGATCCCGGAGAATGAGGCCAAGCCCGCCGACGCGGGGGCCTCCTGGAAGGGGGTGGGTATGACGCCGGGCCTCCTTCCTCTCTGCCCGCGCCATGGCCCGGTAGACTGGGCAACTGCGATGGGCGGCCGGCTGGCCCCCCGCGCAGTTGGCGCAAACCGGCGCCTCCTTAAGTGTTGCGCAGTCCGTGTAGTGGTGATCACCCCCACAACGGTTGCACTTCACTTGGAGCCCGCAGGTCTCCTGCCGGTGGCCCCACCTCAGACAGCGGAAACACTGCAAGAGCTGTTGAGGGGGACGTTTCCATCTCATCTGGCTGCCGCTACCCGCTGAGTTCCTCTCCTGATTTGTTCCTCGGTAGACTGCTGTCTTGGGAGCAGTCCTGGGTTGCGGCTGGGCGGCCCTCTCCTGGTGGGCCGGCATCTTCTTCCTCCTGGTCCTGCGGCGACGTTGTCTCCTTCCCGACCTGTGTCCATGTCCTTGGCAAATATATATACTGTGTATCCCCTTGCTACCCCTCCTCACAGCAGATGCAAAGTCTCCACTACTTGCTGTGGCGCTATACAAATCGGTTAGCCGTGACGAACGACATTCTGTGCGTATTTTTCCGCTGATAATGTTGTTAATAATTAAAGAAAACAAAGGAGAGTATTAACTGACAAGAAAATATAATTCCTAGTTTTAGCCGGCTAAAATGGAGTAAAAATATAATGTTTTCTCCACAAAGTGTGTGGAGGGGGGGACTGCCCCCTCTCGTCCACCCAATCGCCGCGACTGGATGGTGATCCCTTGAACAATATTGTTGTAGTTGCACAGCACAGGTAAAAGAACGCAAATTTTGTCACGACGAAATCTCCCTTTAGTTGGTCAGTCTGTACCCAAATGACTGAAGAACTATAAACAAATAAGAGCTGCTGAGTGTGATATTGAACACAAGTTATTTTTACTCTTGACAATGAACGCTCTCTTGAAGGCCATCTGGGAGAAGGCTACACGTGTGAAGGTGAGCGACCTTCCCGCTGTGATCTTGGTTTATGTGTATTCTTTTCTCGTATCTGCATAACAGCCTTTAATATTGTAAGTGGAAGTTGTCGATTGATGGGAATTCCGTAACCTTTGTATGTTCAAGGAACTCGAGCTGGAAGGCCAGGGTAACTGAGTACTTTTACAGATTAACTTGACTGTTGTTTACGTGTGCAATGTATTCAATGCAAGGTGTAAAGAAACTTGGAAAACAAGGCAAAGGTCTTCAATCGGAACTGAAACGCGTGAATCACATCTCTGTAGGTACTGATATTCTTGTTTCTTTATTGCATACAATTCTTTATAGCATAATTAAAGATAATTTCTAATGAATATAGTATAAATATTATTAGTTTGTAATCTTATAATACTTTTCTAAAATCCTTGATAATTTTTATGATACCTTTTAAAATAATTACCTCTGAACTTCACCTACAAAGCAGAGGTAATTATGAGAGTAATTGTAGAATACAACATTCTAAACAGGTTATATCGACATTGCTGCGGAAAATATAAGTGGTTGCTGCTGCTGCTGCTGATGGTGGTGATTTGTTTTAATAGGAAGTCCGGCTCCATGGCTAAATGATTAGCCAGCTGGCCTTTGGTCACAGGGGTCCCGGGTTCGATTCCCGGTAGGGTCGGGAATTTTACCCGTCACTGGTTAATTTCGCTGGCACGCGGGCTGGGTGTATGTGTCGTCTTCATCATCATTTCATCCTCATCACGACGCGCAGGTCGCCTACGTGTGTCAAATCAAATGACCTGCATATGGCGAGCCGAACTTGTCCTCGGACACTCCCGGCACTAAAAGCCATACGCCATTTCATTTTTTTAAGAGGAAGTACAACTGGGCAACCATCCTCTGTTAACACTAATCAGATGGAAAAAATGGAAGGTATCCGATACTTCGAAAAAATGAAGGTATCGGCCAAGGAAAGACAAGGGCCACGAAGGGCGTGAAAATTGAAGACTCCCAAGGCCTCGACATCTAACACCGTTCGGGTCGGAAAAGAACAAGAGTTGACCAAGGGAGGTCGGATAGGATAGGTGAAAGTTAACAGTGTGGTACAAGTAAGTGGAAGCAGTACCAGGTCTCAGCTAAGGTCCCCGTTCCACGCTCCCAAGCTAATAGCTCCTGAGGACCCTTTTAGTCGCCTCTTACGAAAGGCAGGGGATCCCGTGGGTGTTATTCTACCACCTCCACCTGCAGAGGAATTTAGTGTGTTGGACTGCATGTTGTGTGTTGCATAGTGTGATGATGGTGATGATGATGATGATGATGATAATGATGATGTACAGAGAAGGTGAAACACGGTGTCGGCACATAGTCTACTCCTGTCGTCATTAACATCAACGAATCTGCTCAAGACTTAACGTCTCCAGCCATCTCTAGCTCGTCGTCGTTGTCAACATCTGGATAAGTACAAGACAATTAGCATATTTGATCATCCTAAATACAGATATAGATCAAGATACAGTTTCTCCTTGTCAAGAGAATTCCACCCTACTTAACGTTTCACTAGAGGTGCAGCTTGTCGTGTGTTAGCAATTATACTGTTCTGAACGAAGCTCGCAAGTGAGATCTCTGATTCATAGCTTCCCGGATGCAGCACTTTCTCCACGTTGAAGGTGGTGCGATACTCTTTATATACTGAGAAGTACAGCACGCTTACAATAGCAGCAACACTTTTCCTTTCTATGGGCGAGTCTTCTGGAGGTGGTAATTGTTGTTTTAAGGCCCATAGCAGCAGAATTAACAGTAATATAAATCAAAGGAGATTGAATGGTAGTGGGAAATTCAAACAAACAAACAAACTAATAAAAAAAAAGCAGACAAGCTCCGTGGCATTACAGCCCTGGCAGGCCTTAAGGCCCGCTCCCACCTAGTGGAATGGAATCGAATCGAACCGAACAGAATTTTTTTTTAACATGTGTTTAAATGGGAGATAGAGATGGCGATCGCCATGAGTCGAATCGAATCGAACCGAACGGAACAGGATTCTCTGCCAAGAATATTTTTCGACTAGCGGAGCGGAATCGAACAGAATTATCAACATTCGTGTAACTTCGTAAACGATCGGCATCTTTCGGTCGGGGATTTGGCGGCAAATGTGTATCAGGTTGAAGTCAGCTGTTTCCTACAGATTGAAGAGACGTTTTAATTTGCGATAGTTAATTTGCTTTATTTATAATAATGGACACAGAAAAGCTGATCAGTTTAGTTCAGAAATACAGTTTTCTTTATGACAAGTCCCACAAGCACTACTGTAACAACAACGTAAGAGACAATGCCTGGGAGGAAATAAGCAAGGAAATAAAAAATCAAACAGGTTAGAAAGATTATATACAAGTTATTTCATAATTGTTGTTGACCTTACTATAAAATTGTATCATGTTGAAGTACACATATAGTATACTAGTACGATAATTGACATCACTTAGGCCTATATTTATTATATTTACAGTATTTACAATAAAAAATATATATTTACATTGAACAATTTCATAAGTGCTACACTTTGCTGCGGACAACAAACACTTCACAGATTTTAATTTGTGTTCAGTCTACCTCTATTAATGATGTCGTTTTGCCATGGTACGCAACCTACTGCATTAAAATAAGTTTTAAATTCATCACGTACTCCCATTGCAACAGAAGTAGCATTTCCTCCTGTAAAATGCAACCGCTGCAGAGCTGCTGAAGTTGAATTTAACGATTCCTCTTCAACGAACGAAATTACATCGTCTCTCAAGAAATTGTGCAGTACACAAGTTGTGAAAACTATGTTCTTTACATGTTGAGGAGTTTGCTGCAAACGTCTTTGATACAGTCTAAACTTTTGAGCCATTATTCCGAATGTGTTCTCTACTACATTTCGCGCTCTACTGAGTCTGTAATTAAATATTTTCTTTTCTTTGTTGCCATTTAATTGAGCTTTGGAGTAAGGTCGCATCAAAAAAGTCTTTAAGGGGAATGCTTCATCCCCTACAATAACATGGGGTAAATGGATATCCGTACCAGGTAGATTTTTCTTTTCCGGAATATTCAAGTTTTTTGTTTCCAGCGCTTTTCCTAAATTTGAATTTTGAAAAATTCCTCCATCACTATTAGAACCAAATGCTCCAATATCCACGGCTATGAATTTATAGTTCGAGTCCACCAATGCCAAAAGAACAATAGAAAATGTGCCCTTGTAATTATAAAACAAAGAACCACTTTTATTTGGTGCTTGTATGATGACATGTTTCCCATCAATGGAACCTATACAGTTTGGGAAGTGCCATCGTTCTTGAAATCCCTTCTCAACACTTTTCCATTTTTCTTCAGTCGGTTTTGGCATGTATATAGGATGAAGAATGTTCGATAAAATTTCACATGTTTCATTAACAATTTTGACGACTGTGGAATGTCCTAACCTGTAGCTGAACGAAATTGTTCGCAAGCTATCCCCTGTAGCAAGGAACCTGAAACAAAATAGAGAACAGTTCACTATATTTTGCCTTATATAGTATTTATGTTACAAATTTAAATTATGGTACTTATGGGCCTGTTTTCTTTTCCAGCAACTGAATGTAAAGAATCCTGGAAGCGTTTGAGAGAATGCTACAGGAAATCTCTGATCAAGAAAGAAAAAAGTGGAAGTCAGGGAGGGGTAAAAAAAGACTGGAGATTTCAGAATGAGCTGTCATTCTTGAAGCCATACCTTGCACCAATTTCCCCACAGTTATCCAATATTTCCACAGAAAATACATCCCAGAATTTAATAATAGAACCAACTCAATATTTTCTTTTGAATGACAATGACACCATTATATCAACCGAACCTGTAACACCTGAGTCTGTAGTGTATATTGAGCCAGAAACCACTGAAGGAACTTGTGCTGCAGATCCTAACCAGTTCACACAAGAAAAACCATCTACTTCACAGGCAACAATCTCACCATCAACAAAAACAGTGCATTCTGGTTTTAAAAGGAAACGATCCCAGACACCTCCATCCACATCTGTAGCTACAGTTTTGTCTAATTATCTGGAAAAGGTGAACCCTCTTGAAACAAACAAAACTGATGCGATAACACACTTCTTTTTAAGTATGGCAGAGACTGTAAAATCTTTGCCTCTGGACCTTCAAATTGCTACGAAGAGAAGGGTATTAGAAGCTGTGACAGATGCTGAGATGGAAGCAGTCAACCGACAGGGTTATCAATGAAGAGTACAAAAAGTACATTATTTTGTTGTTGTTCTGTTCACTGCTATAAGTTGTAATAAAATAGATTATTTTAAGATTCAATTACTGTTTTTATTAAATTTAAAATTATTGCAGCTTACCTCAAGTAATTATTCTCAGAAACTTCAAAACTGGATAAACTTTTTCTTAAAATATACATTAGTCCCTCATATTATGGTGTATTCCAAGAAACCTTCCTGTATATCACATGTGTTATCAATGAATGCTACTTTTAATCTCTCTGTAGTGGTATCTACCTTCGACCTGTTACGGGTTATTCAAAATTAATATCAACTGCTTCCTATAACTCATATGATCTGGTCCCAATGAATCAAGAAATTAGAAAATATCTTACTGACAGGTTGTAAAAAGTTTGCTAAGAGACCTGCCTGTATATTTATTACAAGGTCTCCCATTAATAATGTTTTAACATAGGTACTGGAGACAAATCTACTTTCATCAACCATGTTAATACTACTGGTACAAATATCATTCAAATTAGGTTAACAATTAGTAGGCCAACTTATTGGGAACAACCTCAAACAAGAACTAAAAACAAAATAAAATTTGTTTTAGTTCCAATAAGAACTTGGGGCACCTTCATTATCAGGTACAACCAGAGTGCAATTAAAAATTAGTAGCCCTAGTTATTCAGTGAAAATTTAAATTTAAGTAATTCAAGCTTTGAGTTTTATGCCTAAATTCTAATTAGGCCTACAGCCTATATTATAATAAAATCTTGATCATGACCTTTTAAAGCATTATAAAACCTTTCATTTGTTATTCTGGCTACTGACACCCTACAGCTATACTGTTTGACTTTTGATTTTCCACAGGACAGCAAATTTAAATTTAATAATGTTTAATAAAGCTGCTGTCAAGCCTAATGCTATAAACTTAGAGGATTTAAATTATTATTCTAATGAGGATTCTATGCAGGACTATTCCTATCTGTCTACCAATAGGCCTAGTATGAAATGAACAATTTTCTCTCATTCAACTTTTTCTGATATTCTGGGGGTAATTCAGTTGTTGGTGTTGAAAGTATTTTACGTTCCTTATTCTTTTTTTAAGTTTGAACATATTTCCTTTGATATTTTTATGTGAGTTCAAGTTCCACTCTTACAATCTATAGTCCTAATTTTACAGAACATAATAGCCCACTAATACTTGGAAAGCACCACACTAATTTAAATTTGCTGTCTTGTAGGAATTCAAAAAAGTAGAACAGAATAGCTATAGGTTGTCAGTAGCCAGAATAACAAATGCAAAGTTTTATAATGCTCTAAAAGGTCATGATCAAGATTTTATTTCGATATAGGCTGTTATTAGAATTTAGGCCTAAAACTCAAAGTTTGAATGCAGCAGAAAAACCTATTTATAGCCATTAATAACGAATATATGAATAAGGATAAGTCATTTATCTTATAAGTTCACACCGAGTAGCTCTCGAACTTCACAAAACTCTTATTCGACAGGGAATAGAACAAATAAGTAAAATTAGAAGATCACGGCGGGATTACGCCAACTTGCTCTTTCCAGTAAATTTCTACAAGGTAGTTACCGGTAGAGATGCATGCGATGATTATTTCACGGTGAAGTGATGGAGCTAGTTTGCATTTCTACTGCAGTAATTATATAACAATTATTGCTTTTATTTACTTCTATTGCTATCAAATTTCCCAGTCAGCTGACGACTGGTTAGGCTTCACGTTCGAGTTGACGTTAAAATAATATCGGTACTGCTATGGAGAAATTATCATTCTCCGTAACAGCTCGCTAGAATTTCGTCAATAATTTGTAATAAAACTTGCCCACAACAAGCTCACTTGCCGGAAACGCTCAACAGGATTGATAACGAAGTGTCTAAACATAGGCCTACCCACATAATTGTCATTATCATATACTGTATTATGATATATATATATATATTCGGTTTTGGCTTAAAAATTTTACAACTTACCTCAAGCAGACGATCATTCTCAGAAGAGGAGGTACTGGTGCACGAAATCTTGTAAACTGTTTCGTTAAATGTGGTTCTGCCATCTGAAATAGTTGTTGAAATTTCAACACACTCATTCTGAAGTACTGCCGAAACTTAGCTTCATCGCGCAATAAATATTCAAATAAAGTTGCATACTCTCCTTTCGGCTCTCTTGTTAAATTAATTTCATGTACCCAGAATCTTCTCCGATCTCTTTTCCTCTCATTATCTTCATTTTCCGCCTCTTCACACAAAAGTGCTAGCGCTATTAAACTGTCCATTGCGTGCCTTATATTTCCCGCGTAGAATCCCGTTCGATTCTATTCCGCTGCTGGCTGCTAGATGTGAGCGGCCGAGCGGAAATTTCGACTGTTCGGTTCGATTCGATTCCACTAGGTGGGAGCGGACCTTTAGCCTTCCAAGCGACCATTGCTCAACCCGAAGACCTTCAGATCAAAAGGTGACGCGCGTGTTCAATGAAATAAATCGTCTCGCCTGTTATTCTTGGCTCTAATGACCGGGTTCGCTATCTCACAGTTGGATACCTCCTCAATTGTTCTCACACATGCTTAGAGGAACTAGCCTGGCCTTGGGCCTCAGAGTAAGAGGTGGATCGCCACTCCTAGACTAAGGAACAGGCACTGCGAGTAGAAGATTTCGGATGAAGAATGAAAGAATAAAGCTATGAAATACGGGAAAATGAAATATGCGCTAGGCCATACAAACATACAGTCGGGGTTGTAAAAGTACTGGCCAAGGGAAATCGGAAGGGAAAGTTGACAAGAGCAGTCTAGCTCAAATAAATGGGAGAAATTCCACATTCACACGGTCCTCAGGGGTGTATAAATTGTGAGCTGTAGTAAGGAGACCACGGGGCTTCAGTTAAGTTTGGCATTACTTCCATTTACCAGCTGTGGTAGAATACATTAACGGTATACCCTGCCTGTCGTAAGATGCGACTATAAGAGGAACAAGGGGCTCTCAATTAGGGAGGCTTAGGTGACGACTGCGGTCCCCTGAGTCTGGCATTACTTTCACCCATTATCCTCATCTTTCCTATCGGACCTTCCTTGGTCAACTATTGTTTTTTCCCACCCCGACGGAAGACGTAGAAGGAAGTAGTTACATGGCGTGCACTTACAGAGAACAAAATTTGGCGAATTTCATCATTTAATCAAAACAGTTACGTAATGATGAAGTTAAACTTAAAGAATCATTTAACGAGTTATTTTCAAATAAGCGGATACTGCGAAAGCCCAAGATTGGCCTTTGACTGGAAGATCAAAACGAATATGGCAGAACTCCAGCTCACCGCATAGGACTTCCAGGATAGGCGTCTATGAAAACGCAAGCCTATTCAACAGTTTGCCTTTGCTTAGTGTTAGTCTATGTTGTAATAAAATATCATTCATTTTAAGTTTGGTACAAAGTCATGTTGTCTACTTTTGATGAAAACGGGATTTCCGTTTTTGACCAATCCTGACTAGCTGAAATCGAAAGTCGGCAGAACCTCACATTAAGGAATAATTCGACTGAGTTTTACACAAAGGTTGAAAACTCGACATTTTTGCCATGGGTACCATCTGGCCTAAAATCAAAACCATTTTTTTCTATTTGCTTTTCGTCGCACCGACACAGATATGTCTTACGGCGACGATGAGATTGGAAAGGCCTAGGAATTTAAAGGAAGCGGTCGTGGCCTTAATTAAGGTACATCCCCGGCATTTACCTGGTATGAAAATAGGAAACCACGGAAAACCATCTTCAGGGCTGCCGACAGTGGGGCTCGAACCCACTATCTCCCGATTACTGGATAATGGCCGCACTTAAGCGACTGCAGCTATTGTTCTTGGTTCAAAACCAATTAAGCTGCTAAATGGTGGAGGGTGGTGGTGGTAATTTTTGTTTTAAAAAGACGTACAACTAGGCAACCATCTTCCATTAACACTAATCAGAGGAAAATATGGAAGGAAAAATAAAGGTATCGGCCAAAGAAAGAAAAGTGCGTGAAAATGAAAGACTCCCTAGCCTCGAATGCCCTAATACCGTCGGGGTTCGAAAAGAATTAGAGATGACGAAGGGAGGTCAGATAGGATAGATGAAAGGAGCCTGGAACAAGTAACCTAAGTGGAAACAATGTCAGGATTGAGCTAAGGGCCCCGAGGTCGCCAACCAGCGCTCCCAAGTTAAGAGTCCCTGAGGCCCCTCAGACGCCTTTGACGACAGGCAGTGGATATCGTGGGTGTTATCCTACCGCCGCCACCCACTTGGGGACCGAAGCTGCTAAAAAAGTAGTCGGGCAAGACTCAGTAAAAATCAGGAGCATTATACTTCAGGTAAGGCACAGCGTTTAATGCAGCATGTCAGTAGATATAGCCTATATTCAAAATATTCCACATACATCCAATTTTGTCAAAATTTAGTGTAATTTTCCATGAATGTTCTAACATGGACCAAAAATGAAATTCTAGAAAAATGTCAGATAGGCTTATCATTTTAAAGAGAAATCGTCCCCCGAAATATGTTATGGAGAGAAAATTAATTATGTCACGTATAGACCATAATACTGAAAGAAAGTTTTTCAGCTGAATTTTCGAAATTATCTGAAATATCTCTCTGTAAACTTCTTTGGTTTTTAATATAATGTTCAGCATAATCTGTTGCCTATCTTACGGAGAAATCTTGTTATAGGCCTATTCCGTCAACTTTTTCTAACCATCTAGTAAAGATAAGTTTTCATATTGAAATTCTAGCGCACGTGGAAGGTTTTGATTAGGGGTATTTGTAATCATCAGATTTGCCGGGCTGAGTGGCTCAGACGGTTGAGGCGCTGGCCTTCTGACCCCAACCTGGCTCAGTCCGGTGGTATTTGAAGGTGCTCAGTTACGTCAGCCTAGTGTCGGTAGATTTACTGACATACAAAAGAACTCCTGCGGGACTAAATTCCGGCACCTCTGCGTCTCCGAAAACCATAAAGAGTAGTTAGTGGGACGCAAAGCAAATAACATTATTATTATTATTATTATTATTATTATTATTATTATTATTATTATTAGTATTATTATTATTATTATTGATCATCAGATTAATAGAAACAAAGCACTCGACTCAGCGTAGTAGCTTTCGGTTCTTAAGATCCCGGGTTCGATTCCCGGGCTGGGGTTTTAACAACGTTTAGTTAGTGACTCTAGCTTGGGGGTTAGGATTTTGTGAACGTCTTAATACACGTACAAACAACGTGCGCCTACATTATGACACCACTAACCACTATAGAAACACGGAATAATATATGCATCCCTCAATGTAGGGTTGGCGTCAGGAAGGGCATCCAGGCGTAATACAGGACTTGATTCACATTGGTGTCAAGCATTTGTTTGGCAGCAAAAATTTCAGAAAATTCTGTTCAGAAATGTTCGAAAATTCAGTCTAAATGGCTGTTAATTGGTACATTTGGAAACCGTGCACAAAACGCAATAGTCTTCGCCACAAGGAACCTCATTGGAGAAGTTCGTTGTTTTCTAAACAAAGATGACACCATTTGCACCTGGTGAAGAAAAAAAGAATATTTAACCAACCGGTTGTGTCGTAAAGTTAACATTAATTTCCCTTTCTGATGCAAGTCTTAGAGCCTCATGATTATGAAATGTTCTTGCGCAAATATATACTGTGGACCTCTTTAGCGATGGGCAGGTATTCCTTTGGAGAAGAAAACCAGTTATTGACAGTATACTTCCTGTCCTCCACAGGACAAGGTTAGGAATAGCTGACGGATTTCTTCGGAAAGATGGACAACATATTTATAACAACCGGCACTCTTGTTAGGACGGATTAGAAAAATTGTGGTGGTGGCCATTCTTGTTTTAAGAGGAAGTACAGCTGAGCAACCATCCTCTATTAACACTAATCCACCAATCGGAAGGGAAATCGTATAACGTCCGACCCTTCAAAATCTGAAGGAATCGGCAAAAGAGAAGGAAGGGCCACGAAGGATGTGAAACAAGGCCTTGCAAACCAGTACCACCCGGTTGGAGCAGAACAAGAGTTGATCAAGGGAGACTAGACAGGAAAGTCGAAAGTGAGGTGCCTGACACAAGTAAGTTGAAATAAAGCCAGATTCAGCCAGGGGAAACATGGTAGCACCAACGTAGTCACGCTGAGAGACACTGGTCCCCTTCCTAGTCACCACTTACGACAGGCAGGGGATACTGTGGTTGTATTCTACCGCCCCCAACCAGAGCAGGTAGGTTTAAAAGGGAGGCGATGGATGAATAAGTGCGAAATTTTTGAAATTTTCGTAGTTTTTGTAATATTTGAGACAGACAAACAAAATTTTGTACAAACATTCATAAAATGCCTTCCAGGCAGATTTGTTCTTACTTATCACCCCACATAGATAACTAAAAAAACCAGGCAGATATCATTTAGAAAACTCGTGTGCACAGGTTACGACATCAGACTCTTTATTTTCTGGAAAAGTTTATTTATATTTTCTCGAAATAAACTTTGAATATCTTAGGTCGTTTAATTAGATTCATTTTAACAGATTTTAAAATATATTTGTTAATTTTTGCCACTTCGTGAGACTCCAGTTACGAACATAATAGGATACATCAAAGAAAGCTTCCAGTGAAATTTATATTACTTAATGCAGGAAGTGGGTGCCCAATTTCAGCAAAATCCGGTTATTAGTTCATAAATGTACTTGTGTTATGACAATACTTCAAAGCTTGGAAAAACAACTTAAAGACGAACCAAAAACGCAAGTGCAGAGTATCGTGAAGAAGAAAAAGAATATACTGTAGTCAGTCGCGTAGCCAGGATTTCAGTTTGGGGGGGGGGCCGTTCATCCAGAATTTTATTTTGATAGGTGTCCAAACTTCCATAGTTTATGTGGTGTAGAATACCGAAAAAGGAAATGGGTGTGCTTGGATCCATGTAAGAGTGGTGGATTCGTGCGGATTCCGGAAGCTAATAGTAGTTTTTTTCTTCTTCTTCTTCTTCTTCTTCCCCAGCTTTTCCCACACGTCTGTGGGGTCGCGGGTGCTATGTCGCCCATGTACATTTGGACCTGTTTTACGGCCGGATGTCCTTCCCGACGCCAGCTCTATATAGAGGGATGTAATCAGTGTTGTGTGTTTCTTTGGTGGTTGGTGCTATAGTATGTTGTCCGAATATGTTGGGACACACCTAGTCCCCAGCCAGAAGAATTAATTATACGCGATTGAAATCCCCGACGGAGCCGAGAATCGAACCCGGGACCGTCTTAACCGAAGGCCTCAACACTGATCATTCAGCCAATGAGTCGGACTCCGTAAGCTAATATTAATGTTAATATTAATCTATCAATATTAATATTAATGTCCCACGGCTACCTCTGTTACTCCCATCCCAACATAACTGCAGCATTTCATATATTCCGAGTACAAGTGAAATGAATGCAAGAATAAACAGTTTGAGTAAGGATGTAATATTCTGGTTTAGAATAAATACGGTAATGTTATTATAATAATGGTCATGTGATAAGCAATAAAGAAGTGACATTTTATACAAATAATGCGGCAAAGATATACACACACACACGCGTCGAATACAGGTTTCTCGTCCTTCTTGTCCATGGCTAGATGATGAAGGCAAGAGAATGATGGCCCACCGTGACTCGTTATTTCGACATTATAAACAAACCCTAGATGACACAGACTTCGAATCTTACCGCATCTTAAGAAATCGCACAAAGCGGTTAATCAGAAATTTTAAAAAATGTATATATTTTTCGGAGTTTAGCTAACAACTTAAATTCTAATCGCGCACGGGACCAGCTTAGAGCTCTGGGAATAGGAAAACATCAACAGAGACAGACAACTCCTGACATTCCACTTGACAAACTGAACGATTACTTTAGTAGAATAAATAATCAACCTACCCAAATTAACTGCACCCACTCACTGCCCTCTCCTCCAGCCAATCCACCATTCACATTTCACAGTGTCACAGAAAATCAGGTTAAAAGGCTTTGTACTCGATTAAATCAAAGACTACAGGTGTAGATGATATTCCTGTTACTTTTTACATAACATTATGGGTGCTATCTCGCCTATACTGACGCACATACTGAACTACTGTTTACTAAACGGAACTTTCCCTACTGTCTGGAAAACAGCCAATATTATATCGGTACCTAAGAGTTTAGACCCACAATCACCCTCTGACGATAGTCCTATGTCCGTACTCCCTGCGCTTTCTAAAGACTTTGAACGTTTAGTATACGAGGAAGTTCTGGAATACCTAAATAAAAATGCTCTTTTGTACCCTTTACAATCTGGATTTGAGAAGGTCACAGTACCGCGACAGCACTTTTGAAGGTTACTGAAGACATTAGAAACACTAGGGACAAACGACTGCTCACTATACGTATCCTTCTTGACTTCAGTAGCGCCTTTGACACTATAGTAATTCCGACTATGATAAAAAAAATGGAACGGCTAAATTTCGACCTGGCTGTGCTTAAGGTTTTTAGTTCTTATTTGAGTAACCGTCAACAGCGTGTAATAGTAAACGACAAGGCCTCTAAAAGGAAAATGAAACTTAGTGTTGCCCCACAGGGCAGTATTCTGCGGCCCCAAATTCAACAGCGTGTAACATTAAACGACAAGGCCTCTAAAAGGAAAATGGAACTTAGTGTTGCCCCACAGGGCAGTATTCTGCGGCCCCAAATTCAACAGCGTGTAACATTAAACGACAAGGCCTCTAAAAGGAAAATGGAACTTAGTGTTGCCCCACAGGGCAGTATTCTGCGGCCCCAAATTCAACAGCGTGTAACAGTAAACGACAAGGCCTCTAAAAGGAAAATGAAACTTAGTGTTGCCCCACAGGGCAGTATTCTGCGGCCCCAAATTTTCTGTATTTTTATCAGTGACTTACCATCTTTGACAGGAAATAACACACATGACCTCTGTGCTGACGATCTTCAAATATATCGACACTGCAGGACAAGATATTAACAGGGACCTCCGACGACTCAGTGTACTGTATATGCACAACGAAGCTCTCTTATACTAAACTGCAAGAAAACTCAGACAATTATAATTGGATCACGAGATTACTGAGCTGATCAAACAATGTCGCTATCCCGCCAATCCTACTGAATTATTCCCTACAGTAAAACGGTTTAAAATCCCGGCGTATAGATGAATGAAGCAGCTGATTGGTCTGATCAGACGAAACAAATGCGTAAAAAGATTTTTGGAGTTTTTCACCCTCTTAAACGGCAGAGGGATGTATTTCCATTTGAGCTACGGGTCAAACGAATACAGACACTCATTCTCCCTATTCTTGGTTATTGTGACGTTGTTTTAGTTGACATGACGAGAGAAGAAACACTTAAACTTCAACGAGCACTGAATTCCTGCCTGCGATTTATTTACAATATCGCGTACGATGTTCATATCACCCCATATTATCAGGCTGTCTCATGGCTGATGTCTGATACACGTCGGCAGCTACACACTTTAACGATGGTGATCAGAGTGGTAGCTGAAAGTCAGCCAATGTATATTTCTTCTAAATTCATCTTTTTATCACCATTTCACAACTTAAATACACGTTTTAGATTCATTCTTTCTATTTCACTACACCACACAAATAAAATTAATAGACAATTTGTGGTGACTGTCGCCAGATTATGTAATTCCCTGCCAGTTCAGGTCAGAGAAACTAGCTTTTTTTAATCACGATTTAAGGTCACCTGCCGAGACTACCTGCTGAGGACAGCTGACTGAATGATTGAAGTATGAATGTGTGTGTTCCTGAGGATTAGCCATTATTAAGAGTTTTAAATATTAATTAGTTCTAATATTAATTTAGTAATTTATTTAAATGTATTTTCAATTCTATTAATTTATGTAGTTTTAACTATTTTAAGTATCTCAGTGTTTTATTTAAGATTCTGATTAGTATGTGCTTAAGTGTACGAGAGGGCCTGGAACCCTAACTTCGCCACTGTACTGAAGACACTAATAAATAAATAAATAAATAAATAAATAAATAAATAAATAAATAAATAAATACATAAATAAATAATGTAAAGCGTATGGGTATATATATTTTGTTAGTTGGTAAAGAAAAACACGCGTTACAACATATGCTATGTAGGGTTTACCTTGTCTTATTAGTTCCAACGCGGTTAGGGCCACGCAGCTGTGAGCTTGCATCCGGGAGATAGTGGATTCGAACCCCACTGTCGGCAGCCCTGAAAATGTTTTACCGTGGTTTCTAATTTTCACACCAGGCAAATGCTGGAGCTGTACCTTAATTAAGGCCACGGCTGCTTCCTTGCCACTCCTAAGCCTTTCCTATCCCACCGTCACCATAAGACCTATCTGTGTCGGTGCGACGTAAAGTAAATTGTTAATTACTTTCCTCGCAAGCCTGGGATACAGAATATAGTAGTATAAAGTTAGAGTTTTGTGACGCTAATATTCGTACGTATAATTTTTATTAACGTATCAGAAACGACATTGAGCGGTTGCCATTTCAACACCGTTTTAAGGGTTACCGATCCAAGCCGGGATTTGAACCTGCGAACTCGGACTCAGAAGGACAGAGACACAACCAACTGAGCCACATGAAAAGAAGGCGTTTGTGATTATTGTTATAAATAGATGCAGTTAGTATTTTTACAAAGGTTTTATCAGGAGCATTTATTAAGTCGTACGTTTTCTTACTGTCCTAAATGCACGAGGCCGGGCAGAAGAACTAGCTGGAAGCTAAGGAGCCTTGCAGGGGTGTCGCTTCCTTCTCTGTTCACTTTTCCAAACCAAACTCCATGACGTAACAGCCCCGAAGCGCCATCGCCTACCAAGTGACGGCTGTTCAGCCCGGAGGCCTGCAGATTACGTGGTGTCGTGTGGTCAGCACGACGAATCCTCTCCACCGTTATTCTTGGCTTTCTAGACCAGGATGGTGGTGGTGGTGGTGATTATTGTTTTAAGGGGAAGTACAACTAGGCAACCATCCTCTATATAACACTAATCAGAGGGAAAATATGGAAGGGGTCCGACACTTCGAAAATGAAGGTATCGGCCAAAGAAAGACAAGGGCCACGAAGGGCGTGAAAATGAAAGACTCCCTAGCCCTCGCAAACCTAATAGCGTCGGGGTCGGAAAAAAACAAGAGTTGACCAAGGGAGGTCGGATAGGATAAATGAAAGTGAGGAGCCTGGCACAAGTAAGTGGAAGCAATGTAAGGACTCAGCTGAGGGCCCCGTGGTCGCCAACCCACGCTCCAAAGTTCAGAGCCCCTGGGGCCCCTTTTAGTCGCCTCTTACGACAGGCAGGGAATACCGTGGGTGTTATTCTACCGCCCCAACCCACAGGGGGATCTAGACCGGGGCCGCCATCTCACCGTCAGATAGCTCCTCAATTATAAACACGTGGGCTGAGTGTACCTCGAACCAGCCCTCAGATCCAGGTAAAAGTCCTTGACCTGGCCGGGAATCTAACCCGGGGCCTCCGGTAAGAGGCAGGCACGCTACCCCTACACCGTGGGGCCGGCTGGTTACTTTTAGGTCTCCTTATTTACGAATTTGACTTAAAGCATTCTGCATTCGATTCCCGGCACTGCCAGAGTTAAGAAAGGCATGGGATCGGGAGGATACAACCTTGTTTTGGGGTGCAGTAGAGTTTTCCTTGAGTCTCCCGTAATCGAAATATCTACGGCCTGGACGGTAGTCACCTTCACGGAGTGTAGTACCAAAGTGGTTCCTTTTTTAAGAAGAGAAATTAAATAAAGATTCTACTTCCTCACAAATGAAGAATTATATCAATTTTACGAACAGTTTCAATAATGCAGCTGGTGTATGTTAAGAGTACAGAAGCTATGATTGTACATGGTAACAATCAAAACCAACAATGTCTACTGAAGATCCGTCACCGCACTCGGTAGGACAAGCTTTCTTTTTATATCCACCGGGCGAGTTGGCCGTGCGGTTAGGGGCGCACAGCTGTGTGCTTGCATCCGGAAGATAGTGGGTTCAAACACCACTATCGGCAGCCCTAAAGATGGTTTTCTGTGGTTTCCCATTTTCACACCAGGCAAATGCTGGAGCTGTACCTTAATTAAGGCCACGGCCGCTTCTTCCCACTCTCAGCCCTTTCCTTTCCCATCGTCGCCATAAGACCTACGGTGCGACCTAAAGTAAATTCTAATTTTTTTAAAAAAATTTCACACCCCCTTCCAAGGAAAAGTTGTATCCACACTACTAGCCTGGACTTACACCCCACCCACTGAAATTATTTTGTGGGTACGCCACTGCATCCACTCACCATTTAAGGTACAAGGTAAGTCCGAAGAATGGTTGGATACTCAAAATACGCCACCATAAATGATGCGGTTCTGGCTCAAAAGTGTAAGGAAACGAAAGAGACGGGATCTGTGTTTTAAGTAGAAACCGTATCAATAGAACGTGACTTCCCATTTTAAAAATGTTTCATGTATCGACTGCGATTCAAGCCTGGGCCGTCCTGATGAGAAGATAGAACCATTGGAACTGAGTTATCACGCCCGCCAATTACAAAATAGCTACCCGCACTTTTGATGGTGCCATTTGAGGTTGCAATCAGTCCCCGGGCATTTGATAAAATATATAGGCCTACCTATCGAACTCAATCACGACTCCGCGATTGTCTTGCTATTGTAAAAGTAAAGAAACATTTTCATAACTTACCGAGGTTGCACATAGTGTTGGCTTCTCAGTGACAGAACGGCCCCTCTTCAAAAAAAGTTACTTATATGGCACAAAATGAGGAACTAACGTGCAGCTCACAATCCTGTCACAGTCTTCCCAGCGCTGCAACTTAAACACAGCACATCTCTCAACCACGGTACAACCCGAGGATCCCTAGGACATTGTTGTTTCCTGGAACCGATATGCAAAAGCTGACACGATGTTGTTATCTCGGTGGTCACGTTCCGGCCCCCTACTGAGTAATCCCTTCCTAATTGCCCCTTTCTCCATGTCTTGACATTTGTCAACACACGGTTACATTCTCAATACTGAGGCCTCTACAGGGAAATATCCCCGCGCATCACAATCCTAAGTGTCTTCCTTTCATTCAAGCAGTACAAATGTGGAGACTTATGTATGGCCCTATTGAGCCCTGCTAGTAGATTCTTGTCGCTACGTTAACTTAACATTTCGGCGTACGTTTTTAAGTTGTTCGTACCGTACGTAAAACAACGGGTGATCATCGCTCTAGTTTCAGGAAATATTTTGGGGGGGGCCCGGCCCCACTGGCGCCCCCCCCCTTGGCTACGCCAGTGACTGTAGTTAAGGAGGATATGGAAAATTCCATGCGCACAAACTGTGACCTAGCAAGCTGACCTAATTACTCCTATCAGCAATGACAAATCTATCATTCTGATCCCTTTGCTTTTAATTAATTTTCTTGAACACTCTACCTACCCTTGTCATTCCGAACTACCTAACTTACGATATAATCCTAGTGAAATAAAGATTATGCCAATATTTTCACAGGAAATTATTACCAAACAACTCGACGGACTTCCGTTATATGAATTGAAGCACGCATATCGAGTAAGTTCAACATTACGACCAAACTTAAAGCTGCTATATACCAGGTCACCTATCAAAATTCTGCTGAAAAATTAATACAGTATATGAAATAACGTTTCAGGGAACAGGGGGCGAGGCCTTTACAAGACCTCGAATGTTAAATACGGTAAACCATTAACAATATTTTCGGGCATGGATTTTTCAGAATATGTTCTCAAAGCAAAGACTTTTCATGCATATATTTTATTTTTCAAAATATTCTGCCAACCTATCAATTTAAAACAAGTTTGAAATACTGCAACTACAAGCAATAAACGTCGGATAGTACTCACAAGGAACATTGTCAAGATATTCCACACCGAATCTTCTTCTCAGTCCATCTCGCAGTTCTACTGATACTGGAACTTTCTAGACAACTTAACTCTATCAGTGTTATCCAAGTCTTGTATCCCAGTCGCTGGAATATCCTGAAAAATTATGGTTGGGGTCAAAGGTACCAAGTCTTCGTAATCTTCGGACATACTGTATATGTTAGTGGTCTGGAATTAATAACGGTTTCACAGTCAGTAATTCTTCTCATGTTAATGCAGCTCTTCCTAACACATGTCGAAGTAGTTTCTTAATCACCTGTAATGTCCTCTCCCAAAATCTATCCCACCATGCAGCAGACGTAGGGTTACATTTCCATTCAATTTGCATAGAAGAGTCCTCAGCTTGCAGTTTTCCCCTACCAATAGCTGAAAATAGGGTTACTCGCCAGTGGCGTATGTTGAGGGCTACCAAGGCTATCGGTGAAGCTCAAACCTCAAATGAGAACGATGAAAATCTAAAGCATATAATAACATAAGCATCTGACACATTGTTCCATTTACAAAACTTCAAAGCAGTGAGAAAAAACGTCGCATGTACTTTGTGTTTCTGAGAGCAAGGCATCGGAGAAAGATATTGCAGCCCAGACTCTGCGTCCCTCTCCCCTCGACCCACCTCGTGCGGCTTGCTGATGTATGCTCGATAGGTACGGGGACCGGGGGGATAGGTATGCTAGGCTTCGGTCTATCAGTTCGCCACTGCTAACTAACAGCCACGCGTTCCTCATCGTATATACTTCCTCACCTTATACTCATAGATAATAGTGCTGATATTTCACTCACGTTAGTTCTACATCCTTGTAGGAAGACACTACTGAGCTACTGTTATAAGAGTAATATAGTTTTCTTTTTATAGGTAGATCTGCTAAAATGAAATGCAATCTTTCAGGCGTATTGTTTTCTTTTGTTGGTTGGAATCGAACCCGTGCTCATAGGTCGGACACCACCACTGATCTCCCGAGGAAGCTAATAAACCAATGAACGATACGTACGACCTCTGCTAATGCTGTAAAGTTCAAAATTTTTATTTAATAATAATAATAATGTTGCATGGCATCTGTATAGGTTTGGTGGTGACCTAAAGGATGAAATGAACGGCGAAGACGTCATAAATACCCAGTCTCCAAGCCAGGGGAATTAACAGTACGAGGGGGTTGATTCTGAGAACTGAACCGGGGCCATCGGACCAAAGGCAAGCATTCTATCCATTTAACCACAAAGCCGGACTTTAATTTGCTAAACCTTAGGCTACCATCTCCACTGATCAGGTTTTGAGTATTGACAGTAGCAGAGGCCAGGACAGTAGCTTCTGAAACAGCCTTGACAACGCAGCAGGCTACTCCGTTGGCTATTGGCTGTATCTTAAAACTCTTAAAAGGCTTGGCTTTCACTAAATCAACCATCGAAAAGGGGTACCGGTAACCTAAGTCTAGTGGTAGCCCACGTCTTGGACTCAGCGTACGCCACTGTTACTCGCACTTGTAAAGTTTGTTCCATTGTCACTAATGATGCGAGGTCTCCCATGTCTGACTGTGAATCGCCTGAAGGTTTGCAGAAACACTGTCGTAGACAAAGACGATCCGATTCAAAATGAACAGCCAGCAAATGTGAAAAATATTATCCAGGTCTTTTCTCCGTTTTTCAAAGCAAAGGTCCAGCAAGATCCACCCTGAATAGTTTAAAAACTGTTGCATCTTTCACTCGATCTTCACGAAGAGCGACGGGTTCAGTCACAATATTCTTTACTTCATATGTTTTGCATCTGTCACACTTCCCAATAACTTGACGAACATTCCTTCTCCCCTAGAGAATGCAGTAGGTAATGTTCTCGTAGGATTTCAACTAGGGTCTGTACTCCAGTATGTGATGCGTTTATTTGTTCTTCCTGTATGACCAGTTCAGTAAGCGGGTGTTTTGACTGCTACAAGATGGGAGTACAGAAACTTCCTCGTCCTTTCTTCTGGTAAATTTCATTCTGATTCTTAGAAGGCCCACTTGCTCCTCAAAAACGAACGTAATGTCTTGTAACTTTCTCTTTTGGTGAACACCTCTTCTTTTATTAACTTCAACCGTTTCCTCTCAGCCATGACAATGTCTTGAAGATTAAGTTCTGATGGGTGATTTCTTTCTCCTGCGTTCTTTGCATTGTTTATGAACCACAGAATGCAATCAACCATTCTATTCTATTCTATGACTTCTCGAATACTTCGAAAAATGAGATAACAATGGGATGGTAATGCATTTTCTTCCTTTCTCAACCACTTATTCATCTGTAAGGAATACGCTATTCGGCGAGTGTACTTCTCCAAGCCACAGCCATATCAATCAATCAATCAATCAATCAATCAATCAATCAATCAATCAATCAATCAATCAATCTGTTGAACGCCATGTGTTTTTTTCTCGTCAGAGGTCAGCACAATCAGACTGCTACAGCCCCAGTGGAAGGGGGACAGAGTCACACGCCTCACCCAAGGTAGGTAGAGTATATTAGGTAGGCCATTCCCGCTCACAGCGCTCTCATTGGTTGATCGCGCGTGACGTAGCCGGGAGGGCTAGAAGCGCGCGCCTGCATTGCCTGCATGCAGCATATACCTCGATAATTAGGTAAAATAAGTTTAATTTCTTATAAATAATTAAAAGGTTGGCTTTATTATAATAAAGTGGCACTTAACATACCACCTGCGATCAGTGATATAATACTGTTGATAGAAAAATAGAAGAAACTCTGAGCAATTACATCAAAAAAGCGGGGCCGATGACCTTCGATGTTAGGCCCCTTAAAACAACAAGCATCATCATCAGCAGCATCATCATCTAAAAAGCCGGCTTAAGAACAATACATACATAGACACACTGGAATAGTTATAGGTTTAATCATATTTAAAACTCACGTTTTGATGACTTAGGAAGTTGTTGAAGAAGCTGAAGCTGCCCACAGTCGACTCTTTTTCGCTGAATACTTCTTCATAGCATCTATATGATATTTTTTGTTGATGTGACTTATTCTAATAAAAGTCCTAGTTCTGACGTACAGTGATATACGTAATATTATCGTCAAGTTCTGGAAATTTTGATTTAATTATAGATATCAAAGTCTGCATTACTCTTTCACACTTAGAAATATAAATCCCGTGAAAACTTCCAAACAGTACCTGAAACTGCATAACGTTTTGATACCATTCTTCGGTTTGAAATGATTGATAACCAGTCGTGGGGCACTTCCTGTGGCAAGGCAAATATTTCACTTTTATCACCCAAGCTGTCATCAACAGAGCGACATTTAAATGCCAAGTAGCCTGCAAGGTATTTAATTGCATCCTGGTTTACGTCTTCAGTTTCGAAGTCCTGGCTCAAGTCTTCCATCCTTAACAACTCCAACGTTTCTTCCTGTTCATCTACGGGTACAGGTGTTAACGGCCCCTCAAAAACATCTATACATAGTTCATTGCTTACGAAGCTCAAGAAATCTTCCTCATTATCAGCATCAGGATGAAAAATATCCGTATCACTCAGCGATGAATTATTTTCAGCTTCCACTGACACACTACAGGAGAGAGGAATTTCATTACTCCCTGTGAGTAATAGAAGTCGAATTCTGTTACGAACTTCAAAAGGGGACGGATTGCTATAAAAAAAACTCCTAGGCCACGGACACGTGAGAAAAATTCTCCAAGCAGTCTTGGTTTAATCTGGCAGTTAAAAAAATAAGACGTATTTTCATGTTTCATGTCTTCAAAAAGTCCTAAGAGAGAGTTTATAGATATTATGAACCCCTTCTGAAACGGAAGTAAAGTTTTCCGTTTACCAAATCTCACTTGTATAATCACCGCCAGAAAGCGCTTCAGAATATTTTCCTGGCTTCTTAAGTTTAAGCCGTATCCACTCCTAAGAGGAGTCTTTTCATCTTTAGGTGCCCTGGAGTTCAACACGTCGAAGGTGTCATTGACTAGCTCGATGAAGTTGCTTTCAGCGTCCTTGTTTAAAGAGCTGTGCACCTGAAAATAACTGAGCAGCCATTTTCACTTTCTGACGGGATCTGCCTTTACACTCAGATGAACCTCATTAATATGATGTGTAGTTGATAGGTCCCCTGTTTGAGTTTGTAATAGGTGTTCTCTTGTCTTCTTCTGAAATTCTGAACCATCAGTTAACATCAAACCTTCATATAAAAAATGGTATCTCAATAATTTCAAGAGGTGGGGTACATCACAGAATATCCACACCTTCCTTTTATCATCCACTGGATTGGTAAAAAAGCTCTTGTTCTTGTGTACAGTACGTTTAGTTCCTTCCACACTTTGGCATTTTTGCCCCCCATGTCACAAGTTACTGCGACAATATGAATGTCACAAGCCTCAAGTTTACTAATTATGTTTCTTAACAACTCTGACATCATTGTTTCGTCGTAATCATAAAAAATGGGTTGCTTCCATGCAGCAAAGAGCCCTCGAACCATCGCTACCTGGACATTGCTGTAAGGCCCTAGTATGCGGTCATCAGATGAATCGTATGAAATTCGTACGCCTATATTCATTTAATCAAATGTAAAAGCCGCGATCTTTTTAGACTCCTTGTAATTTACTGCGCTGGCTTCCAACAGATATAGCACCTCTGTTAAAATTCCGGGCCTACATTTAAAGCATCGAATCCATTTGTATAAGGTTGACCGACATGGTAAAGGAATGTTTCGGTTCCTCAAATAATCATATGCTTTTCTGGAAAGCGATCTCAAAGACAAAGCATTTGCTATGTCCTCCGAGGAGCATTTCACTCGTTTGTTGCCTCTCAAGAGACATCGAATCTGCCTTGGGTAAAACATTTTGACAGAATCTCAACTACTTCCTCTCTGTGTGCACTCTCCTTCACGTTCGGCGGAGACGGTTGTCATCTTTTTGAGACTAGATACCTAGGCTCCTTGAGCTTCTTTAGAGCAGCCTCGCTTCGTCTTAAAATCGCGTTTTCCTTTTCCAAAATCTCCACCCCCTTACGGAGTTTTAAGATCTCATTTTGAAGCGATTCCGTGCCAGTCGCCTCTCTAATGTTAACAGCGCCCGCTTCTTCACGCTCCTAACTTCATGACGTAAATCTCTATCACTGGAAATCAGTAAAATGAAGATAAAACTTTATGAGTGATCACGTTTTAAACATATATAAAATCGAAACTACGATCGTTAAGTAAAATAAGCCTAATTACTTAACGTTCGAAGTATATGGACAGTTGTTTAATATACTGTCGTAACTCGGTGTTCTCACATAAAACATTCTGCTGGCAAACAACAGAACAAAGTAAAAAGATCTAAAAAAATTCCAGTACCAGGAATCGAACCCAAGCCTTCTAAACTAAAGTCAGCTACCCTAGCCAGTATACAATACCGTAGCACGGCAGAATTAGTTTATTCATACTTCCACGTAGCTGGTCAAATTTATTACGATTTATTAAATATTGTATGAAAGTAGTATAATTGGACAGTTCTGGCGCCACCGCCACCTCCGGCTCCCAGTGGCCGCCTCCTCCTCAGCCAGTGGCCTCCTCCTCCTCCTCAGCCAGTGGCCTCCCAGTGGCCACCTCCTCCTCCTCCTCAGCCAGTGGCCTCCCAGTGGCCTCCTCCACCTCAGCCAGAGGCCTCTTCCAGTGCTGCCAACTTAACCTAACTAGCGCGAGATAAACAAAGCCACGTGCTTTTTGACAGACAACAACGCACCGCTAACCTCAGTACTGCCATCTTGACGGGCCTAAACCTCGGTGGTACCAACTTAACCTAACTAGCGAGAGGTAAACAAAGCCACGTGCTTTTTGACAGCCACATGCTTTTTGACAGCTGCCATCCGCCATCTTTGAGCACCGTGCTGCCCTCTTTCGTCACCTGTCATCGGCAGTGCTGCCATCTTGACGGGTCTAAACCTTAGTGCTACCAACTTAACCTAACTAGCGCGAGGTAAACAAAGCCACGTGCAGCTGTCATCCGCCATCTTTGAGCACAGTGCTGCCCTCTTTAGCTACTTACCTTTGAAATGTGGTGGCGGATAATTTGAAAAATGCTTTTTGACAGCAGCCATATTACATCGCAAACCTCAGTGCTGCCCTCTTTAGCTAGATACCTGTGGTAGCAGACAATTCCACGTGACAGCAGCCATCTTTGAGCACCGTGCTGCCCTCTATGTGGTGGCGGCAAATTCCACGTGCTCTTGTTTGGAAACAAACTCACGTGCTTTTTTGACAGCTACCATCCACCATCTTTAATCAACAGAGCACAGTGCTGTACTCTTTAGCTAGATACCTTTGAAATGTGGTGGCGGCAATTTGAAAAATTCTATGTGCTCTTGTTGGGAAACAAAGCCACGTGCTTTTTTGACAGCTGTCATCGGCCATCTTTAATCAATAGAGCACCGTGCTGCCCTCATGCGGGGCAATTTCGTCAGCTGTCATCCGCCATCTTTAATCCAGAGAGAACAGTGCTGCACTCTATGTGGTGGCGGCAAATTCCACGTGCTTTACAAACCCATGTGCTTTTCTGACATCCGCCATCTTTAATCCAGAGAGAACAGTGCTGCACTCTATGTGGTGGCGGTAAATTCTACGTGCTTTACAAACCTATGCGCTTTTCTGTCATCCACCATCTTTAATCTAGAGAGAACAGTGCTGCACTCTATGTGGTGGCGGTAAATTCCACGTGCTCTTATTTGGAAACAAATTCTACTCGCTCTTCAGCTGTCATCCACCATCTTTAATCAAGAGAGCACCGTGCTGCCCTCTTTGTGGTGGCGGATAATTTGAAAAAATTCTTTTCGACAAGCAGCCATCTTTAATCCAGAGAGAACAGTGCTGCCCTCTTTAGCTACTTACCTTTGAGGCGGTTAATTTGAAAAATTCTTTTCGACAAGCTGCCATCTTTAATCCAGAGAGAACAGTGCTGCCCTCTTTAGCTACTTACCTTCGAGGCGGTTAATTTGAAAAATTCTAGCTGCCATCTTTAATGAAAAGAGCATCGTGGTGCTATCTTGCGAGTAATATTTTACGTCACAGCTGTCATCTACCATCTTGCATTGCTAACCTTAGTGCTGCCCTCTTTAGCTACTTACCTTTGACAAGCTGTCACCCGCCATCTTGCATCGCAAACCTCAGTGCTGCACTCTATGTGGTGGCGGATAATTTGAAAAAATCTTTTTGACAAGCAGCCATCTTTAATCAACAGAGCACCGTGCTGACATCTTTAGCTACCGCCATCTTACATCGTTTACCTCGCTGCTGCACTCTATGTGGTGGCGGTTAATTCGAACAAGTTTAATCACGCATCGGGTAAGCTAGAGTAAGGACGCGCTGCAGTGATGACGTCATTATGCATGTTTAAACTTGTCCGTTTTCTTAAGAGTAAGTCGATGTAAAGGGATGTGGTAGCGGTAAATTCGAACAAGT
This sequence comes from Anabrus simplex, assembly GCF_040414725.1. Lineage (NCBI taxonomy): Eukaryota > Metazoa > Arthropoda > Insecta > Orthoptera > Tettigoniidae > Anabrus > Anabrus simplex. The sequence goes on along the minus strand of NC_090273.1, from coordinate 74,937,379 downwards.
TTAAACATGCATTGGGAAAGCTAGAGTAAGCACGTGCTGTTGTGATTACGTCATTGTGCATGTTTAGACCTGATCGTTTTTCTTAAGAGTAAGTCGGTGTAAAGCAATGCAATAAGTACAACATTTTTGAATGCGATCAAATATTTATTTACAAATGTACTACAACAGTGTTCGTTTTTTGCTGCTGACAAGGTTAGTGTGCTTCTTAACAACGTATGCTTCTGAAATGCCTCCTGCAACATTCAAATTAAACAAAGCATTTAGAAATATATTATACTAAGTATGTTATGCTTTACAGAGAAGATCATGTACTTCTTACCTTGCTGTTATTCCTTTTCGGAATCATCATCATCATCATGAAGTACTAGAGAAAGTTCATTCATACACTGTGTACAGTGTTCAATCCTCGGATTTGGTCCATCCCAATCATCATCACCATTTTCTCCTCGATGCTTGTAATGTCGCTCACAAGTTCTGCATAAAGCTACTTCGATTGACATCTTACTGTGTAGAGGAAGGATGTCCCAAAAATTATGTACGTAAGAGGCAGCGTACGTATATAAAAATCCTGGTGGTAAGTATTGAATAAGATGTTTCGGCATCGACGATCTACGTTTATAGAACATCTTAATAGCCTCACTCACTCGTGAAACATAAATAAGATGTTGCGTATGAGCATGCAAACAGCATGCACATTTACAGTTTTGTTCCATAGCGTACGATGTCGAAGCGCACACTAATGAAAATGATAAAGATCTATTCTTATTTATAGTCTCGTAACAATATTCGTTAGCGGATGGTAAGTAACATCACTCATATGAATAATAAGACAATAGGCTGCTGTGTTAGCAGGAATGTTTTCAGATGTTTCAAATTCTAAACGAATATCAACTGGAGATTCTTTTATAGATTCTTCATGATAAGAGCAGTCTATAACTACAATCGGTGCTTTATTTTTAAATTCTTGAGGTGTAAATAGCGGACGATCTTCTTTCTGATAATACGATGATTGAAATTTACAAAACATGTCATAGAGCATCCCAAACTTATTTTTCTCAAAGTTAATGTCGATGTTTTCGTAGGGATACGTAATTCCATTGAGATATAGTCTAACGTGTCTTAATTTGCAGTGATCAAACAGTGAGCTATCTTTTTCGTGATTGAATTTACGATTAGTTTGAAATCCAAAAATAATGTACAAGGGCTTCTCAGTAAAACGTGATGTTTTAACAGCCCAGCTATGCTTGTTTGTAGGTGGTAACACAGGATATTCATGCAGCTCCCAACTTCTAAAACGTATAGGTAATGGTGTATCATTTTCTACAATCTTGAGCAATCGAAGTTTTTCACGATCAGATAAGGTTACATGTGGGATCCGCCACAGTATACGATGCAGTGTTATTTTCGATTCTACAGATGTTTCTACTGCTTTAAGAGAATTGTAATCACTTCGATCACGGATTAGAATAAGCTCTTGTTTTGCGTTGATTATAATACGTGTAAAGTCTTCCGCGAATCCAAAAATATGTTTCAGTGATAACATACCCGTAAAAGTTCCATCCTCATTAATCATCCAGTTGTTAGTAGATTTTGGACACCATCCAGCCATCCGCAAAAGATTACTTTCTTCATCACAGAAAGAAGGGTAGAGTTTCATTGCACTTGTAATACCAACATTCTTCGTTCGATCTATTTCAACATTATTTACTTCATATCGCGCTTCAGAAAAGAGAAAAGCTAGAGCATGGTTGTTTAGTTGTGAAGTGCTTGGTCCACTTCCATCAGACTTTTCTAATCGTCCTTCAATATAGAGGTAGCTTTCGTGTGGTAAGGTGTAAACATCTTGTTGATTAATAATAAAATGAATTTCATCATTGTTATTTAATCCAAACGTAAAAGGTTGATAGGAATGAAGCTCACTTCGTACTACACCTTCACGACTTTCTACTGTATTCGTAATGTCTAGCATTTCTTCCATTCTGTTGTAGTAGTGTATATCCTAAATCTTGGAGTATCTGCTTATGGGTATCTGTTAACTCGATGAGTCTCTGCACACATGTAGTATGCCTTCGGAATGTACACCGTGTTTTATAGATGGTTTTCATACTGGTTTAAGATGTAGTTTGTAAGCTACGTACGCGTGCTGATCTAAATGAATAAGCTGATTATGTTTATTTACAAGTCTAAGAGTAATGTTGCTAATGTGTTTTACAGACACAGGATGATAAAGAACTACTGCTGGTTTCTCACAAATAGTATATCCACGTTCCTCTGTAACAATAAAGTCGTGCAGGACGTGTGAAGGTTGTAGATTACTATTCAAGTCTGTAATAATATTACAAGTAATGTTCACATTATAATCATCGAAGAGTTTTATAGGTTGATCAGACTCGTAACGTACGTTCGGTAGGAGCTCCCTCGATGAAAATCCAAGCAGTGGTCCAATCGAATCAGGTTGTGATTTGAAGTCAATCTTAAATGATGATTCAATAACACATTTGTGCGTAATGTTGCTTATAGTGATTGAGAACTTGTAATTATGATTACTAAAACTATCTTCCCCAAACTGATCAATTAACGTACTTTCAATATAGTCGTGAATATCATCTACTGTATAACTACCTGAGGGTAGTGTTAGCACATACTCATCGTAATAGAACTTGTTTAAACCATCACGCACATTATAGATTTTATTGTAGCTTTCAAACGATACTAGTCCAAGACTATGCGGCTGATAACCAAGTTCGATTGGTGGATTAAAATAGACGGTTGTTTCAGGTCCTTCTCCACGTACAGCAAACGTTCTTTCACTGTTCGTCATCACGCATACACTAATGCACTTTCTCTGCTGTCTGGGTTTGATATAAGAACATAAGACATAATCGTCCGCACATGCGTGTATTAAAGTTTTGCACACGGTTTTTATTGTAAACAATGTCTGCACTGCTTCCGAAATAACGTATGAGCTCAAAAGGAGGAGGTAAATCTCCATAGCTGTCAAAATACCATACTTTAGATTTACGTTTTACATAAGCAACGTAATGAGTTCCAGGTCCACGACTGTCGTCCAAGTTAATTACGGCACTTTCACGTTCACGTGGACGTGCTGGTAGTTGATCACGCATATACACTCCTCGAAAATAATGAATTCCTAGTTGTTTAGCAAACGTAAAAACTTCATCATGCGTTAGAGCTCGATATGGCAGTGCATTCAGTAGACGTTTTTTGGAGAAATGTAGATACCAAGCCCTTTCTTGTATGGCGCTAGCTTCATGTTCACACCTTTGCCTCGTAACGCAATTGCCTCCATCGTCTTGTTATGACGTTCACTCTCTTTCAACTGTTGTTTCGCTTCTTCTACAGCTTTGACAGTTCTCGCTACAGCACTAGCACCACCTAGCAATGACCCTAAAGCTGCTAAGCCAGCAAACAGCGCAGGAAGAAATCCTCCTCGTTTTGGTACAGGAATAATTCGCGCACGTTTACTAAATATTGCTCTGCACTTTGGAGAAATTCTCGCTCTTGCTGCGCGTAACGCCTTAGTAATAGCTACACGAGGATTGTATTCCCCTCGAATAGCTTTTTGCGCAGCCTTTATAACATCTTTCCATCCAACAGTTTTTACTTTCTTCTTCTTCTTCATGTCGTTTGGATATCGTTGTTTCACCATGCTGGACACGACTTTACTAGTCAAGAGCAAATCATAAACTAACCGTTGCCTCTTGTTTCGTTTAATATATATATATATTACTATTACGTACTTTATGATTCAGTTATCATGAAGATTATAAAGCAGCAAGACACGCTACCTGTTACCGACATTGTACCACATCTCTTACCTAGTTCTAGTACAACTACAAGAAAACGTCATGGAACGTTGTTTCCTTTTACTGTGCGATGTATTATATCAGGTCCGTCGGGATGCGGTAAAACAAATCTTTTACTCACACTTATTACTTCTGTAAATGGTATACGCTTCGAGAATATTTACGTTTTCGCAAAGTCACTCTATCAGCCGCTATATACTATTCTACAAACTGTAATGCACGATCTAGTTAAAGATGGAATAAGATATTTTAAATTTAATTCACATGAGCAAGTACCATCACCAGACGATGTGCTTCCTAATTCTCTAATGATCTTTGATGATGTCGCAACAGAACAGCAAAACGTTATTCGTGCATTCTTTAGTATGGGTCGACATAAATATGTTGATTGCATCTATTTGTGCCAAACCTATTCTCGTGTGCCCAAGCAGTTGATACGCGACAACGCAAATGTTATTGTGCTTTTTCGGCAAGATGAGCGCAACATGCGACATGTGTATAACGATCATGTTAACACTGATATGACATTCGATGACTTTAAACGTATGTGTGCTAAATGTTGGTCATTACACCGTTACAGCTTTTTAGTTATTGATAAAGAAAGTGATGTACAGCATGGACGATATCGCATGGGTTTCGATCATTTTATATGCATTAACACAGAATTACAGTAACTACTTGATTAAAAACCACCATCATGTTAACATCTAGCAAGGAGATCACAAAACATATCATCCAAGCTCGAAACAATATTCGACGGAAATTTAAAGAGCTTAAACGTATTCAAGCAGACACGGATTTATTTTTAAAAACACAACTAAGTACACCACTCAAAGAAATTTTTAATTCTACTTCATTACCGCAGTCTACTTCAAGTTTTGCTTCTATGCAAACATCATATCATAAAGAGAAGCATGAAGAAGAAAAGCATGAAGAAGATACGGAAGAGAAGAAGCAGGATGTAGATCAAGAAGAGGAAGATAAAGAAGAAGAAGAACTTAATGATGCATCACCATCTAAGCGTGTTGAGTTTTTAACTACAGATGTTATTGCAGAAACACCTACTACATCGACGCAAAATCTACCATCTTTGTCTGAGGTTATGATTACACCAGAATATCGCAATCAGTTTAGAACTTTTATTCAAGATACCTATGGATCTCTCTTTGCACCTTATATAGAAAAACTTTTTACAGGACAAACTGACACTACCTATGGTATTCGCTACGAAGATGACTGTTTCCGGATAGGAAATTCAAATGTTAAGATTAATAGCAACAAACTCATTGTAAAAGGTGTTACCTATAAACCTACGAAAGGACTCTTAGAACTTCTTTTCTCACGAATACCTGACAAGGATATAATTTTACAAGATGATCTTAAAAAGTATAAAGCAATACTTTTTGCTACCGATGCAACACGACGTAATTACAAGAGAACAGAAGCTGTAAATGCGAATAAGAGTTACAAGTATCGTGAGTTTATTTCTAAGCTGTTTCCGACTGCACGTAGTCTAGACGTTATCTACAAGCCTTTGTTGCCGTATGTGGATGTAAGATACTGGAATGACCCAAACTTACTCGTTGAACGATTACAACTTTTAAGAGCATCGCAAGAGGCTGGTCACACTGGTCACGGATCAGAAATTCTAGAAATAGAAAGAGAACTACGTTATGCCGGTATTATTTTATAATGGCTCGTCAAGAGAAGATCTCACCTGTAAAGGTAAACATCGCACATGAGTTACATAAACCAGCACGTCGCACCTACTGTCGCAGACGCGTTATTACACGAGGAAAAGATGATCTCTGGCAAGCAGACTTAGTAGAAATGATTCCATATGCTTCTAGTAATAAGGGCTATAAGTATCTACTTACTGTTATCGATGTGTACTCAAAGTTTGCTTTTGCACAACCCGTGCGTTCTAAAACAGCAGCTCAAGTTAAAGAAGCATTTAAACATATTGTTGAAGAATCGAAACGCTGCCCAAGGCTTCTTCAAACTGATCAAGGTAAAGAGTTTTACAACAAGGATTTTTCTTCTTACCTCAAGTTACTTGGCATTCAACACTACTCTACGTTCAGTAATCTCAAGGCAAGTGTTGTAGAACGCTTTAATCGTACACTCAAAACAATGATGTGGCGAGAATTTACAGCGCAAGGTTCATATCGTTGGATTGATCTGCTACCTAGACTTTTATCTACCTACAACGATACACCTCATCGCACTATCGGAACAAAGCCACGTCTTGTTACAAAGAATACACCTCGTCTAGATGCTATTCATCTTGTAATCAAAACAGCTGATCCACGTCGCTATCGCTTTAAAGAAGGTGATTTCGTTCGCATCAGCAAACACAAGTCTATCTTTGCAAAAGGATACACACCTAACTGGAGCACTGAAATTTTTCAAATCAGAAGTGTTAAGCTTACTAATCCAGTTACGTATTTACTTCGCGATCTCAGAGGACAGCCTATTGAAGGAGGATTCTACATCGAAGAACTGCAGAAAACAAAATATCCTGATCACTATTTAGTTGAACGTGTTATTCGACGTCGTGGTAATAAACTGTATGTTAAATGGCTTGGTTTTAATAACAGCTTTAATTCATGGATTAATAAAGAGGATGTACTTTAAATCTTATGTGTGTTTTCTTTTAATCCTCTACGTTTCCTTTCTTCTAAGTCACTAGGACATGCTGTAGGATTAAACAACACCTGTAATATGTTTTGACAATTCATATTTATTTTAGACTATATACATACATTTTTATCCTTTGTTCATGTTACGGTCTTTGTCACTCAGTTTTTCGTTTTATTGCACCAACAACGACAAGTGCTGCTATATTCTTCTGAGCAGCTAAAGCACTAGGTAATAACACATACACACACATACACAGCATAACTTTACGAAGCAGATTTTAACAGCTACACTCTATGCAGGCAGCATGTAACTACGTATCAGGCGAACGTGTTCTAGGGCCGCAGGGGAGATGAAGCACGAAGAAAAGAAGATCAATCACTCTATTGATGAGTCCACGCCCAACATGCTTCCTCATCTTTCTCCCAGCACGTTTCTTCACCTTTTCCTTGTTTACTCTCTCCACAGCCATGATAAGTGTTTATAAGCGAAGACAACTCGTTAGTTTTAGGTCCGTGATACAGTTTAATTAGTTGACATGTACGGCACTGTCTCACAGAAGGTCTTCTAGCTAAACTCACGTGTTCATGATGTAAACTACACGTTTGAAGCTCTGACAAAACAGGATCTTGAGTCCACTCACGAGGCACCTTATCCCAAATCTTCTTTACAGCATTCGCAGCTACATTGACCAAAAATGCCTTTGGTAATGCATTTAACTCTTCTTCAGTAAAAGTGTTTAGTTTCTTTTTGCATGCATAAAACTTTACGATCGCCTTTTCAACTGCGTTACACTTAGTATCTGTTAGAAATGACATGATGTCTTTACTCTACAAATGTTTCTTTTACACTAAGGTTATTTCGACACTGCACTTTACATATGTTGTTCACTTCCCGACATGCACTGCGACACAACCAATCAAAGAGCATGCATACATGTTGTAAAGACTGTTTAGTTGTTTCTCTACTATGCTCTTTCGGAAGAGTTTTAAATGATGGGCACCCCAATTCATGCATGTCGATAACTTCACATGATGATGGTAGAAAATCACGCAACCATTCTTTCTTTTCACAACCCTTTAAAAGAACAAGATCTGCTCTTGACAAATGTGCATTCATCATTAAAGGTAGAAAACGATAAGGTATTCCTTTTTCTTCCCACTTCAAACCTAAATTGTTTTCAATCCACTGAGTCTGCTTTTTATCTTCATCTGTTTGCAAACAGTAAGGGAACGGTGGACTAAATACTAAACTAACAAGTTTTGGTGCCCACAACACACAGCAATCTAACACAGCCACCTCTTTAAACACAAACTTGTTTCCGTTTACTTTAAAGCCTTGCACATCAACTATTAATGTTTTCGTCATGTTTGCACTCCACACTCTATCACTGTTTCCCGAAGACTAAAGCTTTTAGTCAACGAACGGGTTTAAACATGCATGATAACGTCATCACTGCAGCACGTGCTTACTCTAGCTTACCCGATGCGTGATTAAACTTGTTCGAATTAACCGCCATCACATAGAGTGCAGCAGCGAGGTAAGCGATGTAAGATGGTGGTAGCTAAAGATGGCAGCACGGTGCTCTGTTGATTAAAGATGGCTGCTTGTCAAAAAGATTTTTTCAAGTTATCCGCCACCACATAGAGTGCAGCACTGAGGTTTGCGATGCAATATGGCGGGTGACAGCTCGTCAAAGGTAAGTAGCTAAAGAGGGCAGCACTAAGGTTAGCAATGCAAGATGGTGGATGACAGCTGTGACGTAAAATATTACCCGCAAGATAGCACCACGATGCCCTTTTCATTAAAGATGGCAGCTAGAATTTTTCAAATTAACCGCCTCAAAGGTAAGTAGCTAAAGAGGGCAGCACTGTTCTCTCTGGATTAAAGATGGCAGCTTGTCGAAAAGAATTTTTCAAATTAACCACCTCAAAGGTAAGTAGCTAAAGAGGGCAGCACTGTTCTCTCTGGATTAAAGATGGCTGCTGAATTTTTTTCAAATTATCCGCCACCACAAAGAGGGCAGCACGGTGCTCTCTTGATTAAAGATGGTAGATGACAGCTGAAGAGCGAGTAGAATTTGTTTCCAAATAAGAGCACGTAGAATTTGCCGCCACCACATAGAGTGCAGCACTGTTCTCTCTAGATTAAAGATGGTGGATGACAGAAAAGCGCATAGGTTTGTAAAGCACGTAGAATTTGCCGCCACCGCATAGAGTGCAGCACTGTTCTCTCTAGATTAAAGATGGTGGATGACAGAAAAGCGCATAGGTTTGTAAAGCACGTGGAATTTGCCGCCACCACATAGAGTGCAGCACTGTTCTCTCTAGATTAAAGATGGCGGATGACAGCTGTCAGAAAAGCACATAGGTTTGTAAAGCACATGGAATTTACCGCCACCACATAGAGTGCAGCACTGTTCTCTCTGGATTAAAGATGGCGGATGACAGCTGTCAAAAAAGCACGTGAGTATGTTTTCAAACAAGAGCACGTGGAATTTTTCAATTTGCCGCCACCACATAGAGGGCAGCACTGTTCTCTCTGGATTAAAGATGGCGGATGACAGCTGTCAAAAAAGCACGTGAGTATGTTTTCAAACAAGAGCACGTGGAATTTTTCAATTTGCCGCCACCACATAGAGGGCAGCACTGTTCTCTCTGGATTAAAGATGGCGGATGACAGCTAACGAAATTGCCCGCAGCACAGTGCTCTATTGATTAAAGATGGCGGATGACAGCTGTCAGAAAAAGCACGTAGCTTTGTTCCCCAACAAGAGCACATAGAATTTTTCAAATTGCCGCCACCACATTTCAAAGGTATCTAGCTAAAGAGTACAGCACTGTGCTCTGTTGATTAAAGATGGTGGATGGTAGCTGTCAAAAAAGCACGTGAGTTTGTTTCCAAACAAGAGCACGTGGAATTTTTCAATTTGCCGCCACCACATAGAGGGCAGCACGGTGCTCTCTTGAATAAAGATGGCTGCTGTCACGTGGAATTGTCTGCTACCACAGGTATCTAGCTAAAGAGGGCAGCACTGAGGTTTGCGATGCAATATGGCTGCTGTCAAAAAGCATTTTTCAAATTATCCGCCACCACATTTCAAAGGTAAGTAGCTAAAGAGGGCAGCACTGTGCTCAAAGATGGCGGATGACGGCTGCACGTGGCTTTGTTTACCTCGCGCTAGTTAGGTTAAGTTGGTAGCACTAAGGTTTAGACCCGTCAAGATGGCAGCACTGCCGATGACAGGTGACGAAAGAGGGCAGCACGGTGCTCAAAGATGGCGGATGGCAGCTGTCAAAAAGCATGTGGCTGTCAAAAAGCACGTGGCTTTGTTTACCTCTCGCTAGTTAGGTTAAGTTGGTACCACTAAGGTTTAGGTCCGTCAAGATGGCAGTACTGAGGTTAGCGATGCGTTGTTGTCTGTCAAAAAGCACGTGGCTTTGTTTACAAATCTGTCAAAAAGCACGTGGCTGTCAAAAAACACGTGGCTTTGTTTACCTCATGCTAGTTAGGTTAAGTTGGCACTACTGAGGTTTAGGCCCGTCAAGATGGCAGTACTGAGGTTTGCGATGCGTTGTTGTCTGTCAAAAAGCACGTGGCTTTGTTTACAAATCTGTCAAAAAGCACGTGGCTGTCAAAAAGCACGTGGCTTTGTTTACCTCGCGCTTGTGAGGTTAAGTTGGCACTACTGAGGTTTAGGCCCGTCAAGATGGCAGTACTGAGGTTAGCGGTGCGTTGTTGTCTGTCAAAAAGCACGTGGCTTTGTTTATCTCGCGCTAGTTAGGTTAAGTTGGCAGCACTGGAAGAGGCCTCTGGCTGAGGTGGAGGAGGCCACTGGGAGGCCACTGGCTGAGGAGGAGGAGGAGGTGGCCACTGGGAGGCCACTGGCTGAGGAGGAGGAGGAGGCCACTGGCTGAGGAGGAGGCCTCTTCCGAGAGCCGGAGGAGGAGGAGGCGGCCGAACCCGTCTATTATACTACTTATGAAAAGTAGTAGACAGATAGGCCTGCCGGCTCTGCTGTTTCGCTGGGAACGGTGCTAGTTGTTGAACACGAAGCTCTAAATCCATGCCAATTTGCAATGGACAGAGACGGAACAGCATCTGCCTGCAAGATTTTTCTCTGCGGTAATCCCAGTAGTTCATTTCTCAAATCTCGTTCATAATCCTCCTGACGAAAATGTATGGAACATACTGTGGCATTATCAGGATTAAATTTGTCACTTCGCTTACAGCGCAACATCCACACTCGCCTAATCTCCTCACGTTTTGGAAATCTGTGGTACAAGACACCAGTTGTTTCCGATCCCCAATTAGTACATTGTGCCATAGCACAATTAACTATATATTTAGAAACCTTACTCATCTTTAACACAACACGAAAAATGTTACAAGACTGCGTATCGCAAAATAGATCTATACTGAAAGCGAGTTCCTTATCGTTCACCGCAACAGCTGCCGACAGGAGACCTCCACGTGACGTCAGCATGAGGCATTGCTACGCTGGAAACAAAGCGCGGGAGTCGGGAATGAGCCCCCCTGCGCCTCACCGGCGTCAGTGAGTTCCGAGACTTGGACGAGCGTGGGTAACGGTATTGTGTTTGTGCGCTACAACATGGACCACGGCGCCCTAATGTATATTTTGTACAGTGTAAATAGTTTTGTGAATAAATGAAGTATGTAATGTACATTATGTTGGCCTTCCCTTTGCACTTAATGAAGAACATTTCGTGGACTGTGGGAAGAGCTCGGCCTCGTTCAACACGAGTAAGCAATTCGAAAACGAGACCGAACATTTTGGTCCTCCGTGCCCGATGTGATTCAGTGACGATATTACATCTCATAATCTGCGCATTTAGGCCTATTAGTGATTACAGTTTATTTACAAGTGTTTACATTTGTGAAGTACGAATGTGTTCGTTTTACCGCCAAACTTACAACCACCCACGTGCTAAGTACTGCGCAGTAAGGTACAAATGAGTGACTTCAACTAACGTGCCGTGTATGTGATTCACAACCATTTTCTACATGAAACACTATGACTTGTGATGTGATTAACTGAGTTCTAATACATTCCTCATTCATTTTAAACTTCGACATTGAAGCGTGTGTTGCCGCCATCTTGCGCGGACGAATAAAGTCTTGCCAAATCAATTGGTGGAGATTCCAAGGTGTAGTAATCCAGATCCGTAGCAGTAATTCCAGACGTGACCACCAGAGTGCAGCGCAGCCACGCAGTGCTCTTTGGTTTTCAGCCCTGCTGTGGAAGGTTACAACCTCCTGATCTGTAAGTAGTCTGGCATTCCCAGTCCTTTAGAATATATCCATTATTTCTTGTTATCCTTCACCATGGATCCTGTCCAGCGAAAAGGTCTCATAAAAAATGAGAGCAGTTATTAAGTCTCGTATAAAGCGTATAGCTAGTTTTGTCAGTACATTTAATGAAAGCTCAAATCTGAATGATATTCGAGTTAGGCAAAGGCTGCTATGTTCAAGTAAGGAGGAATACAACGATGTTCAAACCCAGTTAGAAATTAGCGATACCGAAGGAGTTCATGATGCAGATAGGGAATCCACTGAAGAACTCATCCTAGAAATAGAATCTAAGATGGAAACTCTGTTGAATGCAAATTCGAATGCAACTTCCCCGCAACATCTAGTTCTTCAAATACCAGTAGCATACATGAAATAAGACTCCCTACAATTTCACTGCGAAAATTTACAGGAATTATTTCTGAATTTATTCATTTTCGAGATACCTTCCAGAGCCTAGTAATTAATAATCATGCCTTAACAGACATACAGAGGTACTATTACCTACTATCATGCTTATCGAGAGAACCTCATAAATTAATTGAAAGCTTGCCTGTCACTGAAAGCAATTTCAAGGTAGCTTGGGAATTAATCTTTCAGAGATATAATAACCCCAAATTGATTGTAGACCTACACGTTAAGCAACTGCTAGATCTTCCGTCAGTTAAAACAGAATCAGCTAAGGATTTAAGAGTGTTGCTAAATCAACTGCTGAGCAACCTGAGTGCTATTGAAGTAATGGAAATAGATGTGCCTCTGCATGAAATTGTGTTATCTCGCTTAGTGCTAGATCGAATCAGCCTCGGTCTAAGAAAACAGTGGGAAGTTAAATTCTCAGATAAGAAGTTCCTTCGCTTGAAGGAGTTAGTAGCTTTCTTGGAGAATAGTTGTCAAACTCTGGAGCTAATCAACCCCGAGAAACACCGAAGCGACAAGCAACAGGTCTTATCCAAACATGGTGGTGATAAGAGCAGTAAGAAGTCCTTTGTCACAACAGCAACTCATTGTGAGTTTTGTAAGGCTTCTCTCACCCTAACAAAATGCCCTAAGTTTCGTGAAGCCAGCGTTGGAAATAGAATAGATTTCACCAAGAAATGTAAACTTTGCTTTAACTGTCTGGGTGCTAATCATACTTTAAAGGAGTGTAGTTCAGGAAATTGTCGAATCTGCAATAATAGACATCATACTCTGTTGCCCAAGGAGCAGAGTATATCCTACAATGCTTCTACTACATCAGAAACCAACCAGACTTAGCAGCAAACCTACTGTGTAGTGAAGAGCAACTATACTCATGTAGAAGTTCTATTGTCAACAGCTCTTGTAGTGGCCACAGACAAACGTGGGAATGCACATCAGTGCCGAGCTCTACTTGATAGTGCGTCTCAAATGCATTTCATGTCCAGGCGTTTGGCAGATCGCTTAGGGATTGAATTGAGTCGACACGCAATGCCTATAAGGGGAATTAGTGATACTAAGGCAACTGAATCATCACATATTTGTCAAATCCAAGTTACATCTAGGGTCACAGACTACACTACCCATATTGTTTGTGCTGTACTTCCTCGCATAACTGGTCAGCTCCCTACAGTACAGCTTGACATGTCTGACTGGCAGCTACCACAGGACATTCCCTTGGCGGATCCTCAATTTAGTACACCAGGTGAAGTTGATTTACTACTGGGAGCTTCTGTGTTTTTTGACATACTGCGTCGTGGTCAACTCACGAGAGAAAATCATCCTGTACTACAGGACACTGAATTTGGTTGGATCTTATCAGGCAAGATACCACCACACTCTCTAAAGTATACCACCAAGAAAGTAATGCCTTGTCTTGTGCGCGGCAATGAACTGCACGTACAGGTCGAACGATTTTGGCAACAAGAGGAAGTAAAGATGTCTCCCCCGCGTTCTAAGGAAGAAAGTCAGTGCGAAGAACACTTTGTGAACAACACTACTAGGGATAGCATCGGAAGATATGTTGTAAGACTGCCTATTAAACCACACCATGAGGAACTTGGGGATTCATTTAAATACGCCACTCGTTGCCTCAGTCAAATTGAACAGCGGTTACATCGCCAACCAGACTTGAAGAAGGACTATGTTGAGTTCATGACAGAATATGCTGATCTTAATCACATGGAACTCGTTACAACGTAAACCAATAAGCCAACATATTACCTGCCGCATCATGCTGTAATTGAGCAGTCCAGCACTACCACTAAGGTCAGAGTCGTCTTTAACGCCTCTGCTAAAACTACTAGTAACTACTCACTGAACGATATCTTGATGATTGGACCTACGGTGCAAGAAGACTTGTATTCTATCATCTTGAGATTTAGAACACATAAGTATGCCTTCACTGCAGATGTTACAAAAATGTACAGGCAAATTCTAGTTCATCCTGATGACCAAGATCTGCAACGCATTGTATGGCGTTCATCTCCGAATGAACCTATCCAGATTTATCGACTTTCCACTGTAACTTATGGTACCTCAGCAGCGCCTTTTTTAGCCACGAGATGCCTGGTACAACTTGCCAACGATGGTGCACTGCAATATCCAAGAGCGTCGGAGACATTACGAAGAGACTTCTATGTTGATGATGTTCTGAGCGGAGCAGATACCATTGGAGATGCGCTCAGTCTGCAACAAGAGCTGATCGAACTACTCAGTAGCGCAGGCTTTCCTCTTCGTAAATGGTGTGCTAACCATCCCACTCTTTTAGAGCACATACCTCTTGAGCACCAAGAATCACAACTGACCTGGAGTCTGGATGACAAGGAAGAGGGTACCATTAAGGCCTTGGGACTACTGTGGCATCCTCTAAAGGACATCTTCCAGTTTGTAGCTACCAGTCACACCCAGAAGACCACAACCTGGACAAAACGTAGTGTGTTATCCTGCATTTCATCCATTTTTGATCATTTGGGCCTCTTAGGTCCAGTAATAATAAAATGTAAAATTTTCTTGCAACACTTATGGCAGGCGAAAGTGGACTGGGATCAGAGTTTGCCTCCTGAGCTATTAACTACTTGGGAACAGTTTCATGCATATTTTCTATCACTCAACGACATTCGCATCCCTCGAAGAGTGACGGGAGACGGAGAGATTAAACAATATGAGTTACACGGATTATCTGATGATTCAGAAAGGGCCTTTGGAGCATCTGTTTATCTACGGAGTATAGATGTCAAGGATAATGTAACAGTAGTGCTGTTAAGCTCCAAATCCAAAGTAGCACCACTGAAACAGATTTCCCTCCCTAGACTTGAACTATGTGGTGCATTACTCCTTGTAAAATGAATGGATAAGGTTAAAACTGCTCTTAACCTCAACATTGAAAAAAGTACTATTGGACTGATTCTACCATAGTACTAGGTTGGCTTGCAGGAGAGCCCGGATCTTGGAAAACGTTTGTTGGTAACCGAGTGTCTGAGATACAACAACTTTCATCTGTAGAACAATGGAACCATGTGACGTCACAGGACAATCCAGCTGACATCATTTCGAGAGGGATTGAACCACATCTTCTTCAAGACAATCTGTTATGGTGGGCGGGACTATCCTGTCTGTACCAGCCACCGTCAACCTGGCCTGTCAGCGACATGAAGAAAACTTCCGAAATCACTGATGTACCAGAGCAACGGAAACCAGCTGTTTGCTTACTTGTTGTCAGTCATTTCCTTGAAGACTTAGTCCAACGCTTTTCTTCTTGGTCACGGCTGGTGAGAGTCATGGTCTTCATACTGAGATACATGAACAACCTCAGGCTTGCTGCTTCAAGGAGACAGGTGGGAAGTCTGACTGTAGTAGAACTTCAAGAGGCATCGCACAGGATCATTCGTACTGCCCAAGAACGAGAATATGGTAAGGAGCTTCAAGATCTGCGACTTGGCAGACCGATCGCAAAGGACAGCAAGTTGAAGTCTCTTCATCCCTTTGTAGATGCAAACCAGATGCTTAGGGTGGGCGGCAGATTGGAACAATCTCAAGCTCCGTACAGCCAGAAACATCCCATCATCCTACCACCTAATCATCATGTGACCAGGTTGTTAGTAATGTGTGAGCACATGTGACTCCTGCATGCTGGACCCCAACTTTTGCTTGCAACCATTAGACAACGATATTGGATACCTAATGGTAAGTCTGTCATTAGGCACATAACACACAAGTGTCTCCCTTGCTACAAGTTGAAGGCAAGTACATCAACTCAACTCATGGGCCAGCTCCCACACCACAGGGTAGAACCCAACAGACCATTTCTGAACTGCGGAGTTGACTATGGGGGTCCACTTTACATTAAGCAAGGGACTCGTAAGAGCAAAACAAAGCTAAAATGTTATATTGCTCTATTCATCTGCATGGCTACCAAGGCGATCCATCTTGAACTTGTCTCTGACCTGTCTACTGATGCGTTCCTAGCTGCTCTGCGTAGATTTACATCGCGTCAGGGTATCTGCCAGAATATCTACAGCGACAATGGAAGTACCTTCATGGGAGCAAGCAACGAGCTACGGGAGCTTCACACCCTCTTCAGATCTCAAGTACATCAGAGGAAGGTGGATGACTTCGCATCTCAATGTGGAATACAGTGGCATTTTATTCCACCCCATGCCCCTCATTTTGGTGGGCTGTGGGAGGCTGGCATAAAGTCTACTAAGTCCCATTTGAAGAAGGTTGCAGGAAATCTTGTACTGACTTTTGAAGAAATGTCCACGTTGTTAGTCCAGATTGAGGCATGCCTGAATTCGAGACCAATAACCAAATTGTCTGATAATCCTGATGACTATTCATTCCTGACTCCCGGTCACTTCCTGATTGGAGAACCTCTCACAACCATCCCAGAGCCAGATTTACTTACAGTTTCAGGTTCTCGTCTGTCCAGGTGGCAACTACTTCAGCGTTGCAGACAGTACTTCTGGAAGCGGTGGTCAAGGGACTATCTATGTCAACTCCAGCAGCGGACTAAGAGGTCAGCAGGAAGGGTCAAACTTCAACCCGGAACTCTGGTTCTTCTCAAGGAAGACAACTTGCCACCTCTCGTGTGGCAGACAGGGATCGTGGTAGATACGCACGCAGGTGCTGACGGCTTGGTGCGAGTTGCCACTATTCGCACTCCCAAGGGGGCCTTCAAACGCCCAATTCCAAAACTTTGTGTCTTCCCAGAAGAGGTTGAAACTGTATATAGTGAAAAAGTGTAATTAGTGAAAAGGTGTAATCTCTTATGTGCTAAAACATTGTTTTTTTCATTTGACTTTTTCAGTGTGAGTGCTAATTTTTATTGTTCTTAATAATATTTAAATTTGTAATTTATATATATAAATTAGGTGGGCGGTATGTTGAACGCCATGTGTTTTTTTTCGTCAGAGGTCAGCACAATCAGACTGCTACAGCCCCAGTGGAAGGGGGACAGAATCACACGCCTCACCGGCGTCAGTGAGTTCCGAGACTTGGACGAGCGTGGGTAACGGTATTGTGTTTGTGCGCTACAACATGGACCACGGCGTCCTAATATATATTTTGTACAGTGTAAATAGTTTTGTGAATAAATGAAGTATGTAATGTACATTATGTTGGCCTTCCCTTTGCACTTAATGAAGAACATTTCGTGGACTGTGGGAAGAGATCGGCCTCGTTCGACACGAGTAAGCAATTCGAAAACGAGGCTGAACACAATCAATCAATCAATCAATCAATCAATCAATCAATCAATCAATCAATCAATCAATCAATCAATCAATCAATCAATCAATCAATCAATCACTACTGATCTGCATTTAGGGCAGTCGCCCAGGTGACAGATTCCCTATCTGTTGTTTTCCTAGCCTTTTCTTAAATGATTGCAAAGAAATTGGAAATTTATTGAACATCTTCCTTGGTAATTTATTCCAATCCCTAACTCCCCTTCCTATAAACGAATATTTGCCCCAATTTATCCTCTTGAATTCCAACTTTATCTTCATATTGTGATCTTTCCTACTTTTAAAGACACCATTCAAACTTATTCGTCTACTGATGTCCTCCCACGCCATCTCTCCACTGACAGCTCAGAACATACCACTTAGTCGAGCAGCTCGTCTCCTTTCTCCCAAGTCTTCCCAGCCCAAACTTTGCAACATTTTTGTAACGCTACTCTTTTGTCGGAAAACGCCCAGAACAAATCGAGCTGCTTTTCTTTGGATTTTTTCCAGTTCCTGAATCAAGTAATCCTGGTAAGGGTCCCATACACTGGAACCGTACTCTAGTTGGGGTCTCACCAGAGACAATTATGGTCTCTCTTTTACATCCTTACTACAACCCCTAAATACTCTCATAACCATGTGCAGAGATCTGTACCCTTTATTTACAATCATATTTATGTGATTACCCCAATGAAGATCTTTCCTTATATTAATACCTAGGTATTTACAATGATCCCCAAAGGGAACTTTCACCCCGTCAACGCAGTAATTAAAACTGAGAGGACTTTTCCTATTTGTGAAACTCACAACCTGACTTATCCCCGTTTATCATCATACCATTGCCTGCTGTCCATCTCACAACATTATTCGAGGTCATTTTGCAGTTGCTCACAATCTTGTAACTTATTTATTACTCTGTACAGAATAACATCATCTGCGAAAAGCCTTATCTCTGATTCCACTTCTTTACACATATCATTGATATATATAAGAAAACATAAAGGTCCAATAATATTGCCGCGAGGAATTCCCCTCTTAATTTTTACAGGGACAGATGAAGCTTCACCTACTCTAATTCTCTGAGTTCTGTTTTCTAGAAACAGAGCCACCCATTCAGTCACTCTTTTTTCTAGTCCAATTGCACTCATTTTTGCCAGTAGTCTCCCATGATCCACCGCCACCGAGATGAGATCAGGTGCGATGCGGAAAAAATGAAATGGTGTATGGCTTTTAGTGCCCCTCGAAACTAAGTCAGCTAGGTTATCAAGTCCAGAGACATGAAATCAATCATCCTGGATCTTTCAGAAGTCTGATCTATTTCAGTCTATTCATCATAAACGTTCCTCAGGCATTTTCTCTCTTTATCCAATGAAGTGCAGTAATGGAATCACTCCAATAATATGTAGGAACATCGCATAAATCCATACTATCTTTAACCGAAGCTGGTAATCGGGATCCTATTGTACAAGCCAGCAATTGTAATCTTGTTATGGTTGTTTTCTTCAAAGGGGCTACTCTCGATTTTGCAGACTCAAGCTGCACCTGAACCTCACGTACATCGAAAGACCTTAGAAAGACTGCAGAAGCATCAGCTACCTGACTTTAATAACATAATATATGCAGATTCCATGAAGATATATACACACTAATACTATAGCAAGTTGCCTGGGCGCCTGTGCTTCATGATAGCAGACAAATCTTTCAGCCATCTCGAACCTGCTTTTCATATCATCACGCAGCTTACTATCACAACTCGGTTTGCTGTGCAATATTACGTTTGACACAATGAAAATAGGACACGTGAAACCAAGAAGATCAAAAATGTTTCGTGCTACTGACAATACAGTTGTTTGTGTGATAGTTTCATCAAGCGTATCCACACTGAATGACCGGGTATCTTCTGCAGGATCCCAGAACAATCTTAGCACCGACACAGTCTACGGCACTTCGTTTTCCGCTATCTCCCATCTGGTATGCTCTCAACCCCATACATCAAACTTGACGTCGGTCATCCAAACCTGACCTCGGTCATCAAATTCCTAGGTTCATCCTCAAATTGGCCAATTTTCTCCTTGTTTTCCACAGAAGTCACACAGTTGACCACGTATAATGAAGAACTGAACTTTTCCGCCGTCCACGAAAATCTGGACACTCAGATAATGGTCCAGCAGAGAACATAGAAGGAACGGGCTATAATTAACTCCGAATATTTTTTTACAAGTTGCTTTACGTCGCACCGACACAGATAGGTACTATGGCGACGATGGGATAGGAAGGGGCTAGGAGTGAGAAGGAAATGGCCGTGGCCTTAATTAAGATACAGCCCCAGAATTTGCCGAATAATTCTAGGTTGTGACGATATACTTTAAGTGACCTCTCGGGAATTTGTCCCACCTTACCAAATTCAAAAAATTCTGTCCTTGTCAACAACAGAAATTTGGAGAAAGGCTTTCCTAATATTTGAAACCACACCAATTCTGTTTAGCCTGTACTTGTTGAAGATCGACGGGATAACTTCAGCAAATTAGGATCCAGACAGACATTGAGAGATGACCCTCCTCTGACTTGAAGGATACAATCAAATACTGGTCTTACTGCAGTAGTCGAACCACCTTTGAAGATCCTTCCGGACAGTAGGTAGTATTCAGCGTCTTCCACATCTTCCGCTTCTTCCTCTGAGATCCCTTCTGCCTTCTACTCCTGAAACACTTCCTGATATTTATCAAATTTTCTTCCTTGATTAGATGATTCGTAGTGGAGTTCAACCTCTTTATAGCAATATCTTCATTCCCTTTCACAAGCTGCTGACTCTCTTTGGACGGAAGTGTATGTCAAACTCTAGATCCGTAGTGATACCTCATATCTTTCTTCTTAATGCATCTCCACATTATCTGAAGATGGTTTTCCACATCCTTTCTCTCCAGGGTTTCAACTGGATCTATAATACCAATAGTTTTCAAGCTCTACAGCTAATTCAATTGCATACTTTGAATGAAGTATGAAACAACCATGCAATCTATGCCATTAGAACAATAATTCTTTTCCCATCATTGTTCACACTAATACAGCCTTAATTACAGCCAGCCCTGAACTCAATTTGCCGATCTGATCGGTGAAGCGACTACCTGCTACATAAGCACCCACGCGTAGTTTGGTGTCTCTCAGATTTCAAAATCAGAGACGGAAATGTTCTTACCTTGAATTCTATCCATCCACAGACCATATTTCATATAAGTGATGCTCTCCAACATCTAATGATGCACCACCAAACAACCAGTGCGCCATCCGCTGTGTTTTGAGAGGGATTTACCCCGTTTCTAGCGCTGTCCTGCGCAATACGTAAGACCTCTGCGAACCACAGAGTAGGCCTACTGATACGGCACTGTTCTTTCCTTCCCATTGTGTCCCATTTCAGGCTAATAATCTGCAGTAAGCCAAGGCCAACTAGATATACAGGCCATAAGGCTCCCCCTCCACTTCGGGCGCTACGTCACACTAGTCGCCAGCCGCTTCACTTCTCGCCAGTGACTTATAAGCTGATCTGAACTTCGCAGCAGTGAGGCTATCGATGGTGTTGAATGATTTAAACGTGTGTGAACATTGTGAATTATGGCCACGTCGTGTTGTATACCTGGTTGTAGAATAAACTACAGTTCAAAACAGCCTAATATTTCAGTGTTTAAATTTCCTACTGGCGTGTTTCGGAAACAAAAGTGGATCATAGCTATCCATCGAACCGAATTCATCCCTTCAGCAAGCAAGCTCAGTTGTGTGCATAAAACACTTCGACGAAGTTTCGTAATTAGGGACGATTCCGTTAAAAGACCTGATGAGTCTCTTTTAACTGTAAAACCTAACCATTTAAAACTCTCAAACGATGCTATTCCTAAGTTTTAAATTGTGCCTGCCTATCTGTATAAAAAATCTTCCAACAACGAGCAAAAATCCTATTCAAAGACAAGAAGAATTTGAAAAACGGGAAGAGGAAGGAAAGAAAGAAAGCTGAGGAAGAATATGACAGGATCAAGGACTTCGACGACGTTCAGGGTAATTTCAGTATTAAACGCAAATTAGATTTGGACAAAGTTTCCGTCAACTTTAACAGCCAAAGTCTGTATTTTCAAAATGTATGTGACTGAGGAAAATATTCCGAAAATTGGTACTTCCTTAACATTAAACGAGGCTCTTGATTTTAAATCCATTAAACATGATATTTTCATGAGTTATAACCCTGATATACGTGCATTAGGTGATGGGGGCAAGATATTAAAATGGTCAAATTAGAAAAGTATTTATAACTTCCTGTTTAGACCTGCTCGTAACTCAAAAGTGACTGTCCACGATAAAATAGAATCTGTACACAAAATAATCGATGAAATTGAAAGTGAAGTTAATGAGTGTATCATTACTGATAAATTATATATTTTTTTAAGGAACAGTTAAATATAGCCTTTGCAAAGAAAGTATCTCACTCCTGTATTCTAATAACATGGTTCACTTCAATATTTTTCGCATTTCCTGGGGCGTAAAAGAAGATAAGACAGTCAACGTTTCTTACAATGCCCCACTTGGTTATTCACAGTCTTTTACTGCAAAACAGGCAAGGGAAATTCGGGTATTGATGATTCACATTGGAATTATTTGAAAAAGAAACTAAAATTGTTAAAGGAGCATGACATATTTTGTAACTTGTTGAATGGAGTCTACATAAAACGTGAGCTGAACTATAAAGGAGGAAAGGTTTTATTTTTGTTTTTGCTAGTGGCTTTACGTCGCACCGACACAGATAGGTCTTATGGCGACGATGGGATAGGAGAGGCATAACAGCTGGAGGGAAGCGGCCGTGGCCTTAATTAAGGTACAGCCCCAGCATTTGCCTGGTGTGAAAATGGGGAAACTACGGAAAACCTTCTTCAGGGCTGCCAACAGTGGGATTCGAACCCACTATCTCCCGATGCACGTTCACAGCCGCACGGCCAGATCGCCCGCTAGGAGGAAAGGTAGAGGGAGTTGCTTTTAGTAGTAAAAGCGGAGAAAATAACACTACATTAGCTACAACTGCACAAACTTTTATGTTGTCATCCAGTCTTTAAAAAAATAAAGACGTTGTTGATTTGTTTCCATGTAAGAACCTAATATGACATTTCTTAGAAGAACTAACTTTGCAAGTCTTTAAAGTATTAACAGATAGTCCTATAGCTTATAAGGTAGCATGCATAATTTCTAATAATAACAGGAAAATGTTTGAAAAGCTGTGCAAAAGCAATTTACAAACCACTTTTCAAAATCCATTTGACGAAACACACACACACACAAAATTGTTTGATACTGGTCATTTATTTAAAATCTTAATAAATAACTGGCCTAATCAAGCTGACAACTTATCCTGACTTTGACAACTCTGAGTCAGACAAAAAAAGTCTGAGTCTATCTAGTGCGGCCTTGGCTTGCTCCTGCCCTGTATAAAAAGGTGCCGTACCAGACTCTTTTAGAGCTACAAAATGTAAACCTGTATACTAATGTTTTTACATGAGGATTCTCAGAGAAAAATTCTGACTTCGCTTGTCAACAATGTTCTGGAAAACGAAAATGTTTAAACATGCTGTGATTAAATAAATAGTTTTAAACATTTCGTTGACAGATGTATATACATCTTTTGTAATATATTATTGAATAACAATAGAAAAGTTACCGTAGATAAACTCATCGCTGAGAAGAAGAAATCCTCAGGAAAATAAAAATGTACAAACTGAAACCTTAGGAATTCTTAGGTAAGTTTTAAGTTGCAGCTTAATTTCTAAGAAAGGTTTCAGACTTTTGTTGTGAATTGCCATCATGCATTTTCCTAGTAACATTAAAACTTTTTGTATACGTATTATGCGTTCTAATCTTTTAAAGATACCGTGTTGAGTTACAAGTGACAGATGTCATCATAATTTTACGTAAAGAAATGTACATGTACTGCCCTTCCAGTTTTCTCCCCGCATAAAACTCGTGTAGTAAACAAGCCTAAGTAAAGCCACAATTGAAGGAGTGTTCAATTTTATCGTTAAGGTTGAATAAATGAACAATATCATGGTGAAAGTGAGAGCGGGCCCTACACTGCCATGATGAACGCCAGCCACTAGCGTGACGTCACGGTCCGAGCCTTGTGGCCTGTCTATCTAGTGCGGCCTTGAGTAAGCCTAGGACTTCAGAAGAAGTGTGTTACAGCTTCCTTGCTTTCATCGTTCATTTTACCCTCTATATGCTAAAGGGACTAAAGAGAAAATTACTGAGAAAATATAGTTTTCTAAGGAGACTTTCTCACACAAGTGGTTTTTTTATATTTTACGGTACCGTACTATATTAAGTTCCAAAAGATTTGTTTGTACTGATGATGGCTCGAAGGACCGAAACATGTCTACATTTTATATAATTATATATTAATGTTAAAGTTTGTTAACATTGCGAATTGAACAAGGTTGATTAAATCCTATTTGTAACTATATCATGATGCCCATAAAATGGCGCTACATAACACGTGTAAACCAGTGATCTCAATATATATATATATATATATATATATATTAGAGCTCAGTGGTGTAAACGAGCTGCGCAATCAACGAGAACAGAGTAACAGAACGTTACTCCGTGCTCGTTTGGTTGTGTGGACGGGAGTAATTACTCCCTGGTGTGGACTCCCTCTGTTTATTCTTTGCGTCATGGAGTATTCCTTGAAGACTTCTGTAACTTTTTTTTATTTTTTTTATTTGTCCCCCCTCGTTTTCCTGCTGTAAGCATTTCTCCAATTTCGCGACAACAATCGTGGAGAAACATGGTCAAAGGCGATATTTTGTATTAGATGTTGTGTTTGAATATTGATTTCCATTTCAGTCATATTTCCAGTTGGGGAAATTTTGTTTCGGAGTAAAGACATTTTATTTTACTTTTTGTGTAAGTAGGCTGTACATGGTTTGATACGTTACCGTACATCAAATACAGGTTACATGTCGGTTGCTATTTTTCCTTGCTAACATCTATTATTTAATGTATTTAGCTGTTTCGTAGTGCAAATCTCGGAAGTTCGATTGAACTGTAAAGTAACTCTAACGCCTAATCCATGTCCAAGAAGAAGAAGACGAAGGTCGGTTGAAGGATGTTACATGACAGTTATATCTTTTCAGTCTCACCGCCTACATCTTATATTAAGCTTCAGGAAAGATATGCCTTCAGTGTACGTAAAAATGTGCATCCTCGTCCAGTCCTTGATCCATTGTTTCAATTTTTACCACTTGGATATTTTTCAAACATTCGTCTCGATAGATGTGCGGAGTCATTTAACTATGTTACTGCTTTCTAATTTATGTGTTGGTACTAGTAAGGCTTCTGGTATTTTAATTTTTGAAATGATATACCGTACGCATCATGGTAACTACCATACATACGGTACCAAAGTCTGAATTTTGTAATAATCCTGAACACCTATCATTTGAGGGTGGTAATTGCTTGTATCGAATGTATTCAGTCGCATGTTTCAATCATGGACGCCCATATGACATTTTGTAGAGGGGGGCCTAGACCTGGGGGTATATAGTATTTTAAATATTTTGGAAGATGAATGGCGACTTGTATTCCGCGGTAGAATAACACCAACAGTATCCCCTATTACGTCTACGTAATACCGACTTCTAAATCATTTTCTTGAAAGAAAAATAACTTGACTTCATAATTTTTCCTTTCCCTGAAAACGAGGGGAGGGCCGTGGCCTTGCCCCCGGGCATGGGCGCCCTTAGTTTCAATATCGCTGACTTGCACGGTAGAGGTGTTAAATGAGAGAGTTCTATCGTCTGAAGCCAATGTGTAGTCCTGTGTCTAGGAGCAAGTTGCATTTATTTGTCCTTGTTAATGCTACACAAAACCATTGCCTTTCAATTATTGCAAGACAATTTTGCAATGTGTACAGGCATAGAGTGCAACGTTTATGGTTATTTCTCTCGGTCCATCCCAATTTCCAAGGTTAATCTTGGCCATTGTTAAGTCCTGTGAGCATTGTTCCTGCAACATGACATTTTAGTTTCCTGTTCACAGAAGACATGTTCTGGGTATATCCGATGTTGCATCGTACATTAGCTTACCTCCAGACTCTGCCAGTCCTGCTACTCTGCCCTTGACAACCCAAAGCTCTTGAATAAGGGCCATGTCAATAGCCTCGCACTTGAACTTCCTGGCAAAATTGGCCACGGCCACCTTCAGCACCATCTTTATCAACATTGGGTTTTGTTTTCCCTGATGACCTGAAACTTGATCTGCCCAAGTCCGAGCTTAGCCTTAAGGCTTCTCTTTTTTTAGTTCTTCAAAGTCTCCTTCACCAAGGGCTAAAACGACTGTCCTTCCTGTCTTGTCGATTGAAGTGGCATTCAGCACTCTCCACTCTTGCGTTAGAAGTTTGGTATCGTGCTGATTGATTCTGACAAGAACATCCTTCACTTTCATATTGTCAAAAGGAGGTGGGAACTTGGTGATGACCTTGGTCGTGTTCAGCACCTTTTCTGCGTCCGCCACCTCTAGGGTCTCCCCTTTCCATGGATTACAATTTGATACTGTCTGTTCCAACTTTTTGTTTCTGGATTTGCACAGATCAGTACCATAGCTCCACTTCCCAGCCTTGGTGACTTAGGGGAGCCTGGCAGACATCCGTCTGACAGCGCCTTAATTTGTGCTATCAGAGCAGATGACAATTCAGTTACATCTTCCTCCTTGAGTTTTCCATATGGAAAGGTCTTAGGTAATATTGCGACCTTAACTGAGGATAGTCTTTCCAAAAAAGACATGACTTTTTCTTCCTTTTGTTCCTTGGAGGGTGGTTTTGTAGCCGAACTGGATGGTATGCTTTCCACCGACCTTGGCCTTTTGGGCGTAGTCATTGGCATAGCGTCTCGCCGATCCCTGTTCCTTGGCTTCTTCTCCACCCAAGTCCCAGCTGCTATCTTGGCTTCTTTCCTCCCCTTCTTCTTTTCCTTGTAGTAGGCACTTGTGCGAGGTGGTCTATCTATAAGCATCCTATTTAGTTTTGATGCCGATATCTTCAGGTCTTTCTCAGTGAAATCTCCTGTTTCCTTTTGTCCAGAAGTCCGTTTTCCTGTTGCTTCTTCTGTTTCTTCTTCAGATTTGGATTCAGCCTGCTGCTGGATCTGCTCTTCTGGAGCTTCCATAGCTTCCTTTGGTATTTGTTTAGGTGATTAATTTGGAATGTCCATGGTTCCATATGACGTAGCGTTTTTGCCCCTTCTAGGGTTCTGAGTGGTGTTCTCACCATCCGTGATGAGGCATTCCGCCAGACATAGTCGTCCCGCAACTCAGGCTCTCCGTAGCAGGCGCCACACCCCTCAGCCGTACAGCCACCAGTCCGCCCCTGGCCCGAACCCAACCAGGTTTGTTCTACCTACAGTAGACCTACTCACGTGGTTCCCACTTGGCATTCCCATGACTGAGTTCACAGCCATGGGTTCGCCCCGTTCCAAACCCACGGCTCGTTCAGGCTACATATGGCAAAGTGATGTGTTGGTTCCAGCACACCGCACTAAGCTTTCACCTCAATCACCAGCACCTACTTCAACTGAACCACCGTATCACCCATGCGGAGGTAACATGGATGCCTCTCTAGCATGTGTTGGCGAGGTTTCCACTTGCAAGCCTTGGCTTGGGCTAGTAACAATCACACTGCCTCAAGACGTTTTCTGGCAATACCTGTTTTTGGTCTGCGAGAGGGTGTTTTATTTCCCTCAGACCCTCCAGACGAGTCCTGAGGGCCCCCCTATCTGCCACCTGGGACTTGCCCGATAGGGGAACAGGCAAGAAAACCCCTACGGGGGCCCTTGTCTTTGTTTGCCCGATAGGTTCATTCTTCGAAATGTCGGATATCTTCCATTTTTTTCCCTCTAATCAGTATTATTAGAGGATGGTCGCCCAGTTGTATTTCCTCTTAAAACAGTGAAGTTCCTCCCCTATCCTGCAGCATGTGGACTTGTCCGCATACATAACTCATTTAGTGCGCAACTAAGGTTTTGTGTCATCAGATAGTAATTGCGCTTCTACATGCTACTGCACGAGTCTCCAATACTTGCTATGATGCTGTATGAATCGGTTAGCTGCGTCAAATGATATTCTATGCCTATTTCCATTAAGTAAAATTATTTCTTAAATATATAAACAAATTAAAGGTAAGAATTAGGTGAAAAGACAACAGGTTTTGTATAATTAAAAAGAATCTCTCCTAGTTTTAGGTGGCTAAAATGGAATAACATTTAATTTTTTCTCCACAAGGTGTGGTGGGGGGAACTGTGCTCCTCTCGCCCTCCCTACCACCACCATTGTTTCCACTATAAGTGAATGCCAGTTTTGCAAGACTTTTTTTCCATGCCAGTCTCCCAGCTTTGTTTCATTTTAATAATGATGGTAGGCTGTTGGTCACTTCTAATCTGCTTCATACAAACAAGAACCAGTTGGCCTCTATATGTAGTTTCCTGTTTTCATTGCATAGCCCGTCTGCTCGTCCTAATCATTACTGTGTCGGGTCATTATGGCCTGACACCATAGTTAGCTATATTAATGGAAATTTGGAAGAAAGATGGTTGGACTGGATGAGTCAGCAAAGGGGATGTGTTAGGAGTTAATGGTGTTCAAGTGAGATGATATAACAAGGAAGAGGATAGGAGATCATGTGTTCATAAAAGTTGTTAAAAGGGGGAAGGCAGAGTGTGGGATAGAACTGTTAATCAGAAAAACCATAACATGGAACTAACAATATGGATGGATTTGGCATTTGCGGGAATTAGAACAAGAGTTGTCTCCGTATTTGCACCATGTGAGGAAGCAGATGTCTGTCTCTGTGGTACAGTGGTTAGTGTGGTTAGCTGCCACCCCCAGAGGCCTGGGTTTGATTTCACAAAATTTGAAAAGTGGTACGAGGGTTGGAATGGGGTTCACTAAGCCTCGGGAGGTTAACTGATTAGAGGGAGGTTGATTCCCACCTCAGCCATCCTTGAAATGGTTTTGCATGGTTTCCCACTTCTCCAGGCAAATGCTGGGGTGGTACCTAACTTAAAGCCACGGCCGCTTCCTTCACTCTTCTGGTCTATTCCAATCTTCCCATCCCCCCTCAAGGCCCCTTTTCATTATAGCAGGTGAGGCCACCTGGGCAAGGTACTGGTCCTCCACCCCAGTTTACCCCCCACCCCCATTAAAAGTTTTACGCTCCAGGACACTGCCCTTGAGGCGGTAAAGGCGCCCTTACCGGTACTGAGTTTGAGGGCAAACCAACTCTGGAAGGTAAATGGATTAAAGAAAATAAAGAAAGAGGGAGCAGATGAGGATGAAATGTGACAAGTTTTGTGAAGCACTGAGTGACACTGTTGTAATGGTCACCAGCATAGATAGGGTAGTTTTAATGAGCGATTTCAGTAGGAGAATTGAAAGATAAAATGAGACAGAATGTCAGGGGTATTTTGCCCTTTGATGAATTCCGGGTTTAGTCTCATACGGAAATGACTATTTATTCATTATAATATGTAGGCTGTATTTCAGTGATAATGTAGTACCATAGTACAGTGAGTGCAGCTGCTGATCTGCTCTGCTTAGAACCTGAGTAACCGTGCTGTATAAACAAAGTTTCATTCTCTTTAGATTTTACTTGCTGGAGATACTAGATCCCAATTACAGGTGACATCATTTCAGCTGAGGCTAAGAACTATTAGCCTGGAAATGCTAGATCCTCTTATGCATATAGGTGGGCACGGAGAGTGAGAGATGTGGAGGAGAATGGCTGCTAAACTGAGATTGCACTAGCATAAGGCCCATTGGATGGAAATGACCAGAGGTATAAACGGAGGTGGATTGATAATAGGAACACCCATAAAGCTGTTTACCATCTGTCGTTTCATTAGGCACATAACAAAAATGGAATTGCAAGTAAGAACGATCACATTTGTAAATATAAGGAAAGAATATATTTTCTGGGAACCTTTACTAACAAGAGCATAGCCCCAACAATATTCCCTAACAAATATTAATGTTCTGCTGAACTTAATTTCAAATAGATCCATTTTGGCAATGATTACATACTGCCACTAAGCGATTACTAGGCTACAACCCTCACAGAGAGCACATTAACAGTCAACCTGATTCATACAGTCAATTACTGCCCCACGGGGGGTGAAGCTGATTCCTGCTCGTGGTGCCCCTGCATAGGTACCTGGATTAAAATTCCAGTACTGAACTGAACGTCAGCATTCCAGAAGTATCTACCAGTCAATATGACCCAATCGCTATATTCAGAACGGTCTTTATCAAGACCAACACTAACCATTATATCTGTAAATATTGAAGGTTTATCTCCATCTAAAGAAGGAATATTACACCAGCTTTGTCAAACTTACAAATGTGATATATTATGCCTTCAGGAAACTCACAGGGATGAGCAACTACGGCGACCAAAAATAGCGGGAATGAGACTTGTGGCCGAGATTCCCCACAGACAGTATGGCAGCGCTGTTTTTGCCAAACCAAATTTACAAATTTTGTCTGTTGCAACCACCAATGAAAATCAAATCGAGATAATAACTGTGGAACTCAGTAACTGCACCGTTTCGGGCATCTACAAACCACCAAATGTAGATTTCTCCTTTAAAATTCCAGATAACTACTTCAAGCAAAAGACAAACTTTGTGGTTGGAGACTTCAACAGCCATAACAGTGCATGGGGATATACAGATGATGATAATAATGGAGAAGCTGTATTAGAATGGGCTGATGATTACCAATTACAACTTATTCATGACCCCAAACTACCTCCATCCTTTAACAGCAGTAGATGGCGACGAGGCTTCAACCCAGACCTGATATTTGTGAGTGAACACGTGGCACAGCAATGTGTGAAATCAATGTGCAATCCTATTCCAAATACCCAGCATCGGCCTGTAATGTGTCAACTTTTCTCTGCAATTCAACCAATAAAGGTTCCGTTTCGAAGGAGATATAATTTCAAAAAAGCAGACTGGGAGAAGTTCAGCTCAACCCTTGATAAAATAATATCAGATATCCACCCAACACCAGAGTTTTATGATCAGTTTGTTGAAGCTGTGAAGAAAGCTTCCCGCGCTTCCATACCACGAGGATGCAGAGTTAACTATATACAAGGTCTAACTTCAGACACAGCTGCCCAAATGAACACATATATTTCACTGTTTCAGGAAGATCCACTAAGTGAAGACACTATCTCAGCTGGAAGGAAACTGCTTTCCTCAATTGCAGAGGCAAAGAAAGATGCTTGGATCAAACTTATGGAGGAAACTGACATGTCAAGGGATAGCCGAAAGGCTTGGAAGCTTCTCAAACGACTTAGCAACGATCCAACAAAGGGACCAGTCCATGCAAATGTTACGGCAAACCAAATCGCAAATCAGCTTGCCATCAATGGGAAAACAAATCACCCAATAAGGAAGATGGAACATAATATCCTAAAAAGCGAGGAAATGAAGTCCAGTAACCTATCCCGGCCATTTGAAATAACGGAATTACAGAAAGCGATTCAATGCGCCAAAAATGGAAAAGCGGCAGGATTAGATGATATCACAATAGAACAAATAAAACACTTCAGTTCAACCACACAGGCATGGCTTTTAAAATTCTTCAACAACTGCTTTACTTCCCTAAAAATTCCAAAAATATGGAGAAAATCCAAGGTGATCGCATTTCTGAAACCTGGAAAGGAACCTTCGAACCCTAAAAATTTCAGACCAATCTCCTTACTCTGCCACCTATACAAAATAATGGAAAGAATGCTGCTCAATCGCTTAATGGGAGTAGTAGACCAAGTCCTAATCCCTCAGCAATGTGGCTTCCGCCCAGGAAAGAGTTGCACAGCACAGGTTTTACATCTAACCCAGCATATCGAGGACGGGTTTGAAATGAAGAAGATTACTGGTGTGGCTTTTGTGGACCTCTCAGCCGCCTACGATACAGTAAATCACAGGATATTATTACACAAACTTTATAGAATGATTACAGACATCAAGGTAACCAAGATGATAGCTACTCTCCTGGAAAATCGTCGCTTTTTTGTCGAATTCCAAGGACGCCGAAGCAGATGGAGGAATCAAAGGAATGGACTACCTCAAGGCAGTGTACTGGCTCCTGTTCTTTTCAACATCTACACTAATGACCAGCCATTACCAGAAAATACTAAAAGCTTTATCTATGCCGATGACCTTGCACTTACTACTCAAACTGATACCTTTGATGAAGCAGAGATCTCTTTAACTGCTGCATTAGAAGAGCTAGGTAACTATTATGAGAAAAACCAACTCAAACCAAATCCAGCTAAGACTCAAATCTGTGCGTTCCATCTGCGGCATGCGCAGGCCTCTCAGAAACTCAAAGTACTATGGAAGGGGAACTTACTGGAACACTGCTTTACGCCAAAGTACCTGGGAGTTATGCTGGATCGCACATTAACATATAAGAAACATTGCCAAAACCTGAAACAAAAGATAGCTGCCAGAAACAACATTCTACGAAAGTTATCAGGAACAAGTTGGGGAACACAACCACAAACAATTAGAACATCAGCTCTAGCTCTATGCTATTCTGCAGGAGAATATGCCTCCCCAGTTTGGTACAGGTCAGCTCATACGAAGCAGGTCGACATAGCTTTAAACGAAAGCTGCAGGATCATCACTGGATGTTTGAAACCTACACCCATTGAGAAGGTCCAACTTTTAGCTGGTATTGCTCCCGGTGAGATTCGTAGGGAGGTAGCAGCTAACAAATAAAGGCTCCAGGCATCTTCTTCAGAAGCACATCCTCTCTATGGATACCAACCAGCCACACAGAGGCTAAAATCTAGGAAAAGTTTTCTCCGCACATCAGTCAACCTTGAGGGGAAAGCAGAGAATGCTAGAGTCACAATGTGGAAAGAAAGAATCCACCACCTTTCCAACTGGATAGAGCCAAAGGAAAGTCTTCCATGTGGACACCAGGAGAAGTGGACAATATGGAAAGCCCTTAACAGACTCCGTACAGAAGTCGGCAGAACCAAAGTAAACTTGCGGAAGTGGGGCTTCTCAAGTGATTCATCACTTTGTGATTGCGGAGAGCAGCAGACGATCCAACATCTATGTCAGTGTGTTTTATGTCCTTCAATGTGCACTATGAAAGACTTGATTGCAGCCTCCCCCAACGCTATTGACGTCGCTCAATACTGGGCAAGCATCATCTAGCTCTTGAATATTGTTGCTCTATCTGTGATTGTATAATAGACTTGTATATTTGTATAGTAGAAATGTAGATGTTGCTTTTTGTTAAATATCTATAAGTTGATACTTCTGACACGAATAAAGAAAGAAAGAAAGACTGCCCCATGCACCAAGTTTTCATATAACATACACTCGACAAATAGTTGCGCTCCAATGCTTTCAGCCCAGCAGCCACAGGTTCGGAAAGAACACGTAGCTAAACAAGTCAACTGTCAGAATAATAATAATTAGGAGAAACACCTGGACACACCCAGCCACTAAGCCTACATTTGAGAAGGGAAAGGAATGGGAGCAACAGCCAATAGGAATACACATACGTAGGTGGATCAAAAGGTTAGTTGCACTAACGCGCCGCAGCAGCGCGCTGTGTGTCACAAATGTGGGCACAGCAGAGAAAGGGACAGGCACTGCCCACACGTCTGTTAGGTAGGTCGCTGTGGTGTCTCGTCTAGTATTGTGTGAATAGCGGCCAAATGCAATGGCGCGTCAACTGGACGTTCACTCCAAATATGAGGTGCGTGCGACAATCCGATTTCTATGGGCCAAAAGGAAGAATTGCACGGACATTCATAGTGAAATTAATGCTGTGTATGGGGAGCGGGCCATTTCCCGGCAAGGTATCGTAAAGTGGTGTCGGCAATTCAAAACTGGATGCACAGATATCACGGACAACCATCGCGAAGGCAGGCCCGCAACGTCCAGGACCCGTGCAAAGGCCAACAGTGTGAATGCGATCATTAGATAGAACCGGCACATTAAATTGATAGAAATCGCGATGCAGCTGAACATGTCGTATGGCAGTGTGTTCGCCATTGTTCACAAGGACCTTGGATATCGTAAGCTGTATCAAAGATGGGTCCCACGTCTTCTCTCCGATGAGCACAAGGTACAACGTTTCTAATCCTCCCTGGCATTTTTGCAATGCTATGCCGCAGATGGCAACGGGTTTCTGCGGCGAATTGTCACAGGCAACGAAACGTGGGTCCACCACTTCACCCCCGAAACGAAGTGAACAGCAATGGAATGGGTGCACCCCTCATCACCACAACGAAAGAAGGCTAAGGTTCAACCTTCAGCAGGTAAGGTTATGGCGACAGTGTTCTTTGACATGGAGGGTTTGCTGCACATGGAATTCCTGCCGAAAGGAACGATGATTAACGCGGCGGCTTATTATCAAACGTTGCACCAGTTGCGTAAAGCGATTAAAGAGAAGCACCGGGGGAAATTGAGCGCCAATGTGATTTTGTTGCACGATAATGCAACACCTCACAAGGCCCACCAAACGAGAGAACTGCTGCAGCGTTTCAAGTGGGAGGTCTGGCAACATCCACCCTACAGTCCCGACCTAGCGCCATGTGACTTTCATCTGTTCGCTAAGCTCAAAACGGAGCTCGGTGGTCGACGTTTCCAGACCGATGAGGAGGTGAAGGCCGCTGTCTCCGAGTGGTTGCAGAACACTGGAGGAAATTTCTATGCATCCGGCATCGACAAGTCGGTTGTGCGTTCACAGAAATGTTTGGATTCTCTTGGAAACTGTGTGGAAAAGTGACGTTACAGTGTATGTCATAGTCATGTTGCTGTTGTATAGGTGGTGTAATAAATGGCCATAACTGGGAAGTGCAACTTATTTTCTGATCTGCCCTCGTACACGATACAACCATTCATAATACAAAAAAAAATTTTTTTTTAAATATTTCTGTAAGAGCACTTCAATTGTCTGTAGAGTGTTTTCAAGAGAATATTACAGATATGATGTTTGAAAATATCATCATGTAAAACAAATCTGTGACAACTGGTGTCTCTTACAGGGCTAGCAGAGTTTGGTCACATCACACATGTAGAACACGTAGAATATTCAGTAGTATTCCATTTAATGTGAAAGATGTATGATACAGGAGAAGTGCCATCCGATATTAGACAAATTGTTATACCTGTTCCCAAGAAATCAGGGCTGACAAGTGTGAAAACTACCACACCATTAATTTAGTATCTCACGCTTGCAAAATTTTTCTTCTGTAGAATAATGGAAAGAGAAGTTGAAGCTGAGTTGTGAGATCAGTTTGGCTTCAGAAGAAATGTAGAAACATGTGAAGCAATCCTAACATTAAGTCTGAACTCATAAGATCAGATTAAGAAAGACAAGCTCATGTTCATGGTATTCGTAAATCTAGAGAATGCATTCGATGATGTTGATTGGACCAAGCTATTTGAGATTCTGAAGGCGATCGGTATCACATACCTAGAAAGAATAATTATCTACAATCGGTACAAAAATCATTTGGCAGGGATAAGAATCGAAGGCTTCGAAAAAGCAGCAGCAGTCTAGAAAGGAGTGTAGCAAGGCTGCACTTTGTCCCCTCTCCTTTTCAGTGTTTATATAGAACAGGCGGTAAATGAAATCAGAGAGGACCTTGGAAAAGGAATCACAGTCCGAGGACAGGAAATCAAAAGCCTGAGATTTGCCGATGATATTGTTATTTTATCTGACTCTGCAGAAGATCTGGAGAAATTGATGGATGGTATGGACACAGTCTTGGAGAAGGAGTAAAAGATGAAAACAAATCAATCCAAAACAAAAGTAATGGAGTGCAGTCGAATGAAGGTAGGTGATGCAGGAAATATTAGATTAGGAAATTAAGTCTTAAAGGAAGTAGATAAATTTTGTTATTTGGGTGGTAGAATAACTAATTAAGGCAGAAGCAAGGAGTACATTAAATGCAGACCAATTCAAGCAAAGAAGCCCTTTCTTAGGAAAATAAATTTGCTCACTTTGAACATTGACATAAGAATTAGAAAAAATTTTTTGAAGATTTTTGTCTGGAGTGTGGCATTATATCAAAGTGAAACATGGACGATAACTAGCTCAGAAAGAAAGAGAATAGAAGCTTTTAAAGAAGAATGTTGAAGGTGTGATGGGTAGATTGAATCACTGAATTAAATTAGTGAGAGGACAATAATTAGGCAAAATTTGACTAGAAGAAGAGAGAGAATGAAAGGACACATCTGACGTTAATTTTTTAGGGAAGTGTAGGCGGTAAAAACATCAGGGGTAGACCAAGGTCTGAATATGACTCAGATTATAGTCAATGTAGGATGTAGTCATTACGTAGGAATGAAAAAATTAGCACAGAGTAGGGTGGCATGGAGAGCTGCATGAAACCAGTCTATGGACTGATGACCCAAACTACAACAGTGCATCAGAAAAGAAATGTTCAAAAACTTTTCTTCTTCTTTGTTCTTTATTGGCCTTTGTGTAGTGCTGTATACAGATGTTCAATAATATCTATAGGTTCAGAATTATCCTCAAAGTGTACATGCACCTTTCACGGCATTCCAAACTCTGCCCACTCGGTTGAATATCTGTAATTTCACTGTCAACCGTGCCATCTTCTGCATCATTGCCACCACTTGGAGCACTAAAGTGTCATTATCAGCATTGCTGTCTTCTGAACCACTGTAAGTCGCCATGCTGATAGCACTGCCTACTAGATGCAAGAGCAGTGTGCTGTAGGCATGACAGACTATCCTGAATGCTATTTCTCCTTCCTTACTTGAGTCCTGTAATCAGCAGGATGTAAAATCAACACTCAGTAGATGGCAGGTAGGTTCAGAAAAGGTTTTCCACTCTAAGTGGCTCGTGCAACGTACAGTGCCAATTTGAAATGGTTTGATGTTTGCAAGTGGTTCATACATTTAGTGGACAGTGTGCCATAACATGTATAAGCAGTTGTCACGGCTAAGGGGTTAAGACTTGCAGCTTGTACTGTTCATCCCAGGCCTCATTTTTAGTGTGTCTGTCAGTATATTGTGGGAAACCCTTGGAATGGTGGGCATATACTCGAGTCCAAACTGATTCCTGCGGGGTAAACTCTATATTATTACAGTTCAGCATCAGGTCAACACTTTCTGGACACACCAAGGAATATCAATTTAGAAAGTGTTAAGGTCTGATGAGAAATCTGAGCAATACAGTAAACTAATCGAGTCATGATGTACACAGCTGTTATTAAATGAAATAAAAGGGAAATTTACTTTCAAAGTGCCCTCGTTTCTGTGAAGTGTATGTGTTTTTGTACTACATCTAGCTCAATGCAATTTGTTTGTGCCATGATTTCTTTTTATTGGCAAAGGAAAAACATTAAACAGTACTTTGGTTAGAATCACCACACAGGATTAACTTGACCGAGCGAATTGGCCATGTGGTTAGGGTCGCATAGCTGTGAGCTTGTATTTGGGTTCAAATCCCACCATTGGCAGCCCTGAAGATGGTTTTTCATAATTTCCCATTTTCACACTAGGCAAATGGTGGGGGGCCATACCTAAATTAAGGCCAGGGACACTACCTTCCCATTGGTAGCCTTTTCTCAGCCTTGTGCTGCAGCAAACCTTTGATGTATTAGTGCGATGTGAAACCACTAACAAGGGAAAAAATAAAAGTATGAACTGGGTTTGCTCTGTGAATATTAAAAGCAGCTGTCAGGATGGAACTGTCCACCTGTCTTGTTATTAACACCTTCTTAGAGTTCGTCTTAGCTATGTGATTAAATCTAGAAAGGAAATATAGTTTAGGTGAAATCCAAAGGAAGTCCACAAGAACATTCGACAGAATGAAAGAAATATGAAAGAAACCAGGAAAATTAAAGTCCCTTGGATTCTCTTATATGCAGATGATGTCGCACTTGCTGATAACACCAGAAGTGGATTGCAGCGTCAAGTTGAAGATTGGAACAGCCGCCTCTCACAATACGGACTTAGACTGAACAAAAATAAGTCCGAATACCTAAAACCATCCCAAGCAAAAGCTCAATTCAGGGACAAGTGACTGATGTTGCCTTCACAGATCTTAGTGCAACTTATGATATCATTAATCATAAGACATTGGTGTATAAAGTGTATCAAACAACCTTGCCTACAGACTGATGGTGGGATACGCGATGAAGTGTGAGGTTGGATAAAGGCTGCATGGATGAGATGGAGGGAGGTCACAGGCAAACTAAAGTTACATTTGTGCAAGAATATAAATTTGCGTGAGTTGTGAAATACGTATTTGGTGCTGTCATAAATAATATAACGGGTGAATATGCAAAGTTTGTCAATAGAGACAGTTATAAAATAAGACGTTAGCTGGAACTGCTGCTAAGAATAACATAAAGGTGAACTGTAGGTAACAATGTAGTCACATTGGATGTGAGGCCCTTTGTAGAAAATACTTGATAGTTGAATGGACCGTCATTTCTCTGGAATGAAACTAAAAGGAAAAAATAAAATAAAATTTTAAACCCCTGGAAGAGCTAAAGGATCCTCTAAGATGTAACACTAGGAGTAGGACCAACAGACAAGCTAACAGTGCTGTAACGGGAGGATGTGTATAACATCTAGATTTACATATCAGTACCAGTTCTAGTCCTACCAAATACGGGATCCTTTAGTTCTTCCAGGGGTTTAATTTTTTTTTCCTTTTCGTTTCATTCCAGAGAAATGATGGTCCATTCAACTATCAAGTAATGTATTTTCTACAGAGGGCTTTATATCCAGTGTGACTATATTGTAGGCTACAGTTCACCTTTGTTATTCTTTGCAGCAGTTCCAGCTAACATCTTATTTTATAACTGTCTCTATTGAAAAACTATGCATATTCACCCGTTTATTATTTACGACAGCACCAACTACGTATTTCACAACTCACACAAAAATTTATATTCTTGCACAAATGTACTCAGTTTGAACACATGGAAAACTTACAGGTAGTTCAAACGACAACTATGGAAAGGACATGGAGATGGCAGGAGCCCTATTGAGTTCCAAGAAGAAGAAAAGGTTCTTGGTAATCATCCTCGATTAGTATATTAATTAACAAATGAAAAAGATACAAAATCAAATAAAACAAAACAAACAAGTGACATAGCCGATGACAATTAAGCACAATTTAAAACGAAGGATATTTAAATAAATTTATAAAACACAAATGGTAATCTTCCAACGACATGGATTAAACTTGAACATAGAATTTGACAAGAATGACCGGAGGCAATCTCAAGAGAATCAAATTTTTACACGTGACTGGTAACATCATTAGTCAAGAAGAGGAAGTTAAATTTACATTTAGTTACAAATACTGAACAAGTAAAGAGAATTGCCTCCAAAAACTAGAATGCTATGACTGTCCATTCAGACACAGCCATTCAAAAACTCAAAATTGGTGAACGTGGAAGTCTAGAGGGAAACTCTGATATTAAAAGTTACATTACCACGGAAGTTACTGAAATCAAACAAAGGCTGAAACAGAAGAAAGAGTTTAAATTAAATCAACCATAAGATGATAGTGCTTACCGTGAGGGGCCGGTAACCCCAGAAGGCTGGAGTCCTGAGATGGGATGGACGCAGAGCGCGTCCAGCTGCTAAGGCGATCAGAATTCATAGACTTTGGACAGTTGCCTTGCTCTCGTGAGGAGACCTAAACTGGAAATCGAGCGATCACAAATAGACCAGTGAAGACGCAGAATTTCCCCAGATCTCCGTATTCACCAATTGAAAAGGTCGTTAATCCGACCATATTACCGGATATGAAGAAACGACTGGAAAAGACCACTTACACATGTCAGTACACCCTGCCTCACAAGTTATAACCTTAAATGCTCCAGATGCTAATTACACAAATATTTACATTATAAAATTTTACAAAATAACCAAATTATTTGTGGAGTTGCAGAATAATTAAATAACCAAAAATATTTTATGCATAATATCAAGTTACATGAATGATTTACATAGTTCACATTCCTCAAATTAAAAGAAACTGTTCTTGACGTACAGAAAATAAAATTGTATAACAATTGTATATAGTATGACGAATTTCCAAAAGTTCTCCTTGTTTGTCCTCATCCAAAATGATAATTTTAAATATCACACACAGTCAGTTATTCAAGTCAAAACAAAATAAACAGATTTTACAATGTCAAAATAAAGATGATGACATTTGTCCTTCATTAAGATTCTAACATTCTTTTTCTTGAGGCTTTCCGAAATTGCAAAAAATGGTACCCAACATCTTTTAAAACACAGCGGCCTTGTCACCATGACACATATTTTAAATGACTTTGTATACTAGTTTTAACTTTAGTATGTTAAGCTTCCGTTGG
Source organism: Anabrus simplex (assembly GCF_040414725.1). NCBI lineage: Eukaryota > Metazoa > Arthropoda > Insecta > Orthoptera > Tettigoniidae > Anabrus > Anabrus simplex. The sequence goes on along the minus strand of NC_090273.1, from coordinate 74,897,489 downwards.
TCGCGAGGTGAGCGCGGTGCTCACTTTCATTTTTAAAGACGTGCCATGCGAAGCTAACTAGCACTATACTTAATCACTCAGTAGCTGACTTTTGGAATGTTCTGAGCAAGTCCAACAATGTTGCAGGGTGCAGCGTGACTTTCATTATCAGCCAGGCACTGTTAATGACCACAGTGCGTTAAAAGTGAGCGAGTCGCTCACCCGTGACCATTGGCGTTACATTTTATCCAACTTCCACATTATTCTTATCATATTAGCGTACAATTCATGAATCAAGATTCCATGATTTGTAATTGGTTATTAGAGGAGTAGGATGTTGAAGCAGTTCTCTTAGCTGAAGGCAATAATGAAGATTCTGAGTACTCAGATACAGAGCAACCCGCCAACAGCGATCACGACAGCGCATCTGATGTTTCTGGGGATGAAGCCATTCCTGGTCAGCCAGTCGAGCCTGCTCTTCAATATGTTGGTTGTGACAACATTACTCTATGGAATATTCATCCCCCTCGTCCCAACAAACGTAGGAAGAAAAGAAACATCGTGATTCATCCACCAGGTGTCACACATGTTGCACAGAATGCGAAGACAGTACGTGAATCGTGGGCTCTCTACTTCCCAGACAGTGTGTTGGAGAAAATTGTGTTTCATACGAATGTTCGCTTACGCATTACGAGAGCTAATTATTCTTGGGAGAGGGATGCTGTGGATACCAACATTAATGAAATCAGGGCTCTTATAGGATTACGTTACTTACCCGGTGTGATGAAGTCCTCTCATCAAAATGTTGAAGATTTGTGGGCAACGGATGGGACAGCTCCAGAAATATTTTGTCTAGTGATGTCTGGAGATTTTACTTACTTTTGAGATGTCTCCAATTTGGTGATGCTCAGACGAGAAATGAAAGGAAATTGGCAGCAATATGAGAAATATTTGAGGGCTTTGTGCAGCGCTGTAAAGTTTGCTATTCCGTAGGAGAGTACGTCACAGTTGATGAGATGCTTGAGTCGTTTTGAGGGCGGTGCAGTTTCAGGCAGTATATGGCAAAGAAGCCACAAAGTATGGTCTCAAGATTTTTGCCATGGTGGATTCACGGGTGTTTTACACCTCAAATATGGAGATCTACCCTGGAGTTCAACTGGATTCGCCGTTTGTTACTGATAACAAGACAAAGTGCCATTGTGAAAAGATTGACAGAACCAATAAAAAATACTGGGCGTAATATAACGATGGACAACTGGTTCTCTTCAGTGGAGCTAGTGAATGAACTGGTGAGAAATGACAATCTTACTGTTGTCGCTACCATCAGAAAGAACAAGATTGCAATCCCACCAGAAATTGTGAACACTAGGCAAAGGGAAGTGAACTCTAGTCTGTTTGCATTCGGTGAGGATGCTTTGTTAGTATCCTACATGCCACGAAAATACAGGAACGTGATACTAATATCAAGTATACACGATTCTGATGAAATTGATGAATCTTCTGGTGACTTGAGGAAGCCTACAGTCATTACGTTTTACAACCTTACCAAGGGAGGAGTGGACGTAGTAGACAAAGCTGAAAACTCTGTACACTGTAGCAAGGCTGTGCTATCGATGGCCTCTTCATATATTTTTCACATTACTGGATATAGGAGGAATCAACGCCCAGATCATTTCCCAAAAAGCAACACGAATGAAGAGATGATGCGAAGAAAGTTCTTGAAAATACTGGCTTTAGATCTGACCAAGAATCATGCAGTAAGGAGAGCTTCTACTAGTGGCATTCATTCAGAACTTCGAATGAGATTGCAACAAAATCTTGGGCTACCACAAGAAGAACTGACAACTCTGCCACAACTAGACCAAGCTAGGGCAAAATGTGCCTACTGTCCGAAGAAGAGGAAGAAGAAGAAGAATAGAAAAACAATGACAAGATGCAGTAAATGTCAGCTCCCAATATGTGGTCAACACACTGTCAGTATTTGTCAGAGGTGCCCTTGGAGTGTTTAGATAGGCATGGAAGACAGTGACTAAATGTACCCCGAGTCCACAACACAGCATGCATGGTCGAGAAAAAAGCATTTATAGTGACATAATAATGTTAACTTGATAATTATTGGAATGTTAATTATGCATTTCACAACAATAATTTTTATTGTAATTTGTAGTTATTCATTGTGCAGTGTTAGATTCCTATTTATTTGCTGTAAGAAAAATGTATTTAAAAATGGCATGTATAGCATTAAGTACTTTACCATGTTGTTTGCAATAATTATGTGTATTCTGTTTCAATTAATATTGTACTTAACTTAAACTATCAACAAAAACATAATTAAACAATAAACAAGTATCAAAATTAAACCAATAATACCAAAAATAATAACAATAAAGGCCTCAAAAATCATATTACATTACTGGTGAACGCTCCGCTCACCCGCGACCAGCGGCGTTAAGAAATGAGGCACGACCAACAGAGGGTTAATTATCTAGCTTCTTGTTTCACATTTTTATTTAATATTAAAGTTAAACACTTTAAGATTGACTAATGGCTGAAGATGCCCTCTAGAAAGGGCAAAATATGTACCGTAAAACTCTATAGCTGTACATGGATGTAACCACATAACAGTGGATAGTATTGAATAGGTGGACCAATAAAATACTTTTGTTATTATGTTCCCTGAGTAGTATGTTCCAAGCTGTCAATGGAAAAATGACCGGGAATGACATTTGTAAACAAATAAGCTTGAGTGGAATTTTTAAAGATAGGAAAGATCACAGTATGAAGATAAGAGTTTGAATTCGACAGAACGAATTGGGGCAAATATTTATTTATAGGAAGAGGAGTTAGAGAATGGAATAATATAAAGGAAAATGTTAGGTAAATTTCTCAGTTCTTTATATCATTTAAGACAAGGCTAGGTAAACAATTGATAGGAAACCTGCCATTTGGGCGACAGACTTAAATGCAAATCACTGGTGATTTATTGAGATTTGAACTTCAGTGGTTAAAATATTTGCACTATAAGAGGTTGTGGTTGTGATTGCTGTATTAAGAGGAAGTACAACTTGGCAACTGTTCTCATCACTAAGAAATGTGTTTGTTAGAACTTTTATGACATATATTTTATCAGAAAATATTTAATAACTTTCTATTAGAGATGGGCTAAAGATTGAAGTTCAGGTCCTAAACAGCTCTAGAAAGGACAGTCATGCAAAATTTTATAAAGTTATTCTGAAAACTGTAGGAGTAAGGATGTCACTAAAATAAAAGTCCAGTGCTAAGAAAATAAGCGATAACTGTACGCTTGTTAGGCTGGAGTTTCAATGTCCACCAACTCTGATCACATTGAAGTAGATTTTAAAATTAAATTTTGGTCAGTTGTATAGATGGCAGATTTTGTTTTTCATAGAAATGTAGGTGAAAGGTCATTTCAGATTGTGGCAAATAAAAAATTGATTTTATTTTACTGTGGAAGGTGTATGTGCCCCTGTGCCCTTTTGAAGTCAGGCATGTAAATGGTATCATTTTGATTTAACAGAAATGTTTTTGAATTTCCTTTCTTCAGTCTGTAGTTTCTAATTTCTAAAATAATGTGTTTTATTTATAGGACTTATCATGGAATCTACAACTACTATTGAAGATTTGGTAGATGATGTTCTTATAGAAATATTCTTATTTCTTACCGTGAAAGAAATACTTCACTGTGTCCGAAAGGTTTGTGTACGTTGGAACAAAGTGTCGCAAGACTCCCATCTCTGGCAACGCCTCACATATACTCCTACTTCAGAGGACAGTGTGGCAGAAGTAGCAAATACTCTGCTGCAAGTACCTATGTTGCATTATCTTGTGCTTGAAAATGTCAATGTGAGTTTCTCAATAGAAGATGCATTGCTGAAGTCTGGTTCAAAACTTAGAAAATTAGTTTTTCGTAGTGATCAAAAATTCAGGCACAGATTTATTGAGAAGTTGCTTCATGTAACTTCTAAATTGGAACACCTTATTCTCCCTGGGAAATCAAGATATTCTCCAGAGGAATGCGAGCTCATTGGGAAGCTTGATCACCTGAAGGCCCTTAAGATTTGTTCTGTGTTATTCAGTTGTCCTAATCTCCCAATTAATTTAAAACCTATCATTGAAGGTTGTCCTTTATTAGAACATGTCGATTTGGGAAGATATGTTTGTGATTTTGATGAATTGAAAATGCTACTGGAGGCAAAGAAGGTAAAGTTACATACTCTAGGTTTTCGATGTTCATCCGGTGAAGGGAAATGTACCCTTTCATTGCTTTCTTTACAGTTTCCTTTGAAGTCCTTGCAAGTGAACAATAACTGTCAATTTATCAATAAGGATGACTTTTTATGTATTTCTGAATTCAAGAATCTGAGAAAATTAACTTTGGATCATTTAGAAACTGTTGACCCACTTCTAGTTCATGACTTATTTATAAATTTCAAATTGTGTTCATTGACATATCTTTATATTAGTTGTCACAAGTATTACCTTGATGCTATTGCTACAGTAATATGCTCAAATTGTCCGAATCTCAAATCGTTGAGCTTTCTCTATTGTGATGGTATGACAAATAGAAGTTTCAAGTTCTTAGATTCTCTGAAAAATCTAGAAAGTCTTCATATACTTTGTCCTACAATCACCGATGATGTTATGGAGTACATTGTTCGTTGTCGCCGGTTAAAGACACTTTATTTACAAAACTGTCCAAGAATTACATCTGTTGGTTTACAATTTATTTTGGAATTGAGTGAGTTGGAAGTCTTAAAATTGACATTAGGGTGCAATTTGGAAGGTCTACCTTATAATCTGTTTCCTACTAAATTACAAAAATTAAGATTATTGGCAGTGTACTGTTCTAGGAGCAAAAATCGTGCAGGTCTAAAGAAACTTAAGAAAGGCATGCCTCATTTAGTAATAATAGATTAGTACATAAAGAAATCTAAGAACATTCTGACAAGAACAGGATGTTGTTATTTGTTGGGGAGAGGGGGTACAAAGGTGGCAACACTGCTGTAGAGAGATACCATGCAATGGAACCTAATGATGTCAGTGATAGCACACCTTAGTTACATACCTACCTTGCCCCAGAGCTTATGGACTCTCCCTTCCCATGTCACGCACATGTGAACTGGCAAAAGGAACAGAACCTCATGTTAACTGGCGGTGTATGGTAGTGTTGTCTTGATGTTTTCGAATCAGGAACAACAGAGATAAAAATTGATTGTGCCAGAGGTCGTACAGGACAACAGTGCCATCAAGGTCTTCCAAGAGGCTTGCGGGGAATCTGTATTTCCTTACTGAACAGTGGCATGGTGGGTGAAAGCTTTTAATTAGGGATGCCAAAATGTGGCAGACATGCATGAGCCAGGTCATCCTAGTGTCAGTGGAGAAGTGCATGCTCTTGCCGCATTACTGGACACTGATCAACGCCGTATGATTCGTGAGCTTGCTCAAGACACCAGGTTAGTGCATACGACTGTGCTTCACATTCTGAAGGAATGCGTGGGCATGAGAAAAATTGCATCACGATGGGTTCCGCATGATTTGATAGACATGCAGGAATGGTTACTATATGACACTGCTCGTAACCACTTAGAGTGCTATGAGCTTGAAGGAGAGGCCGTATCATCACACTGGATGAGACATGGGCCAAACCATATGAACCACAACTGAAATGGCAGTCGAATGAATGGTGTCATTACAGGTCACCACAAAGACAGAAAGTTCGTCAGAACCCCAGCAATGTGAAAGTTATGGTTATTCCTGTGTACAACCGTGATTGTGTTATCCTAACGCATTATGTTCCTCCTCATCAGACCGTCAATGTGCAGTATTACTGTTCATTTTTAGAAGAGGCGACACTTTCTGCAGAACCCACCCTTCTTTTTGCATGACAACGCTCGGCAGTATACAGCGCAAGCTCTGGCTGATTTATTCGGTTGATGGGGCGGGGAATTGCTGTACCATCCATTATAGTCCCTGGACTTAAGCCCTTGTTACTTTGACTTGATTCCTAAGATGAAGGAACCACTTTGTAGCATTTGCTTCAGAACTGTTCCTGAGATTCGTCAGACTGTAGACTGCTCCATTCAAACTATTAACACAACAGGTGCTGCTAAATGTATCCTACAACTTCCACATCACTGGCAATGGGTTGTACACAATGCTGGTGATTGCTTTGAAAGACAGTAAAACTTGGTAACATGTATCTCTTTTGTATCAGATGTAATTAAATAGTTGCCACTATTAAAGTTTCAACTCTCGCATACAAGGGCTGTATATGAAGTAGTGGCAATGTAGTCCACACACTCGAAGGAGATTGGATATGCGCAAATAGGATATGGGCGCGATCAGGTGGCACTGTTATCGATGTATAATGTGCATTTGATGGGCATCCAGATGGGAGTGTTGGGAGTGTTGTTGCTATGTTGTGTTGAAATGAAGAGTGTCGATTTTACCTCTCTAAAGCATGTTTTCAGTAGGTGATAATTGTTCGTGAATTAGAATCAATGTTACCCAGTGTGTTCTTGTGGTGCCGACTTCACCGTGCCTCACATCCTCACAGTGTGTGCCAATCTCTTTGGCCTAAGATGCAGTGTTGACTGTTCGGTAAAACTGCAATTTTTTCATTATAACCTAAGAATATTACTTGTGCTTATTATGCTAATGTTTTTTCATCTTAGTTTTTTCTTTATACAGCTGAAGATGACCACTAAGTGGTCAAAACATGTTCTGTAAGTGTTAATATATATTCAATTTTGCCTGAGGCAAAAATTAAAGTATCGATTAGGTGGTTCTTTATATTAACTTCTTGATTATACTCATCGATACGGTCATGAAATGGACGACTTGTATCCACTTTATGTGCGACAATGGATTAATTAAGGGTATGTAAATTGCAAGTCTGTTACTCAGGGAATACACATTCCCTTTTGATTCGTTAGTAATTTTTCAGCCTAATTCGATAATTTTTTGTTTTATTTTTTACTGCATTTCCAAATTCCTTCGTTGAATTTATATTTTTATTTTATTTTAAATTTTCCCACTAATTTGTTCAGAGAGGATGATTACCTTGTACTTCCTCTTAAACCAAAAATCACCACCACCACCACCACTTGTCCATGGCAAAAATAGCATCAGAATGTTATCTAGGATTATGTGAAGCTTGTGGCAAGAATACATTACTGTATAGGATGGTTGCATGATGGGTCAAGGCATTTTATGCTGTCAGAATGAGACTGTGGATTTGCACCACACAGGTCGACCGTCAATACCTTGAGATCACTTTGACATCGTGAGTGGTCTCATTTCCATAGACCATCAATGGACTGTCCGAGAGTTATCTTTACAGTTTGGTACATTTCTTTCCATCACCTTCACTGAACAGTTGTATGATGACTCCCTGATTCCAGTCAGTGGGTATTACATTCTCTTTCCAAATTCTGTTCAGTACTCTGTACATCCACTGTTGAATAGAGTAGAATACTCCCATCCCCCAGTTTTAGATCACCTGAAATATGTTTTGATACATGCAATTATCCCCTGTGGGTGGGCGACGCAGACAAAGAATACACCCATGGTATCCTCTGCCTATTGTAAGAGGCGACTAAAAGGGGCGATCTAGGGATGATTATATTAGAACCAGATGATTACTTGTGACTAGTGCCATTGCGTGCAGAACATTATGGGTTGGCGTTACTTATTACTAGTACCAGCTTGTGAAGAAAACCATGGGTCTACCTTACATAGGAGCAGTACTATTATGCGTTAAACTCTACGGGCCTGGGCGTTGTTTGTGATAACTGTCATCATGTGTATTCTATCAATCGGTTTCACTGTTTTCAGAATGGGTCTACATTACCTATGAGTAGTACCACATTATGAGAAACTGGGTCTACGTTGCCTGTGATTAGTGTCACTAAATGAGGAACACCACATGTTTGGCTGGCGCCCGTGATTAATAGTACTATGTGAGTAAAACCATGGGTCTCCATTGCCTGAGAATAATACCATTATATGAGGAACACCGTGGGTTTGTGTTGCCTGTGGGCGTTACCATAATGTGTGATACACTGTGGATCTACATTGCCTATGATTAGTACCACTATGTAAGCAACACCATGAGTATATGTGGCCTGTGATTAATTCCACTAAGTGAGGAACACCGCAGGAATACCGGCACCCGTTATTAGTACCACTATGTGAGAAACGCCATGGGGCTGCATTGCTTGTAAGTAGTACCCTTATGTGCGAAACACCATAGGTGTGTGTTAGCTGTGAGTGGTGCATTGTGTGTGATATACCATGGGTCTACATTACTTGTGATTAGTACTACCGTGCGAGAAACACCATGAGCCTACGTTACCTGTGATTAGTACCACTACAGGAGGAACACTGTGGATCTGCTTTTCCAGTGATTAGTGCCATTATGAGGGGGCGGTGACCTGGATTTTGGACCCTTTTAGATAAGTATCATGACAGTACTTAAGGTATTGTGAATAGTGTTCACTGATTGTTTTTGTTTTACAATCATTTTTTCATCGTCATTCATTTTAGACTCTAGTCAATGGATATATTTTGGTTTTAATTTTCACTTAGTTCAAATCATACCATTAGGAGCTGATGACCTAGCTGTTAGGCCCCTTTAAACAACAAACATTGTCATACATGCATTCTTTTCCCTATTACTACATTAAACATTGCAATCCTGTTCATGCACAATGTCAAACTAAAGGTATTTGTACTGGCAAAATCATAAGGTTCATCATGCATCATAGTTCAGTAATGTTTCAAAAGTGCTTTTGGAGCTCGTGTTAGTTGGTCTTATCCGTAGTCACCTCACTATTAAGAAGTTCTACTGATCGGATAGATTCACTTTCAGTTCTTCTATTCTTAATGATTCTGTATAACAGTTTCTTATTCTCATCCTGTTATTCTAGTGGCCAGATCTTCCTTGCATTTCTACTTTTCAGCTCCAACCAATAGTTTGAACTGCAACTTTATATCTCTGTAAACTGACAGCTTCTCGTGTATTATATGTTGATCTCTCAGTGTTCTTGCTTGATATAGGGCTCTTTTTGTTCAGTTTCTGTCACTGATTTTCTTTTTTAATATCATCATTCCATCAGGCAGTTTCTTTAGGTTTTCCTATTAGGCTCTTTCAAACATACTTTTTCTGCTGCATATACCTGTAATGTTCCATTTTTCATTTACCAATTTCAGTTCTTCTGTCAGCAACAATCTGCAGACACCTTCCCTAAATTCTTCCTTTACACTTGGCTTGGTAAGTTGCCAAGTTGTTATTTTTGGGACCTTTTTGTTACAGACTCTGGGAGGTCTTTTCTCTGCAATAACTGCAACCAGCATTCTACGGTCTCTGCCAAGGTCTTCACTTGGAATGACATTGATATCATTCACATTCGTCCATTACATTTTTATCTACCAGAGTACCCTTACTGTACCCTATTTATCATCTCTGCTAAATCTTGTGATTGTATGGGTGTTCCTTTTCTTGAACCCAGTGTTACTCACTATCATCCCGCTGTGCATGGGGGCCTTAGAATAACACCCACGGTATCCCCTGCCTGTTGTAAGAGGTGACTAAAAGGGGCCCCAGGGGCTCTGAACTTTGGAGCGTGGGTTGGCGACCACGGGGCCCTTAGCTGAGTCCTGGCATTGCTTCCACTTACTTGTGCTAGGATCCTCACTTTCATCTATCCTGTCCAACCTCTCTTGGTCAACTCTTGTTCTTTTCCAACCCCGACGTTATTAGGTTTGCGAGGGCTAGGGAGTCTTTCATTTTCACGCCCTTCATGGCCCTTGTCTTTCTTTGACCGATATCTTCATTTTTGAAGTGTCGGATCCCTTCCATTTTTCCCTCTGATTAGTGTTATGTAGAGGATGGTTGCCTAGTTGTACTTCCTCTTAAAGCAATAACCACCACCACCACCACCACCACCACCACCACCACCACCACCACCACCACCACCATTACTCACTATCAGGTTGCATAGATCTAGCATATATTATCCCCCTTTATTTCTATTTCCCATTCCATGAGGGCTCTGTGTGGATACCAATTACAACATGTCATTTTCAAAATTCCTTTTTTTTTTTTTTTTTTTTTACCGGGCGAGTTGGCCGTGCGCGTAGAGGCGTGCGGCTGTGTGAGCTTGCATCCGGGAGATAGTAGGTTCGAATTCCACTATCGGCAGCCCTGAAGATGGTTTTCCGTGGTTTCCCATTTTCACACCAGGCAAATGCTGGGGCTGTACCTTAATTAAGGCCACGGCCGCTTCCTTCCAACTCCTAAGCCTTTCCTATCCCATCGTCGCCATAAGACCTATCTGTGTCGGTGCGACGTAAAGCCCCTAGCAAAAAAAGAATTACTTTTAAGATTTTTAATATAAGGTGATTTTTGTAGTCAGATAAGCAACCTGACATGTGTTACAGGTAAGGTCAGGGACAGCATTCACTCTTGATTATATTAGGCACCTTTCCAAAATTGTTTTGGAAAGGTTACTCCAGCAAGATCCAGCAGTTATTTTAAATTCAGGAGGTCAAATGGACTGTCTCACTATTGGCCTATCCAAGAATTTTTGGTAGGGTAAATCATATGAGACTGATGACAAAAATGAGGGCTATTGGACTAGACAAAATAGTAGGTGAATGGGTGGTCAAAATTAGAATAGGTAAGACATCATCTAATCCTCGAACGATTAAGAGTGGGGTCCTGCAGAGCGGTATTAGTAAACCTTTTGCTTTCTTATTTGTATAAATGATATGAGTAAAGAACTGATATTGCAGATAAGGTTTTTTGTAGATGATGTTATACTGTATAGAGTAGTAAATAAGTTACAGGATTATAAGCAACTGTAAACATTCCTTTTTTTTTTCTTTAACAATTTGCATTACGTTGCACTGACATAGATAGTTCTTATGGCAATGATGGGATAGGAAAGGTCTAGGAGAGTGAGGGAAATGGCCATGACCTTAATTCAAGTACAGCGCCAGCATTTTCCTGGTGTGGAAATGGGAAACCATGGAAAACCATCTTCAGGGCTTCCAACAATGGGGTTCAAACCCACTATCTCCTGGATGCAAGCTCACAGCTGTGTGCCCCTAGCTGCACAGCCAACTCACCTGATCAACTGCAAAAAGATTTTGGTGGTGTTGTGATTTTTGTCGTATGATGATAAACAGGACGAAAAGTCATATTGTAAGTTTCACCAAGGGGCAGTGTCCTCATGGTTTTAATTACTGTGTTGATAGAGTAAAATTACATTATGGGGATCATTGTAAGTACCTAGGTATATTAACATAAGGTAAGATCCTCATTGGGGTAATCACATAAACGACTTTGTAAATACAGTTTGCAGATCTTTTCATATGGTTAAAAGAGTATTTAGGGGTTGTAGTAAGGAAAATAAGTCTTTGGAAAGAATTACACCAGGATTGTTTGACATGAGAACTGCAAAAGATCCAAAGGAAAATAACTGATTTGTTCTTTTGTTCTGGGTGATTTCCAACGTAATGTTGCAAACTTTGGATCAGGAAGACTTGGGAGTTAGGAGACCAGCTGCTTGACTAAGAAGTATGTTCCGAGCTGTCAATAGAGAAATGACAGGGAATGACATTTGTAAACAAATAAGCTTGAGTGGATCTTTTAAAGGAAGGAAAGATCATAATATGAAGATAAGAGTTTGAATTCCACAGGACAAATTGGGGCAAATATTCATTTATAGGAAGAGGAGTTAGAGAATGGAATAATTTATCAAGGAAAATGTTAGATAAATTTCCAAGTTCTTGAAATAATTTAAGAAAAGGCTAGGAAAACAATTCATAGGAAACCTGCCATTTGACAACAGTCTTAAACGCAAATCACTTATGATTTATTGAGATTCAAACTTCAGTGGTTAAAATATTTGCACTATAAGAGGTTGTGGTGGTGAAGGTTGTTTTAAGAGGAAGTACAACTTGGTAACTGTTCTCATCACTAAGAAATGAGTTTGTTAGGACTTTTATAAGATATATATTATCAGAAATTATTTAATAAGTATCTATTAGAGATGGACTAAAGATTGAAGTTCAGGTACTAGACAGCTCTAGAAAGGGCAGTCATGCAAAATTTTATGAAGTTATTCTGAAAAATGTAGACAGGGGATGTTAGTATTTAAAATAAGAAGTCCAGTCTTAAGAAAATAAGTGATAATTATAGGCTTGTTAGGCTGGAGTTTCAATGTCCACCAACTCTGATCACATTGAAGTAGATTTTAAAATTAAATTTTGGTCAGTTGCATAGATGGCTGATTTTTTTTTTTCCCCATAGAAATGTAGGTGAAAGGTCATTTCAGATTGTGGTAAATAAAAAAATTGTTTTTATTATACTGTGGAAGGTGTATGTGCCCCTGTGCCCTCTTGAAATCAGGCATGTTATAAGTGGTATAATTTTGATATAGGAGATTTATTTTTTCTCAGTCTCTAGGTTCTAATTTCTAAAGTAATGTGTTTTATTTATAGGACTTATCATGGAATCTACAACTACTATTGAAGATTTGGTAGATGATGTTCTTGTAGAAATATTTTTATATCTTACCGTGAAAGAAATAGTTCACTATGTCCGAAAGGTTTGTGTACGTTGGAACAAAATGTTCACAAGACTCTCATCTCTGGCAATGCCTCACATATGAAGGGTACAGAGAAAGAACGATCAGAGTCAAAGAAAGCTATTTTTTAGTTATTGGTACCATTGGATTCATCACCATGTAAGGCATAACCACGTGCAGACAACCCAGAGAATAAACGAACGTAGTCCATGTTATGCGCTGGAAAAGATTTTGTGCACAGAGAAGTATCGATCAGAGTCAACCTCAAACAGAGAAGAAACGCACAGAGTCACGATATTGCCTAGCCTGCCCCTGCATACTGCACGTGGCGCCATAGCTTGCCAGTTGAAACTCGTTCTGAGGTTATGGTGGTTGTGAAGTGAAAAGTCATTGTTTAGAGACCGTGTTCATTAATCTGTTTATACACAGTTTTGTAAAAGTTCGCAGAGATGAGTGCAGGCTCAAGTGATGGTGAACTGTGTAATGTCAGTTACATAAGTGGTTCTTCCAAAAAGAAACGTAAAGATGGCAGTATATTTAGTGCATCAAAAAAGTTAAGAGACACAACGCATGAAACAGGCAGTGACTGCGGCTGTAAGTGTTATGAATGTTTTAAAAATATTTCAGAATGTGAGCGAGATGCCCTCATTAGGGATTTTAATGCACTTGGAGATAGAAATTCTCAAAACGCTTACTTATCAGGTTTGATCAGTGTAAATGCAGTTAAACAAAGGCGACCTAGGCAGGATGAACAGAATGCCCATTTAAACAGCTTCTCCTACACTTACAAGGTACGAATTTCCCGAGATGAAGAACTTGCTGAGATTCCGGTTTGTTTTAAGGGGTTTTTGTCTATATTTGGTGTAACACCCCGTCGGCTTCATACAATTAAAACATCATTATCAAGGACTGGAAGAGCTCCAGTGGATCAAAGGGGAAAACATGAGAATCGAGGGGGGAATAAATTACCTCAATCAACTTATGAGGCAATGGACACATTTTTCAAATCTCTGAAAGGGCGTAAAGCACACTACAGTCTTAGTGACACACAGAAGGTATACCTACCTGAGGATTTAACTGTCAAAAAGCTTTTGGGAATGTTTCTTCAAAGTAACCCTAGTATTCAAATTTCATACGAAAAATTTAGAGAATATTTTGTAACGCATTACAACTTTTCCTTCGGGTACCCACGTTCCGACACCTGTGGCACCTGTGATGTTCAAAAGGCACAAGAAGTTAATACAGAAAAAGCCAAAAGTAACTCTGCAGATCCAGAGAAAATTAAGGAATTCGATCAACAATTGAAAACCCTTCACAGTGAGATGCAGCTTCATAAGAGCAACGCTGACTGGTTTTACCGTGTGAAACGGAATGCCAGAAAGCATGCACAGAAGACTGAAGGATACGAAGCAATCACTATAGACTTTGGTAAAAACTTGCCTGTTCCAAATATAACGACGAATGATGTGTACTACAAAAGACAACTGTCTTTTTATCTTTTTAATGTACACATTCTTTCCAATGGATCAGCTGTTTTTTACACTTATGATCAAACAGTTGCCAGAAAGGGAAGTGATGATGTGGTATCTATGCTTCACCACTTTTTTACAAACTTTCTAAGCCCTGAAGTCCGTGAATTACACATTTTCTGCGATGCCTGTAGTGGACAGAATAAGAATTTTACAGTTATTCGGTTTCTGCATTACACAACGGTTGTGTTAAAGAGGTTTGACAAAATTACAGTGACTTACCCTGTGCGAGGGCATTCATATATGGAGCGTGACCGGAATATGGCCCTCATTAACCAAAAGACGCCAGCCGAAACTCCAGGAGACTGGCGGGACGCAATTTCTAGTGCCAGAGTCAAACCAACACCCTTTGGGGTCGTGGAATGTTCTTCGGAAATGTTCAAAGCTTGGGGAAATGCCTTACAACAGAACTACAGCAAGAAGTTGGCAGTTGCTACACGCCCTATAAAGCAGATTGTGGTTACAGCTGAAAATACTCAAACAATTCAGCATCGGGACACGTACAATGGTGGATACAGATCAACAGTCATTGTAAAGAAAACAGGTAAACAAAGTAACAAACAACCTGATCACCTACGGCACATAGAACCCGAAATGTTATATAAAGAACGTATTCCTTTGAATGTAGCAAAATACAGAGACATTCAATCCTTGAAGAAATTCTGCAGACAGGAAGCACAACATTTTTTCGACACACTTCCAGTATGATATAGATGTTGATTCCCATAGGGAATCTGAAATATTTGTCCTGAATGAGTAAATTTATAATACCAATATAAATGGTCCGTTATTGGACATTATAAATTTTCCAACTAACTCATTCTTGGTTGCCAGCGTTTCGCCCTCGTGTGCTAGGGTGGGCTCATCAGTTGGTACCTAGCACACCTACCAATACGCTGGATAGTGCATACCGTGGAGGCCACTGCGTAGGCTACTGAAGCCACCGGCAGTGCCAATGCACTAAGAGACTTTGTCTCATTATCAAAAATTGATGCCTGCTTGGCCATCAGATGATATAGATGTTGATTCCCATAGGGAATCTGAAATATTTGTCCTGAATGAGTAAATTTATAATACCAATATAAATGGTCCGTTATTGGACATTATAAATTTTCCAACTAACTCATTCTTGGTTGCCAGCGTTTCGCCCTCGTGTGCTAGGGTGGGCTCATCAGTTGGTACCTAGCACACCTACCAATACGCTGGAATAGTGCATACCGTGGAGGCCACTGCGTAGGCTACTGAAGCCACCGGCAGTGCCAATGCACTAAGAGACTTTGTCTCATTATCAAAAATTGATGCCTGCTTGGCCATCAGATGATATAGATGTTGATTCCCATAGGGAATCTGAAATATTTGTCCTGAATGAGTAAATTTATAATACCAATATAAATGGTCCGTTATTGGACATTATAAATTTTCCAACTAACTCATTCTTGGTTGCCAGCGTTTCGCCCTCGTGTGCTAGGGTGGGCTCATCAGTTGGTACCTAGCACACCTACCAATACGCTGGATAGTGCATACCGTGGAGGCCACTGCGTAGGGTACTGAAGCCACCGGCAGTGCCAATGCACTAAGAGACTTTGTCTCATTATCAAAAATTGATGCCTGCTTGGCCATCAGATGATATAGATGTTGATTCCCATAGGGAATCTGAAATATTTGTCCTACGCAGTGGCCTCCACGGTATGCACTATCCAGCGTATTGGTAGGTGTGCTAGGTACCAACTGATGAGCCCACCCTAGCACACGAGGGCGAAACGCTGGCAACCAAGAATGAGTTAGTTGGAAAATTTATAATGTCCAATAACGGACCATTTATATTGGTATTATAAATTTACTCATTCAGGACAAATATTTCAGATTCCCTATGGGAATCAACATCTATATCATCTGATGGCCAAGCAGGCATCAATTTTTGATAATGAGACAAAGTCTCTTAGTGCATTGGCACTGCCGGTGGCTTCAGTAGCCTACGCAGTGGCCTCCACGGTATGCACTATCCAGCGTATTGGTAGGTGTGCTAGGTACCAACTGATGAGCCCACCCTAGCACACGAGGGCGAAACGCTGGCAACCAAGAATGAGTTAGTTGGAAAATTTATAATGTCCAATAACGGACCATTTATATTGGTATTACACTTCCAGTAGTCGGAACTGAGAAGAACCACCCAGAGGAGAGGGACAGCGATTACTAGAGGTATAAAATTTTACGTTACTCTTCACTTCTTCATCACTCGGAACTTCTCAGATAATAAAAAGTAATATTAATTTTTGTTTCCATTTCAGACACAAAAATGAAGACGTCTCTTCTAAAACAGTAGTAAGAAAGAAAGAAAACTGGACATTCAAGGAAAATTTAACATTCAAATTATAATATATATGTAGTCAACTCCTCAGTTTATAACTGCTATCATTAACATAATAACAGAAATTATTGCTAGTATTTTGAGTGATCTACATTCTCTATGCCTAGTGATACAGAGAAAGAACGATCAGAGTCAATGTAGAGGTAGACAAAAAAAATTATTTTGTACTGTATGAACTTCCAAAAATGATGTGTTTTACTAAAAGCTTATCACCAACAAGTTCACACACCCAACAATATGTTTTAAACTGTGATATATTCAAAACTACAATCATAAAAGCGTTTCAAAGTTTAAAAATGCTCTCCTTGAAAATGTGGTTTCCCTGACTCTGTGCGTTCTTTCTCTGTACCCTTCCTACTTCAGAGGACAGTATGGCAGAAGTAACAAATACTCTGTTGCAAGTACCTATGTTGCGTTATCTTGTGCTTGAAAATTTCACTGCAAGTTTCTCAATAGAAGATGCATTGCTGAAGTCTGGTTCAGAACTTAGAAGTTTTTTGTAGTGATCAAAAATTCAGGCACAGGTTTATTGAGAAGTTGCTTCATGTAACTTCTAAATTGGAACACCTTGTTCTCCCTGGGAAATCAAGATATTCTCCAGAAGAATGCAAGCTCATTGGGAAACTTGATCATATGAAGGCCCTTAAGATTTGTTCTGTGTTATTCAGTTGTCATACTCTCCCAGTTAATTTAAAACCTATAATTGAAGGTTGTCCGTTATTAGAATATATCGATTTGGAAAGACATGTTTGTGATTTTGATGAATTGAAAATGCTACTGGAGGCAAAGAAGGTAAAGTTACATACTCCAGGTTTTCGGTGTTCATCCAGTGAAAGGAAATGTACCTTTTCATTGCTTTCTTTACAGTTTCCTTGGAAGTCCTCGCTAGTGGACAATTAGTATGAATTTATCAATAAGGATGACTCTTTATGTATTTCTGAAGGATGACTCTTTATGTATTTCTGACTGCATGAATGTGAGAAAATTAACCACCGAGCTCGATAGCTGCAGTCGCTTAAGTGCGGCCAATACCCAGTATTCGGGAGATAGTAGGTTCGAACCCCACTGTCGGCAGCCCTGAAAATGGTTTTCGGTGGTTTCCCATTTTCACACCAGGCAAATGCTGGGGCTGTACCTTAACTAAGGCCACGGCCGCATCCTTCCCACTCCTAGCCCTTTCCTATCCCATCATCGCCATAAGACCTATCTGTCTCGGTGTGGCGTAAAACAACTAGCCAAAAGAAAATTAACTTAGGATCACTTAGAAACTCTAGACACACATCTTGTTCCTGACTTATTCATAAATTTCAATTTGGTTCATTGACATATCTTTATATTGATTGTTACAAGTATTACCTTGATGCTATTGCGACGGTAATATGATCAAATTGTCCAAATCTCAAATCTTTGAGCTTTATCTCTTGTGATGGTATGACAAATAGAAGTTTCAAGTTCTTAGATTCTCTGAAGAATCTAGAAAGTCTTCGTATACTTTGTCCTACAATCACTGATGATGTTATGAAGTACATTGTTCGTTGTCGCTGGTTAAAGACACTTTATTTAGAAAACTGTCCAAAAATTACATCTGTTGGTTTCCAGTTTATTTTGGAATTGAGTGAATTAGAAGTCTTAAAATTGGCATTAGGGTGCAATTTGGAAGGTCTACCTTATGATCTGTTTCCTACTAAACACGAAAATTGAGATTCTTGGCAGTGTACTGTTCTATGAACAAAAATCGTGCAGGTCTGAAGAAACTTAAGGAAAACATGCCTCAGTTAGTAATAATAGATTAGTATGTAAAGAAATTTAAGAATATTGCGACAAGAACTGGATCTTATTATTTGTTGGAAGAGGAGATTCAAAGGATGGAACTTTAATAGTGGCGACACTGCTGTAGTGATGCTATGCAATAGAACCTAATAATGCTGTTGATAGCACTCGTTACTTACCTTACACACTTACTTACTTACTTACTTACATACTTACCTTACCTTAGAGCTCGTGGACTCTCCCTTTCACACATCACATGCACGCAATCTGGTGAGAGGAACGGAGCCTTGTGTTAGCTGGCGGTCTAAGGCATTGTTGTCACGATGTTTTTGAAACAGGAATGACAGAGTTGGATAAAGTTTGAATGCGCCAGAGGTCATACAGCACGACAGCGTCATCAGGGTTTCCAAGAGGCTTGTGGGGAATCTTCATTGCCTTACAGAACAGTGGCATGGTGGGTAAAAGCCTTCAACAAGGGACACCAAAATGTGGCAGATGTGTGTCAGTCAGGTCATCCTAGTGTTAGTGAAGAAGAAGAGTGCATGCTCTTGCCGCATTACTGAACACTGGTTGATGCTGCACGATCTTCACATTTTGAAGGAATGCCTGGGCATGTGAGAAATTGCATCACAATGGGTTCTGCATGATTTGATGGAAATGCAGAAATCGTTACGATATGACACTGCTTGTAACCACTTGGAGTGCTGTGAGCGCAAGGGAGAGGCTTTCTTATGCCATATCATTATGCTGGATCTTCTGAGCCACAACTGAAACACCATTGAACGAATGACGTCATTACAGGTCACCACGAAGGTTGGAAGTTTGTCAGAACGCCAGCAATGTGAAATTTATGGTTATTCTCGTGTAAAACTGTGATTGTGTTAACCTAATGCATTATGTTCCTCCTCAGCAGATGGTCAGTGTGCAATATTACTGTTCATTTTTGGAACATAACATGCGAACAGCTTTTAGAAAGAAGCAGTGACTTTTTCTGCATACCCCACCCATAATTTTGCATGACAACACTTGGCTGTATACAGTGCAAGCTGTGGCTGATTTGTTTGGTAGATGGGGCTGGGAATTGCCGTACCATCCACCATACTGCCTGGACTTAAGCCCTTGTGACTTTGACCTGCTTCATAAGTTGAAGGAACCACTTGGTGGCATTCGCTTCAGAACTGTTCCAGAGATTCATCAGGCTTTAGACCACTCCATTCAAACTATAAACAGTGCGGTCAGTATCCAGTATTCGGGAGATAGTAGGTTCGATCCCCACTGTCGGCAGCCCTGAAGATGGTTTTCCGTGGTTTCCCATTTTCACACCAGGCAAATGCTGGGGCTGTACCTTAATTAAGGCCACGGCCGCTTCCTTCCCAGTCCTAGCCCTTTCCTGTCCCATCGTCGCCATAAGACATATCTGTGTCGGTGCGACGTAAAGCCAATAGCAAACTATAAACACAACAGGTGCTGCTAAGGTATCCTACGACTTCCACATCTCTGCTGGTGACTACTTTGAAGAACAGTCGAACTTGGTAATATATATCTCTTTTGTATCAGTTGTAATTAAATAGTTGCTAAGTTCCATCTCTCATATACGAGGGCTGTAAATAAAATTGTGGCAATGTAGTCCAGACACTCGCAGGAGATTGGATATGAGCAAATAGGTTATGGGAGCGGACAGGTGGCACTGTTGTCGATGCATTGTGTGCATTTGACAGGCATCCAGTTGGGAGCTTGTTGCTGTGTGGCATTCAAGTGAAGAGTGGCCATCTCACCATTCTAAAGCATGTTCTCAAAAGGTGATCAGTGTTCGTGGATTAAAATCGAGGTTGGCTGCAGCAAAAATGCATCAGAATGTTATCAAGGATTACGTGAAGCCTGTGGTGAGAATGCATTACCATATAGGATGGTTACGTGATGGGTCAAGGTGTTTCGTGCTGTTTGAATGGGACTGCGGGTTTGCACGGCACAGGTTGGCCGTCCATTCCTCAAGACCATATTGACATCGTGAGTGGTCTGAGTATCTGAGAGTTATCCATAGAGGTTGGTCTCGGTCATCACAGTGTGACACATACTGACAAAATGTTTTAACATGAGAGGAAAATTCGTCCCGTTGGGTTTCACATCAACTCACCGACGCACAGAAATGACACCGGTATGCACTGTCTGGCATCCACCTGGACAGATGTCACTATGAAGGAAATGCATTTCTCTAGCATATTGTTACCATCAATGAGACGTGGACACGAGCCTATGAGCCTGAATTAAAGCATCACTCGATTGAATGGCATCACCTAGGTTTGCTACATCCACGGAAATTTCGACAGGTATCCAGTCAGTTGAAGCTTACGCTAATTGTGGCATGTGACTACGAGGCTGTTATTCTTACGCATGCTGTGCCTGAGGGACAAACCCTCAACAGTAACTACTATTGCCGATTTCTGGAGCGACATCTGCCTCCGGCTATGCGGCACAAACTTTCACATTTATTGAGAGACGATCGCCCTATTGTGTTGTATGATAATACACAATGTCATGTTGCAAACAATGTCAAGCTCTTGTTGCAATGGTGGCATTGGTTGATTTTGGAACATCTTCTGCACTCACCAGACGTCCTTGTGACTTTGACCTGTTCCTAAAGTTGAAGGCTGCCGATTTCCTGACGTGGCATCTGTACTCTACGCAGTAGGGCACTCTGTTGCCAATGGTTCCCTAGGGCCTCCCGCCATTTGACAAAAGGTAATAGACTTTGTGGGTGACTATATTGAAGGAATGTGATGCAATTGTACTTGCTAGTTCATTAAATATTGCGTTCTATCAATATTGCTGCTACTTTATTTACAGCCCTTGTAGGATATGCACTGTATTTGATGACTGTGATATCAGGGATATTGGACTTATTATCTGATTGTTGTACTGTTTTGTATTGTGATTGGAAGATTGAGCAAAATTACAGTATTATAGCAGAAGGGAAAGTTTTTACCACTGTTGTGTGCTTTAATGACAGATTAGTACCAGAAATATGCATATTTCAGACAGTATGAAGTTTTACAAGTCATGGTGAGGTGGGAGATGGATTGTCCTTAACTGTTGTCATTGACTGGTATGCCAGCGTCATGACATAAGAATAGAATTGCCAAGAAGTTCAAGAAGGGTACAGTATTAGTACACTAATATTCAAAAGTTAAACATAATATGTAAATGGGAAAAATGGAAGCAGGAACTTTGCACAACCACCATAAATATGTAGCATAGTGCAGCTCGCCTTTGTTGCACACCCAAGTGTGCTGTTAACGTCACATAGGCTCCTGATTGGACTATGGTGCATTCAACCAAGATTGTCTCATTCTGTATTTGCCTCCCAGTGTGTTCGGAAGGTATGGTTTATTCTTTGTTTTGAGAATGTGGCACGAAGACATCAGTAGGAGCCAGTTTTAAAGGGACGAATCATCGGATGCCTGGAAGCAGGTCAGACACGGAACAAAGTTTCAGCAGCCCTCAATGTGCCACAGTGTCATTTGCAGGATCTGGCAACAATTCAAAGACACAGGAGGTGTTAATCGTAGGCCAGTACAGGACCGTTGAAGATTTTAAACTCCACAACATGACTGTCTTTAACCGCATGGCAAAGCCAGATGATACCAGCAAGACAACTCTCCACAGAACTTGCAGCTGCCTCATGAGTTTGCATTTCTCGGCAGACTGTGTACCAGAGATTCAGAAGGGCTGGCCTCTCTGCCAGATGTCTAATAATCTGTTTCCCACTTACTCAAAATCACAGAAAGGCACTTACTGGGGGCTTAGTGCAGTCAAAATTGAACCCTGAATGAATGGATGAATGTACTCTTCACAGATGAGTCCAGATTCAGTTTGGACAGTGATTCATCTGGAGAGAACACCATTAATATTGTGGAAAGGGATCAGTTTGGTTGTGGTGGCACTCTGGCGTGAGCAAGCATCATGGTCAGTGCACGTGCAGAGATCCACACCTTCGTTCGGGGTACGGTCATTGGCCAGAGGTACAGAGATGAAATACTCAAACAACGTGGAAGACTTTTGAGCGGCACCATTGGCCCACATTTCATCTTCAAGGACGACAATGTACATCCACAGAGCCAACGTGGTTGATGATTTTCTTGAAGGTAAGGATATCCACTGCATTGACTGGTCACAAAGTTTGCAAGATATGAATCATATAGAGCAGAGATGCTCAGCTGGGAGCCCGCTGAGGCTACCCCAGTGCGGCCGGGCGGGCCTGACGTAAATGCGGGCATCTTACGTGGCAAGCATACATCACAGTGAAGTGAGAAAGCATGCAAACTTGGCAGGGAAGTGAAAGAGTGTCGTCTGATTGTGACAACGAAGCTCTCCTCCACTGCTCAGCGAAATGTTGGTTCGGGTAAAGCATGAAAAATAACAAAATAACTAACACAAGAAAACCAACATTTTCAGCATATTTTGGTTTGTTTTATACTGCACTTAATATAAACAATGAATTGTTTATTTTATATTTATACATTCAAAGAAGACTGGCACGTTATCTTTTATTTTTTTTTCTTACAATTTACTTTGTCACACCGATACAGATATGGCGATGATGGGATAGGAAAGGGCTAGGAGTGGGAAGGAAGTGGCCATGGCCTTAATTAAGGTATGGCTCCAGTATTTGCCTGGTGTGAAAATGGGAAACCACGGAAAACCATCTTCTGGTCTGCGGACAGTGAGGTTTGAACCCACTATCTCCCGGATGCAAGCTTACAGCTGCATGCCCCTAACTGCACAGCCAACTCACCCGGAGTTATAATTTTTGTGTTAAAATTTGCAACGATGCAGGGTTTAAGCATACAAGCTGCAATTTATAATCCCTTGGATGGGAATGACAGTATTTCCGTTTAAAAAAAAGTAAAATTCCTGTTATTCATTCAGCAAAGCTTAATATATTTACATAATTCAACAAGTTTAATGCTTGGTTTTGTGCAGTGTTGTAGTGTAATGACTTTTGTCCCTGTTCACTGAATTTAGTATTTAAAACTTACCAGGCATCGAATGATAATAACTGGCCTCTAAAATAGTGAGGGAGTTTCATCATGAGTGAGAACATAGATCTTTACTATCCAAAATTAAAATACAACAACATTGTAAATGTATGTACCAAATAGATTCATGCCTTCAAATAAATAACCTAATTGTTGTTATTTCCAGTAAACATGATTGCATTGTTGGTGAGTTTATCAGATAATTAAAACCCAAGCAACCACAAGCCACAGCTTATCCACCTAAACTCTGTTCTTAAAGCACTTAAAATACAGTAATGAAAATTGTGATTTATTACGTACAGTACAAAATTATTTGAGGTTGTTGGCCTAACTCTTTACTGTATAGGTCAAAATACATAAACTGCAACGAATATAAATAACTAATTTATTACAATGTAAATTGAAAATGATGTGGATTTCTTTTATTATTTTCTGTTTCCATTTCAAACTCTGGTATTGCCGCATGATCGAGTGTGACTGGGAGAACTTCGCCCAATTTCATGGCCTGTGTCGTAACCACGTCACAATGTCTGAATAGCATACGCTCATTTCCCGCCTGTCCGCCCGCTTGCAGTGCTGTGTGTCCATAGGACAGGATGCCCAGTGTGAGCACCTCTGGTATAGAGCATGCCTGAGATGCATTAGGGAGAAGAGTTGCAGCCTGTCAGCCTCCTCCAAGGATACTTCAAGAGCTCCACACTGCTCTTCATGAGGAATGGAAACAACTGCTAGTAGAGCTCTTGAACTATCTTGTAGGGAGTATGCCAGGTTGTCATGAGGTGTGTGTGGTCGTTACAGATGGTCACACACCATATTAACCTCTTTTGTTTGTTGAGGAAGGATGCTTATTTTAGTTCTCTCTCTTTTGCAACAGAAAACCATTGTTAAGTTCATGTAATTTCAGTTTGTTGTATACTAGAGAACCTTGTCATTAATTTTCATCACATTTTGTACATTTCTAACAGTACTTTGCATATGTTAGGCAAGCTTGACTTTTGGATATTATAGTATTTATACTATATAGGGTTATTCTAAATTAGTTACCTGAAAGTGTCTGGCTCCATGGCTAAATGGTTAGCATGCTGGCCTTTGGTCACAGGGGTCCCAGGTTCGATTCCCAGCAGGGTCGGGAATTTTAACAGTAATTGGTTAATTTCTCCGGCACGGGGACTGAGTGTATGTGTCTTCTTTATTATTTTGTCCTCATCACGACACTCAGGTCACCTACGGGTGTCAAATCAAAAGACCTGCTTCTGGCGAGCCGAACTTGTCCTTGGACACTCCCAGCACTAAAAGCCATACGTCATTTCCATTTTTTTACCTGAAAGTATCAATGAATAATTTTGATACTACTGAAGAAGAGAGTTAGCTCTCTGAAGTTATTGGAGAGATTACTGTGTTAAGCACAGCTTTCACAGTTTTCCATGAAACACACCTGGAAAACCCAGTCCATCATACTCAACTCTCTATCAAGTTAGTAAGGTGCTTGAAGGTAAGAGTAGCAAAATATTTGCATTTCCTCCATACCATCAGTTTGCTTGTTATGTAGAGACAGGCAAAATATGGAATTTCATATTCTAAAGGCTAAAGTATTCTTAAGGCTACTAACGCTGTGGGAACAATGATTTTGTACGATAGTGAAACATGTTTACAACCGAACCTGGACATAACGGAAATCTGGTGTTAACAGAAATATTCCATGGTCCCATGAGATTAGTACTAAAATATATACAAAACTACATGTACTAAACAGAAACAGTTTCTCAGTAAAAAATTTTATACAATTTTATCTGTGTAGTTTTTCATTCATGATGAGAATTGAATTGTTTACAAGTTTTATGTGTTTTTGAATTTCTTTGAATCTCTAGGAAAAGCATAGGTGTTGGCAATTCTACAAGTTACAGTATGTCCAGAAATAAATTATTGTATGTTTAACAAATTGTAATTGTTGCGAGAAATTTAACACCCTTGGGAACATGAAAAGCAGTGAAAAGTATTTTTTTACAATCTGCTTTATGTTGCACCAGCAGATAGGTCCTATGGCAATGGTAAAATTAAATTAATTGTAGTGTCTCTCCTGTGTAATGATTAATAAAGTAGACATTGTTATAGCATACAGTAGTCGTATTGTTTATCGTAAGAGGTCCGCTATATACTAAGCAGGTGACTGCACTGTATGGGTCACGTAGCAATCAGCTTGCATTGGGTTTGAATCCCACTGTCGGCAGCCCTGAAGATGTTTTTCCATTGTCACAGCAGGCAAACGCTTGGGCTGTACCTTAGTTAACGCCACAGTCATTTCCTTCCCACTTCTAGCCCATTCCTATCCTATCATCGCCATAAGATCTTTCTGTGTTGGTGTGGCATTAGGAAAAGGTCCACAATGCAGTAAAGTGACTAGAAAACATCTTGGACTGCCGTGCAGAAACCCTGTACACAATAAGTGAGTGCAATGTATATTATATCACGTTTACCTGTTCACAACGGAAATCTGTGTGCAGTGGGAAAGCAACGTGGTACCATGATATTCTGTTGTGTTTAGGTATTTGCAACCCATGGCTGCTAGCGCTGTGGGAGCAATGATTTTTATGATTTTGTGTTATTTCTTTTTTTTTATTATTTCATGAAACTTTGTATTACTTCATACTGTATTTTGTGAGATTTAAAAATTTTTACTTTAAGAATATAGAAATTTCATATTTTGGACAATCTTCTTCTGCCCCACTATTTCCCTCAGCAGGGAACTCAGCTTTTGAGATATTTAATCAAGGCAGTTTTCCAGGGAACGTGCCTGGGGAAATGCAGTCCAATGTACTCTACTCTCTATCATACTACTAAGGTGCTTGGAGGTAAGAGGAGTGAAATGCTAGCAAATAGTAAGCTACCAAATATAGCACAATCCAAGTATACTACCGTTACATTTTGTGATGTGCAGTGATCATTGTTAGTATACAAAACAGTACAGTACTCATTGACAGAAGATACAATCTTTCACCAGAATATGTTGAAAAGCTACTGGTACTATATTGTAACGAATGTTAAGTCTATCTGAAGTAACTAGTGATGTATATTATTCTGTCAGGGTAAGAGTTTCATAATGCTAAAAGACTATAAAATAGTGATTTATTGTACTCATTATTATAGACAAAACTTAATCTACCTGTATAGTGTGTATGGTGCTCATATTCTCAGGAACCAATTATATTATTTTCATTGTTATTATTTAGAGGATCACATAAGCTTGACTGTGTCACTGTGGAAGTGCAAATTTTTCAATTATGTTGAATAAAATTATCTTGTAACTGTTACTTTTTGTATCTTACTACTTACATATTCTGTTTGAATAAAAAAATTAAGGAAGTAAACTGAGAATTGAATCTGTTTGATACACTCTAGACCTCTGTAGCCTACTTCAAAACACTGTTGTCTGGAATCTATAAATTGTGACAAGTTCAGAGGAGAAATGGTAATCAAAAGAGTCTGGGTCATAAAACTGGAAGAAACATTGAAAGACATGGTGGGTTTGAAATCTGCCATTGGCAACCCTGAAGATGATTTTCTGTAGTTTTCGATTTTCACACTAGGCATATGTTGAGGTTGTACCTATTAACTTTTGACGAGTCTGCCGGGTACCATAAATAGTCGTTCGACGAGGTTGGAATTCAACCGCTCCCTGCCTGCGCAAAGGTAGGAACAAGCAAGGGGGCTGCTGTGCTTAATTATTACTCTTGTATCTTTGCTGTGCACATTTATATGGGTAATCTTCTATGGAGTAACTGGAAGAAACTGAAAAAACTACCCCATATGACTGGCACTGGTAACACTGTTTGATGTTTTAGTAAAAGGAAATATCTTGGTAGGTAAATTATCTCTTTGTCAAGACAAATCCATTGTTGTCTTCACTGCTTCCTGAGCACCACTCTTGCTAGAGTCGAAATCGATTCCCTGTGAAACTGATTCTCGAGTAGCAGATGCTTAGGATGCGACAGATGTTGAAGCGGTATTGATGTATTCTTCATCACTATTTCCATCAGAAGATATATGTTATCATCGAAAGCACTGTTTGTGAGCGTATCTGTCATTTCATTCAAAACGTAAGTATGCCAGCCTATTTTTTTTTTTGAGCTCGCACACACCACATCATATTCACAAATTAACTTATGTACATACCATGTACTCATAGCCAAGAGTGTAATGAATCAGGAATAGTTGAGAAGTGATAGACCTATGACATCACCTGATGTATTGCACAAGCAATAAATAATTATTTACACTACTAGATTTTTTGTAGTTTACGGCAGGCAGGCAAAGCATAAAAGGACCGAAAGCCATTATAGTGTCTCTTAGCATTGTAGGTATATTCTTCTCATGCCATTTACTGGCTCGTAGCAGTAGAGCAGCAGAAAGTGGTTTGTTTATTTATTTATTTAGCGTATGGCATACAAATACATTATTACAAATGGACAACAATAATCAATTAACTAAACTACAAACATACATCTAGACCTTGTATGTACTCAATACATTTTCGGGTTGCTAACAAGAAGTCTTCGTATGGCCCTCCATATGCTCTGATGCTGTAGTCCTTCTTGATGTGTTCAATAGTTTGTCGCGGTGCACCACAGTTGCATACCGGTGAGGAAAGCATTCACCATTTAAAAAGTGAATCCCCACATCTTCCATGTCCCGTCCTGAGACAGTTGACAGCTCTGCATTTATATTGTCTTTTCCGTGTGCCATATTATTCTTCATTTCCTTGATGGCTTCTTTTGTTTCATTCAAAGTTTTTGCATCTCTAAGGTCCTGGCAGATAATATTTCTCTTCTTCTTGAGTTTATTTCTTACCTGTTCCATTCAAAATCTCTTGAAAATATTCCTTCCAACACTCAAAGCACTCTTATTGGCTCAATAATCAGATTTCCATCTTTGTCTTCACATATATTAGATCAGTCTTGAAATTCTCTCTTCTCTTCCTTCAGTAACACATACATTTGTCTAAAATCCTTTATTCTTGCTGCCTCCTCCACTTTTTCAATTTTCTCCTTTTTTCATTCCCTTTTCTTTCTTGTACATGCGCCTTTTGCTACCCTTCTTGCCTCTCTATATTGGTTTCTATTTCCTCTTGTATCCTTTTGTAACATTTTGATTCTCGCTTGGTTTCTGATATTTATCATCTGTTCACATTCTGTATCAAACCATTTCTCTCTTCTGTATGGCTGTTTGTATCCTACTACCTTTTCTGCAGTGTCCTTGATGGCCTCCTTAATACTTCTGCAATGTTCATTTATATTTCCTGTTACATTAAGATCTGTCAATAGGTTCCTTTCTAAAGTCGTTGAGAATTCATCTGCTACTTTCTTGTCTTTGATTAATTTCTGGCCATCATATTTCTGCGCTCTTCCTGTTCTGCTATTCTTAATTCTGCATATGTGTTGCTTATAACATGCCTTAACTAGAAAGTGATCTATATCGGCACCCGTATACAGGTCCTTATATATTGGATATGACTTCCATGTCTCACATCTATTATTATGTGATCAATCTGGTTCCTAGTGAAGCCTTCTGGTGATTGCCACGTAACCTTGTCTATATCCTTTCTAGGGAATTTTGTACTAGTCTCTATCATTCGTGTACTCACAGCAAAGTTTACCAGCTGTATTCCATTCTCATTATATTTTTCATGTAGGCTCTTCTGTCCAAAGATAGACCTAAATTCTTATTCCCTTCCAATTTTAGCATTCATGTCACCTAGTATGATTTTAACATCATGTTTAGGTGCTGCATCATATTCCTTCTCTAGTTGTGCATAGAATATGTCCTTCTGATCTTCTCCCGTCTCTTCAGTAGGGGCATGTCCATATATAAATGTTGTGTTGAAAAATATGCCCCATACCCATATGAAACATAGTCTCTGATTTCCTGGCTTAAAACGCATCACCCTTCATTCACTATTTTATTACTCACTATGAACCCTGTTCCAAATGTGTTTTTATTATGACCACTATAAAAGATAGTAAAGTCTTTCTGTTTCAGTACATCTGCACCTGTCCACCATGATACAATTCTCATGCTATATTTCTTCATTACTTTTTACCAAGTTAACCAGAGCTCCTGCCCACTAGAGGCTTAACACATTCCATGTCCCGATGTTCAACTCATTGTCCTTTACACGCAAGAAACGTCTTCGTTGATCTGTCCGGTCATCTTGTTATTGGGATTTTGTGACAGTTGGGTTTTCGATGGTGAAGTCATCGGTTCCGTGCACAACCTTTCGGGGGCTTTCCCTCTCAGCACTCCGGGTTGCTGGCCATTAACATTGGGATGGGTCCCCTAGCCTTTATAGGTCCCCCTACATACTGCAAGGCAGTAGTTGTTGACCAAGGGTTCTTCCGCTTTTCCGCCAATGGGATGTTGCCAGCCATCTTCCTCCACCTTCATAGCTGTTGACCCTCAGGTGGATATTTATTCAGCTGCCACTAACATGTAAAAGAGATACTCTTGCGGTACCACCACTGACCTGTGGAACCGTAGTGTAATCTCCAGTTCTGTAATTTTATCAATCTCTTTTATTGCTTGAATTGTATTTATCCATAGTTCTGTTTAGTCAGTTAACACTCTGTCTATCTTTCTATTTTGAAGTTGACATATCCTGTAACACAACATGAACTGTATGCCTAAGCATATTGCTTTACCTCCACCCCTTTATCCCCCTGTTCCATTAGCTGCTTGCTTGACACGCAGCTGCTGGGAAATATCCAGCACCTCTCTCAGCCACTCCTATCTTGAAAGCAACTGTGAAACAATTCCCAAAAGTGCTTAACATTTGTTCATTTAATGTATAGTTTTTGCTGTTCCAAATGTGCAGGGATGAAATGTGTAGCCCGTTCTGTTTGTGCTGGTTCCATGTGATACTTATGTCTGAGATGTAGTGATCAGCAAGTGTCCCACTTTAGATGTTGACATGGACAGATACATCCTTCTAAGTAATTACCACAAAGGAAAAGGCAGTGCGAGGTGGCAGCTTATGATGCAGGGCCTCAACCCTCAATAAATTGACCTTTCACTTTCACTGTATGAATGCAAGCAAGAGATTTTGTTTGTGTAGATGACACTGTCTAGAGTGAAATGCTTGCTGGAAGTGGTTTACAATTATCTGAAAATAGGGAATTTGAGACCAACCTTGAGATAAAGATACTAAAACTTCTTTCAGACTTTGAACACATTATAATGGGAGACAATACAAATTTATTTGGCAGTACTGCAGCTTCTACCCTGCAGTTTCATCTGTACTTTCGAAGCATATATAACATGACTGTAACTTCTGTGGCTCAGGCAGCAGCGAGTCGGCCACTCACCGCCAGGTTCCGTGGTTCAAATCCCTATAGAGGCTTAATACATTCCATGTCCCAATATTCAACTCCATGTGAGATTTGTGCTGGACACTGCAGAGGCAGGACAGGATTTTCTATGGGTACTGCTGTTTCCCTGTCCTCTTTCATTCCAGCAACACTCTCCAACATCACTTCATTTCATCTGTCAGTCATTAACCCTCGAAGTGCTATCGTCTCACTACGAGATGATTCGGATCCCAGCTGAAGTGCTATCATCTTGCAGTAAAACTGATATAACTCCTAAAATCGGTATAACAATCAATTTTAGGAATATTCTCACTGCGAAATTAAATTCTTACGAATCATCTCACTGCGAGACGATAGCACTTCAGCTGGGATCCAAATCATCTCGTAGTGAGACAATAGCACTTCGAGGGTTAATCAGTGTTCCAGAGGAGTTCAACAGGCTTTGGCAGCCAGGACAATTCCTATCCTTTCCGCTAGATGGGGGCTTCATTCATTCCATTCCTGACCCTATCGAATGACTGAAAACAGGCTGTGGATTTTCATTTTCATAAAACATGACTATTTTACCCCTCGGACCAACCCACCACACTATCCTTGATCTAAAAATAATAACAAACAATTCAGGAAAAGTATTGCAACATGGACAAACATCAGCTGTGGGACTATCTGAACATAACATAATCTACCTCTCCTACGTATGACAATGTCCGAAATCAAGGACAAAAATTTTAATTATTCAGGGACCCCACATAAATTACCCAAACAAATTAAAAGAAGATATTTCTCAATATTAAACTTTCTTACATTTTGGATATACTGTATGAGAGTGCCATTTATAGACAACTGTGGTAACACTGTTCAATTGAGTTTGCAAAATAATTTAGGGTAATCAGTTGCCTGGGATTTAGATGGGACCAATATCAATTCAAGATTTTTGGCCCACATGTCTATGGTCAAGCAAACCCAGCCAACAGCTGGAAACTGCAGATGATGATGATGATGATGATGATGATGATTATGATGATGATGATGGCTATGGTCATCAAGTCTTCAGTCAGGTGTAGTGTTTCTGAGTGTAGGTTACCCTGTTTATTATGTACATATATCTGTAAGTCATCTGCATATAAGTGGTATTTACAGTGTTTTAATCTGGGAGCTACACCATTTACTGCATTTACAGTGAGAAAGATAGGGGACCCTGTAGAGATCCTTGTTGAACACCCAAATCAACTGTACACCAATTTGTATATTCATTGTTATTATTGTTTTTGTTATTATTAACTCTTTTATTTGGATATTAAGTATGGCTTTGTGGACATTGTCCAAAGCTTCACTAATTCCAATAATGAGCTATTTGTTTATTTACACAGCTTACCTTATGTCATTGGTCACCTTTGTTGGTGCACTGCAAGTACTGTGTCTTGGTCTAAATCCAGACAGGTGGATATCGAAGAGATTTTGTTGATTAAGATAGTTGGTGATCTGCTTGTGATCTATCAAGGCATATACAGTGAGTTTCGCTCATCGGTTGGCCGGCAGGCGCGCCCAGGGTATCTGCCTCCAGTTGGCTCACCACTCCCCGCTCTGCGACATAGCAACAAGAACTGTGCTTCGCTCAGTTGATCCGTGCATGACATGAGATAACAATTAAAATTAGGAAAATAAGAATTGAGAAAATTAGTAATTAAGAAAATAAGCTCGTACTTTATAACTTTTTAACATTTTCGTAGCCCGCTATGCTGAGCTCTTCGAAACCCCGGTTTCTTGTATAAGTCATCTTAAGGATTTTGTAGGTGTATGTTCTAATCATTTTGCAATTTAATTGAAAAACACCAGACATAAAAGAACTTAACAACTTTCACAGAAACTGGAATAATTGAAGTAAAAAATTACCCAAAATTTCAATATGTGCAGGCATCTTCTTCGTGTTAGAGATGATCACCTTCATGCTATCAGAGACTTACGGGCATACAGGAAGTCCATAATGGTGAAGTTAGATATTGATGATACTGATAATCGATTGACAGGTCGGCAAGTTCGTAAACCACTACGGGAAAAAAGCTTCCACACCTGGACACTACACACTTTAATAAAGAAAGTTTATGCAGATCACCCTAAAGCAAACTTCTGGATAAGTAACTGGAAAGGACTGGCAAACTCCAAATGGGTTAATGCTCTTAAAATGTCATGCAACATTTCAGCAGTTCCTGGTAGATGTTCTGCCATCATTCAGACAGTGGCAACAATGAAACTCTTGGTCATGTGTCAGGATACCGCAGCTAAGGAGAATTGCTCATAAACACCTGTCATTGCAGAGTGAGAGCAACATTAGCCTTTGCACTGAGAGATTTGAAATGGAGAATTTATTAGAAAGTACACTGTATCTCTTCCACGGGGTCTAACAGAAGAGCAGACATTGTTGGCATCCACCAGCAGACTCGGACAGCTGTTATTCTTGATCTAACCATCTAGCTTGAAAGAGACTTACCCAGGTGAAGAAAGTTGACCAGGAGAAGAGTATTTATGAACCATGCATCCCATATCTGAGTGAGAGACATAACATTCTCACACAAAACTGGTCCATGATAGGTCTACTGACCTAACCTAAACCCATGGCACAACAACCTGAAGGGCCTTAGCCTACCAAGCGACTGCTGCTCAGCCCGAAGGCCTGCAGATTACGAGGTATCATGTGGTCAGCACGACAAAACCTCTCGCCCGTTATTCTTAGCTTTCTAGACAGGGGCCTGTAACTCACCATCATATAGCTCCTCAATTCTAATCACGTAGGTTGAGTGGACCTCGAACCAGCCCTTAGATCCAGGTAAAAATCCCTGACCTGGCCGGGAATTGAACCTGAGGCCTCTGGGTAAGAAGCAAGCACACTACCCCTACACCACAGGACCGACGATGGGTCCACTATTCAAAAGCAAAGGCAGTGTACCCTAGCATACATAGCAAATCCTGGAAAAGCTTGGAATCCAGTGCACTGATAAAAATCATAGTGGACGTTTTAAATGATTCAGTGACAATTTTAAAATATCGCATGTACTGCTCCGAAATGAGAAATCATTTAGTGTGTCCTTTCTTTACAATATTTTTCATATTTTCGGTCACCATCATCATCTAACTTGTAAAAATTCAGGCTCCTCGTGTTCATTCACGTTCTGTGAACTGATGTCTTTTGAAAATATACCAAGTGTGTGCATAAGTTTTTGCCACGATTTTTGGTAAAGAAAACATGTAATTTTTAAGGGAAATTCATTTTTTGTTTATTCAAAATATTGACCATTGGTTTCTACACACTTCGCCCATCTTTCAGGTAACTTATGAATACCATGCCAGGAAAACTGCTTGTTTTTTGTGTCAAACCATTCGTCGAGCTATTTTCCAACTTCCTCGAAATTGCTGAATTGCTGCTCTGCAAGCGCGTGTCCCATTGATGAAAAGAACATCATCAATAAATCTGTGGAATCAGTGGAAACTGATCATGTCCTTTAAAGAATGAAATATATCATTCTATTTTAATTTTGTTTCATTTTTTTTTTCTGGTATATGGAGGGTTGTCCCAGTTAAGTTTGGATGATTTTAATGTACCTTTGTCCTAGGCAGTTCATTTTCTCTAGACCCGGTTGTGCTCGATGTAATAGCCACCAGCATGGACACTTGCGCTACATCTCAATTTCCACCGTAGAAGACTTTGATGGAGTACAGGAGGGCGAATATTGCCCCATACCTCCTTGTGGACTTTCCAAAGACCCTCAATAGTAGCGGGGCATCTAGGAGAAAGCCCTCTTTATAGGAGACAAGGGCCCCAGGGGCTCTGAACTTTGGAGCGTGGGTTGGCGACCACGGGGCCCTTAGCTGAGTCCTGGCATTGCTTCCACTTACTTGTGCCAGGCTCCTCACTTTCATCTATCCTCTCCGACCTCCCTTGGTCAACTCTTGTTCTTTTCCGACCCCGACGCTATTAGGTTTGCGAGGGCTAGGGAGTCTTTCATTTTCATGCCTTTCGTGGCCCTTGTCTTCCTTTGGCCGATATCTTCATTTTTCGAAGTGTCGGACCCCTTCCATTTTTTCCCTCTGATTAGTGTTATATAGAGGATGGTTGCCCAGTTGTACTTCCTCTTAAAACAATAATCACCACCACCACCACCTAGGAGACAAGGGCACAGAAATCCATCGGCAAGGCATCCAGGGAATTGATAGGGATGTCGCTAAGTGGTGTGACATGGACACCCGTCTCTGCTTCTCTTCTCTTGTAGTAGGTGAATAATAATAATAATAATAATAATAATAATAATAATAATAATAATAATCGTATGACCTCAGCTACCGTGTGCAGACATTTCAATTTGACGCCATCTGGCTGTCTGCTCGTCAATTTAGACATTCCGTTTTACTCTAGGCCCCCACTAGATGGCAGACCGAGTAAACCGAAACTCTCTTGGGCGTCTATGGCTGAGATTTAATGAATTTTGTTGGGTAAACACCAAATGTGTCACCAGAGATCTTTTACATGCCGACATCGTACGACATGGAGTGTCGAATGGACTTTTTTCCGCCCTTCAAAAATCCGACTACCTCTGCCGGGTTTGAACCCGCTATCTTAGGATCCGGAGGCCGACACTCTACCGCTGATCCACAGAGGCAGCTATAGGTGACTGATGATCTGGTAGTATGACTGGATGCTTTATCCATGAGGATCCAGACTTTTGAAACATCCTCACTGTATACCCGAGGAATATCTTCATCAAAATAGGTGTCCATGACATTCTTCTGGAAGTAGGTAGCATTGATCATCAAATTTCTCGACACTCTGAGGATCCTGAGTTTACCCCGCGCACACTATCCTGCCACTACCATGAACCCCCAAACAAACTTCGTTTTGTTTTCCTCGACGCAGTTTGAGTGCCTCTTTTGGCCTTTTGGGTGACAGTAAATTACCCGGGGCTTGTTGGTGTCATCCAAATAAACCAGAGCTTCACTCAGGGCAATAACAGACTGCCATTTAAACCCTGCTGCGCAATGTGTGGACGTATGTTCTACGCAAGAATTGGCCTGTACAGTCTCTGGAAGTTTAAACACAAACTGCTGTGAATTGAAGTGAGCTATTAGCCAGGAAATCTGTCAACTCAGAAATGAGTAACTGAGCTGGCGACGATGGTGATTTTTTTATAATTTTCTGGCATTAGTGAACTGTTCTTTAATGTGCCTTGCTTTCAAAGCATGTCCACATGCCTTATGCCACTTTAACAGGTTCAGAACTTCTTTAATTATACGGTAGAGTGTACCTTTAGAAGTGCTTTTGTGGCTGACAAGGTGTTTTTGAGTTGGTAGGTTTTCTTTCAGGACAGTAGCCCTTACCTTCTTAAAGACGTCTGGAGTCCTGGAGGGCCGAACTCTATTCTGCAGCAGTTTTCTCAAAGTTGTTGTTTCTGATAGAAAACCATTCTGTTACCATATGTTTTCTTTTTCAGGTAGTTTATAAATTTTATTAAAAATTATTTTTGGCACACTGAAGAATTTAACAGTCACCGGTATATAAAAAAAGTACAATGATGTTTAAAACAAGTTGAAATAAGCTGCTTTATGGCTAGAAAAAATACACAGAGCACTTCTGTTTAAACAAGTCTCTGATATTACATTGCTTCTGTGAATCAGAACTTTTCTCCAAAAAATCATCACTGATTGGACACAAATCTACGAGTTGTGCAGAGTTGTAGGTTTTGTTGGATTCAGCAAATTTTATAAATGTGTATTTAATGCATATTAAAAGCCCTGTAGAACTCATGCTGGGCTTTGAGAATATCTTAGCCCATTATTCACTTAGGAAACCTATTCATCTCCATTCACCTCACATGAACTACCACTGGAGCTGGTTTACATGTACAGCTTCATCCATTGAGTTTATACCTAACTTAGCCTCTATCTCCTCATCTCCATTGTTTCCACATGTTTGTACTAGAAACTGTGTGATATTCTGCTACCAATTTTCATTGTTATAATGATTTTTAAAAATTATAACTTGGCACAACTCTCTGTGCGAGAGTGATGCTTGTGATATGAGAGATGACTGTGCTAATCTCAATACAATAATAACTGGTGTTAGGATCAACCACTTGATAGTTCCTCTGCTCACAATCTCTTCAGGCCTATTTTATAAAAAGCATCCTGATCTCACCTTTCTGTGCAGAGTAGCATTTGGATAAAATACAGTAATAAAAATGTACCGGGCGGTACACCTCTACGCGACGCAAGTTCAAATCTTGCGCTAATTGAAACTTCTCTACTGGAGAAACCCAGAACTTTAACCACTGAACTAACACTACTATAGAGCGTTCCAACCTTAAATTGCAGTACAGCGTAGATGGAGCGCGCTGTTGCGAAATCGACTCGTGAAGATCACGCTCGAGTGTGACTCAAACAGGGCGTTACAGTTCCACATTTTTCGTTTGTAATTTTGTAATTTTAACTTCATTCATTCATAAATTAATATTTGTAGGGTGGTAAAATAAATACAACGTACCTTAATCACTGGCGTTGCTCTCAGACATTGGACGTACACCTTCTATCCTTTCTGCAAGGCCTGATGTTCCCGCGTTGGATGAACCGGCTTCGGGAGATGAACTTGAGGATGATACGGACGATGAAGAAAGTCGTATTAAAACATTTTCATCGTCGACATCGTCCTGTAATTCGTCTGCTTTCCACAAATCTCTTTCATTTTTCTTTACTTCGTTCACGTAGTTTGCCCAATTGTCTTATGTTTTTATGGCATAAAAATGTTAGTTCAGCATTATGAACAAAACCATGTTCATTACCCGCATTTTCCTTGCATTTTTCTGCCGCCCTTCTCTTTTTTTGCTTTTTTTGCGGTAGTTCGCAAAGGACCATGTGTGTGTGTTCCTTCCTTATAGCATAGATTGTTCTTTCGGAACAACCTGTAGCTTTAGCTGTTTCACTGACTGCGCTGCTCATAGTCATAGTCTTTAAAAAATAATCTAGGACACTCATTATAATATTGCTTTCTTTTTAATTTGACGATCCATTGTACATCCTTCTGCACTTTTTCTTCGAACTAATAACCCCCCGCAAGAGCACAAACTGACAACTACACAGACTACACAAACACAACAAACACAATCCACTTGTCCTCAAGAACTATACATTTATTACTGATCTTGTCCGGCCCCATGGCTTAAATGATTAACGTGCTCGCCTTTGGTCCAGAGGGCCCCGGGTTCGATTTTCGCCCGGGTCGGGGATTTTAACCTTCATTGGTTAATTCCAATGGCTCGGGGGGCTGGGTGTGTGTGCCGTCTTCAGCATTAGAATTCATCACAGGTAAGGCCACATTCTTATAGACGCGCAGGTCGCCTATGTGGCGTCAACTCGAAAGACCTGCACTCGGCCTCCTCGGAGGCCACATGCCATTAAATATTATATATATCACTGATCTTTATATAATCAATCTTATAATACTGATAAAATGAACACCACTGCACACGGCTGTCCGTATATTTAAAAGCTCAGCCAGCCGAGTCACTCGTGAAACGTAAACAAACGAGACGTTCTCCCCGTCATAAATTAAGAGATAACGAGATAAAGACTTGAGGTATGATTTAAAAATAACTTCCATATCCGAAGACCGTTTGCTTTGCTTTAACCACGCCATGATCCTTCTGCACTTTTTCTTAGAAATTAGATCCCCACGCACGAGCACGAACTCACGAACCACACAAACGAAATACACTTGCCCTCAAGAATTGTATATATGTCACTGATATGTATTTAATCACTATTATACATACTACTGACGAACTGAGCACTGCACTGCATGCGACTGTCTGGAAATGTTAAAAGCGCATACAGTATTTGGGAGATCATTACCGTACTTCAGCCAGCCAGCCAGACAGCCAGCCAGTCGAGTCACGCGCGAAACCAAAATTCAAGGATATATTCTTCCTATCACAAATTAAGAACTAAGCAAGATAAGAACTTCGGGATTGTTTTAAAAATAACTTCCATATCTGAAGACCATTTGCCTCGCTTTGACCCCCCATGTAAATTCAATAGGAAAGGCGCTGGCCAGCGACTGACTTTTTCGTACCTGCACATAAAATTCCCGGAACATGACTGAAAATAAACGCATATAACTGCATTTTGTTATTTTTTAAATGTAAAAATAAACTTATCTACATCGAGCTGAAATGTTTCTTTACCAGCAGTGAAAAAATTAGGAAAATTATGAATATAAAATAGGAGTTATGACATGATAAGTTCTATGCAATGAAGATTTTGCATTTGGCGAAACTTTCCATTATATTGCCATTTTCACACTAAATTATTTGTTTACATTTTTTTTGTTAACGGCATCAAATGCGCCTTGAAATTCTGTACACAACACGATTTTCACCCATTTTAAACGATAACATTCTGATTTACGGATATTTGGCAAACCCGCTGCATTAGAGTAGGACAGCGCTACCCGCAAAACACGGGAGAAGGAAAGAGACGGAATTATCCCATTACTGCTGTACTGCAATTTAAGGTTGGAACGCTCTATAGTTATCAGAAGAGATCACTGAGTGTTTTTGATTTGCTTTTGTTTTTCATTGATCAAGAAGTGTGAACATTCTCTAACAGATGTCTCTACCAAAAAAAAAAAAAAAAAAAAAAAAAAAACTATGGTAATACACTCTGGTGCAATGGAATGAACTCTCTTGAAGACATTTTGTATTCTTAAGTTTTGTCCACTAAATTTTGTTCTTTTATTTTTTGGGTTGGCAATATTAATCTTTCTGTCCTCCAGTTTTGAACTCAGCCAATCCCGAATTTCTTTAATTAATTTTTGACCAATAGTGTCTTTCTTCTTCGATGTTGATGTATAACTTTTAGCGACCCAATAAAATTGAGGAGATGTGTCTACTCATTCTTGAAAGGTCTCGAATTTTCCACGAGGGTATAAAAACTGCTGATTTTCTTATCTCGGGGCCACTAGTATAATATCTAACTCAGTGTGTGGATATGTAGCAGGGGGCGGGAAGTGCCTCTTTCTTCAAGCAGCAGCTCTTCCACAAGGTAATGGCCTTTTAACATCTTTATTTCTTGCTAGCTCAGCAGTGTAACTCTCGGGGAGGGTTCGAAACCTTTAATATGTAAACAACTAAATATGTAAACCCTTTTTCTTGCTAAACTTCTGTTTTCTTGAACTTTAAGTCGGGGATAGAGAGTGCTTTACCCTCTCGAGCTCCCTTTCATTTTGAAATGGAGGTGACTACGTTTTCATAACCGTTCTTCTCTTCTTTAATGTATTAAAGTTTTCTCATACGGGTCACCTCCTTAGCTTGGGATTAGCCCCTGTGCATTGGCCTAGAGCCACTTAGGTTTTAAAATGTATATTTAGGAGTGCAAGTTCATGCCTCCAGTCCTTGCTGTACTTTGGGCCAGTAACTTAACCTGATGTCTTGTTTTCTTCATGCGAAGGCCCTGTAGGTTGGGTATTAAATACCCCTGTTTCTTTTGGTGCCTTGAGGGCAGTTGGTAGTGAAGTTTGTTGTGGCCTTTCATAGGCTTGTAAAATTGAGAGCAGGTCCGCTCTTTCTTTTATTATTAAGCGGGAGCAAGAGCTCCAGGTAATTAAGGGTTTTCTGCCCTTTGGTATTTGGGGATTGTGAGCTGAGAGCTCAGAGTTGTATACGGTGGGGCTTGAAGCCCAGATCATTAAGTTGTTTTCTAATCTTGGACTTCTTGATTGTGTACCTGATTTAACTGGTTGTTATTTGTTGTATGCTCAAAAATTCGATGTCACCATTGTTAAGTTTTGAAAATATAACCTTTATTGAAAATTTAATGCATCTTTCGGACTTGTAGTTAGACCCATTCCAGCCCACACCTTCTTTCACCTCTGCTGATCCACCAAAACTCCGGAACAAAAAACATTAATTAACAGTATTTAATTAAGTTATAAAATCACCCTATTTCCCATCAGCCATTAAGTAACAACAACAATAACAACAGCAGCAGCAGCAACAATAACAACAGCAACAATCAAACCTGAAGTGTTATATGCTTCAGAAACCTTAATCATTGTTAGTAGGTCTCTAACCAAAGACAGAGAAACAGGATGGGAAAAGTTTAAGAAAAATTTTTGGCCCAGTTTGTATAGAGGGAATATGGAAGAAAAAGTCATCCTAGGAAATATATTGTCATTCTGTAAAAATATCTCACACTTTTCAGAAAAGACGACTGAAATTGTATGGAAACATTATCAGAATGAACAGTAACAGACTAAGTAAAGGAATTCTCAACCTGGCCCTTTAATCTAAAACAAAACTGAAACAGATCTCTGGGAAATCAACATTTTGGGAAGATATTATACAGGTCAAATGTAAATTCACAACCAAAATTTGCAATCAATGAAATTAAATTATGGTTTTCTTCTGGGAAATTTATTTTTAACTAGCAATTTCCCACTGGGTCCGCCCGCAATGTACGAAGTATGGCGTTGTTCGTTTCTATCCTCACGGATGTATTTGCAAAGTTTCGAGTTAATGAAAAAAAGCACATGATCTGCTGTGGCAATAGAATGTAATATTATATCAACAAAACATTGAAAATACATCACACAAAAAATTGAATTAAACGTTCCTTGGAACAACACTACACGCCGAACTGTTAAAAAGTCCTTCAAAGATCTTCGTCATGGAGACAAATGTACTCATAACTTTTCTCAGAATATACCAATTTAAGTAGTTATTACCTCAAAAGAAAGCAATTGATCCTCTGAGTGTTTTTAGACCAAAAACTGCGTACCTCAATTACAACAAAAGATATGATTACTTTATTGAGAAGAAACGTTGAAGAAATGAGACGTCAAATTGAATGTGCACTCATAACTTTCCCTAGAATCAATCAATTTGAATAGTTAAGAGCTGAAATGAAAGAGCTCGATCCACTGAGCGTTCTTAGGCCAAAACGAACTCTGTACCTCAGTTAGAGCCAAAGATATGTTGGCTTCAAATAGACAAGAAATTGAAAAAATCAAATAATTTGAGGAAGACAGAAGTTAAGTGATTTATAGTACGGTACCTGATGACAAATCTGTGCATGAATACCTTTCAGTTAAAACAAAATGAAGGAAATCAACCAGATAGAATGGCCGGACTGACTGACTTTAGTTTTCATATATTTTTTTAATATGTAGATAATAATTAAGTACCAGTATGTATGACCAGCTCTTTTCCCGTTTCTGTATGGGTTTGGGTATAAAGTGAGATGAATCTTCGTAGTGAGTTTTTTATGACCAGATACTCTTCCTGACTTCAACCTGATCAGAGGAGTTAATGAGATGAAATGATTGACATGATGTATGATAGAAGAAAGAGACAAGTTGAAACCCGGTGCCAGCACATAGCCTACTCCTGTCGAATAGCACCAAGATGTCTGCTGAAAGCTTATCGTCTCCTTCTGATGGACGAATAACCATCAGTTGCATCATATGCTCTCGCTCCATATGAACACTGTAGAGAGGTCTGGAATTGTATCCGGGCTTTTGGCATGCAATCTAGTGATTATAAATTGTATGCCACCACCCCTCCTACCTTACCAGTCAACATTCTGTTGGTGAAAACTTGTATCGACTAATAATAATAATAATAATAATAATAATAATAATAATAATAATAATAATAATAATAATAATAATAATAATAATAATAATGTACACCCCTGTGGTGTAGTGGTGAGTGTGATTAGTTGCCATCCCTGGAGGCCCTGGTTCGATTCCCAGCTCTGCCACGAAATTTGAAGAGCCGTACAAGTGCTGGAATGGGGTCCACTCAGCTCGGGAGGTCAACCGAGTAGAGGGCGGTTTGATTCCCTCCTCAGCTATCCTGGAAGTGGTTTTCTGTGGTCTCCCACTTCTCCTCCAGACAAATGCTGGGATGGTACCTAAGTTAAGGCCACGGCCGCTTCCTTCCCTCTTCCTTGTCTATCCCTTACAATCTTCCCATCTCCCTACAAGGCGCCTGTTCAGCATAGCAGGTGAGGCCGCCTGAGCGAGGTACTGGTCCTCCTTTTCAGTTGTACCCCCGACCCAAACTCTCACACTCTGGGACACTGCCGAGGCGGTAGAGGTGGAATCTGATCAAAAATTAGATGTTGGCTTTTCAGGCGGGATCCCTCGCTGAGTCCGAGGGGAAAAAGCAACCCTGGAGGGTAAACGGATTAAGAAAGAAATAATAATAATAATAATAATAATAATAATAATAATAATAATAATAATGATAATATAATGTCGCTCCATATATGAACGATGAAAACCGGGAAACCATCTGATAGAAATGTTAATAGATTGGCTGCCCTGATTGCATGTTTGATGACGTCAATCTAGCTTGTTCACTTCTGTCATCTATAGGATTATTTGGGAACGACTAGACAGTTCGACACCACAGTTTGGTTGGGAGTCACTAGATGGCGGGTATTGCGTTTGTAGAATTACTTGCAACGGAGTTTTCTCCTTTCCGGTACTAGATAGCGTAAGCGGCGTAAACTCACTGGATCTGGGCATTGTACTGAACGGAATCAGATTCCCATTTAATACCTGTATGCAGGCCCCGATTTCAAGTAGTTAGCGCCCTAGGCAAACAATATTTAGCCGCCCGCCCCTCTGCTCGTTTTCCTGTTCCTCTAAAAAATAATTGTTTACAAATTAAATATTACAGTTTTCAAGATTATGAGTTTTAAAACAGCACATTATGCAAATACAGTTTTCATAATTAAACTTATCAAGCCAAATAAAGATAACAGCCAAATAAGAATGAGGCTGTTTTTATTTTTATTTTAAAAAACCGTTGGTTCAGTTTGATAGTTTGTATGTAATTTTAGAAATAAGACACGTTTTCTTCATAAAACTTGAATATATAGATTAAATTCAGGTTTAAAACTTAGAATAGGTTAAAGTGTTTTATATAGTCTAATAAAATAATTGGAATAATTTGTGGAATGTAAAAGTAATTTGAGGGAAATTAATTTAAGACGTAATTCACGCAGTCCATAATTACTCGATCCGCCGACCGCCGCCCCTCAAAAACTGGCGCCCTGGGCAATTGCCCAGTCCGCCCATTTGTAAATCGGGGCCTGCCTGTATGGCTGTATGTATTTGATGTTGTAATTGTAACTCAAACGAATATTGTTTAAAGGATCTCTACTAGCTCATAAATCTAATGACGTATCAGAACTTACAACTTGAGAAATGGTTCGATTCGATGACGTAGATATGATTGAGTGAATTATATGAGTTTAAAATTTGGCGTAGGCATATTTAATTTATAGCATTTACGTATATTAGAGGAAGCTGTCTAACTAGGACAGTAAGGGCGTACTCAGTTCGACTGAAAGTACACGGGTTTCCGCTCGTAGAGGGTAACAGGGTTTACTCAGCCTGTAACAGAAATGAGTAGACTTATCAGCAGTCGGCTACAGGTTTAACCTTTCTATTCCACAGACAAGAAACTGTTTAAGCTGGACCAAACCGATAGCTATGAAACTTGGTACGATGATCAATGAAGAAATGATAGACTTAATGGTAATAGTCATTCTGCCGTAAAATAATATTTACGTACCGGTACTTAAACAATAAATTTGTTGCTGCAATTTGAAATAGAACGTGGCGTATGGAAGGCATCAGTTGCGTTGAAAATTCGAGGGATGATCAATTAAGACACTAGAACATCGCTGCACAGCTGCAGTTATTTATATAGGCTGTCCACAGCGTGACTAAATGTGCCATTCAGAACAAAGATTATCTCGTTTGTGCT
The DNA here is from genome assembly GCF_040414725.1 of Anabrus simplex. Classification (NCBI taxonomy): domain Eukaryota; kingdom Metazoa; phylum Arthropoda; class Insecta; order Orthoptera; family Tettigoniidae; genus Anabrus; species Anabrus simplex. The sequence goes on along the minus strand of NC_090273.1, from coordinate 74,853,009 downwards.
AAAAAAAGGTTTATGTGAACAGCTTGGACATTGATGTTTTCTTATATACAGTATAAATGATATGAGTAAAGAACTGAAATCAGCGATAGGACTTTTTGCGAATGATGTTACACTGTAAAGTAATACTTATGTTACAAGATTGTAAGCATTGTAAGCAATTGAAAAAAAAAAAATCGTGGAAAATGTTGTGAGATGGACAGTAGACAGTAGATTTTCTTTTCTTCCGCTTTTCCCACACCTGTGGGGTCGCGGATGTGAAATGTGTCGCACATGTGGATTTGGCCCTGTTTTACGGCCGGATGCCCTTCCTGACGCCAATCCTATATGGAGGGATGAATGATATCATGATAAACGGGGTTAAATCTCACATTGTGAGTTTCACTAGTAGGAAAAGTCATCTCACTTTTAAGTACTGCGTTGATGGGGTGAAAGTTCCTTATGGGAATCACTGTACAGTAAGTATCTAGGTGTTAATATAAGGAAAGATCTTCATTGGGGTAAACATATAAACGGGATTAAAAATGAATGGTACAGATCTCTGCATACGGTTATGAGGGTATTTAGGGGTTGTAGTGAGGATATAAAGGAGAGGACATATAAGTCTCTGGTAAGACCCCCCCACTAGAGCATGATTTCAGTTTAGGAAAAACAGCTCGATTTGCTCCGGGTGATTTTCGAGAAAAGAGTAGCGTTACGAAAATGTTGCGAAGTTTAAGCTGGGAAGACTTGGGAGAAAGGAGACGAGCTGCTCGACTACGTGGTATATTCCGAGCTGTCAGTAGAGAGATGGCGTGGAATGACGTTAGCAGATGAATAAGTTCGAGTGGTGTTTTTAAAAGTAGGAAAGATCACAATGTGAAGATAAAGTTGGAATTCAAGAGTACAAATTGGGGAGAATATTCGTTTATGGGATGAGAAGTTAGGGATTGGAATAATTTACGAAGGGAGATTTCAGTATTCAAATTCTTTGCAATTATTTAAGAAAAAACTACGTAAACAACTGCCACCTGGGTGACTGCCCTAAATGCAGATCAGTGGTGAATGATTGATTGATCACGTTCATTAATAGATGACCAAGATTTTATACTACTTTGATAGATTCTTCTACGGTATATGATAATAAAATAGGTTTGTAGCGCATGATATTTTTTCTGTTCGTGTTGTCAACATTTCTTTTTTTGGTGTAAAGCGTTTTATGTAGTTTTAAAAAGGAACTATAGGTACCTTATATTTCTACAGAGCATGTCGCGTAGCGACCCCGTGTGTCATATGTGATACATCAGGTGTTTCATTTTTTCTCTCAAACAAGTGTAAATTGTGGTGACCTGTTGAATAATAGTCTGTTTTATACATTCTGAACTTTGCTTGTAATGTGTTAGCTGTTTTCCATTCAAACTTGTAGGTGGCAGCATCGTGTAAATATTCCATCTCACGAAGCATCATAATACTCTCAAGAAACCCTTTAGAACCCCAACAGAATATTTCCCTAAAATACTATATTTACAGGTGTATCGATTGGAGTGGTCGTTACATCGTCGGCTGTCCTGAGAATCGTTTTCTGTGGTTTCTTATTTTCGCTTCCAGGGAAATGATGGGATAGTTCCCACTCACAGACCGCAGCTGACCACTTGCACTTCCGTACCCAGTTTCATTCAGCCGGATTTATTTTTATCATCTTCATTAGCTTCTCGCCAGCCCCGTGGTGTAGGGGTAGCGTGCCTGCCTCTTACCCAAAGACCCCGGGTTCGATTCCCGGCCAGATCAGGGATTTGGGATTTTTACTTGGACCTGAGGGCTGGTTCGAGGTCCACTCAGCCTACGTGATTACAATTGAGGAGCTATCTGACGGTGAGATAGCGGTCCCGGTCTAGAAAACAAAGAATAACGGCCGAGAGGATTCGTCGTGCTGACCACAGGACACCTCGCAATCTGCAGGCCTTCGGAATGAGCAGCGGTCGCTTGGTAGGCCAAGGCCCTTCAAAGGCTGTAGTGCCATGGGGGTTGGTTTGGTTCATTAGCTTCTCAACTGAGGTTGGCGTCAGGAAGGGCATCCAGCCGCAAAAACATGCCGTATCATTTTATCTCACCTCATCCCCAGCCCCCGTATCAGGAAACGGGACCAATGACATAATGTCTAAATCTCTCCTATTAATCCCTCAAAGGCTCCCCTGGCCAACATTTTTGCCCCCTAATCTTATTTTTGCTAATTTGTCATACTTTGTTCTTTAAAAAACCTTTTAACTCAAAAAGGCTTTTTAAAATGTCTACATTTGGCTTTGGGTTTCTAAAGTCGTTCCATGTCACCATCAACTACCTATTCTGAACCGTCCAGGTATACTTCAGCAACTAATTATGACTACATCGCTGATTTTACGACAAAATTATTATAACTCTTACGTGCCAGGCCTGTTGTAGCTCTATTCGGCATTTCCTGGAAGGTACTAGTGAGTCAAACCGGGGATTTCCCAGCTGGCCTCGAGGACATGGCTGCCCTTTCCTTGTATTGTGCTTTCGTCCGGTTTCCTCGTGGGCCTTCTGGAACGAGAAAACTGCCTCTCTAGCCGCGCCGCGAAGGTTCCAGTACTTCATCACCTGAGATATGAATACAGGGACTCCGAAAACGGAGGGTAGAGTTCTGTAGTTGGACTGGAACGGCAATAGTGCTTTCTGACGTCAATGTCCCACCAGAGTGAGTGTCCGAGTATCGTCCTGCAGCAGCACGGAGTACTGTATGAGTGTACTACCGACAACATCAGATATCGCCATGTAGGCCTATGCGGGGCACCATCAACCCTTCCACAAATACTAATCGCACGCTTTTATTCTCACGACAGGCTTCTTCCTAACGGTGTGAATATCATACATCCTGCTCGCCTTTCCGAAACCTCGAAAACTAGTTTTTCACTTGAACTCTTATAGACCAATATGCCTGACATCCGTTCACGTAACTTAATTCTCCTCTCCCAGTGTGGCTTTTGTCCCAGCTTCTCCTATTCTGACGATCTTCTATGGCTTTTACAAGTGATCGCCCACAAATTTAATCTTGTTTGACCATCCCTACTATCACCTTTAAATTTCACCAAGCTTTTGAATCCGTTCGGTATGTTGCTCATACATTTAAACCACCATTCTGTACACTATCCTCTTCCTACATCCAACTAATTGTTTTCTTCCTATCTAACCGCATCGCCTTCGTCTCCGTACGCCGGCCTGAGTGGCTCAGACGGTTGAGGCGCTGGCCTTCTGACCCCAACTTGGTAGATTCGATCCTGGCTCAGTCCGGTGGTATTTGAGGGTGCTCAAATACGTCAGCCTCGTGTCGGTAGATTTACTAACACGTAAAAGAACTCATGCGGGACTAAATTCTGGCACCTCGGCGTCTCCGAAAACCGTAAAAGTAGTTAGTAGGACGTAAAACAAATAACATTATCACCACCATCGTCTCCGTACAACTGTAACTATCCATTCCCTTTCCCGTGAATTTCTTTTCTCCCATTTGTTTCTGATATCCCTTAGTCTCCAAAATCCACTCCTGCAGTTGGTGGATGACACCGCCGTTGTTGCTCCGTATCCCTGAGTGCAGAACATCAACCGCACTCTGCAACCCTACCTCGACAAATTCGTATCCTGGTTTGATCGATGGCACATATAGCTCAGCCCCATCCAAAATCAGTCTGCTGTGATGCACTATTTCCATTACACTTCCGCCTCAACCATGATCTCCATCATATCACAGTCTAATATAAGAAAACAGCCTCTCGAAGGGAGTTTGTTCTAATGACAGCGCATTCTTTGTGGGCTAGTGGTAAAAAGCCGAATTAATTTATTTCAGTACTTTTTCTCTTGCTGGCTGGTGGGTCCGTGGACCTCTGTTTCCATGACAGAAATTTACCTGGAGCTACTAAATGATCCTTTTCTTGCCATGCGAGCTAGTGGAGGAAAGCTAAATTAATTTAGCATACCGAATAGTTACGAAGCCATTGTTGGCGGTAGGTAGCGCTTCGAGATTGAGGCAGCAGTGAATTTAATGTCAAAAGCCCCTGCCAATAACTGTCTCCATTATTGTTTTTCTATTTATTTGTGCTTTTATTCTGCGCGGGTTGATGACGGAGTGTAAATCTCACCATTGATGGGAATGACGTCACATCCGATTATATGTTAGCCAATAGCTAGTAGCTGCTTGAGCAGTGGAGAATGGCGCGTGCTACTCTTTATACTAATACTAATATTATAAAGAGGAAAACTTTGTATGTTTGTTTGTAACGAATAGACTCAAAAACTACTGAACCGTTTTAAAAATTTCTTCACCTATAGAAAGCTACATTGCCATTGAGTAACATGGGCTGTATTTTATTTTCAAAACAATTCGAGGTGGGGGGTACGGGGGGGAGGGGATATAAAATAATAGGCTAATATAGGTAAAATATCGAATTTGTCGTATAAGGACGAGACAAAGCTCAATTTAATCCTCTTGACGTAAAGAACAAAACTCGGTAAGCCCTACGGGCCCGAAAACCATGTTTTAAGGCCGTAAAACCAACCGTTAAGGAGATATTGGCACCACACTACACCTGCTCTAGTAATCGGATAAAAGAAATGAACTGCCGCAACCATGGCAACGTCAGCTCCAGGATTCTTGAGCAGCGAGATTATGCATGTATTGTTGGGGCATAGCTGGCAACCAAAATTTGTACACATAAGACTTACTATCTGGAAAGAGTATACTGTTGTGTAAGGCACTTATAGGACTCCTTTGGGTGGGGATGGAAAAGGGGGTGAAGTATAAAAATCTTATCTTACTATATATAAAAATGGATGTATGTGTGTGTGTGTGTGTAAATGACACATCTCCTAAACCACTGGAGCAATTTCAACCAAACTTGGTACATGCATTACCTACTATCGGGAGACGAGCACTGTGGGGGTAAGTCATCTCTACCGCCCTTAAGGGAGGGGGATCTGGGGGGTTAGTTATAAAAATAATCGAGAATAGTGTCGAATTCACAGTTTTAGGGGTCGCTGAGTTGAAAAGTAATACACCAGTATTTTTTAAAGTCCAAGTACAGCCCCCTTTTAGGTGGGGAGCTAATGGGGGGTTAAAAACAGTTTCGAATCCATAGATTTCAGGGTGTCTGAGATGAATAGTAATACTCCGGATTTTTTACAGGCCCAAGTGGGGGGCGAAGGGGGTGAAATATAAAAGTAATCGAAAAACTATATATAAAATCTTATCTTCTTCTTCTTACTATATATAAAATGGATGCATGTGTGTGTGTGGGTGTGTAAATGACACATTTCCTCCTAAACCACTGGAGCAATTTCACCAAACTTGGTACACTTATCAATTAGTATCAGGAGATAAACCCCGTGGGGGTAAGAAACCCCTAGCACCCTTATGGGCAGGGGGCGAGGGGGGTGGTATAAAAATTATCTAGAATAGTATCGAATCCATAGTTTTCGTGGTCGCTGAAATGAATAGTGACACTCCGAATTTTTTAAAGTTCATGTTCAGCCTCCTTTGGGGTGGGGGTGAGTGAGATATAAAATAATCGAAAACAGTGTCGAATCTGCAGTTTTCGGGGTTACTGCGATGAATGGTGACAATCCAGATTTTTTATCTCTTAGGGGTGGGGGGCGAGAGGGGGACAGTCTCATTGACAGAAATGCTGTACTTCGTATCTATAGTGCGGCGGCTAAATACATATGGTTAGCACATTAATTTTTGAGAGGATCAAATACTTCCCAGTCGATTCGAGATCCCATAAGCACGAAGTTTTACTCGAAAATTAAATAATCTAAAACTTGAAATCAAACACATCTAAAGAATTCTAAAACTACATAATAGATCGTAACATATCAATCTGCAAGTCAAAAAGGAATTCTATAAAAATTCACTTCACACATAACTAACTGGTAATGCAAATCTTGGAAAGGGAAATATTCAGAAACTATCCGGGCAACGCCGGGTACTACAGCTAGTTACGTTATAAAAGTAAATGTCCTTCTGGGGCGGACCGGTGGATCCCTCCATATCGCAATGAACACATCTTTCCTCTAAAAAGAATTGCACGTAAATTTTGCATCTTTTCTACTTCCTCCTCTCGTTATAAAGCTTGTGTAAATAAGACTGGACTTCTAGTCACTGACTGATTAGTACCTCACTTTCCGACGACATTTCTTAAATCTCAAAACCAAATCCACTCGCAGGGCTCATCTCATCCGTCATCTTGCCGATACTTCATCATCATCATCATCGTCAATTAACCGTCTCCAGTTTCCCAGGTGCAGTGCAGGGAATTGCTTGTTGTACTCTTGTTGTTGTTGTAAGACGTAGTGTTAAGCACTGGAAATACTTAAGTTGCTTGTGAATTTGTATATGATGATGCTGGATTTAGAATATTAAACTAAGTTAGTAATATTTCTTGTAACATTTTCTTTCCATGGAATTGATTGTTATAATGTTACTGTTGTTTTTGTTCCTGTTGTTGGGTAATTAATGTTTTAACTTTATCATCACACTGCTGTAAGTGATCATTGTCACCGGGATATTTCCCAATTACGATGTATTTATTAATGAAAAAAATATATAATGCCACACTTCAAACTCAACACTTACCAAGTCTCTTTCTCAAAGATTTATCGCATTATAACCTCCTCTTCCTATTGCGCGTTTCCATCGGTAGAGCAATGCCAGTTTTCACCTTCTGATGACATCTTATGTCGTCATTTATTGTAATTCAAAAATATTTGAAAGTCTTATACTTGGTTGATATTAACTTGCCCTATATTGACAGCTGTCGGTTTTCTTCCTTTACCGATCACCCTTAGAATGACACCATTGGTGAAAATTTCGTGTTTGGAGTGGATGAAGTTCTTTCTTGAAGAATGTTGTACTTTAAATACAATTTGTCCAAACGTTTGATCAGTTTTGAAATTCAAGTATTTATATTGAGAAATTGAATGCAGAGATGATGTTGGCACATCAGTTGTGGAAATGTTATTTCTTGAAATGTTCTAGCAGAGAGTTATGCTCGGAACTGTGGGATTTTTTTAAATCAATTACAGGGCACGATGCGAATATTGAAAATAATATTTTTATTAATTCAACGTCAGTGGGCGAAGGGAAAAAATCGCCTTTCTATAGACATTTTACGAGCAATAATATTCTTGAAATATATTTTTCAGGATATGAGCTTCACCTGCACCACTACTGTATCAGTCTGTGAAACTAATTAATAAAAGTAGAATAACATGTTCCTTCAAGAACACCATCAGATTCTTCTTCTTCTACTTCTTTATCTGTTTACCCTCCAGGGTTGGTTTTTCCCTCGGACTCAGCGAGGGATCCCACCTCTACCGCCTCAAGGGCAGTGTCCTGGAGCTTCAGACTCTGGGTCGGGGGATACAACTGGGGAGAAGCGGCCGTGGCCTTAAGTTAGGTACCATCCCGGCATTTGCCTAGAGGTGAAGTGAGAAACCACGGAAAACCACTTCCAGGATGGCTGAGATGGGAATCGAACCCACATGTACTCATTTGACCTCCCGAGGCTGAGAGGGCCCCGTTCCAGCCTTCGTACCACTTTTCAAATTCCGTGGCAGAGCCGGGAATCGAACCCGGAGCTCCGGGGGCGGCAGCTAATCACACTAACCACTACACCACAGCGGCGGACATCAGGTTCTTAAATCATACTAAAATATTTAGAAATGTTTATTTCTGTTTAAATACTTATGAACTTATGATCATAATGAAGCCCTTTTTCCTCTTCACTCCAGCATAGAATTGTGAAATAAGCTGTGGCGTCTCTACAGCGTATTAGCCAGCCTCTTTTCGAGAGGTTTGGCAAACAAGCAAGCAAGCATTTAATTGAACGTATTTTCGACTTCTGTATATCTACAGTATTTTTTTATTTACAATTTTGTTTTAGGTCGCACCAGCACAGATAGGTCTTATGACGACCACGGGATAGGAAAGGCTAGGAATGGGGAGGAAGCGGCCGTGGCCTTAATTAAGGTACAGCCCCAGCATTTGCCTGGTGTAGAAATGGGATGCGACGGAAGAAATCCTTCAGGGCTGGTGACAGTGGGGTTCGAACCTACTCTCTTCCGAATGCAAGCTCACAGCTGCTCCACCCTAAATGCACGGCCAGCTCACTCGGTCTCTGTACACCTAACATGAGATAAAATAGTTCCGAGTACTGGTACATTAAAAGTTATAGTTCTGTTTATATAGACTATGTGCGCCGGACAATTTATTCTCCCTCGTTGTAAAATGTTCTTATTTGAGCAAATGCATGCACATAAAACACACTTTGGTGGTCACAGCTCTTTATTGAAAACAGTCATTAGCTTCGATCTGTACCGACGTCATTCACTAATGATTCTAGCAGTAACAGCAGCAGCTATCACCGGGCGCCATCAATAATGCCACAATAATGACATAGACCGAGATCGCGTGGGGCACACCATTCAAGTAATGGATTCCACTGGACATTCATTTTTCTTCTATTTCATGGCTGCAACTGGTTATTTTTGGGTTATTTATGAGGTCATAAGAGACTAGGTCGACAATTGAGTCTATTTTCCCACTAGGTGTTTCTATTTTCGGTGCTCAGTTGAGTGACCGTGTAGGCCCCATTAGAGGTCGATGGCTGACTGGGTAATGCTAGTTACGAGAGTCTCCAGGTCGCAAGATGTAGGTCACCTCCAAATTCTCCCATTTGTCCACATCATACTTGTTCAGTTGTTTGTTTCCTGATACAGAAAAGTTCACTACATAGTTGGCACAGATCAAAAATCTGTTTTACCGAGCTCGATAGCTGCAGTCGCTTCAGTGCGGCCAGTATCCGGGACAGAGTTTCAACTTCACTGTCGACAGCCCTGAAAATGGTTGTCCGTGGTTTCCCATTTTCACACAAGGCAAATGCTGGGCTGTACCTTAATTAAGGCCACGGACGCTTCCTTCCCACTCCTAGCTCTTTCCTCTCCCATCGTCGCAATAAGACTTATCTATGCCGGTGCGACGTAAAGCAACTTTTAAAAACATGAACAAATCTGTGGTAGTTAAATAATTCCATGTGTAAAAATGGACATATTTGGTTTTGCGCAAAACATGCACGTGACTTCTTTACTCTTCCTCAGACGCTAACAGGACTTGCTCCTTTCTTCCCAGACTGTTTATTGGGAGAAAAGCGTCATGTGAAAAATACTATGTCTGTGATTGGTGGTTCGGACATGTTCTCATTTGCTCGGGCCCACCACTATCCCAGACATGCTGTAATTTAGAGCTAGGCTCTAATATTTTCAATATTAAGAGCATCTGTTCGGTTTTGATCACATTTTAGTCGAGAAACAGATTCAGACGATACTCTTCTTCTCTCCTATTGCTTCTCCCACACCTGTAGGGTAGCGGTTGCGAACTGTGCCGGACATGTGGATTTCGTCCTGTTCTACGGACGGATGCGCTTCCCGAATCAACCGTATGTGGAGGGATGTAATAACTATTATGTTTTTCTGAGGTCGTGTGATGTGTTGTCTGAATATGAAGAGGAGAGTGTCGGGACAAACACAAATACCCAGTCCCCGTGAAAGAATAATTAATCAGATGCGGTTAAAATCCAGGACCGGGCAGGGAATCGAACCCTGGACCCTCTGAACCAACGCTGGCTATTCAGCGAAAGATGCGGACAGATTCAAACTATACTATTCTTTCAGAATCAATGCTTGCTTTGACATGTTCTGTTTTGCCTCGATGCTCCTCATATGAAAAAGCACAAACATTCGATATCAAAGACAATAAACCCAGACAAACCAAGACGTCAACTGCAAAAACCACGGCACTTCGTACTAAAACGAAGTCAAGCAAGGGGCATGGCACACACATTGATCACTGAGATGCTACATGCCACCATGCCCAGACTTGGTGCTATTTTTGTCCAGATGATTGCTGTTTGTCAGAATGTACGTGCAGAAATTATTGCAGCTCATTTCCTGAAAAATATATTGCAAGAATATTATTGCTCGTAAAGTGTCTACAGAGATGAGTTTTCTCCCCTTCGCCCACTGACGGTGAATTAATAAAAATATTATTTTCAATATTCGCATCATGCCCTGTAATATTGATAAAAATTCCGCAGTCTGAGCATAACTTTCTACTGGAACATTTCAAGAAATGAACTTGCCACAACTGATGTGCCAATATCATCTCTGTACTCGTTGGCTGAATGGTCAGCGTACTGGCCTTCGATCCAGAGGGACCCGGGTTCGATTCCCGGCCAGGTCGGGGATTTTAACCTTCATTGGTTAATTCCAACGGCTCGGGGGCTGGGTATTTGTGCTGTACCCAACATCCCTGCCACTCACACACCACACATAACACTATCCTTCACCACAATAACACGCAGTTACCTACACATGGCTGATGCCGCCCACCCTCATTGGACGGTCTGCCTTACAAGGGCTACACCCGGCTAGAAATAGCCACACGAAATTATTATTATTATCTCTGCATTTAAGTTCTCAATATAAATGCTCGAATTTCAAAGCTGATAAAATGTTTGGATAAATTGTATTTAAAGTACAACATTGTTCAAACTTCTCTAACTTCATTCACTCCAAACACGAAAATTTCACCAAATATGTCATACAGGCCTCTTAAGGATGATCGGTAAAGGAAGAAAACTGACAGCTGTCAAGATAGGGCAAGTTAATATCAACCAAGTAAGAACTTTCAAATATCTTTGAAATACAAGAAATGAAGACATGAGATGCCATCAAGAGGTGAAAACTGGCATTGCTATACCGTAGGAAACGTGCGATAGGAAGAGGAGATTATTATGCGGAAAATTAGGTAAAGTTTTGAAAAAGAGACTTGGTAAGTGCTGTATTTGGATTGTGGCATTATATACATTTTAAATTAATAAATACAATACATCGCAATTGGGAAATATCTCGGTGACACACTTACAGCAGTGTGATAATAAAGTAAAAACATAATTACCCAACGATGACGACAACAACAACAACAACAACAATAAGAGTACAACAATCAATTACACGGAAGGAAAATATTACAAGAAATGCTACTAGCATGACGAATAGAATACCTAGTGTGATCACTCCGCTCTCGTAACATTGTGGTTGGTGGCCCCGTCGGAGTGTGGCGCTGCAGTCGCTACGAACCAGCTGCAACAACACGTGCGCCAAATTGTCGAAGAAGGTGACGAAGCATGCGTGTGTGAAGTCATAGTAACAATTTTAACGCCTATCGAGGAACTTTGTTTGTTTTGGTATTTATTTCGAAAGTCTGTATTAATATCTGTGCAGTGCTTTGTGTGTGCAATCAACTAGTTTTCAATTACACTGACTGACAGAGCAAATGCAACACCAAGAAGGAGTGGTTCGAAAGGGATGAAAGTTGGGGAAAAAACAAGAGACGGCACGGACGAATAATTGATGTTTATTTCAAACCGATATGCAGGTTACACAGTGCGCACGGCATCGACTCAGTAGGATGTAGGACCACCGCGAGCGGCGATGCACGCAGAAACACGTCGAGGTACAGAGTCAGTAAGAGTGCGGATGGTGTCCTGAGGGATAGTTCTCCATTCTCTGTCAACCATTTGTCACAGTTGGTCGTCCGTACGAGGCTGGGGCAGAGTTTGCAAACGGCGTCCAATGAGATCCCACACGTGTTCGATTGGTGAGAGATCCGGGGAGTACGCTGGCCACGGAAGCATCTGTACACCTCGCAGAGCCTGTTGGGAGATGCGAGCAGTGTGTGGGCGGGCATTATCCTGCTGAAACAGAGCATTGGGCAGCCCCTGAAGGTACGGGAGTGCCACCGGCCGCAGCACATGCTGCACGTAGCGGTGGGCATTTAACGTGCCTTGAATACGCACTAGAGGTGACGTGGAATCATACGCAATAGCGCCCCAAACCATGATGCCGCGTTGTCTAGCGGTAGGGCGCTCCACATTTACTGCCGGATTTGACCTTTCTCCACGCCGACGCCACACTCGTCTGCGGTGACTATCACTGACAGAACAGAAGCGTGACTCATCGGAGAACACGACGTTCCGCCATTCCCTCATCCAAGTCGCTCTAGCCCGGCACCATGCCAGGCGTGCACGTCTATGCTGTGGAGTCAATGGTAGTCTTCTGAGCGGACGCCGGGAGTGCAGGCCTCCTTCAACCAATCGACGGGAAATTGTTCTGGTCGATATTGGAACAGCCAGGGTGTCTTGCACATGCTGAAGATGCTGAAGAATGGCGGTTGACGTGGCGTGCGGGGCTGCCACCGCTTGGCGGCGGATGCGCCGATCCTCGCGTGCTGACGTCACTCGGGCTGCGCCTGGACCCCTCGCACGTGCCACATGTCCCTGCGCCAACCATCTTCGCCACAGGCGCTGCACCGTGGACACATCCCTATAGGTATCGGCTGCGATTTGACGAAGCGACCAACCTGCCCTTCTCAGCCCGATCACCATACCCCTCGTAAAGTCGTCTGTCTGCTGGAAATGCCTCCGTTGACGGCGGCCTGGCATTCTTAGCTATAGACGTGTCCTGTGGCACACGACAACACGTTCTACAATGACTGTCGGCTGAGAAATCACGGTACGAAGTGGGCCATTCGCCAACGCCGTGTCCCATTTATCGTTCGCTACGTGCGCAGCACAGCGGCGCATTTCACATCATGAGCATACCTCAGTGACGTCAGTCTACCCTGCAATTGGCATAAAGTTCTGACCACTCCTTCTTGGTGTTGCATTTGCTCTGTCAGTCAGTGTATTTCGGGAAAATGTCGTATTGTTTTGTTCCTGTTTGTAAATCGGGTTACGGAAGGACGCCTGAAGCTAGAAGATTCTTCATACCACCAGAAGAAAATAATCTGTTTGCGAAGAGGACGAGAGTTATTCTGCGGAAATATAAGCAATTGTCAACCAGATGCAGAATATGTAACTCGCATTTTTTCGGCAGATTTAATTAACGTGTAAAGGCGGACTTTTTCGTTGTGAACGGTAAAAACGTTGAACTTTCTCGTGTGAGGTGGAAATTAAAAGCAGGAGCGGTGCCTCATATTTTTTTCAAATTTATCGAAATACCTATCTACTAAGGTAAAATCGCGAAAGGCGCCCAGTAGGAAAAGGAACGAAGACAGTATCAAGAGGATAAGGAACAAGAATCACGACGTGAGTGAAGCAGTGATGGCAACAGTAAATGGTAAGGTTCAAGGTCAGCCTAGTTGTAGTCTCATTCGCGGCCAGTCTAGTTCTTTTAGCGCTGCCCAGAAGCCAATAGCGTCTCTCAAAAGGCGACTAAAGAACGCAACTCGTAATTTAATGCGAGATAAATGTCTCTTTCCGCAGTCAAAGCTAGGATTAATTTCCTACAGGGTCAGATTAAGAACAAGGAAAGTTTAATGTTTTATGTGCTCTGTTTAAAAAGTATTTTTTTAACTACGTAAAGCACAATATTGCTTTCGCTTTTCATAATGTTCCCATATATCTCGTGTGTTCTCTTATAAAAGTCTATATATATATTTCTTTGTGGGGTCTGAGAATATTATTTAAAACTCTCCGACAGTATTATTAATAAGTCTAAACAATTGGGTGCTGTATTGGATTATTTGCGTATCAGTGTAACCTCCACTAAAACAGCTGACCATGTAGCGTTGGTGATTGGCTCCACTAGCGCTGCTCTGCGGGAGTGCGCTTGAACTCGGTGTGTGATCTCACTAGGTATTCTATTCGTTATGCTACTAGTTTAACATTCTAAAACCAGCATTTTTATATACAAATTCACATACAGCTTAATTATTTCCAGTGCTTATTACTACGGCTTACAATACTATAGGTTGAGCTTTGTACTACCTCAATATTACAACACCGTCATGTACAAATTCACACATGCCTTAAATAATTCAGATGTCTCAATACTCCAATTTACAGTGCATTAAAATATGACACCATCACATAGAAATTTACACACGATTTACAGAATGCTGGAGTCTATTCTATATGGGGCAGAGACATGGACATTTAGAAGAGAAGATGGAAAATAATGCTAGAGGCGTTTTGAGATGCGGATGTGGAGGAGAATGGAGAGAATTAGTTGGGTGGAAAGAGTGAAAAAAGACAAACGTATTGGAAAGAGTTGGTGAGCAGAGAAGATGGCTGCGAGTTATAAGAGAGAGGAAGAACTGGATGGAACACTTGTTGAGACGGGAGTATTTGTTAATGGAAGCATTAGAAGGATTAGTTTGTGATAGGAGAATGAGAGAAAGGAGAAGGTACAAGATGACATCAAAGAAGGAGGAAGTTACAAGGATCTGAAGAGGATCGCAGAAGACAGGAGAGCATGAAGAGCTGCCATTTGAAAACCTGCCTGTGGGCAGAACACATGATGATGACATACAAGTCACTAAATATTGAAAATGAAAACTAGTCAGTGACCGGGTCAGGGATGTGCCAGCTGCCGAGGCCTGTCGCACTCCTCTGGGGCAATGATTAATGACTGAAAGGTGAAATGAAATGATATTGGAGAGTATTGCTGGAATGAAAGATGACAGGGAAAACCGCAGTACTCGAAGAAAACCTGTCCCGCCTCCGCTTTGTCTAGCACAAATCTCACATGGAGGGACCGGGATTTGAACCACGGAACCCAGCGGTGAGAGGCCGACGCGCTGCCGCCTGAGCTACGGAGGTTTCTCCTGCATGAAATATACAATCTGATTCCTTACTTTCAATACTTAACTCTTCACCTTTACATTTTACAAGATTTGCTGAGATTTGAAGGGAGTGAACTTAGGTTTCAGTCTGTTTCAAGTTCACTCGCTGTTGCCAACTTTCATTTACAACACCTTTGCTTAATGGTTAGCCGACATTTTTAGAAATAATAATAATATACATAAATGAACATAAAGCTGAGTTTCTGATGGTGATCGGGATCAGATACCGAGAAATAAAAAAAAAATCTACAATATGCACACAAATCAGTCTGCAGTGATAAGAATCGAGGGCTTTGAAACAAGAAGCAACATTTCAGAGAGGAGTGAGGCAAGGCTGCTGTTAGTTCCCTCTCCTTTTCAATGTTTGTATAAAACAGTGGGGCAAAAGAAATCTAAGAAGAATTTAAAAACGGAAATCACAACTCAAGGAGAGGAAATCAGAACCCTGAGATTTTCGGATTATATTGTTATTTTATCTGAGTCTCCAGAAGATCCGAAGAAATTGCTGAATAGTATGGACAGAGTCTTGGGGAAGGAGTACAAGATGAAAACAAATGAGTCCAACACAAAAGCAAGGGACTGCAGTCGAACGAAGTCAGGTGATGCAGGAAATATTAGGTAGAAATGGAGTCTTAAACGAAGTAAATGCCGGGCTGAGTGGCTCACACGGGTGAGGTGCTGGCCTTCTGACCCCAACTTGGCAGGTTCGATCCTGGTTCAGTTCGGTGGTATTTGAAGGTGCTGAAATACGTCAGCTTCGTGTCGGTAAATTTACTGGCACGTAAAAGAACTCCTGCGGGACAAAATTCCAGCACCACGACATCTCCGAAAACCGCCAAAAGTACACTGCCTGACAAAAAAAATGATAAGCACCCAGAAGGAGTGGTCCAATATTATCCCACTTTGGTATACATGCATACCATTGACGTGCGATTTACACTTACAAGGATCTGTAATGCGTATAACGCCCACTAGAATGCATTCGTAATGGCACCGTCCTGTTGTTGATAAGTTGTTATCAGTCAGCTGCTGTGAGTCAGATAGTTAAGAAAGACGTGCAGGGAGGACTACGTACTGCGATGCCTCGCAGACGCGTTACTCAGCCTATCCTCTAACTGACAGCATTTGACAGAGGTCGCCATGTGGGACTGCATGAGGCTGGTTGAATGTATCGTGCATTTGTCAAGCATGTCGGCCATTCAGATGTCACAGTGGCCCGACGTTGGACTCAATGGATACATGAGGGCACCCAATCATGTCGTGCAGGTTCGGATCGACCAAGAAATAGCACACCGAGGGAGGACCGTCGTATGGTGTGGGATCCCAGAACTTCAGCACCAGCCATCCGCGAGCATGTGCTGGAGACTCTACAACATCCTGTGAGTTCCCGCACAGTGTCTCGACGACTCGCATCCGCCGCATTTGGGTCCTACAGCCCCATGCGTCGGTTGCCATTAGTGCCAGAACACCAGCGCCTGCGTTTGGAGTGTTACCTTTCCCGGGAGGCATGGACAGAGGACGACAGGCGTTGCATCATGTTCAATGCTGAGTCCTGCTTCTTCATAACCTCCGATGACCGGTGTGTGCGGGTTTGGTGACATTGAGGGCAGAGGGAAGATCCTGCTCATATTGTGGAAAGACACACTGGCGTAATCTCTAGCATCATGGTGTGGGGAATCATAGGATGTGCGTTCAGGTCACCTCTAATAGTGTTTCGGCAGATTGACGGCACAGCGAAACGTCACAGATATTCTGCGTCCGCACGTACTACCCCTTATGGCACAGCACCCTGGGACAGTGCTCCAACAAGATAATGCATGTCCACACACAGCACGCGTGTCTATGGACTGCCTAGTGCATGTGAGGTCCTACCGTGGCCAAGAAGGTCCGCGGACCTCTCCATCATTGAACAAGTGTGGGATGACATTGGAAGGGGACTCCGGTTGCGACACCCTACTGACCTGGCGCCAACATTCCACCTGTAACTGCCAACGGCCTTATCTCTATCATCCAATATTGTAATCACTTCAATAAAGGCACATGGTCTTTCAGCATATGCAGTTTCATTCACTTTCAACCACTCCTTCTGGGTGCTTAACTTTTTTTGTCAGGCGGTGTAATTAGTGTAATTATTATTAGAAAGTAGATGCATATTTTTTTTTCTATTTGCTTTACGTCGCACCGACACATATAAGTCTTACGGCGACGATGGGACGGGAAGGGGCTAGGAGTGGAAAGGAAGCGTCCGTGGCCTTAATTAAGGTACAGCCCCAGCATTTGCCTGGTGTGAAAATGGGAAACCACGGGAAACCATCTTCAGGGCCGCCGACATTGTTGCATATTTTTACGTGGGTACTTAAATAACTAGCGAGTGAAGAAGTAAGGACGGTAGAAAATTCAGACTAGCACAAGCAAGGAATGCCTTTCTTTTAAGAAAAGAAATTTGCTCACCTCGAACATTGATATAGGAATTAGAAATATGTTTTTGAAGACTTTTGTCTGGAGCGTGGCATTGTATGGAAGTGAAACATGGGCAGTTACTAGCTCAGAAGGAAAAATAAATGGAAGCTTCTGAAATGTAGTGTTACAGAAGAATGCTGAAGGTGAGATGGGTAGATCGAATCACGAATGAAGATATACTGAATCGAATTGGTGAGAGGAGATCAATTTGGCTAAATGTGACGGGAAAAGGGGTAGGGGTAGACCACGGTATGAATATTACAAGCAGATTAGAGCAGGTGTAGGATGTAGCATTTATGTAGAAATGAAAATTTGGCACAGAATAGGGTGGCATGGATAGCTGCATCAAACCAGCCTATGGACTGATGTCTCAAAGAACAACACAATAAATGTGTAAATGGCATACTGACACATCTTCAGAAGGTAATTCAAATTTGACCTAAATCCCTCTGGACTTCTCCGGACGCCTTAAGAACCAGGGCTTGTCTTGGAAATATCCGAACTTATGGTAACCCGGTATAAGTTTTGACGGTCTTACTATTTTAGGACGGTCCAGAACTTAACGGGGACACTGCAAACATTATTTACGTTGTTGTTCTTCTTATTCTTCGTGATTGACGACTGTCATATTGCAGTTTTCCCTATTTGTGTTTCCTGTATCAGAGTATCTTCCCTATACCATAGTATACTGTAAGTCTGAAACGTGGGCACTCCTCGAGGTCGATCTTAATAAGCTTGTGGAATTCCAAATACGGTGCATACGTCAGATGCTGTGGATTTCTATATGCGACCGCTTTCTAAACGGAAACATTCGTAAAAGGCGCGACCTCCAGTCAACTATCAAAGAATACATACAAGAGTGGCCATTGCAATGGTTCGGTCATGTTTGTCGACTGTCGCTCCAACTTCTCTGGCGACAAAGGCCAGCACAATGGAAGATGCAACGAACTGCTGCAAAGAAAACCTGTCTCAAGAACATTGAGGAGGATCTGAAGGGACCCCGTCTGAACATCAGTGACGTCAAGACCCTCTTCACACGAAGCATCTCAAAAGAAACTGTAGTAGCTTGGATACCAGGAAACTGGGTGACTAAGCTACTCGAGTTGACCGTTCTACACACAGCTACGCAATTTCAAGTGGCGGCCACTCAGTATAGTCGAGAAAATGTCTGATTCTAGTAGCGAAGAAGAAGAAGAAAAAGAAAAATATCCTCAACTACCACATAATGAGATATAGAATAAGATTCTGCACCCATGTGTGCATCGAAACAGATATTAACTGCAGATTATTCGTCGCTGCAAAAGAATTGCAAGAAAAGGACCAAAAATTTTTGCTACTATCTCCCGGATGCAAGCTCACAGCCGCGCGCCTCTACGCGCACGGCCAACTCGTCCGGTGGACCAAAATTTCGTGTGTTCTACAGGATGATGGGATGATGGATGATACCTGAA
The DNA here is from genome assembly GCF_040414725.1 of Anabrus simplex. Lineage (NCBI taxonomy): Eukaryota > Metazoa > Arthropoda > Insecta > Orthoptera > Tettigoniidae > Anabrus > Anabrus simplex. The sequence continues at coordinate 74,834,373 of NC_090273.1, read as the reverse complement.
CTAACGTGGATAATTACCTCTGTCATAAATTAAAGGGATACCAACATAAGGGGATGTGTGAACCCTGAGAAGAGACTACAGATGACGCTGCTGCTGCTGCTGCTAATAATAATAATAATAATAATAATAATAATAATATGACCGAGCTCGATAGCTGCAGTCGCTTAAGTGCGGCCAGTATCCAGTATTCGGAACCCCACTGTCGGCAGCCCTGAAGATGGTTTTCCGTGGTTTCCCATTTTCACACCAAGCAAATGCTGGGGCTGTACCTTAATTAAGGCCACGTCCGCATCCTTTCCACTGCCAGCCCTTCCTTGTCCTATCGTCGCCATAAGACCTATCTGTGTCGGTGCGACGTAAAGCAACCAGCAAAAAAAAAAAAAAAAAAAAAAAAAAAGGTCCTGCTACTAAGCGCAGGCATTTTAATTTGAAGGTATTTAGGATGCCTGCGTGTCAATTTTGACGTTCATTAGTTTTTAAGATGGATGAACTGCTTACTATGGAAGTACAAGGAAAACGAGCGAGTTGGCCGTGCGGTTAGGGGGGGGGGACCTTTGTGAGCGTGCATTCGGGAGATAGTAGGTTCGAGCCCCATTGTCGGCAGCCCGTAAGATAATTTTTCCGGGGTTTCTCATTTTCACACCGGGCAAGTGCTGGGGCTGGACCTTAATTAAGGCCACGGTAGCTTCCTTCCCACTCCTTCACCTTTCCGATCCCATTGTCGCCATAAGACCATTCTGTGTCAGTGCGACGTAAAGCAAATTGTCAAAAGAAATCAGGGTCTGTATTTAAGAGGCAGGCTCGCTACTCTGTAAGATGATGCGGAGAGTTCAAGCAGAACAGCAGATCATTGCTTTCGCTGATGATAATGAATGGTATGAGGGCTACGTTTTAATTCAATAAAATATGAAACACAATATATTTTAGGCTAATTTCCTATTTATGCCTCTTTTCATATCTTCAGCCAACGGCCGTAGCCGTGTTGAAACACCGGATCCCGCGAGATCTTCGAAGTTAAGCAACATTGGGCGTGGTCAGGAGTTGGATGGGTTGCCACGCGCTGTTGGTGGGGGGTAAGGGAATGGAGGAGCGGAAAGGAACTGGTCACCCTACCGTACGTAAACTCCGGCTCAGGAACACCTCTGCGGAGGTTCGGACCTGCCTTCGGGCAGAATAACCCTTACCTACCTCATATCTTCAGATAAGTTTCCAGATAATTCTATGCTTATTGAAACATTTGCCCTTGCGTGGGACACGTTTCAGTAGACCCTCGTCATAGTAGTCTGCCGCCCGAGAGGAACATCATTTCTGAATCATCATTTTACTTCGCCGTCGGTATGAAGACTCTTGCCGCTTCTTCGGATGGAGAGAGACCCTGTAGTCACTGGGTTCTGGTCAAACGCAAACACTCACCCAGTCTTTTGGCTGGCAGCATTTGGACAACTCTCCCCACAGCCTTGATCTTCCACTTATTGACTACCACTTCTTTCTGTGTCTGAATAAGTTCCTCGGTGACAAGCATCTTCACACCGGCGACGAAATAAAACTACGATTCAGAAGAGGATTACATTGCAGGCGGAAGATTTCTACGGCGAGGGTGTACAAAAACTTGTCCCACTATACGAAAAACTATTTCAATAAGAAAATCATACGGAAAAGTAGCTTAAGGTATGAAAAGAGGTATACAAATGTAATTAATCAGTAATATCTAATAGTTCTTATTTTATTTGCAAACGGTCCTTAATTAAAAAAATAGCTCTCGTACGTTCAGTTCTTGTAATTATTGAACTCATAAAATTTGTTACTTTGTTAAGTTCATTGACCTGTCTGTCTCACCCTTGGCTTTGACAATATGAAAGTGACTGAGGTATGAGCGATGTTAGTAATGTCATTCATTATGCAATCAGTCCCTGCTATGAATGGTGTGAAAATGTCGCTCATAGGATCGGTTGGTGCATGTATTTCAGTGGGATTGGCAGACTGATATGTAATAGCAACTTCTGGCTCGGTGAGGAAAGCAACGTGAAACTACTCACTTCTCATTTCCCTGGTAAATCCTCTTCAGCGACACGGAGGGCAACTATGACAGTGGTTGATGATCTAACCAGCCTTCGGGTTGAATACCCAACATACAATTTGAAAACAACCGATTTTGTACCCTTAAATATCAACACATGAGATGTTTTAATCAATTCAAACTTAACTTTAAATATTTACACGTACTTTATATAACAACAGAACTGGCGGACTTTGATTTAGGAAAGCTGGACTAACCACATATTTAGGTTTACGTAGCACCGACACAAGTAGGTCTTATGGCGAGGAAAGTGCTAGGAGTGGGAAGGAAGCAACCGTGGCCTTAATTCAGGTACAGCCCCAGCATTTGCTTCATGTGAAGATGGGAATCACGGAAAACCATCTTCAGGGATGCTGACAGTGGGATTTGAACCCACTCTCTCCCGAATGCACGCTGTTAGCTACACGACCCAAACTGCTCAGACACTTGCTCGATGTGTTTAGGTTATGACGTAAAATATGTTTATACAGAGTGTAAAAATATGGTAGACCAAACTTTCAGGACATATTTCTCACACGTAGAAGAAGAAAATATGTTATATGAATATGGATCCGGCAACGCCTTATTTCAATGTTAGAACTGTTTTTCATGATTTATGTACTATGTAGAGTTGTGGAAAATGAGCTCTGACATGGCAATATACCATATTTTCTTCTTCTGTGTGGGAGTAATGTGCCCTGAAAGTCTGACAGTACTTTATTTTTACACCCTGTAGTTTCGGAACCGTACCTGGGGCGGTGAGCGGTACAAGAACACTGAAGATTTAAAATCGAAATTATTTCTAGAAAGCACATGCGAGGAAAGTTTTCAGTATCTCATTGTGAAGAGGAAGGACCAGTGAACGTAGGAACGAGAGTCGGCCCTCAGTATTTCGTCACCATATTGCGGTACTGCAGTAAAATCACCGTGGGTGGGGCGGTAGAATAACGCCCACAGTATCCCTCGCCTGTCGTAAGAGGCGACTAAAAGAGGCCCCAGGGCCTCTGAACTTTGGAGCGTGGATTAGCGACCACGGGGACTTAGCTGAGTCTTTGAATTGCTTCCACTTACTTCTGCCAGGCTCCTCACTTTCATCTATCCTATTCGACCTTCCTTGTTCAACTCTTGTTCTTTTCCTACCCCGACGCTGTTAGGTTTCCGAGGGCTAGGGAGTCTTTCATTTTCACGCCCTTCGTTGCGCTTGTCTTTCTTTGGCCAATACCTTCATTCTTCAAAGTGTCGGATCCCTTCCATTTTTTCTCTCTGATTAGTGCTATATAGAGGATGGTTGCGTAGTTGTACTTCCTCTTAAAACAATAATCACCACCACCACCATCTCACCGTGCCTCGTGGCTAACAGTAAGTGGAGCGGCGTGGTAGTGCATCGTGTGAGCTGTCATTTGATTCGCCTCAGTGAGATCTGCATACGTGCCATGGAAATAAAAATCAAATAGTGAAAGTTTGACAGCATTGTAATGCGAAGGATTGTGGAAAATTAATTCACAAAGTGTCCCGACATGTCGACAATAAAATAATGCGGTCAAAGTTATAGAAAACGCATTCGAAAGGATACAGTTCTTAGATAAGTTATGTGAGTGACGATGGCAGCACAGAGGAACGATTTCTTCGTTTCACGGATGTTAATTCAGACAGATAAGCCGGTTTCCTCTATCAGCATGACGTTACAATACTGAATCAGACTTCAGTATCTGTTGCGGTTATAATCTTGTAGCTTAAACTTAAGATGGTGCTGCTGTTATGGTAGGAGAGCATGCCGAGCTTCAAGTGAAGATTCTTAACCAGTATCATCAACCCATATTTGTACACTGTTATGCACACAAATTAAATTTGATGGTATCTCAAAATTCACTAGTTTTATCAAACATGTTAGAGTTTTCTTTGCTTCCCTACCAGCTTTTCGAAATTTCTTCACTAAGTCCACAAAAAGGACTGATGTTTTAGATTCCCAAATAAAAAGGAAGTTTTCATCTGTCGTGCCAACTAGATGGCAGTAACAAAGCCGGTTGGTAGAAACCGTTCACGGTTGCAAGTCAGAAATTCAATGTCTTTTTACTTTGGTTGTTGACATACTCAGTCGGTGGGATTCGGGTATTCTATTTTCTGCCTGTGTTCTTTGCTCCTTTCTGAAGGATTTTCAGTTCATTTTTCCTGTTGGAAGTATTTTAGTTGATATTTCCGTTTTTTGACTTTCTTTTCAAGGCACCACAGTCAAAGACTATAGACATTTTCTTCAGCAATCTAAAAGTTGACGACTTTAAAGCTCATTTACAGAGTCTTAGGGACAATTTCGATCATTTATGGTTCAGATGACTGGCTACGAATTTGGTTTCCTTAATTCCTCCTCAACGACCTCGAATTGACTTTGTTCCTGAGGAAGACAGAAAATCTACTTTTACGGTGGACGGTGGTTTTATGAAATTATTCAAACCTTTTCTATGAATATTTCAGTCAGATTCCGTAATTTACAGGAAGTTTCTTTGAACCTTTTTGGAAGCAAATTTAAGGTACGGGGCAAGTTGGCCGTGCGCGGTTAGGGGTGCGCGGCTGTGAGCTTGCATCCGGGAGATAGTGGACTCGAACCCCACTGTCGGCAGCCCTAAAGATAGTTTTCCGTGGTTTCCCGTTTTCACACCAAGTTTTAGATTCCCAAGTAAAAATACTCCAGACTGTACCTTCATTAAGGCCACGGCCGCTCCTTCCTAATCCAAGCCCTTTCCTGTCCCATCGTCACCATAAGACGTATCTGTATCGGTGCGACGTAAAACGACTTGTAAAAGAATACAGTACGACATATATAAAACTAGCTGAAGTCCTCGTCGTTGTTGGGATAATTGCTTAGCTAGTGCAAAATTATATGTTTTACCCACCTTTCATGTTGTTCCCCAGATTCCGAGGTGCATAAGTAGGCATGCCTCTCCCTGTCAGCGGCTTGTCGTGACGTCTTGTATTATCGCTAGAGCCGGGATTTTTATACGTTGATAGGTTAGAATGTAAACTTACTGAAGCGAGTAGCAAATTTAGTCTACCCTCACAACGATTATGCTATGGGGTTTGCATAAACATTAGGGGTACGGCCCATCAGACCCCCTAGAATTCGTGTTACTTTTGCTACACTATGGAAGAGCGGGTGGCCGATACTTCCTACTAACCAAATTAGTTTGCAATCTAACCTGTTACTGTATAAAAATCCGGACTTTATTTATCGCTGATCTTGATTCGATCTCTTCCTTCCCATATAGAAGAAACCTAAGTATCGGGTTCCGATAATGTAGTCCTTCACATCGAGTTTTCTTTCGACTGTGATATTAGGCATCTAATGTAAAGGGAGTCCTTCTTCCTCCATTCTTTACGTTCCTTCACGATCTTTTTTCATTTCGTTAGTCCTTTTTACAATTTTCCTTGCTGTAGCTAGCTGCAGTACCCGTTGTTGACGGGTCAGTGTTATAGAATGTGAAAAGTTATCTAACTCCACAGCTACTTTCCGCCAACATTCAGGCATGCTGTTTTACTCGTGGCGCAGCAGTAATGCCATCTATTGGAAATGAGTGGCAGCTGAAGAGAGAAACCACATCAAAAATGGTCAAAGTAATGTTATTATCGATCAGTTTTATGAGATTTAGATATTGTCAAAGACAAAGACAAAGTCACCTCCGTACAGGCCATAAAAGCCCTTGGAGGAGTGGAAGGTAAAGGCTTCCACCATTGTTAACCGCGCCACGTAATGGGGTAGAGTGGTTAGCTCTACGCCTGGCCGCCTTTGCCCCCAGGAATTAACCTGGTACTCATTTTTGGTGTAGGCTGAGTGAACGTTAGGGCCATATGCACCTCCGGAAGTGGAAATCCCGTTTCTTAAATTTTACGACTTCCTGACGGGGATTCGAACCCACGTCCTTCCGCGCGAACCGAGCACGTCTTTACCGCCTCGGCCAGGCAGCCCCTATTTAGATATTGTAGGTCTTCAAATTTAAATTTCTTCCGACTCTGTGATATTAGGGCATCTAATGTAAAGGGAGTTCTTCCTTAATACATACAGTAGGCATTTAAAAATTACATTTTACGTGCCTTCCCCTAAACTATCATTTCATCCAGCCTAAATAGAATGATTTATAGCCTAGAGTGTAGTGCCATATTTTTTGACGTTACAAACCGAATTTCATTAAATTCTGATCACCCATTTTCTCGTGATTCGGCGTTGATATAGACTTAGCAACAAAAATCGAAACGCATGAATATCTCTGTTGTCATAGCCAGTACGGTAAAAATATATAAGACATACATGATCGGAGGTTTAATTCTATATAACTTTAGTTAATTTGTATTTATCAATAGGACAACTAATAACATAGATATCTGAGAATTAAATTGTATCCCTTCCCCTAAACTACCATTTCACTCAGCGTGAATAAAATCATTTATATTTTAGATTGTAGAACCTCATTCTCCGACTTTACATACCGGCGTTCATTAATTTCTCGTCAGCCATTTTCTTGTGATGCTCCTACAGACAGACAGACAGACAGACAGACAGACAGACAGACAGACAGACAGACAGACAGACAGACAGACAGACAGACAGACAGACAGACAGACAGACAGACAGACAGACAGACAGACAGACAGACAGACAGACAGACAGACAGACAGACAGACAGACAGACAGACAGACAGACAGACAGACAGACAGACAGACAGACAGACAGACAGACAGACAGACAGACAGACAGACAGACGGAAGGACGGACGGACGGACAGACAGACAGACAGACAGATTCTGAGGTGTAGTGTGGTCAGCACGACGGCCATTATTCTTGGTTTTCTAGACCAGCGACGCCGTCTCCCCGTCAGATGGCTCCTCAATTGTAAAAACGTAGACTGAGTGGACCTAGAACCTGACCTCAGATCCAGGTAAATATCCCTGACCTGGCCGGTAATCGAACCCGGAGCCTCCGTGTAAGAGGCAGACACGCTACCTCTACATCGTGGGGCCGGCGGTAGACAGACAGAGATGACGCAAAATCAAAAATTGCAGTTTCATGTTATTGTGGTTACGACCTATACAGTAATACAATTGCTTTTTAATTCTGAGCAATGTACAGACAAAACCTTTATTTGATATCAATAGATTGACAACAGAACATACTTAGGCTATTGTTATGGAATAAAAAGAATGGAACAGTGATGGAATAAATATGGAATATCGAAATATGGAATAAAATATTTTCACCTCTGAAGTTGTTGAAAATTACAAGATTTGGATAGTGGCTACCAAACTTTTCCAGGAAGAGTGACTCCGGTCTACAGTACGAGTAGTTCTTCAGTCCCGCCTGCTCTGGCCTGATAAGCGCTTGCACACTCCCCATCTCTCCAACTTCTTCCTCACACACTTTCTTACCAGCTCTTAAAGTGGGTAATATCGATCATCTCCCGACACCGCGGCAGACCAGCGGTAACTAACAATACATCTAGACTAAGTTATAAAACCAACCATTCCACTGCCTGTGCAATGGAAAACTCTAGACTTTTATAAATCACGCTCAACAAAAGATTAATTCGGAAAGGTCTTAATTTTATCGAGAAGAAATACGTCTAGTGGATCAACTTGACTGAGAACTTTATATTACAGCATAATAAAATGACACAATAACATGAATATGTTTTCATATAGCAGCTAATAAATTGCAACTTTCAAAATGTGCGGTTCCATGGCTAAATGGTTAGCGTGCTGGCCTTTGGTCCAGAGGATCCCGTATTCGATTGCAGTCCTCCGCAAACACAATATAAAAACCGTGTTTGGCACCGTCACTAAATTGCTCAAAATTTGGGTAAAACCAAGGACAAATTGTCCCCACTTTTACATCCTGGGATATACGAAATTCCTTCTACCTGCGGTACGGTATACATTGGACAAACATGCCGGTCCATTGGTAGTCGTATCAAGGAACATGAACGTAATATTCGTCTCAGCCAGCCAGACAAATAAGCAATAGCTGAGCACGCTTTATCGTCGGGTCATGACGTCACGTTCCAAGATACTCGAGCTCTTTTCCATCACTACAGATCAAGGATTATACGCGAAGCTGTGGAAATACGTAGAAATCCTAACAATTTCAACAGAGACAAAGCAAAGCAAAGCAAATCAAAGCAAAGTCACCTCCGTACAGGCCATGAAGGCCCTTGGAGGAGTGGAAGGTAAAGGCTTCCACCATTGTTAACCTCGGCACGTGATGGAGTAGAGTGGTTAGCTCTACGCCCGGCCGTCTTTGCCCCCAAGAATTAACCTGGTACTCATTTTTGGTGTAGGCTGAGTGAACCTCAGGACCATATGCACCTCCGGAAGTGGAAATCTCGTTTATTAAATTTTATGACTTCCCGACTTGGATTCGAACCCACGTCCTATTTCAACAGGGACACTGGCTATAAATTAAATAATACCTTGTTGCCAGCCATTAAGGATTTAGGTAGGTAGTTTCCTTTCCTGTCCCTTCACTATTGTTATTTAGTTTCGGTGTTTTCCACATTCGTACGTTCCTCATGGCCAGACGTTTCACTCCGGGCTTGTGTCAGTGTCATACCTTCATATGTGCGTAGACCTATTATGTTATGTGACCCTCTCAGACTGATTCTGATGGTTCCGTCAGCTTCCGCTTGGAACGCTAGCGCTGTACCGCGTCCTGGGAGCCATCTGGTGACGATTAAATGTATCATTTCCATTTCTATTATAACTTCTAAATTCAAACCTCATTGTTTGAAAAGCCTTTCTCGTAGACAGTCGAGATTTTCTTCTGATGACGCAGAGCAAAGTTCTCTTATTTTCTTGACACGGCATAAGCCCAAACGCTGTTGTCTAGAAGTACGGGCCGTGAAAGCATCAATGGCAACATGTCATTGTTGTTCAAATTTCAGTCAACTTCGATGAAATAAGGTTAGATGACAGAATATTCCTTCCCTCACCTTCACCTCAATAAAAATGCGGGACCTTTAAATTTCTTAACCTACCAAGACGACTGCTGCCCAGTTGGATGGTCTGAAGATACTGGAGTGCTACATGGTCAGTGTCATGACGTCCTCTGCTGCACTGCTTGGCTTTCATGACCAGGTTTGCTGTCTGTTATGCCAGAGATCTCAACGGATGGTCTCACGAAGCTAAGCGAGCCCTTGGTAGAATTAAAACTGGACGCACTGGCCATCGAACCTGGCACTGCTAAGTAACGGGTGGACGCGCTAAGGTAGCCATATTCATTACTGCATTTAATAAGACATTTCTTGATCGTTACAAAAATGCATAGTTTATGTATCTAGCATTACTATTTCATATCATACTTGGGTGTCATACTAGACAAACACTTAACTTTTAGAGCATACTTGAAAAATTTGCATCTGAAATCAAGCAAATTATTACGAAGCCTATCAGTTGCTTGCAGACCGTATTGGGGTCTTAACTCGGAGGTTTTACGACTAATTTATTACACAGCCTACGTTCCACTAATTTTATACTGCGTTTCTGCTTTTCGCAGTATTCTGGAAAGGAAATTTGCTCAGGTTAAACTGCTACAGATTCAAAACGGTTTTGCTCTTCGAATCTCACGTGGCTACCGTACAACATCTATCGAAGCTACTCTGGTAATTGCGGGAATTGAGACATTATTTTTAACTGGAATCAGTATAGCTGAATTGACTCTGTGTAAGAAAAACAAAGTATCACTTCTACAAGTTTTAAACACTGTTCAAAGAAAGTGTCATTTTCTGCAGTCTGGCCATCCTAGCTATTTCAAGAATCTTCTTTTCAAAAATTGCTCACATCTTCATGACTGTATCATCTACCGATATATAGACGGTTCGCGCATACTTCATACTTATGGAGTTCACAAAGTTGGATGTGCCTATTTAGTCTATCAGGATGGTCTTGACATTTTGTCAGTCCATTATAGTCTTTCACATAGCTGCTCGGTTTTTCAGGCAGAACTCTGAGCCATAAAGAATGCAGTGCTGTGTGTAAAACTAATAACAAGAATGTGAAGATACTCAATGATTCGCAAGCAGCGTTGAGCTCATTAACAACAAGTACAATATGAATCCGATAGCCGCTTGTACAAGAACAGAAGCTGAAGAATGTCCTCACATCTGTATGTCTTGTATTCGTGGTCATACAGAATTTGATGGAAATGAAAGAACAGATTCTTTATCAAAATTAGCCGCCATATAAAATTCGGAACTACATATGATGAGCCTCCAGTGTGCTACGTTAAGTGACAAATCAAGAAATACATTATACATCAATAGAACAATAGGTGGACTTATAGCTTGAAAGGATCTGTTACAAGAGAACTAATTTTCCCCGAAGGTAAAGATTGACTTCAAAGTAACGTACTAGTGCCTAACTTTGTCCTAACGCAATTTGTATCGCGGCATGAAAAATTTAAATCTTACCTTGAGCGATTTAAAATTCAAATTACAGATGAATATTTATGCTTTTGTGGTTCTCCTCAGACAATGGATCATATATTTTTTTCCTGCACTACGTTTGGAATGAAAATACTTATATTTGAGTGTCACCTGAAAAGATGTGTTCTTGTATTTTCTAAACCATTGCATTACATTTTCAAGAAGCCTTGTTGTTATAAGTAATTCTTAACATTCATTCAGCGCATCTTTAACAATTTGAACACTTAGGCCGGTATTCATAGTCAGCTACTTATTTCTCTAATAAGAACGACTTAACAAAGCTGTACTTATTCGTGAAGTCGACTTAAACGATTCTCGTATTCATAGTCCTTGGTCAAGTTCTACTTTATTAAGCTGGACTTGATAAAGCGTTACTTATTATGCAGACGCTCTGCACAATTAAGTTGAACTTTATAGTATGAGAAATAGTACAGCCATCATCACAACAATTGAATATGCGAGTCATCCTTCATACACGGCCAATTAGATCCACGCTGCGCTCCTTATTCCGAGTTTATTTGTTTATTTATTTGTCTTTTACCTGTTCCTCTGCGACTAAAATTGTAGTTACTTTTTCTTAAATGGATATGAAAAGCAGTCGCAACCATTTTACTTCCGTTGAAAAGGAGGCTTTCAAGGATATTTTATTGAAACATTCTCAAATCATGTATCAATCTAATATAAGCAAGTCGGTCTATAAATATAGCCTATATATAAAGATACAAAAATGAAAATAGACGTGAATTAAACAGACAGTTCCAGGCATCTCAGAAACTTACAACTTACTAGAAAAATCGAAAATTCTCAAAATTCCCTGAGGGCTTCAAATTTTGGGCTCAGCATAAAAACGCACTCATATATGCTTACCCAAAGCAATAACGTATAGGTTTAGTGGGCTTAAAAACTTTCAGAAAATTCCTCATTTTTATCCCCCTTCCCCCCAAATCAAGCTGGCGGCACAATCTGCCAGACGAGCTAGAAAATTGAAATTTGGCGAAGTTATAGGTTTTAGCCTGTAAGCGACGGAAAAATTCCAAGAATTTTTAATTTTTCACTTTTTACTCCCGATTTTTTGTCGTATCTCTCTCCCTTATACGTTAGATGTGGCTGTATTTCTCGATTGTACGTACATTTTGTGATTTTTATAGGTATATTTCATAGTTTGACACACTTATCGGAAAGAGAGAGTCATCGAATTTGGCACGCAAACTGACACGGCCAATGCTGGCCAATACGAGTCAAATTTCATGATTCTAGCTTCCACGTGTATGCGAAAAATAATATAAAGTGTTAAAACGTATCCAAATTTCACCCCGTTCAAATTTTCTAACTCAATTGAACCCATAAATATGGGAGATACGAGAAAATGTTTGAGGATCAAACATGTAGAACGATAAAAGTGGCGTCTGACGGCTTAAACCGTCTGTCGATATGATGAACCGTTTAGGAGCAGTATATCTAGAAATGAAGGTCTGCACTTACAAACGTGCCCATGTTTATCTGTCATTTATATATAAAAGCAAGTCGGTTTGGAGCGATCTAGAAAGTGTGTGTCATTATTATTAATACTTTACAAATTGATAGTGACTGTCAGCAGGAGGGCGTCTCCTGTTGTTATAAATTCTCCCCACATCTACTTTGACTGACAGTAAGAATTGGATCCACCGAGCTCGACAGCTTCAGTCTCTTAAGTGCGGCCAGTATCCAGTATTCGGGAGATAGTGGGCTCGAACCCCACTCTCGGCAGCCCTGAAGATGGTTTTCCGTGGTTTCCCATTTTCACACCAGACGGATGCTGGGGTTGTACCTCAATTAAGGCCACGGTCGCTTCCTTCCCACTCCTAGCCCTTTCCTATCCCATCGTCGCCGTAAGACCTATCGGTGTCGGTGCGACGTAAAGCAATTTGTAAAAAAAAAAAATAAAAAAAAATGGGGTCCTTCTCCAACTCTTGTATAACTGGCATTAGTAAGAAGGGCCTACCATTTTAATGAATAATTCCCTTCTCAGTTTGACTAGCAGATGGCAAGGGAACATGCAATTTTGTTCAAATCCCCCCTACCCGATTGTGTCTGGCAGTAGACAAGGGTGCCCGCCATTATAAACAATTTTACCCATTAAAATGTGACTGGCATTAGGCAAAGTGGCCTGGTATTGTAATTGAAACTCACCAACTCCAGTGTGACTGACAGTAAGCTGATTGGCATTAGAAAGTGGGGCCTGTCATTATAATGATAACAGCATAACTCAATATTGATTGGCAGTAGGGAAGGTGCCTGCTAGTGTAATGAAAGCTCCTCATCTGTAATGTGTCCGGAAGTAGGAAAAGGGGCCTGCCATTGTAACGAAAACTCCCCAAATCGATTGTAACCGGCAGTAGACAAGGGGGCCTGCCTTTATAGTGAAACTTTCCAACTCGTTTGTGAATGGCAGTAGGCAAGTGAGCCTGCCGTTATCATCACAACTCCACAACTCGTACGGGGTCCTCCCGTGGCCTTTCTTCGATAACGCTAAGAGACATGTTATTTAATAAAATCTCACTCACCGCGTGTACAGTAATTCACGTAAAAATCGTTATACAATGTAAAATACCGTAGCGAAGCACGGGTACATTTACTAGTAGAGAAAAGGAAGACGAACGCGGTATCTACGAAGCAAAAGGAAGATGCTTGGTTAAGTATTGCTGAAGAATTCAATTCAAGTATTATTATACCTAGCACTAATTTGGTTATAATTTATTATAGCGAGATGCTAACAATTGCGGAGGTATGGGCGAATAGGAAATGCTATCACAGGAACCTCTTTTTGAATTCCACTTCACTGTAAAATTCAACATTTTGCAAGTATCGCTTTGGAGCACGGATTTCTTCTAACACTTCCTCAAGATCTTCATCCATTTTATAGGTTAAGATGCGAAATAAGTCAAGGGTCTGCTTGACTTGACGAAGTTCAACTTATTTCATCACATAAGTAACACTTAAATGACTATGAATTCCAATAAGTCCAGCTTCATGAAGTTAGACTTTATGAAGTATATCACTATTAAGTAGGACTTATTTGTGCCAGAATCTGGAATAAAGTCGAGATTTAAGTTCGACTTGAACGTAAGTCTTACTTATTGCGACTATGAATACCGGCCTTAATCTTTAGTTCTGAAATATTTCCCGGCACCTCGGCGTCTCATAAAACCGTAAAAGTAGTTAGTGGGACTTAAGGCAAATAAAATTATTATTATTATTATTATTATTATTATTATTATTATTATTATTATTATTATTATTATTATTATTATTGTTACGGAGTTTTCCGTGGTAGTTAGAGGTGAAAGAAGGTGCGGGGGGGTGAACAGGTCTCAGGCTACGAAATTAAAGTGAATTTAAAATTTAAAAAGGTTATATTTTCTTAGCAAAAAACAAGAAATAACAATAATGGCAGGTACAGAGTAGCAAAACCACTAATCGAGAATGTACAATTACAGGATTTGGGGCTCCGAGAGCCAGACACACAATTCTTGAGCAATTAGCCCAACTATACGATATGCAGAATTCAACAAGGGGGCAGAAGACCCCAATCAAGCCCAGGAGCACTTGCTCCCAATTACATCATAAAGCCTCCTCGAGGCGCGCAGAAACAAACTTCAAAAGAGCGATCTGCTCTCAAAGGTTAAGCCTATCAAAGGCCACACCAAATTCCACCTTCAAGCTGTCCACTAGGGACATATACACAGGGGTAAAATACCCAACCTACTGAGGTCTATTAAGTGAGAAAAAGGTTAATTACATGACCTCTAAAATAACAATTTGAGAGGAGGCGATCTGCACTCCTAAAACATTTTGTTTAAAACCTAATCTGGCACTAGGCCACAAATGCAAGGGCTAATCCCATACTACAGAGGTGACTTTAGAAAAGAACAATTTACATTACATTAAGGAAGAAACGGTTGTGAAAATAAGTTCACCTCAATGCAATATGAGAGGGAGCTCGAGAGGGTTAAGCACTCTCTATCCCTATATGAAGCTTAAAAGATAGAATAAATACAAGGATTCTTTACATTTTAGGGAAAGTTACATGGTGGAAAAGCTTCGGACCCGCCCCGAGAGTTAAACTGCTGAGCTAGCAAGAAAAGAAGTTATTAATCGGCCATTACCTTGTTGTTGAACTGCTGCCCGAAGGAAGAGGCGCTTCCCGCCCCCTGCTATGTACTTTACACACTGAAAGATGTTACTGAAGTGGCGCAGAGACCCTAAAATCAGCAGTTTATATACTCTCGCAGAAAGTTCGAGGCGTTTCAGGAAGGAAAACACCCGCCCACAAACATTTTATTGGTGGATAAAGAAAACTCCTACACAAGATGAAGAAGAAACACATTATTGGTGGAAAATTAATTAAAGAAATTCGGGATTGGCTAAATTCAAAACAAGGGGAAAGAAAGGATTAATATTGCCAACTTAAACAATAACTGAAATAAATTTAGCAAAGAACAAACTTTTGAAATTAAATTTTCTCCAAAAAAAAAAAAAAAAAAAAAAAAAACAGTTCTTTCACTTCGCACTAGGGTGCACCGTTGTAGTTCTTCAGTAGTGTCCTCTAGAAGCGAATGTTCACACTTCTTACTACAAGCAAAACAAAAATACGTTGAAAACAACACAGTTCAGAAACTTCAAAATTTCCAAGTAGTGACATCTTCAGGATAACTTGAAAATTAACACATAAGACAAAGTTCAGACTTATTCCAGTAGGGGAGTTTCAACTGGCGCAAGGTTTGAATTAGCGGCGTGGAGGTGTACCGCCCGGTACAATTATTATTATTATTATTATTATTATTATTATTATTATTATTATTATTATTATTATTATTATTATTATTATTATTATTATTATTATAACATTTTCATGTTGAAAATATTTCTTAGCACACAAAGAAGGGATCCCCATTCTACGAAAAACGTAATATTAAGCAATTTCCTCAAATGTGCCGAAAGTAATGCCTTTTGTGTTGATACAACACAATTAGGCCCTGGTTCCTTGTTGCAAATCAAATAAGTGTTTTTGGCGTGGCGTCTGAGGGTTTCCCCGGTACTTTCCCTAGTCCAGACATACTCACGCAAAAGCCGTTACTTTCAAACATATAATATTAGAATAGTTGCAGATAATTTATTCGTCCACAAGTATGGAATATTCTTTACCCAGCATATCAAAGAGGACAATAGATATTAGCTAGGGAATTTCAGGAACAATAAACAAGTACTGCGTTTCTTTAGAGGTCACTGTTGAGTACGCTAAACACTACACCAAAACCAAATTTAGAATTTTCCTGCACAAATACGAAACGCAGTCCACCCTTCAATACTCCTACTAGCGTAAATGAAAAGTTTTACAATGAATTGCAACAAAAATCTAAAATTGTTAACTCTACAGCTTTTGTGGATTGGCTCCATGTTATACAATCTGTGATCACCCCGCGGAGGTTTGGATCCTTACTGCAAAGTTTATTTGTGGATGTTGATTGCTTCGGAGGTTACAGACGGCAGCACAACAAAAATATCATCCAAATAATTTAGCCTAAATAAATGACAATCCTTCCTGACGTCAATTTTTAAAGGTTTCCTCCTTGTTATGGAACATTGTACAATTTGAGGTCCTGAAGTGTTCAAAAAATCCAGTCCTTCAGTCAAGCAACTCAGTGTTGAAAACATCCTATGGATATAAGCTGCGGATTTTAGGTAAATATAATAAAGTATGAAAACATATTCTGTATTTGTTCCTAAAAATTACAATCCTTTTCTTAATCATCGTCATATTTCGTGCAGTGGGCAAGGGATATAGGAAGAATGAACAACAGATGGACCAAGGTTGTTCTTGAATGCAATTCAAGAGAGAGAGAGAGGGAGACCAGGAGGAAGACCACCAGATCGTTGGGATACGGGTATCGGAAAGATCGCCGGGGGAAACTGGCAAAACACTGCTCAGATCGCTGTATGTGGAAAATACTACTAAACAATTATCTGAGTTGTGGACTTCAAGAGGCAACATCGTTCACTGATAGAGCTGGCTGATTGTAATTGTGATTGTGAGAAATTCTTTTGTGTACCGGTAAATGTACCGGCACGAGGTTGCCCTATCGGAGCACGTTACGATACAACCGCACTTAGCCAAGATAAGAGCTCGCCAACTTGTGCTATACCGTCTGAACCACTGCGTCCAGCACCTGCAGAGATATTGTTCCTCAGATCAGTAAAGGGCTACGCAAAAATTGCCCATATACAGTATGTAAAGAACCAGTCAGACAAGAGTGAGGAATTAATCAGAACGCGTCTACAACTACTGTCAGAAGTGGGGGTGAACATTTTCCACTCCCTAGAATTGCCTACGTCTTTAAGTCAACTGTTATAAGAGCATGGGATGCCTGAGAAAGATAGGGAAGCCAAAATAAGGCTTTGAGCCTTAATGTGATGGATGATGGTTCTGTATTTACTCTCTAACGTTCAGTGTCCGGATTACACAGCGTCCGTCCAAAACAGTAAATACGTCGATTAGGTTTACATTTGAAAGTATAAGATTTGCCTTTCAACAGGGTTGACCTAAATTTATAGAAGTCAACAAATTTTGGAAGTCCCGTATTATCCCACAGGAACACAGGATATTTTATCCGTCCAGAAATATTCACTATCACTCTAAATTTGGTTGTGCACTTTGAAACCTCTGTGTAGAGTCGGTTCAAAGTCTTCCACACAGGGAAATACAAATTATATCCGTCTCGATCAAGTAAGCAGTGTGAGGGGATGTGCTGAGTGAGTGCTGAAGTATGGGGATATCGTTGGAGTTTTATCGAGGGAGGATTGGAAGCTGGCAGCGCAGGAGGAAGAATAAATCGGAATTGTGAATAGGAGTATGAAGGAAGAAAAAATAAAGAAGATGGTAAGGTTGCTCGTAGCGCTACAAATTATACCCTGTTGATACTCTTCCTTTAGTGGGACGACGGGAGACTGGTTCTTACCAGCTCATCATTTCTGAAGCCTGCTAGATTCCCCGCTTCCTTTTGAAGACGTTTTTCTTTCCAGGGAGCTTCAAAAGGATAGAGGTCTAAAAGTCTAGCTGGTTGATGGCCATACAGTGGGTGCCCACAGTCTATCTTTTGCTTCTTCCATGGGTGAGGATGATGAAAATAGTGACGATAATAGTAACTAAATAGTATTGTAAGACAGAATATGCCTTCCGTTTCAGTTAGCATGTATAATCTCACGCTTGAGAGCTTGTATCCTCAGGTTAACGAGCCGGATGTTACTTCTACTTCCTTGTGCCAGACCCTTACTCTTAGGTATTTCAAGCAAGATCTCCTGCCCGATTCTTGTTGTCTCTACTAGGTTAGGTCTTTCACTCTATCGTATTTTTCTTTTAATTACTATTCTTAATCCTGAAGTTTGTGGAACTCTTCTTGTTACAGTTATGTTCCGATACGTCAACCCTACTCCTTTGCCCCTTAAAACAAAAGTCATCACCACCCTCCTAACGTGTGATATATAAATATATAGGCATAGTCACGCAATACAACCATTGTGCCCCAGTTGGTTCATTTTTAAACATCCATTAACCCCTTTCAGCGCTCCATTTTAAAACATTTAACGATTTATAATGACATTCTTTGACCTTATTTCAAACCAAGTGTTGAACACGCTGCCCATTGAGTATGATCATGAGATGGGGATTATTTCCTATGCTCCTAGTTTAACACTGATCTAATGGCAGAAATCGAGGCGGGGTTAAAGATAGTCTTGGAATGGTCTGTACCTTTTAAACTGAGTAGAGCATTAACATTAATATGGACAAGATTAGAATAATCGTGGTGAGTAGGCATAGTACTGTAACTCTGCATGGAAAACATCTCAATATCATTGGGGTGTTTCCTTAACTTAGAAAAAAATAGCAACAAATGGTAAAAGTAAAGGAGATCCGGTTATCAGAATCAAGAAGACAGCTTTTTATAAAGGAGTGAAGCTCGTTACGTGTAATAACGTCAGCTTGATGCTAAGGAAACAACTGACCAAGACAAACGTGCGGAGGGTGTTGGTGTACGGAGCCGAGATCTGGACTAGATTTCTGGCTACACTGGTTTAGACTCTGTTTGAACTTAAACGACCAGCGAACATAATGCAACGCATGCACTCGGTCAAGTATTACACTGTGGAGAAGTCTTACATCTGCGAATATCGTCGCTTACAAAACAACACAGCAGAATATAGCCAAATGAGGTGGCTCAGAATCACGTAACTAGCATGAGCAAATACGTACATAAATTATGTTTTTCCTCTTTACTTACAAATTAGTTGTAGAGGATTCCTGCCCGAGGTGGTAAAGCGTGTTTGATTCACCCGGAAGGACTTGGGTTCAATTTCCCGTCAGGAAGTCATTAAATTAAGAAAGGAGATTTCCACTTCTGGAAAAAAACCACACACGCACACGCACACGCACACACACAGAATCTGAGTGCCAGGTTAGTTCCTTGGAGGAAAGGGGCCGGGCGTACAGCCAACTACTCTACCCACCAAGTGTTGAGGTTACGGATAGTGAAATCCTTTACCTTCTTCCCCTCCAAGGCCCTTCATGGCCTGAAAGAAGATGAATTTGCTTTTTAACATGGATATGTTTATGGGTGGGGGTGGGGGTTCTATCTGGAATCAGTATCATCAGTTTTCCCACACTATTGTAACCATGGCAACCAGTGTTCATGTATGTATACTAGGTCAGTAGCGTCACCTTCCCACTGTGCGCATTCTTTCTATAAGTAAAAAAAAAAAAAAGAAGAAAATCTTATATCAGGTGAACCCCATTTTACTTCTCAGTCCAGAATTACAATCCTTGACCCAGCCAGAAAACGAACCCAGGGGTGGCTAATAATAAAACCCGCCTGGTGGCCATCATCGTTAAGGCGTTGAAGTCTATACGGTCTAGCACCGAGGTTAGCTGGTTCGAGTCCCGTTGGTCGAAAACATTTTCACCATCAGAATGCTGGCCGGCAGGATAGGGGAGGTGGTTGTATAAAATTTCTAATCACTAGATTGCGTGCCAAAAGCTTGGATTACCGGGCGAGTTGGCCGTGGGCGTAGAGGCGCGCGGCTGTGAGCTTGCATCCGGGAGATAGTAGGTTCGAATCCCACTATCGGCAGCCCTGAAGATGGTTTTCCGTAGTTTCCCATTTTCACACCAGGCAAATGCTGGGGCTGTACCTTAATTAAGGCCACGGCCGCTTCCTTCCAACTCCTAGGCCTTTCCTATCCCATCGTCGCCATAAGACCTATCTGTGTCGGTGCGACGTAAAGCCCCTAGCAAAAAAAAAAAAAAAAGATTGGATTGAATTCCAAACCTCTCCATAGTGCTCATACGGAGTGAGGGCATATGACGCTCACGATGGTGGTTCGTCCGTCGGATGGAGACGTAAAGCTTTGAGCAAAACCCCCGGTGCTATTCGACAGTAGTAGCCTATGTGCCGGCACGAGGTTTCACCACCTCCTTTCCTACTATCATATTTCGCGTCATTCATTTCATCTAATCTCATTACTCCTCTTGTGAGGTTGACGTCAGGAAGGGCATCAGATCATAAAAATCGTTACGAAGAATCATCTCACTTCATACCCAACGCCGTAGAGAAACGGGACAATGGTTGGACATGCATACATATAATAATACTTGTACCGGAGGTACACCTTCCCCGTGCATTTCAACTGAGCACCTTTCATAAGGCCACCTGCGATGTAAACCCGTAACTGCGTATTGCAAGAATTTTTAACTTTAATCTTCAGATGTTTCTACTGTCGGCGTATGTGCCCCCTCTGGTGGGAGGACGGACAATTAATTTTCAAAGGAACTTTGGTATTTCTATGTTTTCAAAACTGAAGTGTTTGTAGATAGTTTTTCTTTTGTTCTAAGGTTACTAGCACTTCTATCTCTTCATTCCTTCTTAAATTATTATTTGTTTTACGTCGCATCGACACAGATATGTCTTATGGCGACGAAGAGATAGGAAAGGCATAGGTGTGGGAAGAAAGCGGCCGTGGCCTTAGTTAAGGTACAGCCCCAGTATTTGCCCGGTATGAAAATGGGAAACCACGAAAACAATTTTCAGGGCTGCCGACAGTGGGGTTAGAACCCACTATCTCCCGGATGCAAGCTCACAGCCGCGCGCCCCTAAACGCACGGTCCACTCGCCCGATCTTAAATTATTAACCAATCAGAAATTTTGGAGTATCTATTAGGTAGCCAATCAAAATTAAGGGTGAGTACAGGTCATCGGCCTAGAGAGTTCTGAAACTTTCCCCTTTGCTATAAAAGCTGGGAGCTTTCTGGGCCAGGTTGTCTTCTTCATCGCTCCAGTCTAGAATGCATCGTTTGTAGAGGCAGAGGAAAGCCTTTTTCCCCGCCGTCGGAAGGCCCACCAGCTCAAGGTAATGGCAGACATCTTTTAAATATGTGATATCTCCAGAAAGCTGACTTAAGGGGAAGGTTTCAAGAAATTCATTTTTAATGTAAATTCTAAAGTTTAATATTATCTTTTAAATGTAAATTTTCAAGCAATTGTACGGACTTTATTCAAATCCCTGCTTGGAAAGATGTAACGTAGGGAATAAAGGTGTTCACCCTCTTTTAATTCCCATTCGTCTTGGCATGGGGGTGACTATGATTTTCTAAAACTTTAAATCTCAACCTTATTTTGGAACTTAATATTTTCTCCATCTAGTCACCCTCGGTGGTATAGGCTTAGCCTCTGTAACTTCGGGCCATGAGCCTAGGGAGGATCTTAAGTGTTTCAAAGTGTATTTCAAAAGGAGTGCAAGCGTTTCGCCTCCTAGCATTTTGTTTATGGCTGAGTTTTTAAACCTTTTCTTTTGATCACTAAGGCCATTTAGAATGGGCACTTCCATCCTCTGTTAATTTCTAATTAGTCATACTTTATTGTAGATCTGACTGTCGAGCTGAGATGACAGTGAAAATTGTTGTCAAGGGAATCTAATGTAAAATTTGGATTAGAAACTTGTGTTTTCGAGAGGCTGGAGTGTTGTAAATATTGAAGCTCAGTCTCATAGAGTATAACTGAGTGGAGCAAAAGTGCTCTTTGAAGTAGTGTAACTTTTGAGCTAGAACACTAATTTCTTCTAAATCTTTATGTCAACAATTTTCTCTATAGTACCTGATTGTTTTAGGAATAAAAATCATTATTGTTACAAGAGCCTACGAGATTAATATTATTCTATTCAACTGTTGTTTATCAAGTTTAAAGTAAAAAAAGGGAAAGAAATAAAATTTCAAATTATAGCGTTTTAAATTATGCTATCATCTTTTCTCTGTCCACCCATTCAAGTCCGAATTTTCTTACACCTCGGCCTTCCCCAGAAATCTCGTAATAATAATAATAATAATAATAATAATAATAATAATAATAATAATAATAATAATAATAATAATAATAATAAATTTTTGAAGTCTCGAATGTCTCATTGTCTCACAATCCACGAGCCTTACCATTCTGTTGTGTATACTCACTTTTCTTTCGATTTATCGGAACTCTTTATCTCCTCTGTGCATGTCGTAAGAGGCTACTAAAAGGGGGATAACCAAATAATCTGTACTCGTTTTCTCGTCTTCTAAGTCCAAATACATATCCTTGATTCTATGCTGTACCGTGTAGCGGAGAAAATGTCATAGTTGAGCTATTTCATTGATGCTCGTTGTTTTAAGGGGCCTAACATCGAAGGTCATCGGCCCCTAATATTTCATTAATGTAGACCAATTCCTAAGACTTGTGGATCATATTTACGCTTTTGTACATTTATTTGCCTTCTGATGGAAAATTTACAGCGTATCTTTACGCGATACTGGTTCTTAATCGATGATGTAGATTGTGTCTATAGTATATGAATTTGAGATTCGTAACTCGTAACGGTAATGTTATATCCGGCGGGGGCCTATTCTTGTTCTAAATGATTTACATAATGCACTTTCTGTATTCTCACTGTGTTAGCAAAAATAATTACATTAATTGATAAGTAGTGCATAATAATCGATACACCCCATCGGGGTGAGCTACATGTACCCCTGTATGAGGGTGTTGTCTGTGGGTTTAGTGTAACTGTAGGGACTAGGAATGGAAAGGAAGTGGGAATAGCCTTGTGAAAGGTACCATCCATGCATTCGCCTGGAGTTGAAACGGGAAACCACGGAAAACCATTTCGAGGATGGTCGACGGGGAATTTCAAACTCACCTGTCCCCCCGAGTATAGAGCTAGCAGCCACGCGAGGCACCGAGCTAACTTGTCCGTTTCCCATTGAGAAAATCTACTGTTTAGCTCCTAGTGAGATTCGAAAATAGACAGTTGTGAACAGTGAAAGATTTAAGGGAACTTGGACGTGAAAAAATAATTAAAAACTTTTTGGTTTTTACTTTTTTGAGTAGAATACGTTCTCCTGAATCCAAAAATATGTATGGGTTGGCACATCAAATGTGTAGTTTTATTTTTTTAAAATATTTCCACTTCCTTTCACCTGTTATTTAAAATTACAAACTAAATAATTTTACTCTTGTACCAAAAATAGCCGTGACCAATGGAAAACAGTATAGACACTAACAATCCCTCTCCAATGAGCTTCTCCAGGCTATTAAACCAATTTACTATGAACTGCCTGACCCTTTGTTACTTTTGAGACTGCTTACATGGTAAGACACAAAGCCCTAACGGGAGTTATGAGAATGGGTTCAAAAACTGTGTTTTGTTGGCTACCAGACTCTAAAACTTGGAGTGCTTGATGGTGTCATCTTTTTAAATAATGGAGGATCCAGTCGGGTTAAGGCAATGCATCGGCTGGGGATTAGCAGTGGTTCAAGTATGAAGACAATATTACTCGCCATGGACAGACAGCATTAGAATCTGAAATTGATACCCAACAGATGAGTAAGGGTACCATTCAGAAGAAAAAGATCGAAAAGTAGAAGAGGACCAGAAAAATAAGAATCAAGATTAATATCGAGGTGGGAAATAGTAAAGCAGTGAAGGGTGTGTTAAGCATAATGGGACGCTTGTTTAGTGATTAAGCAAAAGTGATAATTTGCAATTTTTTACGTACAGTTTTATCTGGAACTATGCGAGCTAGAGCAATGAAACAGTGCACTTCCTTAAATGCCTACAAAAAGTATATTGGTTGCACCACATCCAATTTTTTGAAGGAATAATGTATTTTAGAGAATCCATGTTAATAAGGTACAATAAATACTTGGATTCAATTGTAAGCCTTTCTTTCAGTTAATAGTCTTATTAACTTGCGTACAAAAATTGTAGGTGATAGAGGAATATTTTCTTTGGTGATGATGGGGATTATTGTTTTAAGAGGAAGTACAACTAGGCAGCCATCCTCTACGATCTTCTTTGGAAATTGCACTTAAACTTAATGCAGATATTTTAATTTCCAAATTTAAATTGTTAATAATAATGTCATCAGTTGTTACGTCTCACGAACTACTTCTGTGGTTTTCGGAGACACCGAGGTCCCGGAATTTTGTCTCGTGGGATTTCATTTACGTGTCAGTATATCTACTGGCACGAGGGTGACGAATTTGAGAACCCTCAAATACCACCGAACTGAGCCAAGATCGAACCTGCCAATTTAAGGTCAGAAGAACAACGCTCTACCGTCTGAGCTACTCAGGCCGGCTTTAAATTGTTCCTCTTCTGGTCCTTGTTTATGGACTATGGGAGATACATTTTTCATATTAGCCATGGATGCTTTTCGAAGTAGTGTTAAAATGTGGGAAAAATAGTTTCATGGATATGGGCCTTGAAATATTGGCTTTAAAACATACAGATCCAAATCCTGGTCCCGGTATCTACTTCAGAACTAAACCTGCCAGACTCCTCTAGGCTTATATCTAAGAAATACTTCCTTCAAATGAAATTCGGTCTGAAACCGGCATTATACCACCCGTTTACCCACAAATAAACCAAACTGACAAACCTCATGCTACTACAGCCCTGAAGGGTCTTGGCTTACCGAGGGACCACTGCTGAGTCCGAAGACGTGCAGATTACGGAGTGACGCGTGGTCAGAACAATTCAACCTCTCGGCCGTTATTTATGTTTTCCGAGACTGGGACAACTATCTCACTGTCATATAGCTCCTGATTTGTTTTCACGTATAGGTATAGTGCCACCGATTTCGTTTCAAGTTTGGGAGGTCGATTTCGTCAAAAATAAACAGATGTTTATAGAGGGTTAACGAGAAAATGTTCCTTTAAACTGAAGAGCCTGCACATCCGTTGGCAGTTCGGGTTGAGTGGTCGATATTCGTGGCTTCACTTGGGCATCACAATATCGAAGCACACCAGCGACTAATTTTTCCTTTTTCCTTGAATTCGCTGTTTTGTTGTTATCCTTCATCAGTCTTCTTCTTGTTTTCTAGGAAATGTGCAGGCTAACCTAGACTATATCGTAAGCTAATCACGTTTTGCCACTGGTGGATTGAGAAATCTTCGCTTTTATTTTTATTTTTATAACCACTGTTGGAGTTAGGATAAGAGACGGAGAGAAACTATTTACGTTTCACAACTAAGTCAACACAGGATGATAGTAAATGTGTTTGTGTTGATACAATTCATTTATAATCTGCGCATTTTCTAACAATAAATGTTGAAATAAAATGATAGCTATACGACTAAAAGGAAAGGATAAAAGAAAAGTAAAAATTAGGCACTCCCGAGCCTCGAACTGCGGACGCCCCCACGGGAGTCACTAGACAAATGATGATAAATATACTCAGCTCCCAAATTGCTAAAGGTATAGTAAATTTAAAGGGTCAATTTATTGTTAAATAGAAGCCAATCGTACAATTCCTCGGGCATGTATTTGTTTATTTTTGACTGAGATCACTTCCGAAACTTTAAACAAAATTGGTGACCTCAAAGCTTTGGCCTCTCCTTATGAGTGGACTTCGAATCAGTCCTAAATCCAGGTATAAATCCCTGACCTGATCGAGCGTCGAACCTGGAGCCACCAGTTAAGAGGTAAATGCTCTGCCTCTAGACCGCGGAGCTGACAATTTGCAGACAGGACACAAAGTGTTTGTATAGTGTATTGCCCTTTTGTATCGGGGTATCATGCTGGGTCTTATCTGTAGGTCTAGAGTTCCACTATCAGCTAGTTCATGGATTTTATGCTAAACCAATGGTTGAGACAGGGCTTTTTATTCGCTGGGACAGGTTCCTCTCAGACCCGTGAATACTGATTGAGGCATCAAGCTGCCATTTTGATAGGTGAGTCGTATCAGAATAGCGTTAAGCGAGGTGGTTCACATTTGAACATTTCTTCACGCTGTTAGGAGTGTTATGGCTCCTGCATTATTACTGAGCACGGAATATGCACTCATCCTCTATTTCCAATTTTGTACTTTAGTTTCTTGCTTGTCTCTCTTGACTCTGTCTTCCAACGTAGGTAAGTTTCCTGCAATTGTAAATAATCTAACCCAAAAACGACTGGGTACGATAGATTGTTAAAAGAACGAACGAACGAACGAACGAACGAACGAACGAACGAACGAACGAACGAACGAACGAACGAACGAACGAACGAACGAACGAACGAACGAACGAACGAACGAACGAACGAACGAACGAACGAACGAACGAACGAACGAACGAACGAACGAACGAACGAACGAACGAACGAACGAACGAACGAACGAACGAACGAACGAACGAACGAACGAACGAACGAACGAACGAACGAACGAACGAACGAACGAACGAACGAACGAACGAACGAACGAACGAACGAACGAACGAACGAACGAACGAACGAACGAACGAACGAACGAACGAACGAACGAACGAACGAACGAACGAACGAACGAACGAACGAACGAACGAACGAACGAACGAACGAACGAACGAACGAACGAACGAACGAACGAACGAACGAACGAACGAACGAACGAACGAACGAACGAACGAACGAACGAACGAACGAACGAACGAACGAACGAACGAACGAACGAACGAACGAACGAACGAACGAACGAACGAACGAACGAACGAACGAACGAACGAACGAACGAACGAACGAACGAACGAACGAACGAACGAACGAACGAACGAACGAACGAACGAACGAACGAACGAACGAACGAACGAACGAACGAACGAACGAACGAACGAACGAACGAACGAACGAACGAACGAACGAACGAACGAACGAACGAACGAACGTCTCTTTCCTTTGCACTCTTCATATGTCTTCTTTTTGATCTTCGAAACAAGCACAATTGTTTATTCCTCTCTTGTTAGATATTAATTACTTTATGCTTGCTGAAAATCTGACACGACAGCTTCATTGTAGTAAGAAACCACACTGGTTTTCAACCCAATTTACTTCCAACATTAATCGTATTCTCCTTTACAAAATATCTATGAATACATTATCAGGCATACTAAGCAGTGTAACACTTCGATCTTTGTTGCAATCGTTCCTGTTCCCTGCCTTATGGATGGGTGCAGTCACTGATTTCTTGCAGTTAGAAGGCACCTTGCCAATATTCCACAAAGCACTTTATATCCACTGTTTTTCAGCAGTTAGGTATAATTAGTATATGCATTTGGATTGTATATACAAATTTCAGTTCCGCGGAAGAAACTGTAATTAACTTTCAACGAATTAAAATGTTAAAATCTCTTTAGACTTCTTCAATTTTGAAATTGACAGCGTAGTTTTATGATTTAAAAGCCTGAAGGGCTTAAACATTTTACACATCCTTGCGTTTTTAAGGCATTTTACTTTGTTTACCATCCTTTCAATTTTCTCGGGTGTAATTTCATTATAATCACTGTTCTCTCCATGAATTCGATCGTTCGGGATTTCAGAAGAAATATTTCATTTTAGAGTGAAACGACTTTCAGAATATTCCTTACGTCTGTTTAGTGACTCCCTAGGATCTACAATGAGTTCACCTGATTTACCATGTACATTAGCAATCCGTTGTATACAGTAAATGGACGCGAATCTCTGTAAAAGGTATAATTTTATCGCTTTGATAAAGCCATTAAATTTTGAATATTGTGTTGTCGCTATGGCCTCATCGAGCCACGCCTGATAAAGACACCGCACTGAATGTAATAACCTACCCGGCCAAAGGTCAATACCATTAACCGCAACAGTCCCTAGGTAATTATGATATTGGCTCTTGTATTTTATCAGGACCATAAGTTAGATGACAAGCGATCAAATGATGAGCCGATATTATGCAGCGGCTAAAGGTTAGCTCGTATCTGCATTAAAACATACGAAACCAGGGAATACCAGGACAGATAATCACAGTTTTTATACGGGAAATACTTTTTCGTATTGGCTGGATTAGTTTTGGCCGAGAGAAAATCCTTACGTGGAACGAAGCTTGTTTCTACTTTGCTTAGGTTCGTAACCTAAGGTAACGACTAAAAGAGGAGGAGAGAAACTTATCTATTTCTACATTAGATGTAATAGTATTTGAATGTCATAGGACTGGCCGAAGTGAATCCGTTTGTCAAGTATGTTTTCGTGAATCAAGAACGAACTATCAACGATTCAAGCTATAGTTGAACCCTCGAGATTAGGAGTCTGATATTTGAGCGGAGAAAGTAGTAACTACGAAGTACGCTGCATTGTCATAGTTACCTCCATCTGCGGCATATCACCCTTTCATACAACTGAGTGTGTAATAAAACATGTAGGCCTAATCCAATTCAATAAATTTTGGCCCGTTCCTAAGCTCATGCTAATAATTGCAGTATTTAAGACAGAACACGTCATTGACGATAAATATTAGATATTATAGTCACTAACAAAATCATCAGTTTCTGACAATAACCTCAACAAATGCACATTTACAATACAGAATAGAACTGTTCAACTAGCCACTAATTAACTTACAAAAAAATAACAACGAAACGAATACTCAGAAAACAAACACGAGAATACATAAAGCTAACACAGTACCATCCGAATAATATGACAAGCTGACTGAGAGCTAGCCAACCCATGTGGTGATAGCTTCCTTAAATGTGGCATCGTTGTTATCGTTGCCATAGCAACAGACCATTCTCGAACAGCGTTAGTGAACTTTTTCTCGCCGGTGGCGCTAAATGACAGACTCCAGCTATCGTGGGCCTTAGTATAGGGATTTACCGAAGTTTTTCCGATGATAAATTCAAGTCTTTGCACCCCTTGTAAGGCGAATTTCAATAAATGAAGTTATTTCATTTTTGGTATTTATATCAAGAATGTTATAGTGCAAAAACGTTGTGTTTTATTTCGGGACCGAGAGAATTGAAGAAAGGTAAATTTCGAATATAACCAATTTTAAGCCCTTAAAATAAAAATTTTACAAAACCCTCTCCTTAGCACAACTTTACGCACTTGTAAGAATGAATCCTTAAATTTTCATGCTTCCAGCACTAATGGTATCTGCTGGGCGTTTATGAATGAGCCAGCCAGGACTTAATTTTTTCTATATTCATTCATTCATTATTTATTTACCATAAACCTTTACAGTATCTATCGAAGGCCAGGGGAAAAGGACAAGCCCCCCCTACACGTAGTGCCCCCTGACCTTTGAAATAATTACCTAAATCCTAAAGTAAAACACACACTATTTACAGGTAAAGTAACAAAGTATAGCCTAATATATAAATATTTTTCATTTATACAACCTTTCACTCCCTCGTTCATTCTTCCATATATTCACATGCATTTTCTCACCGTTTGTGCTTCCTAACATAACATTTAACAATATTTACATGTCTAATGTCGGCGGGTAGATCGTTCCAAAGCCGCGCTGAACGAGCAAAGAAACCTAGTTTGTAGGACTCAGTTCGCGCAAAGGGAGGTATGAGACACACCCCTTTGCCTCTACGGACGGAGCTGTAAACTAAGGAGAGTCGATGAATGGTGAAAGGTGAATGGCCCCTGTGAGGGACTTGTGTAAGAAGGTGATGTCGCTTTGTTTACACAAGGAGGCGATTGACGGGAGGGAAGACGGGCAGCTGTTCTTGTTAATTAGTCGTTCAGCACGACGTTGGATTCCTTCTAGTTTGTGAAAGTTAGCTGCAGTGGTAGGGTGCCAGGCAGGTAGACCATACGTTAGTATAGGCCTCACTAGTAGTAATGGGAAGAAGCAGTTCACCTGTGGGAACTAGTTCATTCACTCTCGCTCCCAAGAAAGAACTACTTCACGAACTACTTCGCGAACTACTTCAAAATGTTTAACTTTCCCGCTAGAGCACTCTGCAACCGCTGAAGTAGTTCATCCGCGAACAAGTTCCTTCTCATTCCCTTCATACAAGGCTTCATCGCTTCGCGAGCTTTCCAGAACGAGGAAGTACACAAAGTGGACAACAGGTAGCACTTCTCTATAACATTCGTAGATGCTACAGAAATGAACGTTCCTATTACCGGTAATGTCAGTTCACACTCTCTTCCCCCGCCCCCAAACCCTCAGGAATGTATAGAAAAAATCTATTTCTTTTCAAAGATAATAAAAATGTCTGTGAAATTTTGTCGACTTGAAAATGAGATGTTTTAAACGCTGATCTGTTATCGCAAGAGCACCCTTTTCTTCGTGGTGATTTCATCCCCTGACAAACAAATTTAGAACATCTGAGCGTTGGTCAACTTTTTCTCGCCGGTGGCGCTAAACGTCAGACTCCAACACTCTCGCTCCCAAGAAAGAACTACTTTAAAATGTGTAATTTTCCCGCCAGAGCACTCTGCAACCGCTGAAGTAGTTCGTCCGCCAACAAGTTCCTTCCCATTCCCTTCACACTCGTGAAGTTCTACAGTTCGCGAAGTAGTTCTCGAGAGACGAGTAAACACTCCTTAGTTCGTGGGAGTGAAGTAGTTCCCGAGAACTAGTTCGTTCGCGAACTACCCATCACTACTCACTAGTGTCAGGTAAGCCGTCCGTATAGCATTCGACTTGCACCCACGGAGGATTCTGTGCATAAAACCGAGGACCCTGGCAGCTTCGCATTTCACTTCCTCTGTTTGTGTGTTCCATTTTAGTTGTTCAGAAAAGGTTATTCTTAACAAATGCATAGTTTTAACTCGCTCATTATGTACATTATTAATGTTCTACTGGGTGTCGAGACCTACTTAAGCTAATGTATTTACATTTGCCAGCATTAATACTGAGACCGTTGACGTTACACCACACCGCTATAGTGTCCAAGTCCGACTGTAACTTCAGACAATCATCTGCACATTGTATATTACAGTGTCATCAGCGTACTGAGCTATGGTTGAGGTCACACATTTAGGTAAATCAGAGACAAATGCATTAAATAATAAAGGTCCGAGGACGGTGCCTTGACATACTCCTGAGGTTACTTTAACGGTCGATGATCGAACTCCATCAAACACAACACGTTGTGTTCGACCCTCGAGAAATGACCACGACCATGCCAGTACACTTCCTCTAACATTCATCTGTCTTAATTTTAACAAAAGTCGTTCATGAGGGATTTGATCAAAAGCTTTAGCCCAGTCCAAAGCCACGCAGTCAACCTGAACAATTTTAGATTTCTCCAGAGAGAACTGCCACTCATCAATAACCTTTGTTATTAAAGTATTACAGGATCTTCCTGGAAGAAAACCGTGCTGGCTTTCACTTAGCAGATTACCTTCCCGGAAGTATTCCCGTATATTAGAGGCTACCAGTCGTTCCATACATTTACATACGTGGGATGTGAGAGACACTGGACGATAGTTGTCAATGAGTGCTTTGTCCCCTTTCTTGAAAATCGGAACTACATCAGCACACTTCCAATCTTGGGGTAGTGATACACAGTGAAGCGACAGGTTGAATAGTTCGCAGAGAGATGGTGCCAGTGACTCAGTGCAGTCACTGAGTATACGGCTGGGTATTTCATCAGGGCCGCTCGCCGCATGGGGTCGAATCCTCTTCAAACTTGCTATACTGAAATTCAAGTTAAGAGCTTAGGAAAAGTATCCTTCCGCATGTGAGCACGTCCCCTGTTCCCCCTTCCCGTCTCGTCGTGGTTCTCCATCTCCGCCACAACCAGCTTATCATTAACGCCGTGCGTCCATCTGACAAGTACAGTACTTCATTCTGAAATAGTGAATCATCAAACGAAATCGCTGCCTTTCACATAGCTGTACTTTGATTACGTACCATACCTATTTATTCCTTCATTGACCATATAAAACCTACAGATTACTGACGAATTCCGAGGCAAGAGAAGCAAGAATTATTTTTGTTTCATAATGCGATTTGTGTGAGGCACATGGAGACTTACAGCATACGTATACGATTCCGCTCTCTTGCAACGACTGTCAGTGGCAGTTTCTCACCAACCGTGAGTGGGATTGCAAAATACAATGCTTCCAGGAATGTTGTAAATATTGTAGTCTCGTCATTCGGAAGGTAAAAATGAACTCATGATCCTCTCATGACAACATTTCTGTAGGTAGAGTGCGGTTGCGAATATAAAGTAAAATACACATTATTATTATTATTATTATTATTATTATTAGTATTATTATTATTATCATCATCATCATCGAATACGCCAAAGATCCTATTCCCATACCGTGTTAAGGCCCTTCCTGTTTTATTTACGGCGAGTGCTGAGCTGACACATCGTTCTTTCCCTGGAGACTTGGATTTTCCATTCCAAGCGAGCGGCGTAAACACTGTACACAGAAACGCCGATCAGCTGCGCGGACTTTTTCACGTCTTCCACAGTCCACAGGGGATTCTAATCTCGTAGGCTACTGTAAACGTTTAAAACAATTTGGTTTAGATTTTCTACTTTATTTTCCTCTACTTTTGTTAGCCTTAAAGTATTTCACAGGGAACTCAAGCGTCACGGCATCACACACGTCTTGCTCACAGCTGGCAGCCATTATGAATACTGAACAGTGAACCTGAACACGCTGTTGCAGCCAGTATTGCCAACAGTTTTCTTGGATCCATCTTCAACGTCCCACCTATTATGCGAACTTATCAACAGTGGAATGAACTCGAACAAACTTACTAAGTACACAGTGCAATAAGATATCAATATCATATTAAATTATTATTATTTTGCTACATACACCACTGAGAACAATAACTATTCACAGCCATCTACGTATGAAATATAAGAGTTGGTAATGAACCCGAATAACATACAACCTGTGATGTATTTTCCATATTTATACAGGGCAAAAATTTTAATTCATCAAGTCAGTTCACCAGAATATCTAACCAAACTGAAGGAAGCTCCTGACTTCAGGAACAAGTAACAAACCTAGGGAACTATTTGGCGCTGCGGAAGCCTTTTCACCGACCAGAAGTCTGACTAACATCAAAGGGACCGCTAAGGTCTTAAGTTGACTCTCAGTATAGTACCTCAAGTTCCGAGAAGTAGAGGCTGGTGAGAGGGAGGGGTGGTACGGATGTGTTGGTTATATACATGTCCCCAGCTGATTGTGCCTGGGAGAAATTAACTTTAAATTTGTCACTGAAGGCTGAGGCAATGTCTGCGGGCGTGGAGATGGATTTCCCGTTAGCTTGAAAGGAGCTTGGTGCAGCGCTACCACAGTTCCTTTTTAGTAGCTTCCACAGCTCTTTGGTATCAGAGCAAGCCTTCTGAATATACTGATCGTAAGCCTCCTTGATCCTATTCTTAGTGTCTTTGCGTGCGGATTTGTACTTTTCCCACGCTTGTTCCGTTTGGCACTGTTTCCACTTTTTGTATAGATTCTTCCGCTTCCTTATTAACTTCAAAAGTTCTTTCTTAATCCACGGGGATTTCTTCTCTCTTTTTAAAATGCATTTCGGTACAGTTTGGTCAACGCACCAGAAAAATGTATTTTTCCAGGCGAGCCACAAAGAGTCTACGTCACAGGTTGATAAGGAGGTTGGAGTGGGTAGATGATTCAGTAGTAAGGTGGAGAGGGATTTACAGTCAGCTTTCCTGAAGTTATATTGAGGCCTGGATTTGTGTTTGACAGGTTTTCTGCAATCTAGGGTAGCTAGAGTCGCTTGGATGGCGTGGTGATCACTGAAGCCGGGTATGACTTCAACTCGAGATACTGAGGAGGGATGATTGGTGAGAAATAGATC
This sequence comes from Anabrus simplex, assembly GCF_040414725.1. Lineage (NCBI taxonomy): Eukaryota > Metazoa > Arthropoda > Insecta > Orthoptera > Tettigoniidae > Anabrus > Anabrus simplex. Next base: position 74,800,720 of record NC_090273.1, on the reverse strand, counting down.
TAATATAGAACGGGATGTTTTGGTGATACGTGTTGCTTCTAAAACAAGCTGTTCTAGAAAGAAATCGTAGAACGCGGTTGGGAATGTGTCTGCCAATGGATTTCCAGGGATGGGAGCGGAATCACGGGTCCATATTATGTCTAGGTTAAAGTCGCCTGTGAGGTAGACGGCATTGTACTTGTGCTGAATGAGTTGCATTCGTCTTAGAGATTCCAGTAATCCTTCATTTATACAGGGCTTGGATTTCGGAGCCCGTTATATGCTACCTATCAAGAATTTGTTGCCCCTACATGTCACCTCCACCCATAGAGCCTCACTGTCAGTTTCCAAGTATCCAAGTCGGATTGGTTGTAATTCTGGTCGTATAGCCAGGAGAACACCCCCTCCAGATGTCCAGGTTCTATCCTTCCTGAATAACAAGTATGGTTGTGGAAATTCTTCACCGTCATAAGTAGCACTGCTCAACCACGTTTCACAGACACTTACGATTGATGGTTCAATACTTGCCAGTGATGTTCTTATCTCCTGCTGTCTCCTATAACCCATTATACTACGGGCATTAGATGAGAGAATGGTGATGTTTCGGGAGCCCTGTACACTGGTAACTGAGTCATTACTGTTTACAGAGTTATTTACATAATTTACTTTGTCTGCCAAGACGAAATGCCACGTTTAATTTTATGGTAATCAGATGGAGAGATTTTCGCGCAGGTCTTATGCGTGGACATTTCACGCGACACACACTTCACGTACAGCTGATTGATGCGGCCCTTAGAACAGCAAATATGACATTCTATGTTACTCACATTTCTGTTCGGAGGTCCTGGATTTGTTTCTACATCACGCAGCTATGGTCAGGAGAATGAAGTGAAATGTTGAAGAGGGTGGTCTGGCAACCCTGCGCCTCGCTTGAAGCGCACTGCCAGTACTAGCGGTCACGTACACATTTTCACTGGCGCACCATGTTAAGCACGATATTTTACAATTTTTCACAATTAGCAAGTTCTCTTGGAGGATTGAACAGCTAGGACACTCCCTGAACACCACACCATTAAAGATCAATTTGTTATTTCCACACGTGACGCGTTTAACCACTATAAACAGCAAGAAAATACGGAGCACTTGGAACACTACATGTCGACCCGCCGCCATCTTATAGACAGATTCAAGTCTTTTCACCCCTTGTAAGTCGACTTTCAATAATTGATGAAATTCCATTTTAGGTATTAATATGAAGAATGTTTTAGTACAAAAAACAAAGTTGGATTTTATTTTGTGGCCGAGATAACAGAAAGAAAGGTAAATTTCGAATATGCCCTTCCTTGTTCACCGCTTTGCACCGCTTGTAATTCGAAGGTAAAAAATGCAGAAATTATATTTTAGGAATTTATATAAAAGATGTTTTAATGCAAGAAGGAAGTTTTATTTTAAATTCCAGGCCGAGGAAAATAAAAAAAATAGTTACATTTCTAATGTACGTTCAAATTGTCCCTTTAAAATCTAAATATTGTAAAACCCTTTCTTAGCACTCCCTTACACACTCGTACGAACATATCCCAAAAATTTCATGCCTCTAGCTTTGTTCTCGGCCGGGTGTTTATGAGCCAATCAGTCAGGACATTGGTTTTTATATATAAGATTGGGGAATGTCCAGAATTTCCTGGGCGGATAAAGTGAACGAAACGAAGAGGGTTTAAATGGTGAAGTTGTACTTGTGGAACCTAATTTGCAAGGGAAGGGGTGTGTAGATTGGGTATGTTCTAAGACACGAAGGAATGCCGAGGACGATTATTGACGGAACTGAGGGGTGAAGGAATGTGAGAGGAGAACCGAAGTTGCGGAACATCAACAAAGTCATGAAGGACACCAGCTGCCATTGGCTAGGGACAGAGAACAATGGAGAGCTGCTTGCGCCGCCGCAAATCAGTCTTGAGATTGATAACGCAAGAAGATCAAAACTAGTTATTTCACGATTGAAAAAGTCTGTGAAACTTGAATATTGATATGATATTGTCAATTGATACAATCAAATTGATTATCTGCCGGGAACTTGATTTTTGGAAATATTCGCTGTCGTATTCCTTGGTACACTATCTACTGCACACTTTGCCGATAAACTCCCGTAGTAATTTTATGTCAGGAAAGTGACAGTCAGCGTTTAGGGCAATTTGTAGCTAATATTATTACACAGGGCGTATTAATAACGTACGGACAAATATGTTATATGTACATGGATCCAGAAATGAGTTGTAAGATGAAAATCGTTTGCGAACTCATGTCGATATACCAGACAGCCCGCGAACGCCATACTTTCTACTTACAAATGTTTCGCATGCACTAGTGATGTTTGGGATGCCTAATCACTAGTTTTCGAAGGAGCGCTACAATATGCTGTATGTGCTGGTGTGAAACGAATAGCCGTCGTTTTACTGCACATGTTCCATAACGGAGTACATTTGTAAATATGCCAAAGTTGCAGAAAAGAAAATTTAATAACTTATGAATTTATACAAGTGTAGACATTCCACTCTATTAAAGAGCTGTTTGCATGAATCAAAAACTAATACTGTTCGGCGTAATACGTATGTAGAAGGAAACTCCTGTGCATACCGTCTGCGAGCTTCGGCTGCATTCTGGCCAGATTATCCATGTATTAAAATGATGTCTGTGTATCTGTCGTTGCTGAACATACTAGCCATTGCCCATATGCAGATAGCAAATGTAGTGCTGCTGTACCATACACTAGCCTAGTACTATGCGGTCGAAAATGAGGCTTACGAATGCAAGGGGTTGCATTAGACGGGTAGCGCTGAGGAACACGCTGCAAGCGACCGTCCGGTTGTAATCTCTTCATATTCTGACGTAACCTGCCGTAATGTAGTAGTGCCCCTGTGAAAATCAGTTAGCAGACATCCCGTTCATCATATGTGCATGCGGGACATTTATAAGTAGAAAGTACGACACTCGCGAGACGCCTGGTATAATACGGTATTTTCTTCTTCTAGGTGTGAAGAATTCGTCCTAAAAGTTTGGCCTACCTTATTGGTACACTCTTTGGCTGAATGGTCAGCGTTGAGGCCTTCATTTCAGAGGGTCCCGGGTTCAATTACCGGCCGGGTCGGGGATTTTAATCGCGTCTGATTAATTCTTCTGGCTAGGGGAGTGGGTGTTTGTGCTTGTCCCAACTCTTTTCTCTTCATATTCATACAAAATACCACACTACCAACGGCCCTAGAAACACGCAATTACATCCCTCCATATGGGGTTGGAGTCAGGAAGGGCATCCGGCAGTTAAACGGGCCAAATCCACATATGCGACTCAGTTCGCACCCGCGAGCCCACAAGTGTTGCAAAAGTGGTAGAAAAAGAAGAAGAGTTGTTACCCTCGTATATACTCATTAGTTAAGAATATTTTAGGATATTTAATTATTAATATTTGTATTGAATATGAATATCCACAGCTTGTTTCCAGTCATTTGACCGGGTCAGGAATGGAATAAATGAAGCCCCACCTAGCGGCGAGGATAGGAATTGTGCCGGCTGCCGAAGTCTGTCGCACTCGTCTGGGGCAGTGATTAACGACTGACAAATGAAATGGTACTGGAGAATGTTGCTAGAATGAATGTTGACATGGAAAACTGGAGTACCCGGAGGAGAACCTTTCCCGCTTGCGCTATTTGCAGCAAAAATCTCACGTGGTGTGACCGGGATCTGAACCACGGAATCCAGCGATGAGAGGCCAGGGTGATGCTGCCTTAGCCACGGTGGCTAATATTTGTATTAGCTTATTTTTCATATTCTAATAACTTAATTCGTCTATATAAACATTCAGGACATACTTTCTGTGTCAATGGAATTATGAACAACGCTCATATTTTTCCACCGGCGATTTAACGTCGCAGTAACTAATCGAAGATTTTCGGCGACGCAAAGACAACAATGGGTATGGTTGGGAATGTACGGCCGTGAAGTTAATCAAGGGGGCATGTCTGTGAAAACCACAGTACAGTGGTAGAATATTACTATTTTTGCCATTATAATTTGGATAGATATTCTTATTCTAGGTTGACAAGAATTATAATGTGCAATGAATGATCATTGTAGATTGTTAATAGATTATTCGTTACCGGTTACATTTTCTGTTTAACTTTTTTATGCCAGTTTATTTATTGGGGTGTTTTGTTTTGTGTGTTTTGTGTGTCTGCAAATTCACTTCTCGCTGGTGGAAGGGTAAACTCAGAAACTACTAATGTGATATGAATGAAATTCTTACAGCTGCTACCCAAATTTTGTAGCTACAACGTACTGTAGACCACAATCATAATATTTGGTAAAATAGTTTTCTGTAAGAAAAGTTCGAATGTTGTAATTCAAATTTTTATAAATTTTGTTGAATATTTTTATTGCCCTTATTTTCATAAATAAATAGCTACATTCATAATTTTTGTCCATGTTAAAAGGAATTGCACCCTGATACAATGTGCCAAATTTCATTGGTCTATCCTTAACGGTTACGGTGATAGTAAAGTGAATATTCTAAAACATACAATTTTATAGGAGAAAATTCTATAACTTTAAAGCTTTCCAGTCTGCCGAGCACACAAGTTAAATTTTACACTATATCGTATTTGTAAAAATCACATTATTAAACAACGAATAAATATACACATTTCTTTTTATTGTTTCGTTTCGCCCTCTTTTCCGTACGTTGAATCAATCACTTCTTTGTGTGTTCTTTTCTTAGTTCGCAGTATTTCTTCATTATTTCTGATCTTAGTTTTCTCTCGTCTTCCGAGATAGTAGGTTTGGCTTTTAATGTAGATTTTTCTTGGAATCTTATATTTTCGTCTTTGGTTACTACTTTAGCTATTCGATCGAATAGTGAATTTTCTGTAATATTATTATTCTACTAGTCTTTTTCAGTTTTTTTAAACCAGTTTTGTTTTGTTCTGCGGTGAAGAAGTCAAAGATTTGTTTGAGAAGATGACCATAAACACTAATACTTCTTTTTCGCATAGTATCTGGGAGTTTTTCTATTTTCTTCTAGAGCGTTTCATTATTGACGTATGTTATCTTATTGTACTGAAATTGTGGTCCTATGATCTTTCTTAATATTTTCCTTTCTTTTGTCTCGAGTTTCCCCATCTTGCCTTTGAAATTCATGTTTTAGTGTTTCTGCTGCGTATTGTCCTTCTGGTTTAATAACTGTTTTATAATGTTTAATTGTCCGACTCGTTGGCTGAATGGTCAGCGTACTGGCCTTCGGTACAGAGGGTCCCGAGTTCGATTCCCGGTCGGGCCGGGGATTTTAACCTTCATTGGTTAATTCCAATGGCCCGGGGGCTGGGTGTTTGTGCTGTCCCCAACATCCCTGCAACTCACACACCACACAAAACACTATCCTCCACCACAATAACACGCAGTTACCTACACATGGCAGATGCCGCCCACCCGCATCGGAGGGTCTACCTTACAAGGGCTGCACTCGGCTAGAAATAGCCACACGAAATTATAAAATTATATGTTTAATTTTGGAACCCCCATGAAAGAGATTTCGTGTTGTATGCATCCTTTGTTAGTTGAAATCTGGTAAACGGTCTCAAAGGAGGAAGAGGAATTTAAGATTTCCAACGGCGGAGAGAACGGAAGAGCTGCTTTCAGGACTGACAATCTTGGTTGTATTTTTGTGGTCTTTCGCCAACTCCAGAAATAAGTTTCAATAATCACGGAAACGCGTGATGTCAATCAATTTACTCCAGGTGGACGATCCACCGTACAACACTACGTCATCAGACATTCGGATTCTGGGGAGTCTGCAACGTTACACAAAGACAAGTCGGAGTGTCTTGGAATCTCATCCAAATTTCCCCATAGAAAAAACAACGTACTTAGCAACTTTTAATGTAAACTCATTGTTAAAAATATGCATACTATTAAACAAAGAATTCTTTTAAATGTAATCGTGTAAATAATTTGTGTATGATATCCATTGAAGGCGGTGCCAATAGTTGCTTAGGTTTAAATTGACGCGTAGAATTTGTTTGTTCATTTCCTGTTTCTTTATGCATGCGAATTTAATTTCGTTTGTGATCCATAAAAATTGTGATTCCTTATTTAATGATGTGTTTTACAGGTGTCTTGTAGTGTAATATATACATTTAACTTGTGAGTTCTTCGGCAGACTGGAGAGGTTTTAAGTTACATTTAATTAAGTCGACACTGGGATGTATGGCTTCCTTCTTAACAACAAAATAACAGAACAATTGATAGTAAAAATGTAAATCAAATATCTTAGTAACCATTAATGAAATTTTGCACACTGTTTTAATGTGAAATTATCAAAAATGTGAACTACAATGATAAATGCAGTCCTTTATTTATGTAAATTAGGCCATAAAATATTCGATAAAATTTATCACAATCTGTTTGAAATTTTGCTACAAAAAGCTATTTTTTGCCAATATATCTTGATTGCAGTCTACTGTAGTTTCAGAAATTACTTTTCCGACAACTTGAAGTGAATTTTCCCATTGCAAGGAATAAACTGTCATAAAACTAACAACCTGCAATCTTCATTCATTGCATATGATAATTTTTGTTCACCTTGACTATCTGTACAAATTATAACAAAAAACTTAGTAATTTTCCATTTTTATAATGTGGTCTTCACAGACTTGTGCCCGTAAGCTCCAGAATTTGCCTGGTTCGAAAATAGAAAACCACGGAAGGTCATATCCAGGGCTGCCGATTTTGGGATTCGAACCCACAATTATAGACAGATCGAAAACACAGAACACACCCTAACTACTGATTTATGCACTCTTGAAGAATACTTCCGAAAATGGAGGCTGAAGCCAAATCCAAACAAAACTACAGTGACATGTTTCCACTTATGCAATAAGCTAGCTAATCGTGAACTAGAAGTGTACCTGGGTAAAAATCGCTTGACCCACACCAATGAAGCAAACTATCTGGGAATCACATTAGATAGAACCCTCTCCTTCAAGAAACACCTGAAGAAAACTGCAGAAAAAACTGAAGTCTAGAAACAACATACTTCAGAAACTGTGTGGCACTACATGGGGTTCGTCAGCTGACACTTTACGCACCACCGCCCTCAGTCTGGTCTACTCAACAGCTGAGTACTGTTCTCCAGTGTGGCTCAATAGCAGCTATACCAAACTTGTCGATGCCCAATTGAATCAGGCAATGAGAATTGTATCTGGCACAGTAAAATCAACACCTACATTCTGGTTACCAGCACTGAGTCACATTCCACCAGCGGAACTTAAACGAAAACACGCCTTACTCCGGGAGTATAAGAAGATAAATGCAAACGACCAGCTACCAATACACCAGGACATCATTGCTGCTGAAGCCAGGCGTTTACGTTCGCGTAATCCCTCCATCCGGACAGCGAGACACCTGGTGAACAATAATTTCAACCTCTTACAAACCTGGAAGGATGAATTAATAAAAAGCATTCCATGTCAACTGCAAGACATCACAACACCACCAAGTGGCTTTCACCTACCCCGGAAAACATGGTCAACACTGAACAGGATAAGAACAAACCATGGCAGATGTGCAGATCTTCTCTACAAGTGGGGACATATACCTTCGCCAGAATGCAGTTGTGGTGCTCCCAGACAGACCATACGGCACATAGTGAATGACTGCCCGACGTATTCCTATAGTGGCAACTTCAGTGACTTTGTGGAAGCAGGTCCAGCTGTAATAGACTTTATTAACAACTTGAAAGTCAAACTGTAAATAATGTAAAAATGTTTGTTTTTTTTTCTGACTAATATTGATATGTACAGCCAAACGCTAAATAAAATAAATCCGAAAGCAAACTAAGAACTATGAGATCCTAAACGCAAGATCGAATCACTCGGTATTACGCTCTGAGAAAATTATTATTTTAAATCATCAATATAATTCATAATAATATGTATAATAACATGCCTTTGCTGGCAAGATGTAGTGTTTACAGTGCGCTATGTCTTCTGGTATGGGCTAGAATAAAATTGTTACTTTCATTGACCTGTCTCAGTCTCTTCCGTGGCTTTGACAATATGAAAGTGGCTGAGGTATGAGTGACGCTAGTAATGCCATTCCTTATGCAGCCAGTCCCTGCTATGAATGGTGTGAAAATGTCGCTCGTAGGGTCGGTTGGTGCAGGCATTTCAGTGGGCTTGGCAGACTGATGTGCAGTGGCAACTTCTGGCTCGGTGAGGAAAGCAACGGGAAACTACCTCACTCCTCATTTCCCTAGTACGCCTCTTCAGTGACACCTAGGCCATCTATGACAGCTAACGGTGAACCTGTTGAGGATCCAACCAGCCTTTGGGCTGAATACCCAACATACATACATGTATAATAACAACAATGGAATGATATTATAGTTTCTCATTATTATCTTCAGCATATGTTCTATTGTAATTCTATCATTTTTCACTATGTTGTTCTAACACGAACTAATAGGATGTGGTTTGACGCTCCGTCGCTTGCTGGTGTTAATAACCCTTGGGAGTTATGGAATGAGGCCATGCCCTTGGAAGGAAGGGGCACTGTCTAGACTGCAGCGTGGCGTGGTGACATGTAGTGGTGGTGGTATTTCTGTGGGGGACAACACTAATATTGTTAGGCTACAAGATTGGTTGCTGTATAACGTAGGTCACTGCGCTCCGTGCGGTGGCATCAGACAGGCTCCCAACCAGCAGACCGCAACACTCAGTGGGACCAACTACTCCATTTCACTCCACAGAATGTGCATAGTAGCTTCAAACGTAGCTGGAATTGAATTTGTAATACCAAAAAATACATTATCTGATGAAATGTATCCAACCATCTACTTGGGCGTGATAGCCGAGTGACATAGTCCTGCCGAGTAAGTTGGCTGAGTGGTTCGAGCTATGTCACAGCTTATATTCAAGAGGTGGTGGGCTCGAAATGCACTATCTAAATTGTGAATAAGGTTTTCCGTGGTTTCCTGCTTTCAAACGAGGCAAACGCTGGAGCTCTATGGCTATGGCTACTTTCTGATCATTACTAGACCTGTCTTATCCCATCGTCGCCATAAAATATGTGTGTGTATTCTTCTTCTTATTCTACCACTTTTTCCGCACCTGTGGGGTCGCGGGAGCGAACTGTTGCACATGTGGATTTATGCCTGTTTTATGGCCGGATGCCCTTCCTGATGTGGAGGGTTGCAACTATTGAGTGTTTCTGTGTTGGCTGGCAGTGTGGTGTGCTGTGTGAATATCAACAGGGGAATGTTGGGATAGGCAGAAATACCCAGTCCCCGAGCCAGAAGAATTAATCAGACGCTGTTGAAATCTCTGACCCGGCTGGGAATTGAACACGTGACCCTCTGACCGAAGGGCTCAGCGCTGACAATTCAGCCAAGGAGTAAGACCTGAAAGTGTCTGTTCGACGTAATATAAATAGCAGGAGAAAACCACATACAAAGGAAAAAATCACTGACTTTCTATCAAAGCATCCGCGGTTGCAATTCTGGTCAATGTTGTAAAGCATTTGAAATGAATACGTACGTCTTTCTGATCCGCATTCAGTATAAAACTACATCTTTATATCAGAGGTAGAATGTCTGTTTTCGAATCACAAGATCGTTGGTTAAAATAAGGCAGAGGTGATCGGATTTTTGAAGGACCTTAGAAAGTGAATTCGGCCTTCCATGTCGGACGATGTCAGCATGTCAAAAGCTCTGTAGCGACACATTCGGTGTTAACACAACAAAATTCAATGAAACTCAGCAGTTGATCGCCCAACAGAGTTCCAATTTCTCTGCCATCTGATCGTCGGAATTGATACACACATATATCCCCAATGGCCTCGAATCAAAATTCCCGCACGCAATATCTGCTGCCATATAATAATAATAATAATAATAATAATAATAATAATAATAATAATAATAATAATAATAATAATAATAATAATAATAATAATAATAAATTATTATAATTAATTAAATAAATTATTATAATAAATAATTATAATAAATATAATAATAATAATTATAATAATATAATAATATAATAATAATATAATAATATATTATATATATATAATATATATATAATATAATAATAATAATAATAATAATAATAATAATAAATTATTATTATTATTATTATTATTATTATTATTATTATTATTATTATTATTATTATTATTATTATTATTATTATTATTATTATTGCTACGCAAAAGTGGAGGGCCTGGTACTATAATCACAACATCAATAGTCAGAAATGGCTTAAAAACGAAACCCGTGGCGCATATAGACGAAGTCAAATGCTGTCCAGCGAGATGCTCTTCAATTTTTAAAGTGTCTCTTAGTCATCGTGATGAATCCTTCAGCCGTAGTACTTGGCTTTTGAAACCGTCTCTCTTATCAGATAAGAACTCCTCACTTTGCTTTTTGAGTCTGATTTACTGTAACTCCGCTCCAGCCTCAGTCGATAATTAAAATAGTTAGAAATTGAACGTGGGACCTCCAGTTAAGAGGTAGGCTCGCTACCCCTGCACTACAGCGGTTACGTAAATCTTGATTTCTTAATCAGAACATTTCTTTGACACTAATCCCATTTGTGGACTTTAATATGGGGCCCAACATTTGCCTTCCTGACAGCTTTAACTATTGCAGGATGCTGTCTACCAAGTATATGAACAACTCGAGAGGAAAATCAACTCACATTTCCTGAAGAGCTGTGGTTATACTAATTAATTATCGGGGTTTAGATGGAAGTTGACCTTGTTATTCTCCGCAGAGTTCGTTCTGAAAAAGTGTGGTCATTGCTCTGTAGATGCTTTCCTCCTTGAGCTACGGCGGGTATGCAACGCTTCGTGCATGGCAGAGTGGCGGGCAAGTATCTACTGTTCAAACCACACCTCGCTTTACTGTATGACAGATTGCACTGTCATCCTGCTATGTTTCTGTAAGGTTTGTTATGTTCATCTTTTAGATGGAAATACTTTTTTGGGAGATATTTCGAAATTTTTGAAAAATGTACTAATCGCGAATATCTCCCTTAATTATTCTGGTGGAATTGAACGACAAATCATTGTTCTCCCCCTGTGAATGAGGGTGGTAGAATACATTCACGGTAATTGGAAGCGTGGGTTGGCGACCACAGTTTCCCAAGCTGAGTCTGATATTTGCTCCCACTTACTTACATCAGACTCTTTACTTTCATATTTCCTGTTCGACCTCGCTTGGTATTATATTTTCGAGGTTTGGTTAGTCATTCATTTCATGCTCTTCGTGGCCCTTTACTTTCTTTTTCCGATGCTTTCGTTCTTCGAAGAGTCGTATCTCTTCAATTTTTCACCCGATTAGTCTGAAAAGATGGTTCCCCAGTTTTACTTCGTCTGAAAACAGTGATCACCAATAACAACCACCAAGGAAACACGCAATAGTGAATACATCCCTCTACCTAAGGGTGGCGTCAGGAAGAGTATCCAGACGTAAAACAGGGCAAGGTATTCAGAGTCCACACACCCACGACGCTGCCAGAATGTGGGAAAAGCGAAGGAGGCATAAGATGACGACGACGACGACGACCACGACGGCGACGACGATGATGATGATGATGATGATGATGGTGTTGATGATGATGATGATGATGATGAAGAAGCTGAGGATGGCCTGTACAGAATATTCGTACATAAAAGGTTTTAGTGTTAATTATTTTGGGTAATGCCATCAGCCTCTACTAAGTTACTATAACAACAGCTTTGTTTCTATACAGCTCAACTACTGCAAGTTAAATAAGGTCCAGTCAGGGGTTTTATCCTTATCAAATTCATCTTCATAGAGACCACGGAGGTTCCTGTAGGATTGGAGCGTAAAGGAATTCTCCGTCCCTAACATCGGCACTGCTGTGGATTTAGTTGTGTTTGTTGAGTTGGATTTAGCTCATGAGCATTAGTTCCAGGTGTTCAATTTGATCACTCATCCCGCCAGCTCTGGTTTAGATTAAAATTATCCCTCAAGAGTCGGCCGGCCAGTACACTTGCTGGTCTCCTAGATCGAAGTCATCTTGGCGATTGGTAACAAAATTACTGGTGAACTGGTAATGAGGGAGGTGACCAGATCTTATTATTTGCCTCTTTCACCAGAGCTTCCTTTCTCCTCAGGTGGGGGTGTGAGCAGTGGCGAGGCGTTGACTTTACAGTACCAGTTATGCAGCCCATGGTATAATTCAACTTAGTATACACTGTATTCACATGTGCACTTTCCAGCCATATCGGGGCTCAGTATTCAGCTGCAGAGTGGACAAGGCTGATACCCGAGCCTCCCCAGGAACTGCCACAAAGCTGGTGCAGGATGTTATTCCTTGTAGCGATTTTGTGAGAGAGCTTGGTGAGATGTTCTTTATAGATCAGAGTTCTGTCCAGTGTGACTCCCAGGTATTTTGGGAACAGGTTGTGCTTTAGTTTTTCACCAAGGAATAAAGCAGATGACTTGTAGTTTGCGAATCGGTTTCTGAGATGGAAACATGAAATCTCGGTCTTAGAAGCACTTGGAACAAACTCCAATACTTGAAGAATCTTGATATTTGGACCAAGTCTGCTGAAAGAATGCCTTCTCTATTTTCAAAATTTCTGCTTTGAGCTATCAGTTCAATGTCGTCTGCATAGATGAACTTAGTAGCTGTGGTTGATGGTAAATCATGGATGTAGAGTGTTAAGAGAACTGGGGCCAATACTGGTCCCTGTGGCAGACCATTATTTAATTTTCTTTTGCGGCTTTTAGAATCACCTAAGAATACTACGAACTCTCTCTCACTGGAAATTAGGTTTGAAATTTCCAAGCAGGGAATTGCTTCCAGCACTTTAAGAATTAGTCCATTTCGCCAGACAGTATCATATGCACTTGTCAGGTCAATAAAGACAGCTGCTGATTTTAACTTCTTTTGGAAGCCTGCCTCAGTGTGAGTGACAATAGACAAAACTTGATCAGTACAGATACGATTTCTTCTGAAACCATCTTGTTCTGGAGGGAGTAAAGCGTCAATGAGTGGTACTCGTGCCAAGAGTTTAAAAATGAAACTAAGAAGTACTATTGGGCGGTAGTTTTCAGGTCTCTGCTCTGACTTTCCAGGCTTAAGAAGGGTGCTCACCTTTGACCGTTTCAAATGCTTTGACAGGTTGTTAGTCTGAAGGATGTAAGTAAAAAGAGAAGTGATCCACTTTATGCTATGTGGGCCCATATTTCGCAGGAATTCAGCCTTACCAGTTTTCAGCATTTTGATAGCTGCTTCAACTTCGTGAGTAGAGAATGGCCTAGTCAGTTTCTCATTCTTCTTTGTTTCACGTTTGAGCTCGATGAGCTTACGTTTCACAGTTTCGATACGGCATTTATCCCTCTTGTTTCGGGTGACATCAACCATCCTATTTGCAATGGTATCTCGGCTCAAGTTAGTGCACTGCTTTTTACAATCATGTTTTCCAGTCATTGACCGGGTCAGGGATGTAATGAATGAATCATATATAGGCTATTATTACGATGGGGTCGCCACTCTCAAAGTGATGTATATTAATGACTGATAGATGCTATGAAATGAGAATGGAGAGTGTTGCTGGAATGAATTATGACAGGGAAAACCGGAGTACCCGGAGAAAAACCTGTCCCGCCTCCGCTTTGTCCAGCACAAATCTCACATGGAGTGACCGGGATTTAAACCACGGTATCCAGCGGTGAGAGGCCGACGCGCTGCCGTCTGAGCCAGTATGAGTCTGCAGTACTTTTCTCTCCTATTCTTGTATAATGACCGTAGATGCTGTAAATCTACCTCATGGCTGCCTGTTGTTTAATATTCTTCATACAGAGCCTCACTCTCTGGATTATAACCGGACACATAATATTGTCTGAAACCAGGCAGTGATGATAGGTATGCATACATTGTCAGACAATGTTACCTAGCAACCGTCGCCGTCTGAAATAAGCAGCAGTTGATGGATGGCCATGACCAGGAGACATATTTATGATAATTTAATTTTTGCGAAGGGAAAAGTGGTTTCTTTTTTCTCTTACTAAAAACGTCGGCATCTAACCCTGCTTTACCACTCACGTCTTACGAAAACGTACTCTAAGTCCCCTGTAGAGTAATGATAACCTTTTTACTATTAATTTATAGCGGAATAGCTTTTCTGAAATTTAACCAGACGCAGGAGTACATAACCTAACATCAGAAATGGGTTATGCACACCGCTGTATCTTGAGAAGAAATATCACATTCTTACATTATTTCGGAACCTAGTACCCCTGTGGGTGGTGGATGCAGACGAAGAATACACCCACAGTGTCCCCTGCAGTCGTAAGAGGCGATTAAAAGGGGCGCCCAAGGGATGATTATATTAGAACCATGAAACTACTTGTGATTGGGACATCACGCGGGGAACATCATGGGTCGCCTTTACTTGCGAGTAGTACCACTATTTATGAGTGACACCGTGGATCTGTGCTGCCTGTGATTAGTACCCACTATGTGAGGAACACCACGGGTATACCGGCGCCCGTGATTAGTACACCTATGTGAGGGACACCATTGGTTTGCGTTGCCTGTGAGTGGTGCAATTATGTGAGAAACACCATAGGTCTGCGTTACCTATGCGACGTACGATACTTGTGAGTAGTACCATAATGTGTGGAACACCGTGAGTTTACGCTACTTTTGATTAGTATCGCAACATGACAAATACCATGGTTCTGCTTTACTAGCGATAAGTGGCATTATGAGAGGCCGTTGACCTGGGTTTTGGACCCCTTCAGACATCAAGAATCATCGTTTCAAGTATGTGCTTTAGAAGCAGTCCCTTGGTCAGTAATACTATTGTTTTCACATAGTTTCTGGGAAGATATGGCTTTGTGGATCGGATCCACTGATTGTCTTAAATTCAAATTCATCCATGCATTCTTCATCGTTACGTTTTGAATTCTGGTCAGTGGATGATTTTGTACTTTTTAATTGTCATTCCATTTCATCTCATTTCGTTCCATAAGGGGCCGATGACTTAGATGTGAGGTCCCTTTAAACAACAAGCATCATCATCATCATAATCAGAATCTAGTATTAAAAATAAGCTATCGTTTACTTCAGTCTTTATTTTCAAATAGGAAGATCAATACGGTGGCGGATGATTGGTTTTCGGGTTTTCAGCGAGAGTAATATTGTTCCTGGGTATTACCTTGGCACTTATTATATTAAGGATTTCATTAAATCCAGTATAGTCTCTTTTCTAAATAGGTCAATTACCTGAAGGAGATTCACACGCACGACCTTCTGGGTGAATAAAGCACAACTTTAACACCTCTTGATTATTGGGAGAGTGGACTCCATCAGTACAATATCATAGTTAAGTCACGTGATCTGTCAGAATGACCTATCTATTTTTAGCAAGAATATATCTTTTAGTAATCCAAAGCCAGTTCTTTTGTCACGCCTCCGTGCGATAAATAATGGAATCATTTCTAAACTTGGAATGGCCATCTGTTGTAATGGCTAACAGCTAATGTTTGTTGTCATCTGTCATCTACGGCTGAAACGTAACGTGTACTTAAACGACCTTCCATCGGGGAGCTAAAAATAAGCACACAAATTGGTCACGGGAGCGATCAATTAGTTGGCAGGACTGATCACGCAGTGTCGCTAACAAGGGACTTCCTTGCCATGACGTCAGTGTGGTGCTCCCAGCTAATTCTGGGTGTTTGTTTTCGTGATGGAAACGATTTCGGTTTAATGAATTTATCTCGATTAGCAGATGTGACGCAGGTATTGTATTGACTCAACCTCTAGAGAAAAATCCACAGAAAAATCCCTTCAGGTAAGCAACTCAATGCTGGAAACATGCTAGGGATATGAGCTACGAATTTTAGGTAAATAAAAGATAATAAAGTATGAGAATATATTCTTAATTTATTCCAAATAATTATAATTACAATCCTTATTTTTAATCATCGTTATCTGGTCGATTAGATTAGCAGTTTGTCTTTTTCAACCATTACGAGCGCTAATGTGAGTCAATGCAGAGTTTCACTTAAGCCCTTTTAACTATATTCAGTGAAGACATTTTCAAAAAATAAAAAGGCACCTGAGGGTATTGAACCAAGTAACACATTACGGAAAGAATTTTGTAAGCAAGTTAATTTGGCTAGGATTTGCTATTTTTTTTTTTGCTATTTGCTTTACGTCGCACCGACACAGGTATGTCTTACGGCGACGATGGGATAGGAAGGGCCTAGGAAATGGAAGGAAGCGGCCGTGGCCTTAATTAAGGTACAGCCCCGGCATTTGCCTGGTGTGAAAATGGGAAACCACGGAAAACCATCTTCAGGGCTGCCGACAGTGGGGCTCGAACCCACTATCTCCCGATTACTGGATACTGGGCGCACTTAAGCGACTGCAGCTATCGAGCTCGGTAGGCTAGGATTTGAACAATAAGGAAACCAAGTAAAGAAACAAGCGATTTTGGACTGGCTTTCCGGAACAACATTTAGGCCGGGAGTGATTTTTCGATTTTTTTTAGTTTGATAGAACTATCCAGGACTAACAATTTAAAACCTAGCCGGGCCCCCTACTTTGTCTGGTCTGTTAAGAAATATTTTCAACATTAGAAATTTAAACTTATCCGTTTTCGAAAAGCTAATCATCACAACTATTTCTTGCAATAAATGAAACTCATATATTGACAACGAACGAGTTACTTGCATCATTTCTAGATGGGTAGAGTTTTTTTAATACATATCTACAGTCCGTGCAGATTTCAAGGTCACTTTTACTGAGTAAAACATTAATGGCTGCTAATTTCAGATCATCGCCAGGCATAAGACATAGCCTAAACAGGAGAATGTGGATTTACATACTAGTTCTAGAGTGTGTACCGTAAGAAGGAGGTCATTGATCTGAATGTTAGTACTACCACGGCCGACTTGATTCAGCGTAGATCTAGTTGGCCGTGGTAATACACTACGTTTGTTAAACTAGTGATTTCTATTTCAACACACTCTATTTTTACAAATCTACAGCCCGGGCACCTCTCAAGGTCAAAATTTTTTGACGTCACTTCCGTTAATAATAATAATAATAATAATAATAATAATAATAATAATAATAATAATAATGTTATTGGCTTTATGTCCCACTAACTACTTTTACGGTTTCCGGAGACGCCGAGGTGCCGGAATTTAGTCCCACAAGTACTCTTTTACGAGCCAGTAAATCTACCGACACGAGGCTGACGTATTTGAGCACCTTCAAATATCATCGGATTGAGCCAGGATCGAACCTGCCAAGTTGGGGTCAGAAGGCCAGCGCCTCAACCGTCTGATCCACTCAGCCCAGCTTTTTCCGCTTCTTCTTCATAAAATGTTGCTATAATATTGTAATAATTACTTAGTCGGTCCTTTTCTTCCTTGCATTGTCGGCGTTTTCCAGGGGGTCCTCAGGCGAGTTCTGCCTTGGGCCAGCTCCTTCACTCTCGTCCACTCTCCACCCTGGCTCTTACGGCTGTCTTCACGTCTTTTGCTAGTTGCTTTTACGTCGCACCGGCACAGATAGCTCTTATGGGGACGATGGGATAGGAAAGGCCTAGGAGTTGGAAGGAAGCGGCCGTGGCCTTAATTAAGGTACAGCACCAGCATTTTCCTGGTGTGAAAATGGGAAACCACGCAAAACCATCTCCAGGGCTGCCGACAGTGGGGCTCGAACCCACGATCTCCCGGATGCAAGCTCATAGCCGCGCGCCTCTACGCGCACGGCCAACTCGCCCGGCGTCTTCACGTCTTTTTCCCATTTTCTTCTGGGTATCCCGCGCTGTCTTGCTCCTTGCGTTCTGGCATACAAAGATTATTTAGCCATTCTGGCGTTTTCCATTCTTTGGATATGTCCAAATTTTCATAACCAGCTCTGTTCAATTTTCTCGAGAACAGATGAGACGTCAAGACTAGTTCTGATGGTCTGGTTCCTGATTCTATCCCTTCTCGTTTTCTCCTCTATTTTGCGGAGAAATTGCATTTCTACTGCCTGAATTCTACCCTGGTGTTTGCCGGTCAACATCCAAGTTTCACGGCCATAGAGCAAGATAGGGAGATGTATTATCCTTTTTGCTAACTGCTTTACGTCGCACCGACACACATAGGTCTTATGGCGACGATGGGATAGGAAAGGGCTAGGAGTGGGAAGGAAGCGGTCGTACCTTAATTAAGGTACAGCCCCAGCATTTGCCTGGTGTTGAAATGGGAAACCACGAAAAACCATTTTCAGGGCTACCGACAGTATGGTTCGAACGTACTATCTCCCGGATGCAAGGTCACAGCTGCGCGCTCGTAACTGCACGGCCAACTCGCCCGGTGGGAGATATATCAAGATATATCACTTTGTGTACACGAAGTTTCGTGGATTTAGTCACAGATGAGTTATTAAGAAAATTTTTCTTCAGTGCATTGAAGTGCATTATTTTAATAATATGTATCTCGTATATATTATACAATGTGTACCATAACTGAGTAGCAATATTTCAGGAATTAATTTCTCATACATAAAGAGAGAGAGAGAGAGAGAGAGAGAGAGAGAGAAAGAGAGAGACAGTATGACACGTGGGTCCGGAAATGACCAGTTACAGAGTTGTTTTAGTGTGTATTCGGTGAGTGCGTGGCGACACGTTCTGATTAGTCAGAATAAAATGCACCGGTTGCAAATTTTACACAGGTATTCACATGGCGAATACATCTGATGTGCGACACATGATGTACTGCCCTCTCTAGATCTTGGTGATTGCTTGTTAGGACTCTGCGATTTTCCATACAGAATTACTGCACTGAACTACACAGATTCCTTGCCTGGTTACTGGGAAGACCTACCACTGGTATACCGTCGACACCTGTACTTCATGTTATGATAGTACTCTCACACATTTCAATCCTTTTGCCTGCAGGCACCTTAATGCAAATTATCCTGTGCGCTGGAGAGGTACAGAGGGACAATTATTTGGCCGCCACGTTCCCCTGAATTTAACCCCCTGTCTTGAGGTACACGTAGAAGTATATCGTGTATTCGACTACTGTTGATTATGAACCAACTATAAGGTCGGATGTTGGAGTGAGGATTTGCACCAACCGTTATCTAGTTGAGTCTCTCACTGCTTCCACTTTATTTGGTCACGCTCCTGACTTTCGTTTTTTCTATCCGACTTCCCTTGGTCAGCTCCGGTCGCGACGGTGTTAGGTTTGTGAGTCCTAGTAAGTCTTTCATTTTAACGCCTTTCATGGCGCTTCCCTATCTTTCACCGATACTTTCAACCTTCGAGTAGGACCCCTTTCATCTCTGATCATTGTTAAGAGAGAACAGTTGTACTGCTGTAATTCATCTTAAAAGAATAACCATCCTCTCCACTACTACCTCAACAGGTGTCTTGTCTTCTGTGTGAGCCCCTAATAATAAAAGCCAAACCAAACCCCATGGCTCAACAGCTCCTAAGGGCTATGGCCTGTCAAGTGAACGATGCTCAGCTCCAATGCCTACAGATGTTGAGTATTGTGATCATGTACTAAATCGAGTATTTGAGTTTTGTATGCTGATAGTGACGAAACAGTTGGCTCTAGATAATTGTATGCTCACGAGAAGTATTAAATTACGATCTGTTAGTTTCACTTAACACCAGTACAACCAATCATGGTGCCGAAAGCGGGAGAACATACAAGAATTATTAATATTGTGTAAGATGCAATATGAAAGGTGTTGTGTGAAGGACTAGTGAAAGTGAAGTTATCGGCCCATCCGTCAACCTAAGATTCACCACTACTACTGAAATGTTTCCATTCCTCCCCTGAAGGCGGAGGCGGGCCTCCTAGACGGTGACGCCGTCTCTCAGGCTGGGAGATTTGTTACGATGAAGGAGATGTGCGGGGAAGGTGAGGGGGTTGGAGTCCGTGGCCTATAGTAGGAACTTCCTCGGCATTCGCTTTATGCAGGAGAATGGAAAACCCTTCTCTGGACAACGGACGGTGGGGTCCAGCCTCTTTCCATCTCCCGAATACAGTACGGTATAGTCATGGTCACCCCTCCTCTGCTCGGTTGGCCGGTCGGAGTGCAGAGCTGTTTGACCACGGACCAGCCGTGGCCACTTATGGGCCGAGACCCACTCGGCATCTGCCGACGACGATTCACCACTACTTCTACTAAAATGTTCTCATTCCTTCCCTGAAGGGGGAGGCGGGCCTCCTAGACGGTGACGCTGTACCTCAGGCCGGGAGATTTGTCAGACACACGCAACAGGTAAGTATTTACAATGCACTAATACGATTCTGAATTTGTTAGAACACCATCAACATTTATCTTTTTATTCACGGTTGAGTGCTCCTTGATTTTTAATAATCTCAAGTTACTATAATTGAGTGCAATGTATTTAGCCGCCATGTTGTTGTCATATAACCTGCAAAGAGGGATATAATCTCTAGGACAGGGTGTGACAACTAACGCTATCTCTTGATTAAGGTGTATAGACGGAGAAAAAAGCTCATCGAACATTTTGAGCAAAGGTTGAAAAGAGAATATCTCCTTGAATTGATGAGTTGCCACGAAGTGAAGTAGCCCAAGAAACCAACCGAACTCACCTGGGCGAGGTTCTGGTCATCCTCCCCAGTTGTATCCCGCAACCCAAAGTCTGAAGCTCCAGGACACTGCCCTTGAGGCGGTAGAGGTAGAATCGCTCGCTGAGTCCGAGGGAAAAACCGACCCTGGAGGGTAAAGAGATGAAGAAGAAGAAGAAGAAGAAGAAGAAGAAGTCATCATGTGTAAGTATATGACTTATTAGATGATCCCGCCGTCTTTTTTATTTGTGTCATAAAACACCTTCTCTCTCCTGCTCTTTTAAATACCTCTTCATTCGTAACCATTTCTCTCCAACTACTCTCATGTTGCCAACGGATCCCGTGAGATCTCCGAAGTTAAGCGACATTGGGCGTGGTCAAGATTTGAATGTGTTGCCACGCGCTGTTGGTGGGGGTAAGGGAATGGAGGAGCGGAAAGGAACTGGCAACCCTACCGCACGTAAACTCCGGCTCAGGCACACCTCTGTGGAGGTTCGGACCTGCCTTCGAGCAGAATACAGCCTTACCTTGCACTCATGTTCATAAAAAACGGAACACCTTGAAAGACTAGCGATAGGAAGTTCATATTCGCAGGATATGTGCACTAGTATGTTCTGAAGAAATGATTAGCATTTGAACCAAGTCGGCCCTCAGGTTCAAGGTCCACAACGATATCTCGACACACCAACACCGACTGGTGCTTCTACTCTTTACTTTGGATCTTTTCCAGTTCTTGATTAAAGAATTCCTGCCCCAACTTGGCAGGTTCGATCCTAGTTCATTCCGGTGGTATTTGATGCTGCTCAAATACGTCAGCCTCATGTCGGTAGATTTGCCGGCACGTAAAAGAACTTTAGGACTAAATTCCCGCACGTCGGCGTCTCCGAAACTGTAAAAGTAGTTAGTGGCACGTATAGCCAGTAACATTATTATTATTATTATTAAAGAATTCCTAGTGAGAATGTAATATACTAGAGAAACCATATTTTGCGGTCCGCGACAGCAGAAATAATGTGAATAGAAGTTCGAAAAATATTTCATAGTTCGTTTAAAATATTTTAAATTTTTATACCCCTTAGAGACCCAAGTCAGAATTAATTCGTCTTTTAATATTATTTCCTCTTTTCAAGTATTCACTTGATCTGAATAGATTATTTTTGATTCAATAATGAAATCCTAATTTCAAATAATAATGCTATTGCTTTCCTTTCTTTGTTAATCTGTTTACCCTCCTGGGTTGGTTTTCCCCTCGGACTCAGCAAGGGTTCTCACCTCTACCGCCTCAAGGGCAGTGTCCTGGAGGTGAGACATTGGATCGTGGATACAACTGGGGAGAATGACCAGTACCTCGCCCAGGCGGCCTCACCTGTTATGCTGAACAGGGATCTTGCGGCGGACGGGAAGATTGGAAGGGATATACAAGGAAGAGAGAAGAAAGCGGCCGTGGCCATAATTAGGTACCATCCCGATATTTGCCTGGAGAAGAAATTGGAAACCACGGAATACCACTGCCAGAATGGCTGAGGTGGGAATCAAACCCACCTCCACTCAGTTGACCTTCCGAGGCTGAGTGGACCCCGTTCCAGCCCTCGTACCACTTTTCAAATTTCGTGGCAGAGCCGCGAATCGAACCCGGTCCTCCGGGGGTGGCAGCTAATCACACAAACCACTACACCGCAGAGGCGGACATTATTGTTTTTGCGTCCCACTAACTACTTTTGATGGTTTTCGGACACGCCTAGGTGCCTGAATTTTGGCCCGTAGTAGTTCCTTTACGTGGCAGTAAATCTACCGTCATGAGGCTGACGTATTTGATCGCCTTCAAATACCACCAGCTGCCAAGTTGGGCTCAGAAAGCCAGCGCCTCAACCATCTGAGCCATTCATCTCGGCTTCAAATTTCACTCTTGTCTGCAATTTTAAAATAAAGTCCGACTCATCGGCTGAATCGTCAGCGTTGAGGCCTTCATTTCAGAGGATCCCGGCCGGGTCAGGGATTTTAATCGCGTCTGATTAATTCTTTTGGCCCGGTGACTGGGTTTTTGTGTTTGCCCCAACACTTTCTTCTTCATAGTCAGACAACACCCTACACTACCAACTACCAGAGGAACACGCAATATTAATTACATTCCTCCATATAGGGTTGGCGTTAGGAAGGGCATCCGGCCGTAAAACATGGTCGAATCCACATGTGCGACACAGTTCCCACCCACGACCCCGCAGATATGGGAAAAGTGGAGGAGGAAGAAGAAAATGCAATTGTAAAATAAAATGATTAAAATGATCAAACCTTCATTTCAATAATTGAACTGTGCATATTAATTCTAATGGTACTCTTGTGCTATTTGCAGAATTTTAAAAATTAGCCTATTATTCAAGAACGGCCCTCGATCATGACTAAGATTTCCGATATTGCCCTTGAGCCCTTGTAAATTGGAAACCCCTGCACTAGAATCGTCCCCGGATTGTGGTCTTTCCCATGACTAGTACGCCCTCTCCTTTATATCGTTACTACACCACCTAAATACAGTCGAACCTCGATATCTCGAGCCTCTATTACTCGGATTTTCAGTATCTCGAAATAATTAATTTTCCCGGCCTTTAGTCACGTATATTTATTTCTCTATTATTCGAAATTCGGTTACACGAATTTCTCGATTTCTCGAAGCAAACATTTTCTCACCTGAAGAGAAGAAATACCCTGTAAATCGAATTTTGTGCAACATTAACTGTGCAATACGGCATTTGTAGTTTGTGAGGAACAGTTCACAAGTAAAGAAAGGATTGCAGTGATGCTGGGAGCTAATATGACAGGAACCAAAACACTAAAACTTCTAGTGAGCTGAAAATTGACGAAGCCTCATATTTTCTCTGTTGTGAATTAATTACTGGTCACGTACGAAAGCAACCCTCGAAGTCGTGGATGACAAGCTTCATTTAGGTACCTTGGCAGCGTGGTATTATTGAGAAGATTCAACGTGAAGGGAGGAAAGGTTAACAGTAACAAACAGAAGAGACTAACGGATTTCTTCCAAAGGTGTTAACGGAGGTATGTTTCTTGTTTCACTATTTTATGTATTGTACCCTGTCTTCTAAAAAGTTACTGTAATAAGGGTTATAATTAAAATGATGCCGTAAAATAGAGTTTGTTTGTATACTTTTAAGTACTGTTACAAATGATGTATTCAGTATAAGGCCCGTAGATACATATGATTCAATTATGTGCTACACATGCTCAGAAACGGTATTCTCTATATATCGAAATTTCGATAACTCGGAAGGAAATTTAGCTCCCGTGGTGATTCGAGATATCGAGGTTTCCATTGCACCCTGATAATTATAAAGCCCGGATTTTTATGCAGTAACAGGTTAGATTGCAAAACTAATTTGGTTAGTAGGTAGTGTCGGCCACCTGCTCTTCAAGAATGTAGCAAGAGTAACATAAATTATAGGGGTTCTGATGAGCCGTACCCCTAATGTTCATGAGAACCCCATAGCACAGTCGTTGTGAAGGTGGACTATACTTGCTACACGCTTCAGTAAGTTTTCATTCTAACCTATTAATGCATAAAAATCCGGGCTCTACTGATAACCATATGAAGAGATATGCAACCTTTGTATACAAACCCGTTTATGGGATTACCCGAGGGAAGATCTTTCCTTATATTAACACCTAGTTAATTACAGTGATCCCCATTAGTAGCTGCCATTCCCCATTAAAATTAAATTAACCAACTCTGATGATATTTGATCCGTGAATGAATGAATGAATGAATGAATGAAGGAAGAATGAACGTGTTCATATGACGTCGCTCGGTAACATCTGTTGATTTGAGACAGGAAGACGCTGTGTGCGCCACGCATTAGTTAACCTGCATCGACCAGGAAGAGAGATGAGGACGCATGCGCTGTGCCTGAGTGAGGGGGCGGCGCGTGGGTGAAGAGACGATCAATGGTCTGGCCAGCACACAGACACGAAGCTGCTGGACCATTGCCTTCTCCCACTGCCAGTGCGTGACTTATCAACACCAATATCAAGCAGCTGGGCATGATATAATACCATTCACTTTACGTAGGATTGTTGACTGCTAATGCATTTGAATCGGCTCATGATAAAGTGGCCTCAGTAAATCAAACCTAGTTTAGAGGTAAATAAACAAAACAGTCCCTGACTAAAAGGAAACGTCCTAAAGAAAGGAAAAACATCATGATTTATCAATAATGTTCTTAAATAAATTGTTTACATACGATTTAGACGGGACAGTTACATTTCGACGTTATATCCGTTAAAACGATGTCGCTATAAACGGGTTAGACTGTATTTGCTAAAAGGGCCATAGTAGGACAAATATATAATATTTTTGCGACAAAACTGAAAGAAAAATGTAATTCTACTTATGACTTTGAATGAGGAATTTGGGAAGGGAATCACAATCCAAGGAGAGGAAATCAAAACCTTGAGATTTGCTGATGATATGGTTATTTCATCTGAGACTGGCGAAAATTTGAGGAAATTGATGAATGGTATGGACAGAGTCTAGGAGAAGGAGTAGAGGATGAAAATAAATCCGAAATAAATGTAATGGAGTGCAGTCGAAGTAAGTCCGGTGATGCAGGATATATTAGATTAGGAAATTAAGTCGTGAAGGAAATGGATGAATATTCTTACTTGGGTAGTAAAATAACTAACGATGGCAGAAGTAAAGAGGACATAAAATGCAGACTAGCACAAGCAAAGAAGGCCTTTCTTAAGAAAAGAAAATTGCTCACTTCGAACACTGGCATAGGAAGTAGAAAGGTGTTTTTTTAAGACTTTCGTCTGGAGCGTGGCATTGTATGGAAGTGAGAGGTGGACGACAACTAGCTGAGAAAGAAAGAGGATGAAAGTATTTGAAATGTGGTCGAATCACGAATAAAGAGATAGCCTACTGAATCTAATCCGTGAGAGGAGATCGCTTTGGCTAAATTTGACAAGAAGAAGAGATAGAATGATAGGATACATCTTAAGACACCCAGAAGTTGTGCAGTTTGTTTTTGAAGGAAGTGTAGGTGGTAAGAACGGTAGGGGGACCAAGGCATGAATATGAAAAGCAGATTAGAGCAGATGTACGATGCAGCAGTTACGTGGGGATGGAAAAGTTAGTACCGGATAGGGTGGCGTGGAGAGCTGCATCAAGTCACTCTATTGACTGATGACTCAAACAACAATAGCTTGAATGAATGATTAAGAATTCAAAGACATAAGTCAAATTAGATTTGTCTTTCAGTTTTGTCGCAAAAATATTTTATATTTGTCCGACTGAAGCCCTTTTAGTAAATGCAGACGAACCTGCTTATTGCGACATCGTTTTGACGGATATAACGGCGAAATCTAAAGGTCCCTTCTAAATCCTATATAAACACACTGTGTTTCAAAATTCGCTTAGTACGACGTCACGTATGCGTATCCTATAAAACGACATATTTTCTGATAAATGTATCGGCTATAACGTCCAATGGTGATTTTTGTCTGTTACGTATTTGGGGATTGTTTACAATGTAATGCTTATTAATGTAGATTTCAAATCTGTCTGTTAAACAGTCAAGGCAAACGTCACTATAAAGGTGTTGCAAAGAAAATAAAAGTGTTTAATATTGTAGAAAAGTCACACATAATATCACTCATCTCCGGGAGTAACAAGTCAAAAATTAAAGTTCTCAGGAGAAGCAATTTTTTTTATTTTTAAACAATACGAAATCACCAATTCACCAAATTTCAAACCACTCTATGTCATATGAAACAACTTTTTGACCAATGGTTTTGGTTAGATTCTGTTTATTTCAAGAAATGAATGAAGTATCCGCTTTGGATTGCGAATGAAACTAACTTGTCCTATATTAACGAGGCATTGTTTTCTTATGTGGACCAGTAAAAACCAAAGCGTTTAAATCACATTTGTATATTGTTAGCTATAAGATTTAATAGTTCTCTTTAACAGAACCAGCTGTGTAAATTCACTGCCAATAATTCATTTACAGAATAATAATTTTCACGTCCACAATAACAATAGAAAATGTAGTACACGTAAGACTTACGGACTTACCTGTTTGAAGCCACTTTTATTAACAATATTCAGAATATTAACATGATAACTCGACTTACATGGTTTTTACCGGAGACTGTTTTGTATTCTTGTATAATCTTAGAAGTAAAATTCGGCTATTACTTCAATATTACGACGAAATCGCTTATCTTGTTAGTCTTCGAGGCTAGACAGCCTTGACTTTAGTAGGTTACTGTAAAAATGAAAACAAGTCGAACAAATTGACTTAACTTGTTTTTCCTTGGGGGATTGGTGATAATGCCGATTAGAAAACAGGGAATCAAATGTCAGCATCGGGAAGGAATTGGATGTATCACGCTGAACGATTTCTACAATTCGGAGGGGCAGAGAGAAAGTTCTTTAAAAATCGAGCGGGCCATTACGTGTGAGTGCAAAGATATTGAAGACTCTTTACTAAGTGGGGAGACCCAGCTTAACACGGCGAAAATAGGCCAATATTGATTCGATTGTTAAATATGCTACAAATGTTGTTGACTAATGCTGCACATGTCCCAGTATTGGCATGCTTCCTAACAATCAGAAGCGACTTCATTAACGTCAAAATTCTAATTATAAAATTCGAAAATAAAATGTTCAAAATTTCCTGCCTTTTTAACAATATATCACTGTTTCCTTTATAACTCTGGTATTGTTTCGCGGATAATTATGATTTTTTTCAGGGTTTTCTCCCGTAGTGTTGTACTACAATCTATACCTCATTCAGGTTAATAGGATTTATGTTAGATTTTATATAATGTATTTATTTACAAAAATATTAACATTTTCAGATGCTCGGAATAAAAACTCGACAAAATGATCTAAATCACAGCGTATGTTAGTAATTGAGGTTCATGTTTTAGGTGGAGGTTTGATAGACACTTTAAAAAAGGAAAAGTACGAAAATCCTTATAAACTTGGAATTTATAAGGGAAATTTATAAGGGAAATTTTGAACATTTTATTTTAAAATGTTATAATTACAATGTTGACATTATTGAAGTTGCTTCTGGTTGCCAGGAGGCATGCCAATGCTGGGATATGTGCAGAAAATGTCAATAACAATTGTAGCATATTTAAGAATCGAATGAATATTTGCATTTTTTCCTCTGTTAAGCTGGGTCTCCTCCATGGTTTAAGAAGCAAAGAATAAATAATGTGCCAATCAATGGACCTATTCTTCAAGCGAAAGCCAATAAAATTCCTCGCAGTCCAACTCCACAAATACTATACTGTAAATACAATACTCATCGGTTACCGGTTCGTTTATTTGAAGTTTGCAGCCTAAAACTAACAGATCTGACATTTTTAGAAAAAAAGAAAAGGTCAATTCGGGGTCGTTATAACCTATTTCGGGTGTATTTATATTAGTATTAGGGACAGTCAAATGAAAACCGAACACCCGCCATAAACAACATTCCACGCGAAAGGTGGCAACACTGTTGTTACGAATCGCTGTGGTAGGAGAACTGCATAGAGACAACCGTTGCCTGCGTTATAATACAAGGCCTGGAAATAGAGCCCGTAAAACGCTATCGAAGTGGTCACACTGAAGTTCAATGCCGGGCCGCTAGGATCGCTTTCTTGCCCCCTGTCTACCAAGTTCGCACCTTAAAAGAGTTTTATTAACTGAGTTGGTTGTGCATATATTATGTATTCGTCTGATGTTAAGCATTCGCAGTTCCAGTCATGGCTTATTCACGAGAAATTAAAGGTAGTGGAATTTCGTTTCACAAGTTTCCAGTGAATGTTCAATGTTCGAAACATTATGCAGAGGAAGTATTACGCATGAGATACGACTTCAAGCTGACGAAATTAGGTCTCTGTTCCTAACTTTTGATCCGAGTTACGTCATAAGAATCGGGCGATCCCAAAATTTGTCACTGGAATTTTTTTGTAAACAATGCTACCGTGACCGGCGATCATTTGAGAGAATTCTTCAAACTCAGAAATCTTAAATTTGGAAACCAACCAGAAAAATAATTTGCCCGACAAATTTGGAGTAAATGAATGTAACAAGAGCTAAAAATATTGTATTTTCCACTGAAACAATCTCTGGTTTGAAAAGTGTAAAGGTGGTTTGTCCCGAGAGCATTAAATACAGTTTAAAATAAACCATTTGTTTTATGGAGCATTTTATGACATTGTTCGATGCGCATGACGTCTGCAACACCTCACATGGGACATATTCCAGGAATAAGAACAAACGAGCATCTTTTAGTACTGAATATGAACGCCTCAGTTAGTTAATTAATGATTTCCTGTCATATATTAAGAAAATTCAAATGCATTCAGAGAAAATAAAAAAAAAGATAGATTCATGAGGGAAATGTATCAGGCATAGATCTTGACTACCCAATCCACTGTGGCCTGCATAAAATACCTCATAAGTATACATTTGCATTATGAATTGACGAGGAATCTAACAAGCAATGACATCGAGCTCTTCTTCAGCTACCTAAGATGCCAAGCGGAATAGCGGAATAGCGGAATACAATGACATTATGGTTCGTGTGGCAATAGAACAAACAGACTGTAAAGGCTGTTTAGAACATATATCTTCGCAAGCTACTCAAAGTCCAACATTGTGTCTCATTCGTTTTCAAGATAGAAGAGCCCTCAGATACCGAAAATCGTAGTCTGTGGCACTTCTGCAGTGAACGACGGAACTTGTCACCTCCGCTACGCAGTACTTGCCCCGAAGAGAGTTACTAAAAGGCGTACGGTTTTATCGAAAGACATGTTCAACAGCGAAATTAAGTGTAGAAAGTGTAAAGACGACAAACCACCTCTTTTTCTACTCTGAAAATTTCTGAGACCTCTATGTGACAACAGTGCTTCGAGCCACTCAAGTAGAAGAGATAAAGTTTTGAAACTTGATAAGAAGCCCCTCAAAAGGAAAGTCTTGAAACTTCAATGACATATCCAAGCCAATGCAGCACCGCTATATAAATAAAATACTGTCAATACTTGCAAAAACATTCAGTTCTTTTTATTTAGGATATAATTTACTTATTGACAAATACGGCCATGCGCATACAAGGGGGCAAGGACGCGATCCTAGTGGCTGAATGGTGAACTAGGTTGCCACCCGTTTCCATGAGTGCATTTCAAGGTCTTGTGTTATAGCGTAGGCAACGGCGACAAATCACAGGTGCGCGCAGTTGTTGGGTTATGCCTTTCTTGGTACGTGGACTCGTCTAGTGTGTTCGTCCAGCTGTAGAAATGGAGGGAAGGAAATAAGGGCAGAGACATAGTAGATTTAGAAGTAGTTAAGTAGTAAGTAGTTGGTACTTAGCTATAAATAGTATGTGAATGTTTTTAATTGCATATTGGAACATTGTAACTGGGCGAAAGCCTGTTATGTTCAGTTCAATAAATTCATTCATTCATTCAAATAAGAGCAGAGAAGTGGGATTCGTTTTCTGATGACTTAGGGTGCTGCAGACGTGCCAACATTCTAAAGTCAAAAATCAGAAAAAATGTTTGAGGCATATCCCGACATGTTACGATACTAGGATACATCATTGATGACGTAACTTTGAAGAATATTTAACACTTTATACTACTCAATTATGTAATTTATCTTAATTAATTAATATTGAAATTTTGCACGTATTTTATAAATGCTGGAGTAATGCATGTATCTGAGCTTTAGGACACATGACTCTTATTGTAACTGCCTTAGGCCTATTCATAAATTTCTGAACTAGATTTATGATCAAAGCACTGGCCTTGTTTAATGGGTTTTAGGGTTTAACTTTTTCCCGAATTCTTTTTGTGGAAATTTTGATCTGGACTGAGTTTTTGTCGTTGTAAAAATATGCTAAAACAGTCTCAAAGCCGGCATTGCTATGTGGAAAAGATAAAATAATAATCATTACGTTAGATATTCTGTCAAATTTAAGAACAGCACCAGCTGATTGCACCTGCCTTGCCAATGCCCATTGAACATCATTTATCTTCCGCTACTTAAAGGACGAGAAAAAACCTGGGATTTTCCAAAAATACAGGAACACTGAATCTGTTCTCAAAATCGGAAGATAAGTCTCTGCGATCAGGAGAGAGGGAGGAAGGACCAAAAGTAGGGAGCCTCCCGCTTAAATCGGGGGAGTTGGCACGTCTGGTGCTGGAGTATGCGAAACTGATCGTCGTATGTCTGCTGTGTATGGCCGACACTGCATGTCCATGAAGAGTACACGTGTGTCATAGGAGATTCCGTGAAGGGCGCACATCACTGCCCCCAAGGTTCTAATCTGGCGAAGACTACGCTTCAGGAATTCGGTTGGCAAACACTTCAACATCCTTCGTACATCTCGGATCTTCCATCTTGTGATTTTCATACTTTTGGCGAACTGATGAAAGACATTTGTGGACGACGGTTTCATTTTTTCAGTCGAGGAAGTGCAAGAGTCGGTACCGTTGAGGATCTGTCAACATCCTACCTCTTTCTACTCAACTGGAATTGATCGTCTCGTCTCCCAGTGGGATAACTGTATTAACGCTATTGGTGATTACTCTTGAATAAACACTTTCCAAGGTTACGAAGCGGGTGTTCGGTTTTCATGTGACTGACCCTTATAATTCGTATTTCACATTCGTCATGGATAAACGGAAAAAATACATAGATAAGAATATACACTAGTGTCCGAAAGTTAAGCATAAGTTACGAGTAAGCAGGGCAAAAGGAAATATACTGCAAATCGCACGACATATGCACCTACGAACCATACGTGTTAGCTCAGTATAGGAAAGGAGTGTTCCCTGCTTTGAAAATCGGCGTAACCGCAACGTAAACAGAGCCAGTGCCTGCGCCCCAGATTCCCTCGGTCGTGTTTGCCCTGTTATACTGTTCGGAGTGTAGCCTCATGGTGAACGTGACGACATAATAGCACAACGACGCCATCTGGACCCCGTTTTGCAGGGTAGAATACTCGGCCACCTGGAAGCAGGTCAGACACAGGCCGAAGTCACCGTATCTTTGAATGTGCCACAAAGTGTCATTTCCAGGCTTTGGAGACGATTTCGAGACACAGGGGATGTTAGTCGTAGGCCAGTATCAGGTCGACCAAGGGTAACCATCCCATAACAGGACCGATATCTGGCCTTAACCACCCGACGACATCGGAGTGCACCTGCAAGGCAATTGTCGATGAAGCTTGCAGCCGTCTCAGGGTTGCCGTTTCCCGGAAAACTGTGTACCGGAGGCTCAGAACAGCAGGGCTGTTTGCCCGACGTTAAGCGGTGTGCATCCCGCTCACTCCAGCACAGAGAAGGACCTGTTACTCTGGAGCCGTCAACATCGAAACTGGACCATGAATGAATGGAGGCATGTGCTCTTCACAGATGAATCCCGCTTCAGTTTGCAGAACGATTCCCGTCGCAGATTAATCTGGAGAGAACCGGGTAGCCGATACAACCGCAGGAACATCGTGGTGGCGGTGGCGCCATCATATTGAATGGCCGTATGGTCTGCACATCTTCATGGGTGGTCCGAGGAACACTGTTAACGCTCGGAGATCTAGGAATCAGGTACTCAGACCACATGTTCGACTCTTCAGATGTGCGGTTGGTCCAGACTTCCTCTTAATGGACGATAATGCCCGAACGCACCCCGCTGCCCTGGTGGATGAATTTCTGGCTGGCTAAGACATTCATCGAATGGACTGGCCAGCGAGGTCTGCGGACCTGAATCCTATAGAACATGCCTGGGATGCACTGGGGAGGCGAATTACATCCCGTCAGCCTTCCCCAAGGACTCTTCAAGACCTTCACATTGCCCTTTCGGAGGAATGGGATCGACTGCCACAAGAGCTTTTGGACCATCTGATAGAGTGCATGCCACGTCGCTACGAAGCATGTGTGGCCGTTATGGGTAACCCTACACCCTATTAACAGAATATTTTGTTGTGGAAGACATTGGCAAGTTTTATTAGTTGTTGTCAAAAGTGTACATTAGCTATCAGAACCTTTCTGACACTGTTTTCTTTGGACAAGTTTTGTGACACATGGTGTGTGATTCAGCTTCCGTTTGTCCAGCAATCCGTCTGACATTCCTATCAGGCGGTATGGCCTCGTTTAGTGATTATGCTTAACTTTTGGACATCATAGAAATGTTCCATAGTATTGGTGGTAAGTATCTCCCATTAACTTGTGTCCAGGTATGTTTCCTCTCGAACGAAGCTGAGATCGATCAGAGGCCTCAGTTTCCGGACTGAAGATCACATCAATATTATTTTCCAATGCCAGCTTGAAGAGGTAGTCACTTTCAGGACTCTCAGAACAGTTCGCAAGGGCTTTGCAGTTTGGCTGCAAAGAGCTAGTTTCATTAGTTTCATGCACTATTAGCCAGGAGATCACAAGTGATAGTGTGGTAAACAAGAGCTGACGTCAATTTCAGTACAGGCAACACAGTTAGCTATACCTATCCAGGGGCACCGCGTGGAGGAATCAACATCATGGGTAACCCTCAAGAGAATTGCTGTTCTACGTGCAATGGGACTAGACAACCGCTTTATTGATATCCTACAACATGTTCTCCAGGGAGGTTCTACGAAGGTTTAATTTAATGGTTTTTTTACTAAGGCAATTACCATAAAAACAGGAGTACAACAAGGATGTCCGTTATCTATGTTATTATTTGTGCTATCTCTTGAACCACTATTGAGTAATTTAACATGTTTACGCGACCGAGATATGATGGAAATCCTTGCCTTTGCTGATGATGTCACTATCATTGCGGACCGCAGAACAAACGCACAAGATCTTCAAAAAACTATCAGTGACTACTGCAATATATCTGGTGCACAGCTGAACGTTAATAAATCGTGTTTGTTAAAACTAGGAGCAAGCCATATACGTGATAAACCTTTGTTAAACTGGGCAACAGTTCAGAACGAGGTAAAAATCTTAGGACTTAGTTGTTTTAACAGTATTCACCAAATGATCCAGCGTAACTGGGGCAAAACAGTGAATGTGATACGCGGACTGTTACAGCGAGAAAAATACAGGAATTTATCATTACTGCAAAGAATTCAGTACATCAATACATACATAATCAGTAAACTGGGTTACATGGGTCAAATCCTACCTCTGCCTCGGGTATCCGGTATTAAGATAATGTCTGCTGTAGGATGGTACATATGTCAAGGTTCAATTCTAAGGGTGAATCGTGATACTTTAACTCTGTCAAGATCTACTGGTGGATTAGGACTCAAGAATATCCAGAATCATGTGACAGCCTTATTCCTCAATCGACACATAAAATTCCTTATTGGTGAAGGTCATCCGTATTCTCAAATTTTTCTCCAACAGTGGTGCAGTTTACAGCAGATGCCTAACCCTCCCCCTTTTCATGATGTAGAAAAATTCGCCCCTCATGCACGATATTTGAAATATGAAATGAGCTATCTACCACAAACATTTATGAACAATAACGTGACCTCGAAAAGCATCTATATGTTTCTGCAGCGTAGCCAATATGTAGCTCCCAGGATTCAGCAGTCTATTTTGGTATGCAAATGGAATCGCATCTGGAGGAATATTACGCATCGGGTTCTTCCTCTTGAACTTCAAGCAAAGTGGTACATAGTTGTTCATGACATTGTGCCGACAAATAGTAAACTGTATAATATTCGTATGGCAGAAAGTCCACTATGTACCGTGTGTCGCAGAGGAGAAGACACTCTTCTCCACCGTCTGCATGATTGTGCCCGTGTTACGCAAGCTTGGCGATATGTGACGTACATCATCAAACGGACTGCTCGATCCCAACATTTTGAAGTACCACCGGAATGGCTTGTCCGCCCCACCTTTGGGACAACTTCATCTCATTTTACATCTGTGCTCGTGTTAGTGATTGCAGTGTACATGCATACAGTGTTAAAAACTCCTGGAACTTGGAACTCTCGACACAATAGTTTGTGTCCAGATATTCAAGATGGTATTGGTCAAGTTTTATCGTCACCAAAAGCTAAATATGTGGGGGAATATAGTCCGTTATTGTACTCAATCATGGAAGACTTCTATACTGAAAACAGCATGAATAATTAAGCAACTTATTTATTTTTAATGTCTTTTGTAATTCTCCGAAACTTGTGCTACTATTCCAGCTTGGTAAAGCCAAAAAGAGTGTGTTGCTATTTTATTCATTTTTATTATTTGTATTTATTTTCATCATAACGCTTACATAATAATGCTTTCTAACAAACTTCAATAGTGCCAGTGCCAAGTTATCAAAGAAAAAAAAAGACCTTTTAAATTTTTACTCTCTATATTTCTACTAAGACACTGTTTGTTAAATTTGTAATGTCATCTATGTCATTATTGGTGTTGTATTCTGTATGTGTACCAACTGTACCGAAGGATTAGGCACACGAACTATTCATTGTTTTTACCCAAGACCAGGTCGTTAATGGTCATCAATTAATGTCATAGCAATGTAAGAATGTTCACGAACTGACAAGTGGTAGTGGAAGTGGAACGGACTTACTGTAGACCAGGAGACATGTAAACTTACCAACTGTAAAACTTGTAAGCATGTATTTGTATCAATAAAAAGTTGTTAAAAAAAACAGAGTCCGTACTAACCATGAGAGATGCGGATCAATGAATTTAAGGTGATGGGTTATGAAATTTTCTTCAGCCTGTGACTGTCAAACTATCAACCATATAATCACCGAATGTTTTGACAGGGCATTCGTTGGATAAACACAGGATTTCGAAATTCTAAAAAAAAGCTTGGTATAGCACCACGTACTACTATCAGTAGACCTATTACATCAACACATGTTAGCTTATATCTGTATTTTAAATAATTAACAGTTGGTTCATAGATAGCTTTCTTTTCTTTATCCACCTCCTCAGCTTGTTGAAGATAAACCTCGAATCGGACAGAGAGGTCAATAATAATGCAATGGATAGAAGTGTTAGAATATGCAATAATATCAACTCCTCTTGTAGACCCATATAAGGAAACGCATGGGATTTCTTGATGCACTTGTCTCCCTTTCTGTCGATCTTAGACTTCACCATGTGATGGCGTGAATTACGTAGTAATGTTCTCTGTCACAGAATTCTAATGTTAAAAATTAAATAACTGGAAATGAGGTTCAACCTATTCAATACTCAAAGGAAAGAAACGTAGCAATCACATTTCTATTTAAATGGGACAGAATGTGGTGTCGTGTCTTTGTGCCTAACAGAGTGTGGAACTGACCTCCAACATTCATAAACATTTTATATGTTTTTATGGCTGATGATGACCTAGACTAAGGTCGAAACCGGTCCCATTTAAATAGAAATGTGATTGCTACGTTTCTTTCCTTTGAGTATTGAATAGGTTGAACCTCATTTCCAGTTATTTAATTTTTAACATCAATAATTTCAATACGGAACAATGAAATTTTTATCTTTAAACAGAATTCTAAGTCATGTCCAAGTGATTCGTTCTCGGTGCAGTGTATGGAGGAATTTATGGTAGGCTGTTTTAAACGTGTTATGTGTCTATGTGTATTGTTTTGTCCACTGTATCATACGGTAATAGTAATATAAATATTGACACTAGTGTGAAATATAAGCCAGAGGTCTCGTTTTATGTCCTCAATGTTAGCAAGATTTAAGGGGAGACGTTGGCAGAAAACATGAAAAAATCCCACAATTCATTTTCATTAGTTTTCCTGAAGGAGAATATAATCCCAGAATTTAAAATTGAAATTCGAACTATGAATGGTATTAAAAGATTAAGGAATCATGCACTGCAGTATAACGCCCACTAATCAGCGTCTATGGCAGTACAAGATGTTTTCTCACACAGTTATGTCAGTTAAACTTTTGGAAAAAAATTTGTAGAAGGCTAGATAATTTTTCTTGTTGACCAGGCAGTTGTAGAACAAAGCCAGCATGATATAGAAGGCTGTGGATGACAAAGGACTTCATGCAATAATTGTGTGTGTGAATGTGAGTTTTATAATTGGTGTAATTCAGCGGTTTAGTTTTCCTATAAGTATTTACACAATGCTAGGATTGGTAAAGTGTATGTTACGAATCTGAGATCACTAAAAACCGTGTTAGTATATTATCTATTTCTAGGAACAGTACATTGTCTTAAATGAGAAGAGTAAAAACGTAGCCTTTGCCTACATCTCCGTGCTTATATACCCGCATCGGAGTCGCGTTAAATTTCATATCCGCTGCAGCAACGCCCTCAAATGGAAACATTTTGATCACGACTTATAATTACCGTCCAGAAGTATTTCATTCCCTCTTCGTATCCGGTCACCATTTAATAAATACCAATATATAATCCTTTTTTTACTAATATACAGTAACAGTTACCAGTTTCATTATCAACTCAAATACTGAATTTTATTCAATATCTGTTAAATATAAGCGAATTATTAATTAAAAATCACCCTTAGAGACTAGACCCAGTAGCGCACCAAAGCCTCGTCACTTTCCTCGTTGAACACACCTCTCTCCTCTACCGCATACATAAGTTTTCAGCTCATAGGTAGGCAATGTTATCATAAATGCGGTTTGTTGATCAACTTGATTGTTTGTTTGGCTGCTTTATGAAAAGTCATCTACTTAACTAATCAGTGATATCTGATCAAACGGAGCGAGTGGCTACGAGGTTTGGGTCACGTAGCTGGCAGCTTGCATTCGAGAGATAGTGGATTCAAACACCACTGTCTGCAGCCGTAAATATGCTTTTCCGCGGTTTCACATTTTCACACCAGGCAAATGTTGGAGCTGTACCTTGATTAACTCCATGGCAGCGTCCGTCCTACTCGTAGCACCTTTTTTTTTATCCCGTCGTTGCTATAAGACCTATCTGTGTTGGCGCGACGTAAAGCAAATAAAAAAAAGAAAGATCTGGTCAACCCCAAATTTTTCTGTTAATTAGTCTGTATACTTTCTAAGTCCAGCATTTCTACAGTATTTTCATTCATTACAGATGATCTTTCTTTCATTACTTTTTTATTAATGTTTGATTTATTTTCCAGAAGCAAACTGATTGTCATCTGTGATAGACGGGTACAACACTTAATAGAAAATAAAAATCTGATTTGAATTCCCTAGGCTGGTATATTTTTAAAGTGCAGATATTATATCTCTTGGTTCACTGTTCTGAGTTTGAAAACAAAATAATCTCGCTGTGGTAAGTGAAAGGTGTAATTACCAGTATTTCGTAATGTGTGACTTTCAATAACACTGGGGTTGAAACGGTGGGTATTTAGATTGAGAAAGCTGTATTTAATTAATTATTTGATAATGATATTCCTAATCGGTGGGAGAATAAATCGTCGCTGCCGGGACAAAACATCCCATGTGAAATATTTTAGATTAGAACTTTGGCCGGTAAGGTTCTGTCATCTAAGGTGCAGTATTGTGTGAATATTGTCAAGGCATTCTCGCTCTTCATAATGTATGTGCTGCGGGTTAAGTATATCTCCAACAATATTATCACATAGGAGGTTTTGTCCCGGCAACGACTAAATGCTGTTTTCCTCATGGGAACTTTATTTCTGAGAACTGGAAATGACACCCTTTCAACCAGTGAGAACGCACCTTCCTATCTCCTGACAAAAGTGGCAGGCCCTGTAAGAAATTTAGTTTAAAATTTGTCCTTCATTCTTGTTGATAACATTACTGCTTATTCATTTAAGTAGTATAAATTTTTTGTTGGTCTCTGGTTCATGGAAGGAAACAGAATGCTAGATATATCCTGGAAGTGTATACGCTGACATTGTATTGATTTCCGTCTTGGAGTTAAATACGTTATTGTAGTCACAAGCCTCCTTACTTAAAGAGATTGGATTAGGAACTCGAGGGAGCAGCATATATTACAGAAGTTTTGTTGCCTGCGAGATGGAGATAGGGTTTAATTGAATCGGCAAGACACGTGCATATATAATAATAAACTTGAAGAGAAATTGCTAGCTTTGATACTCTATTGATCTGATCTTGCTTTCAGTTGAGTGATATGCAAGATGCGCGTAACCCAATGATGGTGGGTGGTTAGATGGTCGACGGGTTTGGAAAGAAGCTTCGTATCATGTCCAATCCTCGACGCTAGTAGCTTGGATCTAAGCCATGGCAATATGGCAACCATATTTATGCCTTATTTGATGGAAAATTATGCTTTAAAGTTTGAAAACTTATGCTTTATTATGCTATGAAAGGTATAAGTAAATAAAATATGAAACTTTTCATATCATTTGTTCTTCTCATAGTTTGATCTTAAATTGATACCAGATAGTTGAAAAATCCCTATAAAGTTAAATCTAAAAATACAACAGCAAAAGGTACCCTGGTCCAGTAGGCTAAGCAATGAAGAAGTGCTGAAAAATGTGGATGAGAAATACCAGCTTGTAAACAATTAGAAAGTAGAAGGAATACATTCATAGGTCACCTGCTAAGACAATCGACGGACATCAAGGATGGACGACCGCACACAACAGTAAAGAAATTAGCACCTGGGAGAATACCTCTATCGTGAAGATGACAATGCTGCCTACCAACTATATAAGGTTGAGGAGATAAACAAGAAGAATTTTTTTTTTTTGCTAGGGGCTTTACGTCGCACCGACACACATAGGTCTTATGGCGACGATGGGATAGGAAAGGCCTAGGAGTTGGAAGGAAGCGGCCGTGGCCTTAATTAAGGTACAGCCCCAGCATTTGCCTGGTGTGAAAATGGGAAACCACGGAAAACCATCTTCAGGGCTGCCGATAGTGGGATTCGAACCTACTATCTCCCGGATGCAAGCTCACAGCCGCGCGCCTCTACGCGCACGGCCAACTCGCCCGGTAAGAAGAAATTTAAATAAACATATAAGTACTAACTGACATGTTTATTGTTTAATATCTGTAAAGTAGTCAGCCTACTTGTTTACTGAATATTTACAAGAATTAGTGTTTATGTTTTCAGTTCTCGAAACACAGCTCTGATAGGAAACGATATGGAATATGATTATACAATACAACCCCAAAATTCTTTTTAAAAATATGCACAAGCAATATAGTTTGAAAGCGTACATTTCACCTTCTTTTTACTCAGGAACAGAGTACGTTATTGAAATTAAATCTACTTTTGCATCGGTCTGTTTTCAGACCAACTTTGCTTTACGGGAGCGAAAGCTGGGTGGACTCAGGATATCTTATTCATAAGTTAGAAGTAACAGACATGAAAGTAGCAAGAATGATTGTTGGTACAAACAGGTGGGAACAATGGCAGGAGGGTACTCGGAATGAGGAAATAAAGGCTAATTTAGTAATGAACTCGATGGATGAAGCTGTACGCATAAACCGGCTTCGGTGGTGGGTCATGTGAGGCGAATGGAGGAGGATAGGTTACCTAGGAGAATAATGGACTCTGTTATGGAGGGTAAGAGAAGTAGAGGGAGACCAAGACGACGATGGTTAGACTCGGTTTCTAACGATTTAAATATAAGAGTTATAGAACTAAATGAGGCCACAACACTAGTTGCAAATCGAGGATTGTGGCGACGTTTAGTAAATTCTCAGAGACTTGCAGACTGAACGCTGAAAGGCATAACAGTCTATATGATAATGTATGTATGTATGTATGTATGTATGTATGTATGTATGTATGTATGTATGTATGTATGTATGTATGTATGTATGTATGCATGCATGCATGTATGTATGTATGTATGTATGTATGTATGTATGTATGTATGTATGTATGTACGTATGTATGTATGTATGTATGTATGTATGTATGTATTGAACCCTTTAGGTCCTTATTGAGGGATACCTACCTTCCTTACCTATCAGCAAAGTTCATGAGATCTGTCTCTTGGGTCGTTTCGGGTTCTTCGTCACTTGCTGAGGTAAAGGTAGGGTTCATTAATTCTAATCTATCTACTGGAATGAAAGGTCTGTTTAAAAGATTCCTATTTATTCAGGAAATTCTGAAGCAATCTGTCACTGGTATCATAGAAGTCAACTGTATCCACTGGACACCACAATCATTTTTACATAATGGTCAGAACACTGGTGTGAGACTTTAATGTAACTGCCTGATGGGCATTCTTACTAGAAACCATTATCTCAATTATTAATCATTTAAGAAAGGAAAGTCTGGAAATCCTTAAATTCGGCTTCCATGTGAGACCACATGTACCATCATAGTGATTCGTTATGGTCCAGCCCTCGTAACACGAACTCTGGACTCTGAGTATAATTAAGGCCGTCCAATCGGTGTGTGCCACACAGTGGTTCTACGGCATGGACCCTTAATTGAATCGATGTGACCTGCGTCTATGTCATGGACCGACCTCTAATCTTCTAAGTTACTTTAAAGTCATTGTGGATGATGACCGCAAGGAAATGATGCTACAATGGCATATGGCCCTAATCTAAGTCACTGAGGTTGATGACCCCCTGACCATCCAAGTTTCTAGGCTGAAGGCTAAACACAATTAAGTTACATCGGTTGATGACCAAAGGTTCCACTTTACTATCCCCAGCACATTCACTGCTCAATCAATCAAAGTTCAATAATTACAACAATAGCAATGCTCACAAACTTTGTGGCAGTAAAATCCATTTCCTTCGGATATGTCCCTTTAATCTTTACTTTATTTTTAATATTCCCCAGACAACAAACTAAAATTTCCAGAATGCATCTCCAAGTTATTCGCTTGATTAAAGTTATTTCAAAATGCGGTTTCACTGAATTTAATAATTTAATAAATTTAAATGATTTAACGAAATATTAACAAACAACAAATTTTATCTCCGCGGACTCTGGTTTCTTCACAAATTTCTACGCAGCTGTGATGTGAATTCAGTATTGCGATGTTTATCTGGCTGGAAAAGAATTTGTTACATCATTCATGTCCAGCTATATATCTCATCTCGTGATATCACACTTTAAAATTCAATATAATCCTAACCGTTATTAACACTTGGATATCCTAATAATCTACGTACAAACAAAACAACTCGCCATATAATTACGATGTCATATCTCGTCATTACCATTATGAAATTTTGCACACCCCTCACAGACAAATCGATCATCACGACCATCGCTCTATATTTTTGACAACCCTGAAATTGGGTTACTCTGTTCCTTATACTCAAAGTTCATGGTTTCAAATGTTCATTACGTCCCCAATTACAGTATTTCACAATACTTAGATCATTACCGGCTATGAATTTTCAACTAAATCCAGCATTTTAACGTTTCCCTGGCCGAGAATACAGTCTCAATACCAAGCCTGTCCCGTTAGATAGCTGAGGTGTCTCACCCCCTCGCTCGCTTGGCAGTTACGGGAACCACCTGGTTTATTCACAGTTGACTGACTTCTCAAATGTTCCCTTTAAACTCTGCCGACATAATTAAACAAATACGATATTCTAACCAACAAAATGCACAGATATGCTTCAAGATGCCCACACTAATTATACGCGTCGCCAATTATACCGCTATGGATTTCTATGAATTTCTTTCCATTCTCAACATTATAAATATTCCTCGGGCTATCATATCCCGGCTTCAATGACAGGACTCTAACCTGATTCGCACATCTCATCTCAACTCATATAAAACACTCCTCGGGCTTCAGTGTCCCGGCTTCAATGACAGGTCCAACCTGTTTCACAAAACTAACCTCTGTTTCCCAGCTCCACAATTATCATCGACCAAGAACTGGAATAAAATCCTCACTAGAAATTCCGACATCTAATATCGCACAATGCATTAATCATGAATAACTTCGCATAAATTATATCGTATTTAATAACTTGATTTTTACGAGAAATGACTGAAACATTCTACTAGATCTTTTATTGTCAGTCAGACACAGTTTAAAATGGGCATTAAAAAAGAACGTTTCTCTCCGTGACCAAATTCATCTCCCTTGGCTCTCACCCGACAGCGCGCTTCCACTCGATTGAAAATGAGTAACCATGGATTATTATTATTAACGTCAAATTGCAGACAGAAGAATTTTACGTCGAATGAACATCTTACATTGACATCACAAAATACAGGCAGTACACTCACACGGATGACGATCTACATTGGACGTGATATCACTTCGGAATCCTATTCAATAACTTTTTACAACATTATACGGCCCTCGCAAGACTTCAAAAATTTATCCAAGTGGAAAATAA
Organism: Anabrus simplex; assembly: GCF_040414725.1. Taxonomy (NCBI): domain Eukaryota; kingdom Metazoa; phylum Arthropoda; class Insecta; order Orthoptera; family Tettigoniidae; genus Anabrus; species Anabrus simplex. Next base: position 74,757,867 of record NC_090273.1, on the reverse strand, counting down.
AACAAATGACTCTTTTAGTCGTACTCTCACATTTACAAAACTTAGTAGGGCGACCACTGCGTCGTATATCCCCATGCAAATACACTTTTAGAAATCACGAGATGAGATATAAGAGGCAGTAAGATGGAAAGTCACATTACCTTATGTAGTCACACCATTGTTCGTCATAGGGCTCACCTGCGACCCTGGCATTTTATTTAGCCATTTTTACATTCATGGCTGTACATATCATTGTGTTTCTTCAGGTTTCCTGGAATAAAGCATAAAAAAAAGAAAATACCCTTCACTTGTTTGCTGGGCGCACACGATGGACTATAATTATTTCGGCACACGAATTACTTAATCACATTAGAATATTTCAGTACTTTGACCGTCCTATCTGATACACTTATTTCTCTCAAGACAACTATCTCCCCATGGAGTCAAGACTTAGCCGCAATGGCTAAAATCTGCAATTGAACTCAGTCTACTTTCGTTGGTTTGATTTAGCAGAGCAGCTCAACAATTTTTCGTCCGCTTTGTATCACAAATGCCGGAGAAGGAAACTTCGTCATGGCGTCCCTTCATATTTATAGCAGTTACCCCCTCTCTTCGGATCTCTCCCTTTGCCGCCAAGAAAAATTTTATAAATTTTCTGACTTACCTAAACTGTAATTTCAAGAGTTTTGAAAGTGACTACATGCTTGCTACATTTCTGGCGGTAGTGTTCATGGACATTTAAAAATTTTACGGGTTCGATTTGTGAGATGATTGACCTCCTTTGATAGGCACTATATTTTTTTGACTTGGCGTGGTCACGCCGTGTAAACGCGCTTTGAAATAGTTCATAAAAATGAATTGAGATTCTTCCGCCGTCGACACGTGTGGTTGACGTCACGTACCCCAGAGCGTGGGACCGAAGGTAATCACGCCCTCGTCACGTGTCAAATCCATGCTATCAAGAATCCAACTTTTAATTATTTTGTTACACTATGCATAATGTTCTTAGGGCACAAAGGTCATGGGTTCAGTATGTATGTATGTATGTATGTATGCCCTCCATCAGATTGGTGCACCAGTTTGAATGTCTTAGCAGCTTACCTATGAATGTTGTGCCGCACCAAATGTTATTTTGTCTCATCGCTCTAGCTGTCCTATTATTTTATTTCCTAGAGGCTGTAACATAATATTCTTGTTGTTCCAATATTGTAACTTTTTTGGAATTGACAATTACCTCTACCCTAATTTGACAGATGGCGCCACCATGCCACTTTAATATTCCAAGACATTTCTTTCTTCCCTACCCTTTTGCGTTTATCTCTTTGAAAAGGAGAGGAGCTTTTAACAAAAAGATAGCGAGGCGGTCTTACGAAATGTGTGTCATGTGGTACACATGGTTTTTGAAAGAGATGCAAAGCTTGCGTTACTTAATTCTCCGCCCTGACTTTATGTTCAGGATTACTTAATATGAACGGAATCTGACCCCAGGTATCTGTTAGTTTACCTTTTTCTTTGGTTACTATGGATACTTGGTCTAATGTCTTTGTAATCCCCTTTACGTTATTTATCATTTTAACGTTGCGATATGATATTCTCTGTTTCCCTTTCACATTATTATACTTCCTGAATGTATTTATACTGTTATGTAACGACATGAAGGTAACATACACCCATTTTGTGTGAATGTGTGCATGTCATTGTCTGTCTGCCTTGGTTGTGTATTCGAGACCTGTACATATGTCTCCTTCCTCGACGTCTCACCTTGGGCTCATTATGTTATGTGTGCATATAACGCTATCTTAGGTCAATTCAATTTTCGCCACTTGAGCAGATGTGAATGTGTCCAATAGCGTGATTGTTCTGTGATTTTATACGATGGGGTGGGCCTCGTCTTATATTTACGGCCATCCTGAAACTTGGATCTAATATTTCAGATCGAGCCCGTGTACTATGAGCTTACATGCTTGTGCTGTTGTGGATTCACCGCAGTGTGTGTCTGTTTTGTTATTACGATACCTTGGACACTTGGTTTTCGTGTATTCATGTATGAATGGATAGTGCGAATGACGGGTTTTATTTCTCTTATTTCCTTACGTCGGGCGTTACGTTTTTGTGTGTGTTTGGGTGCGAATATTGCTTGTTTTATTTCCCATCTTAGGCTGATTCCACCATTTCTATTTGTAGTTTGGGATCTCATTCTATTTTTTCTTATTTTGTGTTCTGGGAGTATGTTTATTTTTATTGTGTACCTATGGCAACCTTTAGCTTCCCTCACTTCCCTATAACCTCTTTGTATTTCGCGGTTCATCTTTTGAAAAAAAGTATTTCTTTTCCCATGTATTACCTTTTTCTCTAAGTTATTATTATATATTAGTTGTTGACATTAAAAGATCTTCCAATCATGTCAAAGAACGTGAAAAAGGTCCATGATTATGAATGTAAGTTGTATTCACTTCCCCTATGTTCCCACTGTATGTTATACTCTGCTTTATTCTTGCTTTAGCCAAAGTTTAACTTAATAAACCCTATTGTGTTTTAAACTACATCTGTCTTGGGTTACTGTCTTTCTATACTGGGTTTTACACTTAAGAAAATGGAAATTGCAACACCATGAAGGCATTGGTCGTTTGTGTTGATTTTCAAGATATGGAACGATGCCGTGTAGGTATGTAAACGATCAAAGTTTCAGACCCATTGGATTGTTGATACGTGATTGGTCGTGGAGGAATCAACTCTAGAATACGGACTCTGGTGTAGCGTAGTTGACTTGCAGTCTGTGCAGTGAAGTGTTCCCCGTCAAACATGCCTCGACGACAGAGAAGAGCACGCTATCAACAACTGTCGCCGTTTGAGAGGGCTCGGATAATTGGGCTGTGTGAGGCTGGATTATCGCTAAGGACTGTCGCTGCACGTGTTTCCGACAGACATCTACGGTACAACGCATATGGCAGCAGTGGTCAATTGAAGGTACCCACACTCGTAGACCTGGCACAGGCCCAGCGCGACAGACAACTGTGAGAGAGGATCGCCGCATCATTCGGATGGCCCGGATGGAACCCCATGCAACAGCAGCGCAAATTCGAGCAGCTGTGGTACCCCACGTTACACAACAAACAGTTGGTAATCGCCTGCGTGCAGCTGGCTTACGAGCCCGTGTCCCTGCAGAAGGTGTTCCATTGACCCCACAACAGCGACGTGTAAAGCTGGCCTGGTGTCGAGAAAGAGCGACGTGGGTCGACGAATGGCATAGGGTCGTCTTTAGTGATGAATCGCGCTTCTGTCTTGCCCGCAGTGATTGCAGGAATCGTGTGCGCCGACGTACCGGGGAGAGGGGACGCCTAGATCTTATTGTCGAGAGGCACACAGGGCCAACACCATGGTCTGGGGAGCTATTGGCTTTAATGTGAAATCACAATTAGTGCTTGTTGAGGACACTATGGCTGCTCGACAGTACGTTGATAGGGTACTCAATCCAGTGGTTGTCCCCATGAAGGCGAACATTGCTAATGGGATGTTTCAGCAGGACAATGCTCGGGTTCATACTGCACGCATTTCCAGAGAAGCTCTCCACGACATTACAACCTTAGAATGGCCCGCCAGATCCCAGGACCTCAGTCCTATTGAGCATGTGTGGGACATGATGGGCCGACAACTGGCCAACCGTCCTCAGCCACCCACAATTCTGGAACAACTGATCCATGCAGTGCAGCAAGCATGGGCCATAATTCCTCAGGAAGCGATCCAGGGCTTTATTGACTCCATGCCTTGACGAATTCATCAATGTATTGCAGCTCGTGGTGTATTGATTGTTGTCCAAAATTGCGGTCAGAGGGACCTGAAAGTGTAATCAAGGAATCACAACCGAACACTCGTCCTACATGTTCAATTGCAGCAATGTAGCACCACTCGTTCTGGGTGTTGCAATTTCCATTTTCTTCAGTGTATTTGTATAAGAGGCACGGGTCCAGTTTCTGACCAGTCATTAGTCAGTTTAGACTACTCCACGGTAATTTTTGGGTATTTTTTGTGTGTGTGTTACTTCTTTGTAACGTTGGATGATGAGCGTTTGCGTATGTTTTCCGACTACTTCATTAGGCCTGAATGAGGGTAACTCTGCGGTTGAATGTATTCCGTCTTCTTTCTAATTTTTAACCAGCTGGTATTTCTCATTCAAATTTTTCAGCGCTTCTCCATTGCTTAGCCTACTGGTGGAGGCTTCTTTTAGCATTTTAAAGTGTTTTTACATTTAAATTTATAGAGAATTTTCGTCTACTTGGTATCAACTTAAGAGAAAACTTTGAGAGGAATAGATAATGCGTTGTTTCCTTCTTGAATGTGACCATATATTTTAATACCATTAACTTGAATTCTTTCAGAAAATTATACATTCCAATGATGACTTTAAAATGTGCATTGTTTAGCCGTTTCCAGGATAATTTACACAATTATCAATATTTTCCAATGATTCAAATATACAGATTCGTAACAGGGATTATTAACTTTCCTTATAAACCGTATTGAGTGCAGTTATAGATGGGAGTTTTACTTCGACGTTTATGGATCTGCAAACTATTGATAAATCTACAGATATGCATATAGTTACCCATCGGTGAACAGAGGACAGGAGAGATTAATTCAAAATATATGTAAAATTTGTATTAGTGCCCTGTTGCCTGAGACAGAGAGGAAATTGTCTCCGTTTAAGAACGAATGGTATGTCAGAATTTCCAAATCTATTTTTGTAAAACTCGAAGCTTCAGACACGTAATTCTCTTTAAATACTACCAAATTCGTTGTTGTGAAAGTTTTGTTATATTTTTCTTGTAAATGCGAGACGGCAACATATTATATATGTATATCTTATTAAAAATGATCAATATTTTCTTGCATACATACATAGGGGGCTGCCTGGCCAATGCGGTAAAAGTGCGGTCGGTTCGCCCGGAAGGACGTGGGTTCGAATCCCCGTCAGGAAGTCTTAAAATTTAAGAAACAAGATTTCCACTTCCGGAGGTGCATATGGCCCTGAGGTTCAATCAGCTTACACCAAAAATGAGTACCAGGTTAATTTCTGAGGGCAAAGAAGGCCGGCTGACCACTCTACCTCATCAAGTACCGAGTTTACGGATAGTGGAAGCCTTTACATTCCACCCTTCCAAGGGCCTACACGGCCTGTACGGAGATGACTTTGCTTTGCTATACATACATAGATACATACGTGCATACATACATTCGCATCGAGCGGGTTGCCTACGCGATTTCGGTCCCGCTGCTGCGAACTTTCATTGAAGAGGCTGTATGCTAATTAAGGCCACGTTCGCTTCTTTTCCTTGCCTAGTTCTGTCCTCTCCTACCGTCATTATAAGACCTCCCCTGTGTCGGTGTCACGTAAAACAGAGAGGAAGAAACTGTACAGACAGACTTCACCGAAATGCAAAAAACTGAGCTTGATAGCTGCAGTCCAGTATTCGGGAGATAGTGGGTTCGAACCCCATGGTCGGCAGCCCTCAAGATGGTCTTCCGTGGTTTCCCATTTTCACACCAGGCAAATGCTGGGGCTGTACCTTAATTAAGGCCACGGCCGCTTCCTTCCAAGTCCTAGCCCTTCCCCCTGTCCCATCGTCGCCATAAGACCTATCTGTGTCGGTGCGATGTAAAGCAAATAGCAAAAAAGAAAAAGAAAAAAAGAATGTAAAAATTGCATTACTTTTATTCTCACCATCCTGCACATATGTACATCAATTTTCAAAGAAAAACCTGTTCAAAGTACAGATAAGCACAGATATGTAGAATAATGACGTTATATACTGAACTTTTCCTTTTAAATGCTGAAGCACCTTGCCATAAATGAAACATTTTGCTATCTTACTGCATATATAATAATAAGCTTTTCTAGACGGACATAAAAGTCCTGAAATTTGGTGGTCTTTCTCCACTACGCTCTTGTATGTCTAGAATCATTCAAATACAGTCACAAACCTCTAGTTTTACACGGAATCAAATCCACAGCAATATGAACTTGACCTTTCACTTTAAACTTCCCATATGCATTGGCCGAGATTCGAACTGCAGCAGGAACTTTACCACTAAGCAACAAAAGGGGGATACTGTTTATACCAGGTGGCCCTCCAACCCCATACTTTCTACGAATAAGTGTCCCGCATGCACTAAGGATGAACGGGATGCCTAATCACTGGTTAACAAAGGAGTGCTACAACGTGCTAATTTTCGGAAATGAACCAAATAACAATCGTTTACTAAACACGTTATGTAATAGAATGAATTTGAAATACGCCAAAGACACAGAAAATAAAGTAAAATAACTAATTTATGCACATACGAACATTCTACTCTACCAAAACATTGATTGTATGTGCCTTGAACGATCCTTTAGCTGTGAATTGCAACTCCGTTCGGCTAATACGTGTATGGAAGGCACTCGATTGGAAACTCCTGCGCATACCGTCTGCGAGCTTCGGCTGCACTCTGACCACGTTGTTTGTTCCTCGTCGTTGTTGAACACACCCGCCATTGTCGACATGTTGACAGCAAATGTTGTGCTACTGTACCAAATACCAGTCTGCTATTACGAGTTCGAAAACGAGACTTACTCACGCAAGGAGGCGCATTAGAACTTGTAGCGCTGAGGAACATACGGCGAGCGGCCGTCCGATTGTTATCTCTCTGTATTCTGACATTACCTACCTGCAGGCAGCATTACTGTACCTCTGTGAAATCAGTTATAGGACTTTCCGTTCATCATTAGTGTATGCGGGACACTTATAAGTAGAAATTACGGGACTTGTATTAGACGAATTAGGTCCAGTTGTAATAACAATAAGAGAGATATGAATGCCAAGCTGTGTTTGTTCATTTTCAAAGTATAAAGTGACGCAAATGTAAACACATTACTTAAAATGATCTACAAACACATTTATCGTCTGAGTACAAAATAATACGTACCAATTTTCTGAAATTAGATTCTATTTTCAAAACATGGCAGTGATTGTGTGCCCTTCCAACACATTCGCAACTGGCAAACTAACGAGAATTAATATACAATTGTTTGACTTCACACATTTGTTAAAAAAAGTGATTATTACATTATCTGCAACTTTATTTAACTACGCTGTGTCAACAAAGCAAGTAATGGTTTGTCGAATTAAAGCACGGTAAATCAAGATCAATCACTGAATCCGGTTGGAGTGTCTGTGAAAATATTAACATGGTGCCTTCTTCGTTTTTACTCTTCACATTGTATAAATACTCATGTCATCTCCACGGGCGTCACGTTGAACCGTACCATACATTAAGATACACGCGGATAAACATGTGGTTATAGCAACGAATCCACAACATAATTAACTCCACCCCACTTCACCTTTGTAAACATTTTACTTCTAAAAACCAATATCATTATTTTTCAGCATGAAATTTCCTGTAATTTGATACCTCAAATTAATTTTATGATTTTCTTGATTTTATATTTTTTAAGATGGCGCCCAAAAACATTTTGCGCGACAGTACGTCTGTATATTTTTATTATGTTGATTGGGAGTGTGTTTGTAGTAAACGGGCGAATCTCATTGACTTTATCTCTAAAGAGATAACACAAACACCCAGAAATGGAAGAGTTAACTTCTCAGTGACTAGCCTTTATCATTTATTTACCCCAATGAAAGGAAAGGTTACATCAAATGTTATCCTACAGTAGACGTTTCGTCAACCAAAATTTCTATAGCGGTCTTAGTTGAAGTGCACTACTAGTTTGTTATCGTCATCACCGTCATGTCCGACTCGTTGGCTGAACGGTCAGCGTACTGGTCTTCGGTTCATAGGGTCCCGGGTTCGATTCCCGGCCGGGTCGGAGATTTTAACCTTAATTGGTTAATTCCAATGGCACGGGGGCTGGGTGTATGTGTTGTCTTCATCATCAGTTTCATCCTCATCATGACTGGCAGGTCGCCTACAGATGTCAGATAGAAAGACCTGCACCTGGCGAGCCGAACCCATTCTGGGATATCCCGGCACTAAAAGCCATACGACATTTCATTATATAACCGTCATACCCAACTGGATAAGTTCCAATTAAAAAACCAAAGATACAAGACGTGATGAAAATCCAGAGTTACATTCCTTACAGGCAGAAAGGCTTCTACACATAAACCTTTCTTCGCCAACCGAACATGAAAATGGCACAGAATAAGAAGACTAAAAACGAGCAGTTTGGATAAAAATATTAAAATTAATGACATTATTTTGCTTGTCTAATTTCTTCTATACAGTAAGAAGCAACAGTAATATCAAAGTATCTGTTTTTGTTTGCTGAACTTATTTATTACTCAGACATCTTTTCAGAATGATTGTGACTGAGGACAAGTGTTTTAAGTACTAAAATGTGAGGCTGAATAATAAGTAATACATTACTTAGAAAAATATCATTAGGAGTTCCATAAAAGAAATTCATTTACTTCCAGTTAATTTTAACCCTATTTCTCAAGTTGTGAAAAGGGAGTATGTCAGTAAAGTTTGTAATTAAATACAATATAGGGTGTTTATTTGAAAGTGAATATTTGTTTGATATAACACCGCTTTATAATTTAACAATCAGACTGAAATACGAAATGGCATGCATTGTACTAGTTTGGTCTTCAAATTGCTTTTTGTACTTTCCCAAACGTTTAGTCAGTTTGACATACATCCTTTTAAAATAATTCAGTTCATTTATTTCATGCGTTTTATGGGGATTATAGCTGAGATGAGTCAGTATTGGAGCTTAAGTTGCTAGTGCTCACGTAAAAAGATCGCCGTGTTCCCCCGGAGAAATCTTGTTTTCAACCATTTTCATCCCCCTAATTTTAATTACTGGTAATTGCTGTAATTCTCAAGATGCCTAACGGAATTATAGTATTATTGAACTGCCCGCCGAACGTCTGTTCCTTAACTAGGAGCGGGTCACATGAGAATAATTTAAAACTGGATGTTTTGATCATTGGGATGACTAGAGTTGAGGTTCAAAACCTGTGGTTCTCGAGGGTCCACGAAGTAATATTTTAGATAGACAAATTATTTTATTCCTTCAGAAGATTTCTTTATTTGGAAATAACATTGTTGTCGGTACAACTTATATATTTCGATTATTTTCGACAGTCTTCGTGAATTATTAACGGTGTAACAGTGCAAGTTTGTTTAAACAACGAGAATCACAAATCTTACACACGTTTTCAGAATGGTCTTTGGCTTAAATATAATCAAAATACGGTGACATTGATAATCTGTTGGGAAATATAATAGTTCTGTAGCTTCCCGAAGTGTACCAGTAAGAGATAAAGAACTGAAGGAAATGTATTGATAAAATCTGCAGTATGGATTTGTACCTTCAGCAACCTACAACTAAAACGTTTTCTATATTTTGAATTTTATTGACTTATGTGTTTTCGCAGACTCGTAGGCGTCATGGAAAAGGACATGTGCATCATTCTAGTAGGTTGAAATATTGGAAAATTATAAGTCAGAGAACTGCAACAAACAATAAAGATCCTCGGAAAGGCTGCATCAGGAAGCAGTGATGAAAGTGCAAACCTTATGATTCGTTTTGTTTAGATTAGTTTAAATATACAGCTGAATGAATTTTGATACATAAAACAGGATAGGTGGTAAAAGAAAACAAGGAGCAACATGGAAAGGAAATCACAATCCAAGAAGAGGAAGTCAAAACTCTGAGATTTGCCGATTATATCGTTATTTTATCTGAGTCTGAAGCAGATCTGGAGAATGCTCAATGGTATAGACATAGTCTTGCAGTAGTACAAGATGAAAATAAATAAATAAATAAATAAATAAATAAATAAATAAATAAATAAATAAATAAATAAATAAATAAATAAATAAATAAATAAATAAATAAATAAATAAATAAATAAATAAATAAAATTAATAGAATGCAGTCGAACGAAGTCGGCTGACGCAAGAAGTATTAGATTGGGAAATGAAATTTTAGAGGAAGTAGATGAACATTGTTACTTGCATAGCAAAAGTAAGGATATAAAATGCAGAATAACATAAGTAAGTAAGTAAGTAAGTAAATTTGCTCACCTGGAAAATTTGTACAGGAATTAGAAAGATGTTTATGAATACTTTCGTCTAGAGCGTGGCATTTTACTGAAGTGGAACGCGGAGTATAACTAGCTCAGGAAGGAAGTGAAGAGATACTTTTGAAATGTTGCATTACAGAAGAATTATTAAAGTGAGATCTTTAAATGAAATTACGAACCAAGAGATAATCAAATTGGTGAAAGGAGAACAATTTTGCCGAATTTGTCCAGAAGAAGAGATAGAATGATGGGTCACATCTTAAGATGCCCACGAACTGTTGAATTAATTTTTGTGGGAAGTGTATGTCGTAAGAAGGGTAGGGGTGAGCAAAGGCGTGAATATGACGAAGAGATTAGATTAGAGTAAATGTAGTATGCTGTAATTGGATAGAAATGAAAAGATTAGCACAGATGGTGTGGAGTTTATGGACTGATGCCATAAACATCAAAACAGAACTCGCTTAAAATTCATCTCGCAACTTTTTCTACCTATTATTACTCTAATGACGTTGAGGGGCTTCGCAAGAATAGAGGTCCATGGAAAGGGGATTCACAGCACTCGTAAATTTGAGAAACACTGGGCATGAGTATTAAGCCTCAACATAGGAAATAGGTTATTCGGGCGCCTATTGTTCTTTTCTCTTGACTTAATAACACTAAGAAGGTGGTAAAGGTCCAGTGAGGTTATTCAATATGGCATATGTTATATTGCCCGTCAACAGCTCGAGAAATTTTAAAAGCGAGTCATCTGGGAATAGGGAGACACGTACTCAATGTATATTAGATTAAGTCTAGGGGGCTGAGGCGGCCATACATACAGCATAGAGCTTTATCATATTATCCCACTTGGTAGCGAGGGTGTGGATGGTTGTCATTCGTGGCCTCTGTGGCGATGGCCTCTTTTGATTAGTGACAGCGTAATTTAAACCCTAAACTTTCTTGTTCAAGATATGGGATAGAAACTTGGCAAATTTCGTTTGAAATTTATATTTTTGTGATAATTTTGCTTATTTAAGAATACCTCAAACGAGAGATCCAGCTCAGACGATATACTGTAACATGATCATTTGACACTTCCAATTATTTTATAATCCATCATGACATTGTACGGTGACACACTGCTAAGGTTATGATGGACCTCCTCCGTGAATGGCGATGGGAGGTTCTGGAATATCCATAATATTTAACTGAAATGATGGCAGAGTTTTACAGTCGGCCACGCAAACTTTGTACCATTATATGTCGGTTAAAGAGATGCAAATCTTACGTGGAATTCATGTTAGAGAAGAGATGTGTTCATTACGATGTCCACTCGCCAGGCCCCAGAAGTACATTTACTTTTATTGACCTAATTAAAAAGAGTAGCACGCACCATTCTCCATTACTTGAGAAGCTACTAGCATAGTCATTGGTTGACATATAATCGGATATGACGTCATTGCCAGCAGTCAAGGTAAATACGAGTACATTCCGTTATCAATGCGTGCAGGGCGTTGCTACAACGGACATTCAACGTAGCGCTACTCCGATGCGGTTATATAAGCACGGATATGTAGGCAAAGGGATTGGTGTGGCAGTCACGTAGTCCGGGGGTGCGTGCGTTTAATGCAGTCACGTGAACTATGACGAACTACCAAATGCGTCCAAACAGGACCAACGTGCTGTTATTCTGTTCTTTGTTGCCGAAGAACAAACTCCGGTGGGTATCCATCGGATAATGTAGATTGTCTATGAGGCAACGTGCCTGTCGAAAACCCGAATTCCGTGTGGGTCGCGTTTCGATACAATACGCAGGTCGATCTGGGAGGACACGCAGGAGGTACGCCAACTCATGTGGGAGACACTCGAGCACCCGCCCTTTAGTCCTGATCTCTCCCCAAGCGATTATCACGCCTTCGGTCCCCTCAAAAAGCCCTTCAAGGGTCGACGCTTCCTATCGGAAGAGGATGTGCAACAGGAGATTACGGACTTCTTCGCGCAGCAGGACACGGCGTTTTACCACACGGGGATCCTTAACCTGGTGCGTCAGTGGGATGAGTGCCTCTATGCTCCCGGCGATTTTTCCTGATTGTCATCCCGATTCAGGACTGTATGGCCGTCGAACGGAAACTTTTTGATCGCAAATAGCAATACTTTCTTATGAAACTTGCATTAATGTAGTGGGGGATATCGCCCTACGGAATCCTTGAGGTCAAAGGGCACCCCATTCCAAGTTTTATCACTAGCCGGACCTAACGAATCCAGACCAATGGTCTGGTCACTACCGGACATAAGGAATCGAGGCCAGTGGTTTTATCACTAGCCGGACCTAACGAATCCAGACCAATGGTCTGGTCACTACCGGAAATAAGGAATCGAGGCCAATGGTTTTATCACTAGCCGGACCTAACGAATCCAGACCAATGGTCTGGTCACTACCGGACGTAAGGAATCGAGGCCAATGGTTTTATCACTAGGCGCAACTTACCATGAAGACCTATCGTCTTGTCCCTAGTTCCTAAGCTGTCAGCCTTGTGACAGCGCTATCACGTCTCCGCGATAAATAAACAAACTAGAGTCTTACCACGCCTAGATGTCTGCAAGTGATAATTCCTGATACTAACGTTACGTAGCGTAATGTAAAACTTTGCCGAAATGAGTCCATGCGATTACCATCTTTTTATTTTCAAAAAGAACTACTTCATGTGAAGCATTACAGCACACGATAAGCTAGTATACGTGTATTAAGGCGGTTCTTACAGGATATCCCAGAGATCGACACCCGATGGTGTAAAATTGTGGCAGAAAGTGGTATAAATGTGGGAGTAGGAGAGTCTATTGAAGTGATATAGCTGGTGTTTCGTCTGCCAGGAAACCCACTTACAAATTATTTCGGGGAAACTTCAGCTAAAACTCTTTGGACTTAAATCTCTAAGGGGAGTATTTGTAGTATCAGCCACTCTATAATAAATTCTCCTAGTAGACCATGGCAGTAAATTGTTTCGTGTATTCCTAAGTTCGAAACAGCGGAGTATCAAGACGCAGTTCATGGTAACTTCGCGTTACCGTCTTAACAGTACGACAACACGCTACTGCTAAAAACGTTTTATTCTTCCGCTATAGTTCTAGTAGCAAAGATATGAGCATACATACGGTACGTACTACATCTCTGGGTAGGGGCAGTTGAACATTTCCCCTGTGTGTCGTAAGAGGCGACTAAGAGGGGTAACTCACGGTGGCTATCTACTTGAGAGCGCGAGTTTGTGAGGTTCCTAGTTGAATATGGTGTTACTTGTGGTAGAGTCCTTATTTTCATCTTCCCAATGTGACCTCCCTTGGCCAACTTTTATTTCCTGTCAACCCCTACTGCATTAGGTTTACGAGGTCTACCGTGTCTTTCACCTTCTCGTTCTTTGTGGCCCCTTCCTTTCGTTTGCTGATACCTTCATTTTTCGAAGTTTTGGACCTCTTCCTTTCTCTGTCCCGATCAGTATTGAGGGATGATGTTTACCTACTTGTACTTCAGCTTAAAGAAATGATCATTACCACACCACTCACAGTACGCTGTGGTGGACTATGAAACTACGACAGCTGCTGCATCACATCTTGAGTACCGGGCGAGTTGGCCATGCGGCCAAGCTGTGAGCTTGCATCCGGGAGATAGTGGGTTCGGACACCACTGCCGGCAGCTCTGAAGACGGTTTTCCATGGTTTCCCATTTTCACACCAGGCTGTACCTTAATTAAGGCCACGGCTACTTCCTTTCCACTCCTATCCCTTTCCTACCCAATCGTCGTAATAAGACCTACCTGTGTCGGGGCGACGTAAAGCAAATTGAAAGAAAATAATAATAAGAAAAATGTACCGGTACCTTGAGTAAGACCTTGGCACTTCCGTAAGAAATATTAGATTTTTTAGGAAAATAAGTAATGTTATAAAACGTATTAATTTTTCGAGTACTCTCAGGTTGTACGCTTTAAAATGAGAGCTCGCTCGTTACATTTAGTTCAGCCGCTTTTAGATTTTCTGTCAGAGCTTTCGCTGTTTTATGGAACACGTGTTGTTGATTTCTATAACGTTTGGTTTTTTTAATCACTTGTCAGGCATCTTATTGCATCTTCCAATTGAAATGAAACCTCAGAAGTGCGCCTTATTTTCCAAAAGAAACCTTCTATGTATGGAGAACCGCCTGGCAAGAGGAAAACTGTCTGTAAATTTATAGAGTGTAGGCGCATTTGATCTTGTTCCTTTTTACAAGCTTGTGAAGAGGTGTATTATTATACTACTTCTAAGAGAATATTGTAACTATAGTGAACTGTTTTCCAACAAGTGGGTGTATATCATTCAGCGATTGTAGAACGAAGGGAATACATACAGTATGTTAGTAAGTGGGACTTTGGAAAATGCACATGCATGTATGTTTTGGATGTTGGAATTAACACAAATTTGCCATCTCTGATGTCCAGGGATAACGAGCCTTCCCCTTATTCAGAGACCCGGGGTTCGATTCCAGGCCAGTTCAGGAATTTTTACTGAATTCTGAAGGTTTTCATTTATTTATTTATTTATTTATTTATTTATTTATTTATTTATTTATTTGACTTTAGCAGTGGCAATATTAGGGCTCCTGTCCTTTTCTTACAGTTAACCACGTAAATTACAAGATAATACATGTATAGAATATATATACTAGTCTTGAATACCTGCCGGCAAAAAAGTTGTAACCCTCACTTTTCTAGATTGCTGGGTTTCCGTGCATAAACGATGTATGCGGTCAGAGTGAGGCATGTAGGAAGTTATGTTGGCAAACTTGAAAGTTAAGCGCCTTTATTCTTTTGTTTAAATTTCGCCACGGGTCGTGCGGGTGCAGAAACGTTGTATCAATGGACACAGTTGTATTTTGAGTGTTACAACCTTTTTTGCCGGCAGACAGTTCTATTATAAAATCAAACTAAGCTAAATAACAGATTTGGAGAACATGGAGAGCATATAGTGAAGAAAGAAAGCAAAGCGCAACAATTAAAATAAAATAAAATAAAATATAAAATTAAAAGAAATCTCGAGCATAAAGTAAAAAAGAAATAGAAATAGTTGTAATAGTAAAAGTAATATACGAACTGAAAAGTATAAGCAATATATAAACAGAACACAATACATAATCAAGTAATGGAAATAAAAGTACGGCCATAAACAGCAATCTATGTAGGCCTACAAGAGTTAAAAGCTAAATATTATGTACGTTCATACTATAACAGGAAAAATAATAATTTTAATTAAAATAAACAAAAGTGACCTTCAGCCGTACAGTAAAAAGTGGTAATGTTACTGGCCTACCTACCGCAATCACACACGCTGTCATACATCACCAATCGTTGGCTCGGACGTGAGAATAATTGAGGGGGTATCGAAGATGGGAGCGCCAGTCTAGAAAGCCAAGTATGAAGGCCGAGAGGATCCGTCGTGGCGACTACAGGACACCTCATAGTTTTCGCGCTGAGCAGCGGCCGCTTTCTAGGCCAATGCACTCCGGAGCTGTTGAACCAAGAAGTTTGGTTTTGCTATTAACCTTTGCCAGCCTCGTGGTTGTGATGGCTACGGCGGCCAAGTCTATATGGTCTGACACTGTGATTAGCTAGTCCGAGACCCATTGGCGGGAAAAAGCTTCACCATCAGAATGTTGGCCGGTAGATAGGAGAAGTGGTAGTATGTAGTTTCTAATCACTGGACTGCGTGCCAAAACCCAAATCTCTCGACAGTGTTTATATGCAATGAGGATATATGACGCTAGTGATGGTGATTCTTCTGTCGTTTGGGGGCCTAAGGCCTTGCGGACGCCCATTGATGCTATTTGTTAAGAGTAGCTATGCACTGACAATGGGTTTCACCCTCTCCCTTCTTACTATCATTTATCACGACATTCATTTCATCTCATTAATTCCTCTGATGAGGATGATGTCAGGAAGGTTATCCGGTCGTAAAAAACTCGGTACCAACTCAATTCATACCCGAGCCGGCAGAGAAACGGGGCAAGAGTTGTTTTTTTATATTTATTATTATTTGCTTTACGTCGCACAGACACAGATAGGGCTTACGGCGACGATGGGATAAGGAAGAGCTAGGAATGGGAAGGAAGCGGCCGTGGCCTTAATTAAGGTACAGCCCCAGCATTGGGGTTGGAACCCACTGTCTCCCGGATGCAAGCTCACGGCCAACTTGCCCGGTGGGCAAGGGTTGGATATTCATTGGACATTACATACAGTGGCTGTAATAACGTACCTATTATTGAACAGATGGTAATCTGGGAAACTGGTTCGTAATCTAGAACCGATCCCCAATTCACAGGCGAGATGGAACTGCTGTCCCACTGAGAGAATCAATTCAACAATATTTTTGCACAAACAAATCCATTGACGAGGTGGGTATTGCCAGATGGAAACAAAGTGAAGCAAAGATATCATGTGTTCACTAACAACAGATTCCAAAACAGATGAGGGAGCGTATCGTGGAGCTGATTGTGACTCGGATCACTTCCTGATTATTCACCTGTGGATATTAAGCAGAAAACTAAGTGTCGAAGCCCTAGCAAAGGACCGGTAGGTATGGACACTGAGAAGATTAAATGCAGAGAAGTGAAGTCCGATAAATAAGTGGAAATAAAGAACTATATTTTTTAAGAGTCAATGGACGAAACCGAAGGAGTATGTCAACAGGTAGCGGAATAGAGGTAGAAAGAGATGGTTCAGCAATACTAATAGAGCAGAAGTTCATGGATCAGGAAGTGCCTTAACATGATAACTAGTTCAAACAAGAACTCTCCTCTTTTCACGATCTCATAACTTTATGCCTGTTCTGGTGCTTCAACACTATTTAAAAGTTCGAGGAAATATCCTACCACCGAGCAGGTTGACTGCGCGGCTTGTGTCACGTACCTGTGAGCTTGAATTTGGTAGATATTGGGTTCTAACCCCACTTTTGGCAGGTCTGAAGATGGTTTTCTGTGGTTGCATTTGGTAGATAGTGGGTTCTAACCCTACTTCTGGCAGGTCTGAAGATGGATTTCCGTGGTTGCATTTGATAGATAGTTCTAACGCCACTTCTGGCAACACTGAAGATGGTTTTCTGTGGTTGCATTTGGTAGATAGTGGGTTCTAACCCCACTTCTGGCAGATCTGAAGATGGTTTTCCGTGGTTCCTTTTGGTAGATAGTGGCTTCTAACCCCACTCCTGGCAGATCTGAAGATGGTTTTCCGTGGCTGCATTTGGTAGATAGTGGGTTTTAACCCCACTTCTGGCAGATATGAAGATGGTTTAGCGTGGCTTCATCTGGTAGATAATGGGTTCTAACCCCACTTCTGGCAGATCTTAAGATGGTTTTCCGTGGTTTCTCATTTTCAAACCAGGCAAATGCTGGGGCAAATGTTGAGCCAAATGTTTGGGCTGTACCAAAATTAAGGCTACGGTCGCTTACTTCCCACTCCTCTCCTATCGTCGTTCTAAGAATTTTTTATCTGTTATTTTTACAATTTGCGTTACTTAGCATTGATCGAGAAAGATAGATCTTATGCCGACGCTGGGACAGGAAAGGACTAAGAATGGTAAAGAAACGGCCGTGGCTTTAATTAAGGTACAGTCCCAACATTTACCTGGTGTGAAAATGGTAAACCACGGAAATCCATATTCAGGGCTGCCGACAGTGGAGTTCAAACCCACTGTCTTACGAATGCAAGCTCACAGCTGCGCGCCCCTAACCGCGCAGCCAACTCGCCCGGTTGACCGTCTCTGCTCTTCGATTTTCGTACTCGACAGGATCTAAAACCTGAACATTTCATTTGAGTTTTTATCATTATTAGTATATTACTTTGACAGAGGACATACAATTTCTGGTGGAATCTTGACTAAGCAGAGTGAGACATGCAATACGAATATATGCCTTTCTTGAGTGGGCCAAACCAATTTGTTGGCCTTTAACCGCATCTCAACTGCAGTCCAAGTTCCCTTTCTGGTGTTGTAATGCTGGCAACGTGCCAGTGCGGATGTGGATGGGTTATATTTAACTTGGTAGCGGGAGGGCAAAACGTACTTCAGTTCAGTTCTTGTGAATGGAGCTGCCCCGGGCTGACCTGCAACCCCCAGCACGCCCACATGTTCCAGCTAGCGGCCTTGCCCGGCCACTGACACGTCAGCTGTCTGCTACTCCCTGCAGTGTTTCAATATTACACTTATGAATTCTTTTCGTTTTCTTGCAGCACATTTACATGTCTCAAAATACTGTAAATAGAGAAATGTTTTTCAAATTAGATTATTTAAAAAATGTAAGTTAATAATAATAATAATAATAATAATAATAATAATAATAATTGTGTACAAGTTGCTTAACGTCGCACCGACATATATAGGTCTTATGGTGACTATGGGATGGAAAAGGGGTAGGAATGGGAAGGAAGCGGCCATGGGAAACCACGGAAAACCATCTTCAGTACTGCCGACAATGGGGTTCGATCCCACTATCTCCCGAATACTGGATATTAGCCACATTTAAGCGACTGCAGCTACCGCGCTCGATAATAATAATAATAATAATAATAATAATAATAATAATAATAATAATAATAACATTAACATCAGGATCAGCATCATCAAAACAACAACAACAATAATGATAATTACAATTTTATGGTCACTTACATAGAATGGATAATAACAGGGTCACAAATAAACTTTTAAACTTAGAATTATCAACGAAAAATCGCAATAAATGGCTAAAAGGAATCAGTGTAGACCTAAATGAAAGTGGAATTAATGAACAAACCATTCAAGACAGGATAAAATTCAGAAACCTTAATTCACAAACATAAATTTTCTGTAGAGTCCATCCAACTAAATACAGGATAGACTGAACAACATAAAAAGGAACACAGCAAGAGGATCAGGATATACTGGGAAGAGAAGAAGGAAAACCCAAAATGAGTGCTAATAAGTTCATACGTGCTCCTTAGTTGGGCACTGGGCCGATGACCTACCTGTTAGGCTCCTTAAAAAAAAAACAATAACAACCACCACAGCAAGAACAAGAATAACAGGTACAACTACAAAACTTAGGTGGACATAACGAATCTTGAATAATAATAATAATAATAATAATAATAATAATAACAATAATAATAATAATAATAAACGGAGGAAATTACAGACAAAATCCGCAAAAGACGGACAGAATTTTACGTTAGGCTGAAAAGAATGGATGGAAACATATTGAACGAAAAGATCTTTCACTTGGTTTATTCAAAAGCTCAAACCATGATGACTTGGTTAGGAAACACCGAAGAAGACCTTTAGATGATACGAATCAAAACCGAAAAGAAGACGTTGTGTCCCTTGGGCAGAGGAACGCAATCAGGTCCAGTCATAAAGAGTAAGGGGATTCTGGACCCGAAAGAAATCAATCTACAACGCTCGAAAATACTGCACGGTGGGCGGGTGTGAAGCAGTAATGTGTTGATAGCATGTTCATGTGTTTCATTGCGCAAATGTGGACACAGGTTAGTACAGTGTGTGCCCACCCATTTCTCAATCCACCACTGTTATTGAGTCTGTAACGTCCTGCTTGCACCACAAGAATCCACAGTTCATGATGGCCGAGGGGAGTTGAAGGTTTCTACCCCCATTCATGTTCAATAGGGCTTATATCCAGGGAATCGAGGGAAATGGTGGGCCACTGGCAAATTGTAATACCTTGAAGAGATGCCTGCGGATGCCTGCGGATGCCTGCAATGTGAAGGCGGGCATTATCCTGTTGGAACATCCCACATTTACAACGAACGTCATCAGAGGGACAACCACTGGATTGGCAACCCTGTCCACATACTTTCGAAGAGTTGTTGTTCCCTCAACAATAAATAATTGTCATTTCAAATGAAAGACTATTGTTTTTCTGATTGTAAAGCCTGCCGTTGGCCACGTATGCCTCTCGACAGTAAAGTAGATGGGGCCCCTCTGTCCAACGATATCGCTATTTTACATGCGATATACGTGTATCCCGCATTCCATTTAAGCCTCTTTGTCATGGAGCTCGCATGATTTGGTGTTATTAGAGAGACGCTGATATCATATTAACATACATTTGCACTAGCAAATACATTAAAATGTATAAATATGGCTGATTGGAGACTTTAATGATGCAGATCGGTAATACATCTCTTAATGTACCCCTTGTATGTTGAATCATATGCGCGTTATTAGAGGTATTCGCTTCGACGTGTTAACTGAACAACTTGCTGAGGACAAGTTATGAAAGAGAAAATTAACCTATAAAAGTAAATATCAATAATGATAATAATGGCAATAATATTAATAATATGAAAATGAAGATTATTCTGAAGATCGCAGAAGCAACAAGACTATAATCAACTTCCTGGACCTGAAGAAAGCGTATGACTCTCCGGACATACAGATCTTGTTCGACAAGCCAGAATAACTTCGAGTTGACAAAAGGACCATAGTACTGTTTCGTCAGACTTTCACAAACATAAAATTCTAGGTTAAATATTTTTGGGAAATTTCTGACCCTTTTGAAGTACACACGGGTGTTCGGCAAGGAGATGGACTCCCTCCTCTTATTTATAACTTCGTTTTGGATAAAGTCATCAGAGAGTGGAGAAAGAATAACACAACCATAAACATTGGGGCTGCTGGGAGCAAAATCAAAGTGAAATGATTGGCTTTCGCAGATGAGCTAGCGATCATCTCTAAGAACACGGAGGAAACTAAGTATGCTATCGAGACATTACACAGAATAGCATCACAGGCAGGCCTTTAAATAACGTTCTAGACAACAATGTATATGCAGACATTTCAGCAGAAGTGCAAGAAAGTTAAAAATGAAACTGCATATGGGACAATATCACAGGCATTCTTTTAAATACCTTTGAGATATAATTCTTCCTTCAGGATTAGACAATTTGAGTAATAGAGAAATGGCCTCAAAATTTCAGAGTGCATTTAGATCAACATGGGATCACTACATGAACGAGTAATGTCACGTAATGCTAAATTGAAACATTAGAAACCAGTTGTCCTACCGGAAGGTCTATATGAATCAGGAACCTTAACTTTAAAAGATCATTCGAAAATTTCAGATATTGAAAAACAAGAAGGTAAAATTCGTAGGGAAATTTTCGGCCCTACACAAAAAAATGAAATTTGGATCGAAAGAAGAACTGCAGGACTCTACAGTATAGTCACACTGATAGTTTCATAAATACTGTACGGAGAAAACATTTGAAATTTTTTGGACACACTTTTAGGATGTATAACAATGGAATAACAAGAAGATTATTTAGTGTGATAAATTCCAGAAATAGGAGGGTAAATTGGCTGGAGGAAACGAGAGGGGACCTAAGTGAATTGAACGTCGGGGAAAACATCATGAGAAGTTGCGAAGTCTTCAGGATCTCAGTAAAGAAACACACATTTGTGGTAAAAAACTAGCAGCAGGATTGGTAGAAAGTGGTCAGAAGAACGGAAGAGACAACATAGTGAGTTCATGAACAGATTTTGTAAAATAGTACGGCGAAAGTCATCAAGCCGATGAACAAGTTCCAACCCGCTTTATGAATGGGCATAACGAAACAAGAAGAATAAGAACACCGGGCTCGATAGCTACAGTCGCTTAAGTGCGGCCAGTATCCAGTAATCGGGAGATAGTGGGTTCGAGCCCCACTGTCGGCAGCCCTGAAGATGGTTTTCCGTGGTTTCCCATTTTCACTCCAGGCAAATGCTGGGGCTGTACCTTAATTAAGGCCACGGCCGCTTCCTTCCAATTCCTAGGCGTTGCCTATCCCATCGTCGCCATAAGACCTATCTGTGTCGGTGCGACGTAAAGCAAATAGCAAAAAAAAAAGAACAAGAAGAGAAAAAGCAAGAATTGAAAATGCTCACAGCATGCAGCTGGAATGTATATGGCGGTATTTTTTCACCATTAGATACATGTCCCTGTATGAGGTGATTGTGAAAAATAACAGAAAGTACGCAACATTACGACTCGCAGACACACAATTTGACCCCAGGTAGAATTTTACGCAGTGTGATGTGGAAGCAAAGAGAACTTATGGCTGAAGTAGGGTTCACTCTCCAGTGAAGTCCAAGACCATACCAGAACTACGAGGAACTACGGAAGGCATGTATTAAAAGGAAATCGGTCAGATGAACGATGGTGCAGATACCCCTCGGACCGAGCTCGATAGCTGCAGTCGCTTAATTGCGGCCAGTATCCAGTATTCGGGAGATAGTAGGTTCGAACCCCACTATCGGCAGCCCTGAAAATGGTTTTCCGTGGTTTCCCATTTTCACACCAAGCAAATGCTGGGGCTGTACCTTAATTAAGGC
Source organism: Anabrus simplex (assembly GCF_040414725.1). Classification (NCBI taxonomy): domain Eukaryota; kingdom Metazoa; phylum Arthropoda; class Insecta; order Orthoptera; family Tettigoniidae; genus Anabrus; species Anabrus simplex. The sequence continues at coordinate 74,735,431 of NC_090273.1, read as the reverse complement.
CACGGCCGATTCCTTCCCACTCCTAGCCCTTTCCTGTCCCATCGTCGCCATAAGACCTATCTGAGTCGGTGCGACGTAAAGCAACAAGCAAAAAAAAAAAAAAAAAAAAAAAAGATACCCCTCGGCACTAGAAACCATCGATCATGTAATAGGTGGCTGTCCAGTGCTGACTGGTATGGTGTACACCAACAGGCGCAATGATGTTGCCAAACTACTGTATCAAGAACTTGTAGTGGCATGTAGATTCCTAGAACCGAGTGTGGTGTACTATAACTATGTACTGGGACAGATCTGTTTTAACTGATCAGACAATCTTTGCAAATCGTCCTGATATTGTTCTTTTCAATAAGCGTTCCAAAGTGGCCTGTTAGATGGACATTGCTGTCACACTGAACCACAACATTCAAACCACCCAGGTGGAGAAAATCAGAATGTAAAAAGCACTGGGAGAGATGAAGATGATGTGGAGAGTAAACCACATAAGAGTGGAACTCTTGGTCCTGTCAGCGGAAGGTATCGTCTGGTAAGAGGTCTGGAGGAACTAGGTATGACGCATCTAATTGCATGTATGCAGACGTACCATACAGTTAGATTGTTTCTCACAACAGTGAATTGTAGTCTACTAGATACTTGATTGTATAATCCGTATTTTGTTTATTGAATTACACCATATTTATATATTGTATGAAATAAATAAATAAATAAATAAATAAATAAATAAATAAATAAATAAATAAATAAATAAACTGATGAAGTCAATAGGAAACTTTTGTTGAAAATGATGACATTCGGCTGGAAAAACAAATATTCAAGATACTGGAGAACAGACCTAGACATTCAATGGTTTGAAGAAGTCATAGAAAACCTAGTCAGGGTTCATCTCAGGGGGGGGAGCACATCTCAGATTTCGAGCTCCATACAAGTTACTGGTCAACAATTTCAAGGGTTTCATGAAGAAGTGGAGCAAGAAGCATGTGAATTAGCCGCATATTGGTCACACCACATCATTTAATTAAATTTGTATTTATGTAGAGCTTAATCACATCGTTACCTGCCATCATCAGAAATGAGTAATGATTATAGTACCAGGTTTGTCATTGTCCTGATATTATTGTACGATATAATGTATGTTTCTGACATGATTAAATAAATAAGAACAAAGTATGGATGAAGGAAAGAAGACAGGCTGCCGGAGAAATAATACAGGGGATCTGGACTCCAAAGTAAGCTTAAAAAATGTAAACTGTTTTCTTTGGTCTCCACTGGCCCTAAAATAATTTAAATATATTTATTAGACATTTCTACAATATAATGGTTTCCCTACAACTAATTGACCACTATACTCTAATTATTCTTCACAGTTCCTTATTTTTTTGCATCTTCACCACATGAAACCCTTCTAGCCATGGTCATTTGTTCCCTTTCCATCCACAGTTTACTTGGTTATTTCAGTTTCTTCTTCAGATTTCCAGTTTAGTATTGTATTGGAATTTCTGTCATCCGTCATACATTCCACGTGCCCGAACAATTTTAATTGAACGACTGTCGGACATATCCCGACATAGTATTTTTCCGGTCGTACGTCGGGATATATACACGTCAGTTCTTTCCAAGGCAACTAACTGGGTCATAAACAATAGATGCGAGAATTTTCTGAGAATTTTGAACCAGAACTGTCAACACGAGACGTCGAACGTCAACAAGTAACGGAAAAGAACGGTTGAATGGGAAGCCTTACTTCTTATACTCCAAACCTAAAGGAAACAGAAAAACAAATGCACTGTGTATGCAATAACAATGTGCTTTCTACAACATCTGCACCAGGAAGCTGTGGTTTGTTTTGGAAACTGCCACACCGAAAAGAAATACAAGTAATAAATGGACAGACTGATACTTAACTGGTATGTCTGGTGGCTCCACAGTGCTTCTCCACTATGAAAAACTAATCGTTTGATTGTAGATCAACCTTTGTAGGTCCATCTTATGCTCACTGTTAATACACGCCATTTCATATGAACATTATGGCTGGGCTAGAATAACACCAGTAGAACTTTCAAGCACAGATGGGGGTAATATTCATTCTTCAGTCACGTCCAATACATTCTTGTTCAGGCCTAATAACTTCTCTGATTTAAATGGTCATTACTGTATCCAGTCTGAACTTGAATGAATGAATTGATGAATGAATATAATACTCTTCTCTTCCAGTCACGGATGACGTCAACTGGGGAGAGAATATTTATCTATTGTAAACCGGCTGAGTTGGCCGTGCGGTTAGGGACGCGAAGCTGTGAGCTTGCATCCGGGAGATAGTGCGTTCGAACCCCACTGTCGTCAGCCCTGAAGATGGTTTTCTGTGGTTTCCCATTTTCACACCAGGCAAATGCTGGGGATGTACCTTAATCGAGGCCATGGCTGCTTCTTTCCCATTCCTATGTCTTTCCTCTCCCATCGTCGCCCTAAGACCTATCTGTGTCGGTGCGACGCAAAGCAAATAGCAAACAAAAATCTATTGTTATCAAAATTTTTAATTTATTTTGTAATACGAAGTGAAAATGTTACAAAAGTAATAATTAATTGAAATGTGATTTACTACTATACGGTATACCCCACGAGTAATTAATGGATAAACTTAGTCTTTGATTTATTTTCTAGCCTCCAACTAAGTCATAGAGTCTACGATATCTCCTTACTACTAGGTATGTTCATCTTCTCTCTTTTCTTATTATTTAAATTTCTTTTCCCACATTCCTCTTATAATATTACATACTGTAGTTTCGCTGTTCTCCCTGGTTCCTTGCATTCTTTATTTAATAGAGTTACAAGAGTGTAAAGTTCAGGTAAATTTCTCAGTTTTTACCTATTTCCTATCAATCTATACATGCTGTAACTTTAAGGTAAGGCCAAACTTTCAAGATGCGTTACTCACACGTAGAAGAAGGAAACACACTGGCTGACAAAAAGTAATTGAAGGAACCAGGATGGGAGGAGGAAGAGAAATGAAACTTCACGTGTTGGGAGGCTAAGTGATGTTATTTCAGTGATTATAAAATCAAGTCAAATTTAAAAATAACTTGAAAGTATGAACTCACTTATCAGTATGACGTTTCACCCCCTCTGGTTTGGATGCATGCACGATTCGATTTGGAAGGGTGTCGTAAAGCCGTTGTATCCTCTTCTGAGGCAGGCAGCCCCACAACTGTTGTAATTGGTCCTTGGGAGACAGATCTGGGGATCTTGCTGGCCGCGGGAGTACCTCAACATCACGCAGACAGTTCATGGAGACACGTGGCGTGTGTGGGCGAGCATTGTCCTGTTGAAAAATGGCACCACGATACTGTCGCATGAGGACGCAGAACGTACCGCTGTGTCGTCAGAGTTCCCTCAATCATTACCAGCCGTGACCTGGAGTCCCCACACCAGGAGTAACACCGCTCTCCAAAACATTGGAAGAATGGCAGCTCTCCCGAGGTCACCGCCATACTCGCAGACGATGGTCACCCCGGGTAGAGCAGAACCGCGATCTATCGCGGAACTCAATGCAGCAGTCCATGCTTCCCGGTCACGGCACCATTCCAGTCGCAGCCTGCGCATGGGACGGTAATTCCCTAGTCCGACTACTGCTAGTCTCCGACTAGGAATGTGCCACTCGATCGCCTGACGTCACGAACTGGTGTGTTCTTTGTGACGTAGGCTTGCTTGCGCCCTAAGCAGGACGTGTGTGTTGTGACTCGAGCCACACTTCCATCTTCACTCATTCTCTTTGTTCTTCACATTCCGGCATTACATTGTTGTAGAGTAATTACCGATCATTCTACAAAAGTACGGACGTACCACAAGTCGTAGTGGATGCATCAGTTTATTAAACTCATATATCCCCAGAATAAAACTTTCTTATCAAATTGAACTGACTGCTCGACATGAGGGGCTGCCTGGCCGAGGCGGTAAAGGCGTGCTCGGTTTGCCCGGAAGGACGTGGGTTCGAATCCCTGTCAGGAAGTCGTAAAATTTAAGAAACGAGATTTCCACTTCCGGAGGTGCATATGGCCCTGAGGTTCACTCAGCCTACGCCAAAAATGAGTACCAGGTTAATTCCTGGGGGCAAAGGCGGCCGGGCGTAGAGCTAACCACTCTCCCCCATCACGTGCCGAGGTTAACAATGGTGGAAGCCTTTACCTTCCACTCCACCAAGGGCCTTCATGGCCTGTACGGAGATGACTTTGCTTTGCTTTTTGCTCGACATGAAGATAGCTCTGCAGAGTGATAATATTTCTCTGGTTTTCCTGTCGTTAGTTGCCAACGGCCGTAGCCGTGTTGAAACACCGGATCCCGTGAGATCCCCGAAGTTAGGCAACACTGGGCGTGGTCAAGATTTGGATGGGTTGCCACGCGCTGTTGGGGGGGGGGGGGAGGGAATGGAGGAACGGAAAGGAACTGGCCACGCTACCGCACGTAGACTCCGACTCAGGCACACCTCTGCGGAGGTTCGGACCTGCCTTCGGGCAGAATACACCCTTACCCTTACCTGTCGTTATTTGGTCGCTACTTCCATTTCTGGTTCTTCCGATCACTGGATGTATCATTTTAATAACATATCCTTTTCAGTTTTATTATAGTGCTATGATACTATTTCTCCTACACGAAGACGTGTTTGTATACAATACACCATTGGCATGACGGGATTTTCGATATTTAATTTGTATTCATTCAATTTATAATTATTTTGCTGCCGTATATGCTAATTAGGAAAACGGAAAGAAGGGAGAATAGTAATAATAATAATAAGAAATAATAAGAAGTCCTGAGTTCGATAGGATATAACTGAACTTTCAGGATTTTTAAAGTTACATCCCACAATCCGTAGATATTGCATGTTACGAAAATGCATCACTGGATACATAGGGCTGATATTATGTTCTTGTAATTCTAGTGGATTAGTCATGAACAATTCAATATATTTCGATAAAAACTTATTTTATTAACACAAACATGCGGTATTTGACATCAAAGAGCAGATTGCCACGTAATTGATTTAATACAAGGAAATCACTCATAGATGGCGGGCCATACTCCTGCTCGAGCTGCGCTCAAGCCCATCCCTATCTCCGACTTATTGTGCGGGATGACACAGCAAGTTGCAGGGAGACCATTACTTGTTCTCAGATGGCAGGCGTTGATTTACAGGGGTTACGAAGTGCTTCGTGCACAATACGGCGATCCTCCCTTGTGGTGGTCAAGCGTGGTCGACCGAAACCTTGACGAGTATGCCTGCCCTCACGATCACATGCAGTGCAACATCGCGTCACTGTCACATCCGATGCCCAACAAATCTGGAGATTGCACGATTCAACCTTCGGACAATTTGGTCCCTGCTGCAGTGGCTCTGTCGAAAATACGATATGTTTGTATTTCTTCACGTAATTTCCTCAGTTCGTTACCAGATGCCACGACAGTCCGAGTGATCACTCTGAAGGGTTCGGAGATCAATAGAGTTAAAATGCCAGACTCGGACGGAAATCGAACCCGGGCGCTCTGAACCGAAGGCCACCACGCTAGCCATTCCGCCAGTGAGGAGGAGGAGGAATAATTGAATTTACTGGCTACCTTAATTTCCTCAGTTATGACCTTTACCGTTCTGATGGTAATAATAATAATAAGAAGAATAAGAATAAGAATAAGAAGAATAAGAATAAGAATAAGAATAAGAATAAGAATAAGAATAAGAATAAGAATAAGAATAAGAATAAGAATAAGAATAAGAATAGGAATAAGCATAAGAATAAGAATAAGAATAAGAATAAGAATAAGAATAATAAAATAGGGACTCCCTGGCCGAGGCGGTAAAGGCATGATTGGTTCACCGAAAGGACGAAGGTACGATTTCCCGTCAGGAATACGAAACATTTAAGAAACGAGATTTCCATTTTCGGAGATGCATATGGTCCTGGAGGTACATTCAGCCTACACAAAAATTGAGTACCATGTTAATTCGTGGGGGCAGCGGTGCCCGGTCTTAGAGCTAACCACTCTACTCCACCAAGTGCAGAGGTTTCGTATAGTGGAAGCCTTTATCTTCCACCACTCCCAGGGCCTTCAGTGTCTGAACGGAGATGACTCTGATTTTTAATAATAATAATAATAATAATAATAATAATAATAATAATAATAATAATACACTTATAAGTACATTATAAAGTGAGTCCACAAATTCAACGAACAAGAAAGATGGAGATTACACTCAGACTATGCCAGGAAACTTAGAAGTCCAATCCCTCTCCTATCACGCCAAACTCAGATACTTTAATACCGTAGTGAAACCCGAATGCCTCTATGCAGCAGAGACAACTGCCGGAAAGGGGATTGCCTAAATAGAAAAGAAAGAGCGTACATCTTTTAAGAAAATTCTGGGACCCAAGAAAGCAACAGGATATGAGTTTAGCTTCCGTTTGAGATCAAATCAAGAGCTGTATGAAAAATGCGAGAACATTTCAACCTCGATAAGAAAAATGCGACTGACTTTCTATGGACATCTGAGAAGAATGAGACTGAAACGTCTAGCAAATAAAATCCTCATTTACCAGGAAAGAAGAAAGACCCAAGTACCATGGCTGAAAGAAGTTCGTCAGGATCTTAAAAAAATGTGGCATTGAGGAGGGAGACATTACAAGCCGAACAGTGTTCAGAAGGAAAATTGCGGAGGTGACGGATCTGTTCGCAGAGAAACCCAGGAGAACAAGAAGGGTGTTCTTGGATGAGGAACGAGCAGAAGCGAGCCAGAGAATGGAGTATTAGCGTATAATGAAAGAACATCAGCGGCCAAGGGAGTTGTGTAATCGTAACCCATGGGAGGTTGAAACAATCCTAAATAATAATACACTTGTTACTTTTACTTCTCATTAATTACTTTTATGGAAAGCTCCATGGCTAAACGGAGTAGGAGGGTTAGGAGCGTTCTAAATCACTGGCGTCAGCATTCTTCTGCTGAGTCAGCACCCAAGGTCATTGACCTCTAGTAGTATACCTAGGCGGATTCTGACCCCAAGGTCATTGACCCCGGGTGCTGACTCAGAAGAAAAATGCTGACGCCAGTGATTTAGAACTCTCCTAGCCCTACTACTAAACGGTTAGCGTGGTGGTCTTTTATCTAAGAGGTCTCGGGTTCAATTGACGGACGGGTCGAGCCTTATAAACTTCATTGGTTAATTCTGATGGTTCGCGGGCTGGGTGTGTGTGCCGTCTCCAGCATTCGAATTTATTGTATGTAGGGCCCAATTCTCACCAACGCTCAGACCGCCTACACGGCGTCGACTGGAAAGACCTGCACTGGGTCTGTGGGTGGAAGTGGTTCAATAATACCCACGGTATCCCCTGCCTGCCGTAAGAGGCGACGAAATGGGGCCCCAGGGCCCTCAACTTGGAATTTGCTTTATGTCGCACCGACACAGAGAGGTGTTATCGCGACGGTGGGACAGGAAATACCTAGGAGTGGAAAGGAAGCGACCGTGGTCTTAATTAAGTTACCATTTTGCAGGGAGAGAAAATGGAAAACCAAGCAAAACATCTTCTAGGCTGCCGACAGTGCCGTTCCAGCCCTCATTCCACTGTTCTAACATTTCGTGGCAGAACCGGGAATCGAACCCGGACCTCCGGGGGTGGCAGCTAATTACGCTAATCACTGCACCTCAGAGGCGGACAGTATGACTGTCAATCTGCAAAATAATTAAATCAATATTGATATCTTTCTTTTTTGTCCCGACCTTTTCCCAATTACTTGGGGTCAGCAATGTACTTGGACTTAGACCTCTTTTATAGTCGGATACCCTTCTCGATCCCAATTCTATGTAGGAGGGATGAATTCGCTATTGGTGGTTGGTAATGTGGCAGGTTTTGTGGAAATGAAGAGGTTTGTGTGGTAAGACTAATGCAAGCACCCTCTTCCCGAGTCAAAGGAATGGTTTTACATTCCACGAACTACTTTGTGGTTTTCAGAGACGCCGAGGTGCCGAAATTTTTTCCCGGAGGGGTTGTTGTATGGGTACGTTTGAATATATCTACCTAACGAATCTCTCGTAATTTGAGCACTACCAGACTGGCCAGGGATCGAACCCGTCAACTTCAGTTCAGAAAGCCAGCGCTCTACCGTCTGAACTACCCAACCCAGCAGAGGAATAAAAGAGACGCCGCTTGTGTTCTCGATCCAGCTGCCGGGATTCGAATCCAGGGACCTCGAAACGGGAGGCGATGACGCTGACCAGTCAGTCAAGGAGCTTGAATAATATTACGCGAGGAAAGCAACGGGAAAGCACCTCCCTCCTCATTTACATTGGCCACCCATGGCAGCCAATGATGGATCGGTAGAGAAATAAACCAGCTTTATGAGAGATCCGAACCAGTACGAGGTGACTTTTAATTCCTAGTTCACCGGACGAGTTGGCCGTGCGGTTAGGGCCGCGCAGCTGTGAGCTTGCATCCGGGAGTTAGTTGGTTCGAACCTCACTGTCGGCAGCCCTGAAGATGGTTTTCCGTGGTTTCCCATTTTCACACCAGGCAAATGCTGGGGCTGTACAATTAAGGCCACGGCCGCTTCCTTCTCACTCCTAGGCCTTTCCTGTCCCATCGTCGCCATAGGACGTATCTGTGTCGGTGCGACGTAAAGCAAATAGCAAAAAAAAAAAAAAATCCTCGTTCAAACTTTCGATGTCATTCTTCTTCTTTTCCTTATTGTTTGGTATAGGCCGACTAATGACCACGATATTAATTTATTGCGTTTGAGGTGGGATGTGATGTTTGCCAAGTAATTGCGCATCCTCTGGCTCTGTTGTTCCTTCCTCTCCTTATTCAGAGGGTAACCTGTCTTCCTTCTTGATCTTCCTTCTTGATGGTTTGTTCTGGAACCTCTTTTGTTTGAGCATCCTCTGGACAGATGTCCAGTCTCTGTTTGTTTCTTCCAGTTCCTGCAGATCTTTCTTTACTTCTATCAACCACAGTGACTTGTTCTTCCTCTTTGGCCAGTAAACGAGAAGCTGGTTGGTCAAACTGGCATGATGCATCCTGCAGTCGGGTCCATAAATTGCAAGGCGTCTCTTCCTGGTCACGTCCGTGATTTGTTAACAGCATTTGTAGAGCTCTTGGTTGGGTCGCCTTTTGTATTCGTTCCTATCCCGGACAGCTCCTAATATCATTCTCAATATTTTTCTCTCCTGGATTTCGAGCTTGTCCGGAGCCCCTTCCTGTTCATTATTAGACATCCCGAAGCATGTAAGGCTTCAGGCCTGACTGTCTGGTAATGCTTCATTTTAGTCCTTTGGATGACACTTCCTTTTGTGGGTGTTCTTGGTCAGTTGGTATGCCAGTTCTAGCTTATTAACTCGAGTTGATAATGCTACTCCTTCGGAGAGATTGGGTTCCATCCATTCTCCCAGGTACTTATACATCTTGGTTTTCTTCATCGTTCCTTGCTCCAGATACAGTGTACAAGGAGATTCACTGATGTTCGTGGTGTACTGCGTTTGCTCAAGTGAAATGTGTAGCCCTACCTTTGCTGCTTGTTCTCTGATAATATGGAGTTTTTTCAGTGATGTTTCTATTGAATTACCGTAGGTAGAAGTGAGAGTCTGTCGGCGAATGCCAGGCAATCAACATTTAGTCCAATGCGCTTGTGTCCCGGAGAGATTCCACGTGGTATCCCCAGGCTAGTTAAAATATAATGGTAATAATAATAATAATAATAATAATAATAATAATAATAATAATAATAATAATAATAATAATAATAATAATAATAATAATAATAATACAAATGAAAAATAGCTTAAATTTTACATGCCTACACATAACGTGATCATAGCCATTTAGAAGCTTTACGTAGAAGCGAAATTACAGGAATGTAATTTTTCATTTGGAAAAGCCCCCGCGCAATAGGTGGGATTCAAACCATGACTCGCTCTGACGATAAGCTAATGATGATGGTTCTGATTTATCACGTCTCCAGAGGCAACTGTTATTATAAACTAATTTTCACTATAAAGTTATTCCACCATATAAAACACGAAATTGTTTTTCGAGCATAAAACATAGCTTCATGTCATATTTTTTGTCAATAATAGAAGATATAGGCGGAAATTTGACTTAATTACTGAGCCACTATTAAGTAATGTAATATAAATTCATTTAGACCAGCGCCAGTAACGTATGCGAATGCATCATAAAACAAATGAGAATAAATGCTAACCTATTTTCTGAATCGACGTACAGTGAACGGTTGAAAAAATAAAGTGGGTTACATGCATATTAATTCAAGTGTCAGAATTGACAATAACATGCAGTGAGCAATTGAAACTTGATTTGGTAATTTGAAATGAGATATCAATGCTTTCGTTTGTTATGCACGTATAACACCATTCTATTACAGAAGATGTAATAATACTCGAAATATTCGTCAAACATAGATGTGATGAATAAATTTGAAATATCATCAAGAAAATTTGTGTCTCGTATTCTAGGCCAAACACATCGACCTTCAGAACATTTAATTCCATGTGAGATCTGGACAAAGCGGAGGCGGGACAGAATTTTCACCGGGTACTCTGGGTTTCCCTGTCATCTTTCATTCCAGCAACACCCTCCACTATCATTTCATTTCATCTGTCAGTTATTATTCATTGCCCTAGAGGAGTGCGACAGGCTTCGTCAGCCGGCACAGTTCCCATCCTTGCCGCAAGACGGGGCTTCATTCACTCCATCTCTGACCCGGTCGAATGACTGGAAAGCAGGTTGTAGGTTTTCATTTCTTTTCGCCAACAATTTGCCGTAGGCTGTCAGTGTTGTAATGGGCGCAGTATTTTAAGAATTTCGTAGACTTACTTCTTAGAAGGGGCTGCTGGCCTAGGCGGTAAATGCGTGCTCGCTTCGCCCGGAAAGACGTGGTTTCGAATCCGCGTCAGGAAGTCGTAAAATTTAAGAAACGAGATTTCCATTTCCAAAGGTGCACATGGCCCTGAGGTTCACTCAGCGTACACCAAAAATGAGTACCAGGTTAATTTTTGGGGGCAAAGACGGTCGGGCGTAGAGCTAACCACTCTATTACATCAAGTGCCGAGGTTTACCTTCCACCACTCCAAGGGCCTTAATGACTTTTTGACTTGACTACTTATTAGAAATAGAAGACTATGTATTATGTGGTAATACATTTGAGGCGTCTAGTATCAAAACTGGCCAAGTCACTCAAGGCATATTTTTCAATATGGACGAAAAACCTTTAGAGAAAAAGCAATGATGGTCAGAAAAGATTTTTTTCACAGTTATATCCTTAATGGTTTAATATTTAAGTTCCGCTGTTTTGAGAAATCTAACTCATAATTAACCCATCTTTTTTGTTAATTTAAATTTTGACTTGGCCTTTTTTTGTTGATATTTTGTACAATATCACAAGTTATGAAAGTAAATCTTTCAGTTCACCACTCGGAACAATATCCACGTTACAGCACACAATAATGACAAAATACGAGCACACCGGAAATAGGATTGCTTTGGCGCCAATGACGGTAAGAAGCCCGCCAATACGTAAATCAGTGTTGCAAAGGAACAAAAAACAAAATATTATGACTTCAGAGAATATACATTACAAGGAACGATTTTGCCTACTGATATTATCACTTTGTTGCTTAATGTAACAACACAAGCTTCCAGACAATAATGCTGCATCATAAAGATTGTCGCTCGTTCCTTGACTTGGCCGGTTTTGAATTCACTGGCTGCATGACTTGGCCGATTCTGTTGCAAGACCGAGAATTCAGTGCTCTATAACATGAAGACATGGACAATTTTAAAACATATTCTTGTTTCACCTGATAGTGCTATACTTCTACTTCAAATTTATAACCTTAACTCATTTTCGTAAATTTTGTGACTTGGCCGGTTTTGATACTAGACGCCTCATTTATTAGAACGTGGTACACTCGGAATGTGGGTAATAACTCGGTGTAGTATGGGTCTGTGTCCGCCTCTGTGGTGTAGTGGTTAGTGTGATTAGCTGCCACCCCCGGAGGTCTGGGTTCAATTCCCGGTTCTGCCACGAAATTTGAAAAAGTGGTACGAGGGCTAGAACGGGGTCCACTCAGCCTCGGGAGGTCAACTGAGTAGAGGTGGGTTCGATTCCCACCTCAGCCATCCTGGAAGTGGTTTTCTGTGATTTCCCACTTCTCATCCAGGCCAATGCCGGGATGGTACCTAACTTCACGCCACGGCCGCTTCCTTCCCTCTTCCTTGTCTATCCCTTCCAATCTTCCCATCCCCTAGCAAAGCCCCTGTTCAGCATAGCAGGTGAGGCCGCCTGGGCGAGGTACTGGTCATCCTCCCAGTTATATCCCACGACCCAATGTCTCACGCTCCAGAAATCTGCCCTTGAGGTGGTAGAGGTGGGATCCCTCGCTGAGTCCGAGGGAAAAACCAACCCTGGAGGGTGAACAGATTAAGAAGAAGAAGAAGAAGAAGAAGTATGGGTCTGTGATATGAGAAGTAAGAGACATAATTGAAGAGTTTGGGAGATATTAGAGTAAAGGTAAGATTCCGTCGTTAAATTTGTTATTCTATACAACTGACCACGATGTATTCGTAACGACAGCTAACCTCCAACTGAGTCAACACAGCGCCATCTTATAACAGAGTATGCGAGTGACGTCACGTATTCATAACAAATTCGGACTTAATTTGCAACGCTATTTCATGAAAACTACGTTCCAGATTATCATTTTTGTTTGGCAACAGGTAGCCTCTGTGGTGTAGTGGTTAGTGTGATTAGCTGCCGCCCCCGGAGGCCCGGGTTCGATTCACGGCTCTGGCACGAAATTTTGAAAAGTAGAACGAGGGCTGGAACGGCATCCACTCAGCCTCTGGAGGTCAACTGAGTAGAGGTGGGTTCGATTCCCACCTCAGCCATCCTCGAAGTGGTTTTCCGTGGTTTCCCACTTCTCCTCCAGGCAAATGCCGGGATGGTACCTAACTTAAAGCCACGGCCGCTTCCTTCCCACTTCCTTGCCTTTCCCATCCAATTCCCCCATCCCTCCACAAGGCCCCTGTTCAGCATAGCAGGTGAGGCCGCCTGGGCGAGATACTGGTCATTCGCCCCAGTTGTATCCGCCGACCCAGAGTCTGAAGCTCCAGGACACTGCCCTTGAGGCGGTAGAGGTGGGATCCCTCGCTGAGTCCGAGGGAAAACCGACCCTGGAGGGTAACCAGATTAGGAATCGGCCGTATCCTTAATTAAGGTACAGCCCCAGTATTTGCCTGGTGGAAAAATGGGAAACCATACAAAACGATCTTCAGATCTGCCGACATTGGGGTTCGAACCCACTATCTCCCCGATGCAAGCTCACAGCTGCGCGCCCCTAACCGCACGACCAACTGGCGCGGTTTTCCCATTTTCACACCAGGCAAATGTCCAGATCGTTGGTTGAATTGTCAGCGTACTGGCCTTCGGTTCAGAGGGTCCCGGGTTCGATTCCCGGCCGGGTCGGGGATTTTAACCTTAATTGGTTAATTCCAATGGCCCGGGGGCTGAGTGTCTGTGATGTCCTCAACAACCCTGCAACTCACACACCACACATAACACTATCCTCCACCACAATAACACGCAGTTACCTACACATGGCAGATGCCGCCCACCCTCATCGGAGGGTGTGGCTTACAAGGGCTGCACTCGGCTAGAAATAGCCACACGAAATTATTATTATTATCAGGCAAATGCTTAAAGTCATGGCCACTTTCTTCCCACTCCTAGCCCTTTCCTATCCCATCGTCGCCATAAGATCTACCTGTGTCGTTCCGACGTAAAGCAACTTGTAAAACAAAAATTAAAAAGTGAATTCCCCCGGTATTTATTCTTGGCCTTCGAATCCAGAGCCGCTACCTAACCTCAACTGTCTTCATGTAGGCTGGGTGGACCTCCAACCATCCTCCGCAGTAGCTGAATATAATCCTTCAGATCTAATAGGCTACTGTACTATACTTCCATAATGGTTGGTCACAATCTTGTATACCTGACACCTCTTGTAGTTGATCATAACAGAATACTCGGAATGTGGCATTTTCCTATACGTCTACTCTACGAAAAACGCATTGATACCTGTGAAATGTGGTGCTGGTGTAGAATACTACGTGTGCCTTCGACCGCAGAAAGAACCAATGCATCCATTCTTCAGGAGATGAAGGTTTTAAAATTCCTTTCTTCTCGTATCAGTGAAAGAATACTGCAGTTCTTTGAACTCGACTGAATATCATACTCTTCATTGTTGTGGGAGATGAACAAAGATTTTTACGACTGTAAAAGGAGCAGGGGGGTAAAGAATATGATACGGATCCACCTGCAGAAAACAAAATTGAGCGGATGAATTGCTTGCAGCTGTGCCTACCATAATATTCCACAATGCATTCGTCAAAATCTAAATTCTTTTCAGGCCGGAAATTCGCAAGGAATCTTTTCTTCAGCATGTTTATAAGAGGTCGTAATTTCCACATTTTATCAAGGAAGAACAGGATTTTTGGTCAGGCGACTACCGAATTATCAACACGAAATCAAACAGGGGAAATGCATGAGTAGGTTTAATAATGAATAAGAAAATAGGGCAGCGGATAAGCTACTACGACCAGCATAGTGAAAGAATTATTGTCGTCAAGATAGACACCAAACCAATGCCCACCACAATAGTGCAGATCTATATGCCTACTAGTTCAGCGGATGATGAAGAAATTGAAAGAATATATGAGGAGATAGAAGATTTAATACAATATGTAAAAGGTGACGAGAATCTAATTGTGATGGGAGACTGGAATGCAGTGGTAGGCCAAGGAAGAGAAGGTAATACAGTAGGAGAATTTGGATTGGGACAAAGGAACGAAAGAGGAAGTCTGCTGGTTGAATTCTGCGCTGATCATAATTTAGTCCTTGCCAATACTTGGTTCAAACACCACAAACGACGGCTGTATACGTGGACGAGACCTGGAGACACTGGAAGGTATCAAATAGACTTCATTATGATTAGGCAGAGATTCAGAAACCAGGTGTTGGATTGCAAAACTTTCCCAGGAGCAGACTTGGACTCTGACCACAACTTGTTGGTCATGAAATGCCATCTGAAGTTGAAGAAATTGAAGAAAGGAAAGAGTGTAAAAAGATGGGATCTAGACAAGTTGAAAGAAGAGAGTGTGAGGGATTGTTTCAAGGAACATGTAGCACAAAGACTAAATGAAAAGGCCGAAGGAAACACAATAAAGGAAGAGTGGAGAGTCATGAAAAATGAAGTCAGTAGTGCTGCTGAAGAAATGTTAGGAAGGAAGAAAAGATCAACTAAGAATAAGTGGATAACTCAGGAGATACTAGACCTGATTGATGAACGACGAAAATACAAGAATGCTAGAAATGAAGAGGGCAGAAAAGAATACAGGCGATTAAAGAACCAAGTGGATAGAAAGTGCAAGGTAGCTAAGGAAGAATGGCTGAAGGAGAAGTGCAAGGATGTCGAAGGCTGTATGGTCCTGGGAAAGGTAGATGCTGCATACAGGAAAATCAAGGAAACCTTTGGAGAAAGGAAATCTAGGTGTATGAGTATTAAGAGCTCAGATGGAAAGCCACTTCTAGGAAAAGAAGACAAAGCAGAAAGATGGCAGGAGTATATCCAACAGTTGTATCAAGGTAACAGTGTAGATAATTTGGTTCTGGAACATGAAGAGGCTGTTGATGCTGATGAAATGGGAGACCCAATTTTGAGGTCAGAGTTTGACAGAGCTGTGAGTGACCTAAATAGGAACAAGGCACCTGGAATTGATGATATTCCCTCTGAATTACTGACTGCCTTAGGAGAAACCAGCATGGTAAGGTTATTTCATTTAGTGTGCAGGATGTATGAGACAGGAGAAGTCCCATCCGATTTTCGGCAGAATGTTGTTATACCTATTCCCAAGAAATCCGGTGCTGACAGGTGTGAAAACTACCGCACCATTAGTTTAGTATCTCATGCCTGCAAAATTTTAACACGTATTATTTACAGAAGAATGGAAAAACAAGTTGAAGCTGAGTTGGGAGAAGATCAATTTGGCTTCAGAAGAAATGTAGGAACACGTGAAGCAATACTGACTTTACGTCTGATCTTAGAGGATCGAATCAAGAAGGACAAGCCCACGTACATGGCATTCGTAGATCTAGAAAAGGCATTTGATAATGTTGATTTGAACAAGCTATTTATGATTCTGAAGATGATAAGGATCAGATGCCGAGAACGAAGAATTATCTACAACCTGTATAAAAATCAGTCTGCAGTGATAAGAATCGAGGGCTTTGAAAAAGAAGCAGCAATCCAGAAAGGAGTGAGGCAAGGCTGCAGTTTGTCCCCTCTCCTTTTCAATGTTTACATAGAACAGGCAGTAAAGGAAATCAAAGAGAAATTTGGAAAGGGAATCACAGTCCAAGGAGAGGAAATCAAAGCCTTGAGATTTGCCGATGATATTGTTATTCTATCTGAGACTGCAGAAGATCTTGAGAAGTTGCTGAATGGCATGGATGAAGTCTTGGGTAAGGAGTACAAGATGAAAATAAATAAGTCCAAAACAAAAGTAATGGAGTGCAGTCGAACGAAGGCAGGTGATGTAGGAAATATTAGATTAGGAAATGAAGTCTTAAAGAAAGTAGATGAATATTGTTACTTGGGTAGTAAAATAACTAACGATGGCAGAAGTAAGGAGGACATAAAATGCAGGCTAGCACAAGCAAGGAAGAGCTTTCTTAAGAAAAGAAATTTGCTCACTTCAAACATTGATATCGGAATTAGAAAGATGTTTTTGAAGACTTTCGTGTGGAGCGTGGCATTGTATGGAAGTGAAACATGGACGATAACTAGCTCAGAAAGAAAAAGAATAGAAGCTTTTGAAATGTGGTGTTACAGAAGAATGCTGAAGGTGAGATGGATAGATCGAATCACGAATGAAGAGATACTGAATCGAACTGGTGAGTGGATATCGATTTGGCTAAATTTGACGAGAAGAAGGGATAGAATGATAGGACACATCTTAAGACACCCAGGACTTGTTCAGTTGGTTTTTAAAGGAAGTGTAGGTGGTAAGAACGGTAGGAGTAGACCAAGGTATGAATATGACAAACAGATTAGAGCAGATGTAGGATGCAATAGTTACGTAGAAATGAAAAGGTTAGCACAGGATAGGGTGCCATGGAGCGCTGCATCAAACCAGTCTATGGACTGATGACTCAACACACATCATTCATATCAGGCTGAGTATTATCCGCGCAATGAGTTTTTTTTTGCTAGTTGTTTTACGTCGCACCGACACAGATAGGTCTTACGGCGACGATGGGACAGGATAGGGCTAGGAGTGGGAAGGAAGCGGCCGTGGCCTTAATTAAGGTACAGCCCCATCATTTGCCTGGTGTGAAAATGGGAAACCACGGAAAACCTTTTTCAGGGCTGCTGACAGTGGGGTTCGAACCTACTATCTCCCGAATACTGGATACTGCCCGCACTTAAGCGACTGCAGCTATCGAGCTCGGTACCGCCGTGCAATGAATGAAGCGACAAATATCCAGAAAGTGGTCTCTTATCATAGCATTTACAACAAGTGTATTACGTACATCATCCGCTGCTTCCTACTACGATCGTTTGCTAGGCACATTCTTGTGACCAGAAAGAATTAGCACAGCAAGAATTTTTTTTTAATTACTCCTTAGATATTTTTGGGTCGTCATAATTCTTAAACAAGGCAAACTTGCTTGATTCTTGAATCATGAACTCCATCACTTCGTTGTCAAACATTAGTTCAAAGCACTCTGTAGGAGATTTGCCGGATAAGGTGGAAAAATCGGCTTCCGGGAATATGCCACCTGAATCTCGGTTGTCATCCTTACTCCACACAGGATTTATTCTTTGAAGTTTAGTTTTCTTGCTAGATAACTGATCTAAAATACCTGCTGAAACGGGATCATCGTCTGCGCCTCTTATACGATCGTTGCCAGCAAGTAAAATTTCTGCCTTACTTGAAAGCTGGCGATCTGTGAGGTTATCAACCAAACCACCAACATCTTCATCTCCTGAATCTTCGTCGGAGTGAATATTAGCTTGCGGAGGTTCAATAAAAATGCTGTTAACATCTCCAATTGGTTCGTCCGATTCAAGAATATCTAATACTTCTTGGAGCGTAATGTCCCTGTAAAAAGGGGAAACAAGGTTTTGTAGCTGCATATATGTTAACAAGTCACAATTTATTTAAATGTAGAATAGATGGCCGTAAATCGAATAAAGTTGTTCAATGAAAATTGATTTATAACAGTAAGCGTAACAGGTAGCATAACGTCCACCATCAAATACACGCGCAGGGTGAATAGCTAACACAAGCGCCTAGCGTGATCAAGTGCCTACGGGAGTAATATTTACTGTTAAATGTAAATTAACTGCATCATAATGTGAACATAGATCACTCCCAAACTTGTTAAGCATATGAGTTGTGTAATCTAAAGATAAAAATACTGTATGTGAAATATCAAACTTACTTGAAGCGCGCCATCAAGATTCAGCTACTGTGACAATGACACGAAACGAAAGTGCGCCGAAACGATGAGTCGATATGTATCACGTAATAATATCCTCGCACACATTTGCCACATGCTTCTTGAATTGATATACACAGTCAGGAATCAATTCCAACGCCATACAAGCACTGAGAGCAATCTGAGTGAAGGAATGCAGGCCGTGATCATATGGACACGCACGGCGTTAACGGGTTTTAATGGACATCCATCGTGTAGTTCTCGTTAATGATCACGATATTGTTCGACTTGTGTTGCCCTCATGTTCTCCGGACATGAAACTTATCGAACGTACCTAAGAAAAGTTAAAGAATACTGTTTTTAGACATCATGACCCACCAACCACTCTTCACCGAATTACCATTAAGGAGTAGGACAGTTTGGACCAATATTACCTTGATGAACTCGAATTGAGAAAGGAACGCTGTATTGCTGAATAGGCTCTCATTTGTCGTTTTGTTGGGCAATAAATAACGCTGATAGGGTACCCTCTGTATGTCTCTCATTCGTTTTATTGTAAATAGTCAGGAACTAGGTATTTAGTCCAAGGTGATGAAAATCTTTTGACGTGTAATAATAATAATAATAATAATAATAATAATAATAATAATAATAATAATAATAATAATAATAATAATAATAATAATAATAATAATAATAATAGAACGTGCAAGAAAGATGGAAACTGTGTTTAGATTATGTCAGAACATCTACAAATCTAAGTCACTCTCCTACCAGGCCAAATTCAAGCACTACAGCACGATAGTCAAACCTGAATGTTTATACGCAGCTGAGACAGTAGCCACGAAGGAATTCTCAGATTTGGAAACGAAAGAAAGGAGGTTCCTTAGAAAGTTTCTTGTACCCATAAAATCATCGGACAAGTTTACGTTTCGCATGAGACCAAACCGAGAGCTATACCAACAATTTGAAAACATCACCACCACAATGAAAAAGAGGAGATTGACGTTCTACGGACATAGTAAAAGGATGGGATCGGAGAGACTCGCCAACAGGATCCTCACCTTCCAGGAGAACAGGAAGATACAAGTTTCATGGGTAAAATAAGTCCACCGAGATTTAGAAAAATGTGGGATCACGGCAGAAGATATAACAAACAGAAAAATCTTCAGGCAGAGAGTTGCGGATGTGAAGGACCTAGCTGATGAGAAAACGAGGAAGAATAGAGTATTCTCGGCAGAAGAACGAGCACGAGAAAGCCAACGGATGAAGGAATACTGGCGAAAGAGGAAGGAGAAAGAACTGGAGAAAGTAATGAAGTTGCGTAATCGTAGCCCATAGATGGCTGAAACGAAAATAATAATAATAATAATAATAATAATAATAATAATAATAATAATAATAATAATAATTGTAAACATCTTAAAATGTATGTATAGGTTGTATACTGGTTAAAATGGAAGAATAATTCCTTTTTTTATTGCTTGAGGCACTGAAGGAAACTTACTGATATTTTTTCATAAGAAAATAAAATATCCATAAAAATGTTTGGGAATTGATCGACATTATGATACAGTATTTACGGTAAATTTTTTATTTGTTATCTTTTAATAGATTAAGAACGTTCTCGGGAGACCACCTTGGTTAGTAAACCGTTATAGAACTTGCATTATTTTAGGTTATATGGTAACGAGATTACATCACTCTGAGAATGTCTTATTACCTAAACCGAAGGGGTATTACTATGTATATGAACCATGACTTTACTCTGTACGCAGATATTCATAAAGCAAGTGGGGAGTTTCATCATCAGATGTATAAGCACGTTTCTGACCTTTACATACTCCCCAAGTAAAGGTTAAATCTGATGTGTGTTATACGAGCTGCAAGGAAAGTGCTTTAAGCCCCTCTAGTTACTCGCTGCTGTCAATACAAGAGCAGGGTGTTTACATTACAGCTCAGGCTCATTGTACTATAAGGAAAGGAGTTATTTTATTCGTGTTAAGTGGATGTAGTATGAAAATGAACATTTCTAAAAATAAAGCAACCTATATTGTAAAGAAAATATAAGAAGAGTGAGTACCAGGTAGGAAAAACGGAATTGAAGCAATAACGCGGCAAATACCAAAGTTCATATTGAACAAGAAAAATAGATTGACATTAAGAGGAGTTAGAAAAATATTAAAACTGAAACGGTTTGCTATTCATTTCATCCCACAAACCAATTCGGAATTTCCTGATGAATATTGACGAATCAATACTTAAAAAATTTAAAATCTCTAGTTTTTGGAGTTTACTAAGGTATAAAGATATTTCCAGTTTTGAAACACTTGCGTTTTATAATTGACATAGAAGGCTGTGGTTTCCAAGAATTTGTAAATAAATCTTTATTCCGTACGGCGGTATCATTTTCAATAAATAGAGCCCAGATGTTTTGGCAGTAGCAGGTTAGACCGACTAATTTGATTAGTAGAAAATATGGTCTAGCCCAACTTCCGTAAAGTAGGGAGAGTAACATAACTTGTAGGGGTTTAATAAACTGGTCCCCTAATTCTTATGCAAGTCTCATAGCAGAGCTGTTATCTGGATAAAGCCATTCTCATGAATTAGACAGTCATCTGTAGAGGCTGTGAATATTTATTTTATTTTATTTTTATTTCATTGCGTTATGTGATTTTTTATGCACTTTTATTATTATTAATTATTTTATTTCGTAGTTATCCATTAAATAGTCGACATAATGGCAGATTTTTCTCTCGAAACATTCTGGAGCTTTCGTTACATTATCTCAGAGCACACTCTCCGTTGTCTAACAATTTAAATATAGGCCTGCAGAATTCTTCGGAACCGAAAAAATTTCTGTTATACAGGGGTGTCCACTCAAGGGAGGGTTAAAACGGATACCATTTTATTATAAACTTGCAATTACCCGCTGCGTCGCTCGCGTGGATTTCGTAATTTGTAAAAAGTAATCGATCCTCAACACTGTACTAACACATTAACTGAAAAATAAAAAAGTATAAAAAATCACCAAAAAATTGAGTTTTATTTATCCCAGAAACTCATTATAAACCACGTTTGTGGTAATGCTTTCTGGGGCTAAGATGACCATATGAGAAACAGTCTTCTCTCAAGTCGAAAACAAATAAAAGTATGTTTCTTTATTTTTAAAATAGATTCCAAATTTATATTTCCACATTTGTAATATCTTCAGGTTTTGAGGTATAAGTATCTCCATAAAAGGAATTCAACCCCTTTATCTGCCCTTCCCCCAACCCCACCCCACCTAATTGGATTTTCCGAAAACAAAAAAATACTTGTTTCTTTATTTTTAAAGGAGATTCCAAATACAAATTTTCACGTCTGTAACGTGTTACGTTTTTGACATATACTGCAGATATACCGGTACTCATTTTAGAAATTCACACGCTTTTTCAATTCTTTTCACGCCCTTAAGTGGGTATCTCTAAAACAAAAAAATACTTGTTTCTTTATTTTTGAAGGAGATTCCAAAATGCAGTTTTAAGTCTGTGACATTTTCAGTTTTCTGTAAGTACCCTCATAAATGTAATTCAACTTTTTCTCCACTTCTTTCCACCCCTCTTACCTTAAGTGGACTTCCCGAAAAGGATAAATACGCGTTTAATTATTTTTGAGGGAGATTCAAAATACCAACGTTCATTTCTGTAACATCTTCATTTTCTGAGATGTAACTATCCTCATAACAGAATTCAACTCCTTAACTATTTTCATTCCCCCATTGAGTCGATTTTCCGTAAACCAAAATATACATTTTTTAATGTTTAAAGGAGATTCGAAATACCAATGTTCACTTCTGTAACATATTTACTTTTTTAGATATAAGTATCTTCATGCAAATAACTAATATTTCCATTCTTTCACCCCCTCAGGCAATTTTCCGGAAACAAAAGAACACATGTTTCTTAATTTTTAAAGGAGATTGGTAATAACAATTTTCATGACTGTAACATCTTTAGATTTTCAGATGTAAGTACCCTCATACAAAGCAAACAACTAATTTTTAAATTCATTCATCCCCACCACTTAAATGGATTTTCCGAAAATAAAAGAATATGTGTTTCTTTACTTTGAAAGAAGATTCCATATACAAATGTTCGTGTCTGTAACATTTTGAGATATAAGTATCCCCATAAAAATAATTCAACTCCTTTTCCACCTCCCACCCCCATTAAGTTGATTCCCGTACCCTTACCAAAACTGTGTTTCTTTATATTTTAAGAGGATTCTAAATAATAATTTTCACGTCTGTAACATTCAGTTTTTGAGATATAAGTATCACCATCAAAAGAATTCAATTACATTCACTTTCTTTTACCCTCCCCTTAAGTGAATATTCTGAAAAGAAAATAATATGTTTCTTTATTTATAAAGGAGCTTCCAAATTTCAATTACCACGACTGTAGCATCTTCAGGTTTTGAGATATATGTATCCTCATAAAAATCATTCATTTCCTTTTTCACAACCGCCCCCAAGTTGATTTTTTCCCAAAAATGCAAAACTGCGTGTTTCTTTGTTTCTAAAGGAGATTCCAAATACCAATTTTCAAGTCTGTAACATCTTTAGTATTTTTATATATAGTACTATCCTCATACAAATAATTCAACTTATTTTTCAATTTTTCACCTCCCTTAAGTGTGTTTTCCGAAAACGAAAGAATACATGTTCCTTTATTTGTAAAGGAGATGCCAAATACCAATTTTAACGCCTTAAACATGTTTAGATTTTGGGATATAAGTATCCTCATACAAATAATTCAACTAATTTTTCAATTCCTTCACCTACCCCTCCCTGAAGTGGATTTTCCGAAAACAAAGAAATACGTTTGTCTATTTTTACAGGAGACTCCAAATAACAATTTGCATCTGTGTAACATCTTCAGTTTTTGAGATGTCACTGTTCTAATAATAATTCAATTCCAGTCCTTTTTATTCCCCTCTCCCTTATGTGTTTCTTGAAAGAAAAATAATACATGTTCCTTTATTTTTGAAAGAGATGAAAAATACCAATTTTCACATCTGTAACATGTTAAGTTATGAGGTGTTTTGTAGATATTCTCATTTTAAAAATTCACTACTTTTTCAGTGGATTTACCGAAAATAAATTATCTATATTTCTTTTCTTTCACAGGAGATTCGAAATACCAATTTTCATGTCTGTAACAATTTACGTTTCTGAGATATACTGTAGATGTAATCTTTTTAAATTTCTCTCCACTCATGTTCGCCCCCTATTAATTGGATTTTCCTAAAACAAAAGAACCTTGTTTCATTATTTTCAAAGGAGTTTTCAAATACCAATTTTTATGTCTGTAACATGTTCAGTTTTTTATATATAAGTATCCTATTAAAGGTGTTCAACACATTTCCCCCCGTTTTTCACTCCTCTTAAAGGGGATTTTCCCAAAACAAAAAATACGTGTTTCTTTATTTTAAAATAAGATTTTGAATACCAATTTTACGTCTGTTAACTTTAAAGTTCCTGATATATAGATATACTCATTTAACTTCCTGAATCCTTAGATTCAAGTCTAGGGTAGAAATTATTTCCTATGATAAATTTCTGCTAATTGGGAAGCGAATAAGGGGAAAATGCCATTTTTCCATTTTGAACTTCTTTAGTTTCGGAAATTTAGATGGTACACATATGTGTACCTCGAGTTTAAGTCCTTGTTTACAACTGAAGATTTATTTTGGCTTACTAATTCCAGGCTAACTTCACAGAAACATTATATTGATGAAATATTTGTTTTTAGTCTAAAATAGTTTAATGAATGCACAATAATATCTAATGACTCGGAGCTTTTCCAGCAAGAATGTACTTAACAGAATTTCAACATTTATTTTTTATGGTATTTCATAAAACAATACACAGTACACATAGTGTACCGAGAAAATATATGGAATAAGGAATAAGGGCATACGATTCAACCAAGGGGTGAAAGGTCCTTATGGAGCAGGTACAGAGAGAGGTATACGCTGGTCGAAATAAAAGTTGACTTTTTAAGACAAAATTTAATTTGCATTGAGTATGATTTGCATTTTTCCTATTATTTGCTTGATCAAAAATAAAAAACCGACTCCCTTTCGTTTTGAAGTTTAATATAAAATTAATTGTGACGATTGCCTGTCATTCCAAAATGAATTTCATTTCAATGTGCAATCCCCTCCTATAAAAGTTCTTAAAGTTCTTTCTTGAACTCGTTTGAATTATGTGAAAGGAGAAAATAATTTAATTTAAATGAAGTTTACTTCACTTGAAAATAAGGAAAATTTTTCTAGATATTTTTCTAAATATTTAACACTTGAAATTGTGAAAGTCTCCTCTAGAGTCTCTTTAAATGTTTAACACTTCCAAAAATGTCGAAAAATAATTCGTCTTACACAGTTCTGTCTTGTTGATTCTTTTAGGAGTTGATGTATAAACATGGTGATATTACTATTCCCAGTAAGAGTCAATACATTGTCCGTTGAACTTCCATCCAGAATCACTGATTCTAATATTCCACCAATGATAAGTTAGTCTTGTGGAATTTTAAAAGGAGTATGAAAAACAGTCATTTCACCTGTAATCTGCAACTCAGGACTGGATTGTAAAGATATGCGGCTCAGCGAACACTTTCTTAACGTCCATTGCAGCCCAGGGTATCACGTTCAACTTCCTCGTTGAGACCACGTCCCACGTCCCGCGTGGAAACCACGTCTTCAATCCCACGTTGACAGTTAGATATGATTATAATAGACACTCGTTAGGTTTTAACGTGTTTTTGTTGGATTTGATCTACACGTTTAGCCCTTCAGGCAAGCAACTCGGTGTTAAAAACATCCTAGGGTTATGAGCTACGAATTTTAGGTAATAAAATATGAAAATATATTACTTATTCCTAAAAATTACAATCCTTTCCTTCATCAAAGTAATATGGTCGATTAGATTAGCAGTTTGACTTTTTATAACACTGTGAGCGCTAATGTAAGTCAGTGTATTGTTTCACTAAACCACCACCACGAGCGCTAATGTGAGTCAATGCAGAGTTTCACTTAAGCCATTTTAACAACATTCGGTGTGGTCATTTTTCAGAAAATCAAACACGCCTGAGCTTATTGAACCTAGGAACACATTTTAGAAAGAATTATGTAAATAAGTTAATTTGGCTATGATTTGAATAAAAAGTAAACAAGTAAAGAAACAAGCGATTTTAGGTTGTTTTTCGGAACTGCGTTTAGGCCGGAAGTGAGTTTTTAAATTCGTTTTTAAGTTTGATAGAGCTATCCAGGACTTACAACTTTCTGGCCTCTTTATCCCTTCATCTTTCAGCACAATTGAGGAAATTGCTTAATTTTATGTTTTTCGTAGTGTTGGGACTCCTACTTCGTCTGATAGGTTACCTAAACCTTTTCAGCGATTCATTTTCGCTACGTATTTTAAAATAAAATGGCATAATAGCAATGCTCTGAAAACATTAAAAAATGTCAACTGAAAATTAGCAATTCATGTAGGGTTCAAAACACACACCAATACAAACATTGGTGGCTAACAGTATGCACATAATATATTTGTTTGTTAACACCGTTCTTCAAAAACGAATATAATTATTCTCAGTATGTCGAGCAAAATGAAGTTCCAGTCAGGCCAGATTCTTTAGTTGTTTTCTGTCTTTATCAACAAAGTAATGAGGAGAATTACTTGCATATGTATCCTCTGTAATCACTAGAGCCCGGGTTTTTGTGCATTAATAGGTTAGAATGCAAACTTACTGAATCAAGTAACAAGTATAGTCTACCTTCACAACGATTATGTTATGGGGCTTGCATAAACAGTAGGGGTACTGCCCTTCAGAACCCCTATAATTTTGTGTTATTCTTGTTACATTATTGAAGAGCGGGTGGCCTACACTTCCTACTAACCAAATTAGTTTGCAGTCTAACCTATCACTGAATAAAATTCCGGGCTTTAGTAATCACCGTAACACTGGAACTGGCTATAGCTACATCTCAGATGTCCTCTTTTTCGCATTCATTAAATTCACTATTGGATGGTCCGGCTCCATGGCTAAATGGTTAGCGTGCTGGCCTTTGGTCACAGGGGTCCCGGGTTCGATTCCCGGCAGTGTCGGGAATTTTAACCATCATTGGTTAATTTCGCTGGCATTAGGGCTGGGTGTATGTGTCGTCTTCATCATGATTTCATCCTCATCACGACGGGCAGGTCGCCTACGGAGGTCAAATCAAAAGACCTGCCCTTGGCGAGCCGAACATATCGTCGGACACACCCGGCACTGAAAGCCATACGCCATTTCATTACTATTGAATGCATGATCACTGGTTATCACAAAATCCGGGTCAGCGTCTGATTCATCGCATTCATGATTGTATAACATTTCCTCTATTTCACCTGTTGAAATCCTTCCACTTGATGCCACCAGGTTAGAAACCTCATTGAAATACTAATGCTATTATTTATTGAAGATATGAACACGGTAAGAGCTTTGAAACTTTAACTACAGAAAATAACCTTGTCAGCATGTTGGACAGACGTAGGTTCATCAACGGTCGGCCTGAGACACCAGCTACTAACTGATGAAGCTCCTAGGTAAGAACTGAAATTAATTTCTGTGACCATTACAGGAAGGTATAGTGACGACCATCCCTCTGAATGATCAGGCCTTGGGGTAAATAAAATAGTTTGTAAAGATGTCAAAAAATTATAAACCGTTGTGAAATTAGAATCTGAAATGTATACAATTCTTAAAAACACTTTTATTAACAGAAAAAAGAACGTCTAAAACATTTAAAATTAAGATTAACTCGAGAATTAATTCCTACAAAACTTCAAATATAAGCATGATTCGGACTTGGGGACAGTTAATCTTATTACGATGAGTATCGATGATGTCTCAAACTGGGAATGGACCCCCTGAGAGCTTTTATCCCCCAGTCCACGAGTTCATGAATGTTGATCCAGAGACCCTCACGATTTCCACCACCTATTTTGGGGATCGTCTCCCTGGCACCAGCCATAAGACCCATCACTTGAATATCCTCTAGCTGGTATGTTTGTGTTTAGTGTGCCACTGTAGGCTAATAAATGTTTCTTTTCGTTGTCAACTTCGGATGGCTGATTTAGATGTGACTTGTATCTTATCAAGGAGTCTAGAATATAGCATGAAGGAAGTAGGTGCACAATGACCCATGTACTGTATGTGACAAGAACTGTTGCAAATTAGTTGTACTGTATGCTGTACTATATTTATGGAATGCACTGTACTCACTTGAGAAACCACGCTCTGAATCTCTGTCGTCAATCATTTGAGGTTTTGAAATCTCCGTCACCCAATTCTACCGCGAATTCTATCGCTTTTGCTCCTATTATTGGTCCTGACACAGACACATTCTGACTTCTTATTTTACTGAATTATTATAGCATTGCCATGTCAATAAGCACTCCACTCCATCATCATCATCATCATCATCATCATCATCATCATCATCACCATGTAACCCTTACAGGTTGCCGGGTGCGGTGGTGTCGAACGCCTTCTCGCCAGTATTGTCTTTCCATGTATGTCTCTCCCCCCTCCCCTACTCAACCATTTAACTCTTGCAGACCTTAGTCTTTCTTCCAGAGGGTGATCCACTCCCAAAGATGATATGACATACTCATTTCTCACATGATTGTTTTCATGCATGGTATCTCTAAGAAATTTCATTTCACACGTTTGGTAGTCCGCAAGGCAGCGGGTAGAGACCCTCTTCTCTTTGAGGCACCTCTACTTCAGAGTGTGGTGATCCTGCCCACCTGAGTCCGGTATCCATACTGACCCGGTGCGTAACATCTGGTAAGGGTCCTATCTCAGGGTTACCAGTGAAGACCTCAACGGCATCTGCAGTGGTGAAGGTGGACTTCAGAATAGTGGAGATGAGGGAAGAGGCAGACCATTACTCGGGGTTTAATATGAGAACAAGGAATTACCCTGTTGCCTTGTAGATGAAGTAGAGGACTACTAAACGCTAAGAGAGTTCACCCTGACAGAAAATCCCTCAACTGTGATAAGCCTAGCAAGTCAGCAGAAGAGGAAAATACTACCGCTTTAAAACTCTTTTATCCCCTGTTCGTTGTAATTTAAATACCATTATTTTACTAGCTCCTCTTGGTTTTTAACAACTTCTGTTTCCTGTGTCTTTCCATTCTTAAAAACACTTCGGACTGTTTACGCACACCGCAAGTTCATGATGGTCTATTATGCCTACTTTTCTTTTTAGGTTTTATGTTTAAATCATAGCCATTCCATGCAATGAAACATGTGTTTCTCTATATTAATAGGATGGAAGAAAGTGGGGTTAAGAGCGGAGCACTATCATTGCAATGGGAATCAATATTAATCTACCAAAAGTAAACTTTATTTCAATCTGAAGCCATAAACAGTGAAAGACTTTTCACTTTGGGTATATCTGTAGGGATACGTTTCCGTTTGCTAGAGGAGTTTAATTCTGTTCCCTTATGTTCAAGCTACAGGTTATGTTTTTATCAGCACGAGGTATCTCCCTACGGACACAGTTGCTTGATTCTAAACAGCGGTCCTGTTGTGACGCAGTTCTTTAGTGAGTTTCTTGTGGGGGCGTAGCTCGTTAATTTCAGTCAAAAGCCGTATCGACCATTCCCCCCCCCCCCCCGGCTACCTACATCTCCCGGTTCTGACGCGTGGATACAAACAACGCTCACCATTTAGACCCTGGATATTGATTTTGACGGCGAATAGCATCAAACGATTTGTCATCAGTATAGGATACCGCGCTGACTATGAACAAAAATGGCAGATATCTGAACACAGTCTGATACCCCCTGAGGTAGTTTCAATGCACTTATCAATTTTTATTTACCGGACACAATTTTAGAACAGTTTCATCTCTTAGATACAGAGTTTCTGCTCTGGAATTGGTTAGACCGGAAACTTGTTTACATTTCTGTATGAAGGTTTGCATAACAATTAGGAGTGCATGGCACTGATGTTGGTACAAACCTTCATACGGAAGTAATCACAATTTATAATGCCATAAAATAGCTCTCGCTTGTTAACAACATTTTATGAACAGGTTCACTAAATTATCTGAGAGCAGATTTTAAGGTGAATATGAGAAACCTATGCCACCAATGTTAGAATATCCCTTTTCTCTGGAACTATTCGATATAATGTACGAGAAAATTTGCAGCATAAATGTTGTAAGCTCACATTTTTTTGAAGTTAACATAAGTGAAAAGCTAGATATGTAAATTATAAAATTATAATACTTTTTATAGTCTTCACTCAACTTTTAATTTCTGGTGAAATTTTTTGTCCTATCTGTACCAGCGTACATGTTTGCATTAGCTTGCTGTGAATTAATGGTAAATATTTTGAAGTTTTATCTAAGGAAGATAGAACTCTTGCGAGAAAGTGTAGTTTTCAGGAAGTCACGGTACTACTGTACTATTTATACAACTTTAGTACTTCCTAGCCATTTGCTAAGCTATATTCAAAAATAGGAAACGACAATATAGCAATAAATGCGCCCAGTCTATCCAACGCTATGTCCGCTATAATTAAATACAAACCACGGTCCTATATGACAAATAGTTTCTGATTGAATTTCAACTGAACATGTTATCGTGAATATAAAAATATGGCTAGCACACTAACATAATCAATGGACTTTTACAAATGTTTATAGCAAGACCACATTAATCAAACATACGCCAAATTAAAAAAAGATAACTATAAATATTAAATCATCATAAATCATATCATTTTGTGTTCCTGTTAGATACTTGTACTTCCTAAAGAGTATCCCTTCAAGGCCATAAAGTTCTTCCCCATCGATTTTTCCTATACCGCGCGAACATTACCGTTTCTGGAATTCTATTCCGGATGTAATTAGAGACGTATATAGTAGAAATATATATATATAATTAAGAGATTAGTAAATAATTAAAAT
This sequence comes from Anabrus simplex, assembly GCF_040414725.1. Lineage (NCBI taxonomy): Eukaryota > Metazoa > Arthropoda > Insecta > Orthoptera > Tettigoniidae > Anabrus > Anabrus simplex. The sequence continues at coordinate 74,704,875 of NC_090273.1, read as the reverse complement.
TTTACTTATGTTTTAGTAACTGTCAGGAATATATCTCTCATCTAGAACTTTCTAAAAACTGGTGTTCAGTTTAATTTCTTTCTTAATCAGTTTACCCTCCAGGGTTGGTTTTTCCCTCGGACTCAACGAGGGATCCCACCTCTACCGCCTCAAGGGCAGTGTCCTGGAGAATGAGACATTCGGTCGGGGGATACAACTGGGGAGGATGACCAGTATCTCGCCCAGGCTGCCTCACCTGCTATGCTGAAGAGGGGCCTGGCTGGGGGTGGGAAGATTGGAAGGAATAGACAAGGAAGAGGGAAGGAGGCGGCCGTGGGTACCATCCCGACATTTAAGGGAACAAAGAGAGATTCGAACCAGAGAAATGCGGCGCCTTATATTTCTCAGAGAACAAACCCTCAACATTTACCCAACGCTAAACAACTTGAGCTATCATGTTAAGCAAAGATTGCTGCTCAAGTAAAGATATATATATATATATATATACACCGTTATATGTTGAATATATTTCAAAAATTCTTGGCGAAAGGTAGATTTGCCTAGAGGAGAAGCGGGAAACCACGGAAAACCACTTCCAGGATAGCTGAGGTGGGAATCGAACTCACCTCTGCTCAGTTGACCTCCCGAGGCTGAGTGTACCCCGTTCCAGCCCTCTTACCACTTTTCAAATTTCGTGGCAGAGGCGGGAATCAAGCCTGGGCCTCTGGGGGTGGTAGCTAATAACACTAATCACTACACCACAGAGGCGGCCCTCAGTTTAATTTCATTAATCTCTATATATAAAATAACTTGTCCTGACTGACTGACTGAGTGATTCATCATCGCCGAGCCAAAACTACTGGACATAAAGAAATGAAATTTCGGGGATATATTCATATTAAGATGTAGGTGCTCGTTAAGAGAGGATTTTTGGATATTCCGTCGCTAAGAGGATGAAAAGAGGGGTGAATTATTAAAACGAGTGCATCTATATTTCAAAACTTTGAAAGTTTACATATGTAAAAATTGGTATTTAGAATTTTCATTAAAAATAAACACGTACTTTTTGTTTTCGGAAAATCCCAATAGGAGGGGTGAATATGGGTGAAAAAGGGGTTGAATGCCTTTAAAGGGAATACTTATATCTCAGAAACTGAAGATATTACAGACCTGAAAATTGGTATTTGGGATCTACTTTAAACAGGTATTTTTTAGTTTTTGGAAAATCCAAATAATGGGGGGCGGGAAGGGGGGGGTGAATTTTTCAAATGTGTGTGTCTACATCTTAAAACTTTAAACGTTTACAGATGTGAAAATTGGTATTTAGAATCTCCTTTAAAAATAAAGGAACACGTATTGTTTGTTTTCTATAAATCTCAATAGCAAGGCTGTAAAAGGGTGAAAAATGGGTTGAATGCCTTTAATGAGGATACATATATCTCAGAAACTGAAGATATTACAGAACTGAAAATTTGTATATGGGATCTCCTTTAAAAATAAAGATACATATATTTTTTGTTTTTGGAAAATCCAATTAATGGCGTTTAAACAGAAGTGATAATTTGGAGTGAATTTTTTTAAAGACTATATCTACAGAATATCTGAGAAACGTAAAATCTTACAGACGTAAAAAGTGGGTGTTTGGAATCTCCTGCAAATGTAAAGAAACAAACGTGATTTGTTTTTGGAATCTCCACTTAAGGGGAACTAAAAAGGGGTGAAATTTTAAAATGAGAATTTCTACAGTATATCTCAAAAACTTAACATGTTACAGAAGTGAAAAATGGTATTTTTTATCTCTATTAAAAATAAATAAACGTGTATTTTTAGTTTTCGGAAAAACCACTTGGGTGGAGGGGGGTTAGAAGTGACTGAAAATGGTGTTGAATTATTTTAATTTCGCTACTGATTTCTCAAAAATGAAGATTTTACAGACGTGAAATGTGATACACGTATTCTCGAAAAATCCAATGAAGAGGGGGGGGGGGTTGAAAGAATTGAAAATTTAATTGACTTTATTGTATGAGAATACATGCATATAATACAAACTGAAGTTGTTACTGACGTGAAAATTGGTATTTGGATCTCCTTTAAAAACAAAGAAGAACGCGTTTTGTGGGGGGGGGGGGCGGAGGAGGAAACCACCTTGGGGAGCGGGAGTGAAAAGGAGTTAAATACCTTTCATGAGGACACATACATCAAAACCTGAAGAAGTTAGAGTCGTGATAATTGGTATTTAAAATATCCTTTACTATTAAAGAAATAATAATTTTTGCCGGAAAATTCACTTAGGGGTGGGGGAGTGTGAAAGGAAGTGAAAAAAGTGAATTATTTTTATGGGGATACTTACATCTCAAAACTGAAGGTAATAGACGTGAACATTGGTGTTTGCAATCTCCTTTAAACATAAAGAAACACGGCTTCTTTTAATTTTCTTTTTTTTTGGGGGGGGGGGGTGTGTAAATAAACTTAACAGCAGTGGGGTGTAAAAGGAGGTGGGACCAATTGATTTTACTGTTCATAATGTACTTATAAGGAGCCTCCGTTGTTCAGGCGGCATCGCGCCGTCCTCTTACAGCTGGGTTCCGTGGTTCAAATCCCGGTCACTCCATGTGACATTCGTGCTGGACAAAAAGGAGGCAGGGCAGGTTTTTCTCCGGATACTCCGGTTTTCCCTGTCATCATTAATTCCAGCAACACAGTCCAATATTTCATTTCATTTGTCATTAATCGATCATTGCCCCAGAGGAGTGCTTCGGCAGCCGGCCTAATTCCTATTCCTAGATGGGGCTTTATTCATTCCATTCCTGACCCTGTCGAATGACTGGAAGCAGGCTGTAGATTTTCGATGTACTTATTCTGATCATAATCCGATCATTTTTAATATTTCTTGGGTTCGTTTCCAACAGCCATATTTTCCTTTGCAGAACGTTCTTAGATTACAGTATATTCTCCTGGCATATAAATAAAAATTCAAACACATTTGAAATAAACAATAGGAATGAGATTGCCCGTCAAATTGTTCACCTCTATAATAAGGTCAATAATGCACGGAAGTATGCCATTCGTATTGCCAGAAATCCCGCACACTTGCCTACGCGCAACAATGGTGCTGGTCACATTGTCAACAATGACAATGGTAGCAAATATAATTTACCGCCAAGTAGCGGTCTTGCATCTTGCTGTGGTGTCCAGAAGATCATGAATAATAATAATAATAATAATAATAATAATAATAATAATAATAATAATAATAATAATTCAAAGAAGGTCAAAATAAGCTGGTTTGAGGAAATAAAGCAGGACTTAAAAGAAACGAACATCACAGAAGATGTCATCAGGAATCGCAAGGCTTTTGGGAATCTGGTTGCAAAGCACACGTTCACGGAAAAGGCTAAAAGAACCACAGGAAACAATGGACGGAAGAACGCAAGAAACAGCATAGCGAGTTCATGAAGAGATTTTGGGAGGAGAAGAAGAAAGGAAAACCATCATCAAGCTAACAAGTTCCAACGCGCTCTGTAAACGTCCATAACGAAGAAATAATAATAATAATAATAATAATAATAATAATAATAATAATAATAATAATAATAATGTTCTGGGCCGTCGTCAAATGTGCGGACCGCGCTGGAAACGGGCCCTGGACGGGTAATGACTAAGAATGCAGTCCGGCCGCGGGTTCAGTACCGCCAAGGCACCCAAGACGACACTATGCCGTATCTCCTGAATTATTTGATCCATATTAAAAAAATGCTTATAGGAAAAGATGGCAAAGATTTAGGGACCCAACTGACCGGGCGGAATACCTGGACCTAGCCCGGGAAGAAAGATTGAAAAATGGGAGGAAACTTGCCGTAATCTCTTAGAAAACGAGTCAGATCGCGAATTTCGGCGGATTATATATCTAAAACAATATGCATTCAATTATAAATTTCAGTATAATAGCGCAGCGAAGCACGGGCATCTTGCTAGTTAAATATAGAATTCGTTAACGTGCGGTGATTGTACAATGTAATACGCATAGTAAGCTTTGACATAATGGCAGGCTTTATATACTGAGCATCGTTATGTCAAAAGGGTCAATAATAATAATAATAATAAAAATAATAATAATAATAATAATAATAATAATAATAATAATAATAATAATAATAATAATAATAATAATAAGACCTGAAGCATTATATGCAGAAGAATTTTTAACACTTCGAACGCATAGCCTGCTTAAAAAACTGGCAATTAGTGAAAGGAGGCTTATCCGAAAAATTCTGGGTCCGAGTCTCAAATATGATGTTTACAGACTTCGGAGTAACTTACAAATATACACACACTCACACTGAAAATATATCAAGCGTAATCCGGAAAAGAAGGATAACATTTTACGCTCACCTCTTGAGATTACCATCTGAAAGAATATGTAAACATTTGCTATCCTGCTTCAGAAGTCTCAAAACGATTCCTCCTTGGTTGGTGGAGATCGATAAAGATCTTTTAAAGTATGGAATCTCAGAAACAGACATTCAGCTCCTAGTACCACTCTAACACAAATTCAGACAAATTCACCATGAAGTCCCAACTCGACTGAAGTATGTTCATTCTGATGCATGGAAGAAAGCACACTCCGAAAAGATGAAAACCTGGTGGGTCCACAAGAAGACAGACAGCTGAGACCTCGCGGTCCTTAGTGGCCCTAACGATAAATAAATAAATAAATAAATAAATAAATAAATAAATAAATAAATAAATAAATAAATAAATAAATAAATAATGTGCTTCAGAACACCTGAACGTGGGTAATAAAGTGCAAGCCGACCAGCTGAAATAGAATATGAGACACTAAGGGAGATTCAAGGTAACAGATGGGTTGAAAGTCAAGTGTGATTGAGATCAAATGGGTGCTTAAATAGCAAGATAGAACCAATCACAACATCGATTAAGAAGAGACCACTCGTATTCTACGGACACATTTTCAGGCTTACCGATGGCTGGTTAACAGAAAAAGAACATGCAAGACCACAGTGATTCCAGAAATATGAAAAGGATCTTAGGTAAGTCGGTAACCCGGACAGAGAAAGTAATGACAGAGACAAGTTTAGATAATTGGTGAAGAGTTACCAAGGTTTTATGATGGCATCAAACTTTTGAAGACGATGAGGACCTCTGTCCGAAGAACACAAGAAAGTGCTTGGTGATGTGCTCAGAAAATACTGGCAGGAAAGCATGAAGTCGAGAACAAGACCTAGACACTAAAGTAAAAATGATTGTTGATGCTCACCACACAAAAACATATACAATGTGTCCCTGCAGCCCCGCACTTTCTGCTTATAAGTGTCCCGCATGCATTAATGATGAATGGGATGCCTCATCGCTGGTTTACGAAGGAGCGCTACAACTTGCTGTATTTCGGATGTGAATAAAATAGCAGACATTTTCCTACACACTTTCTGTAACAGAGGGCATTAGAAAACACGCCAAAGATGCAGAAAATAAAGTGAAATGTCTGTAAGTGTATAAATTAATGAATTATTAATTAATTTATACACATACAGACATTTCACCCTACCAGAACGTTGCTTGTATGTGCCTCGAACGATCCACTAGATCTTACTGTAATTGCAACTCTGTTTGACGAAATACATGTACAGAAGGCAGGCGGCGATTTGGAAACTCCTCCGCATACCGTTTGCGAGCTTCGGTTGCATTCCAACCAGATTTTCCACAGATGAAAATTATGTCTTTGTATTCGTTGTTGCTGAACACACTAGCCATTGTCGATATGTAGACAGCAACTGTAGTCCTACTGTACCAAACACCAGCCTAGTACTGAGCGTTGAACGCGAGGGGGCGCATTAGACGTGTAGCGCTGAGGAACATGCCGCGAGCGGCCGTCCGGTTGTTATAACTTGCAGACAGCAATACCCCTGTGAAAATCAGTTGATAGATATCCCATTTATCACTAGTGCATACGGGGCACTTATAAGTAGAAAGTATGGCGCTCTCGAGCCCCCTGATATAAGGGTAAGATGTAATTGAAACATGGTCTGGTGTCAAGACACTTACGCTATGTGTATTTGACAACATAACATGCATGATATTACAACGACAGCATGTTGATCATAATTTGAGAGAATACGCATTCAGGTAATTGTCCCGTTACTGAGAAATTTGTTCTCACTCTCAATAATGAGGGCGATGGTTGCTGGTTGAACCACTGTTCCACAGGATCACGAACCATTTGAATGGCAGTGAAACATTTTCTCTTCTGAGCCTTCCCTTTTATCCGTGGACCAAATACGTGATATTTGAGAGATATTGTCTGTAAGGCAGGTGATCCATAAGATCCCAGAAAATACTGCGCCGAGTGTGAACTGTTGCGTTGCAAGGTGTCCTCGTGCGTTACAGCAGAGCACAAGGACACTTCATAATTTTTGCCATAAAATAACCTTATTTTAACAAAAATTAACCTCCAGGCGCTCGCGCCTATGAAAGTCCCGAAAGCGCTCGCGCTACGGCAATTGGACCGCATAAGAAGAGTTGGCATTTATTCCGTGCTAAAACGTTTTATTGCTATGTAAATTGGATAAATGGAAAAGGCATATTTATATATGAATGTATGTTTAATTAATTACTGAACTAGAAAACGTAAAATAAAAACAAAATAATAGAACCAGAATAAGTAATTCAAAGAAGAAAAATATAAACCTGACTCAGCTTTACAAGGAACCTGTTGAAATATAAACAATTTGCGACAAAGTACATCAACACTGCAATGAGACGTCTCATTCCTGAATTAAAACAATGGAAAAGAACAATGTCATAGAAAAAACAAGAAATACGATTCTTCCTCGGCATTACCTCCGCACTTCTCACAGGTAACTCGATGTTGGCTGTGATTCTTGCACACATACTTTAGGCATGTACTCCACGTGACAGCAGTCTGATTGTTCCTGGGCCGGGCTGAGTGTCTCAGACGATTAAGGCGCTGGCCTTCTAACACCAACTTGGCAGGTTCGATCCTGGCTCAGTCCGGTGGTATTTGAAGGTGCTCAAATACGACAGCCTCGTGTCGGTAGATTTACTGGCACGTAAAGGAACTCTTGCGGGACTAAATTCCGGCACCTCGGCGTCTCCGAAGACCGTAAATGTAGTTAGTGGGACGTAAAGCAAATAACATTATTATTATTATTATTATTATTGTTATTATTATTATTATTATTATTATTATTATTATTATTATTATTATTATTATTATTATTATTATTATTATTATTATTACTGGGGCTTCCCCATAGGTAACAAAGTGTTTTGGTTTTCGAAGCTGGCATTTGAGGATTCGACTCTTTCTTGTATTTTGATAGAGAAGGGAAAATTTCCGTAGTAAGACTATATATCCTTGCCCTATTCTTCAAGTTTTCCTCCATCAGGCTCATAGATAATTTGTAGAGGTAATCCATCCTCCGGCATAACTCCTTTGAGCAATTTGAAAGGAATTTTTTTAGGAATTGATGGCTACAATATCATGTTTACGGAAAACAATGCCATTGGCCATCTTTCTTTTCTAAAGGTGTTATATGTTGAACAAAGCAGCTCAACAGTGTCAACACGTCCCTATGTTGAATTGTAGACATGGATCTGCAAGAGTTTGTTGGTGTCATGGCCCATGTTATTAGTATCATGCACTGAAGACAGTAAAAACACAGCCTTCTTCTTCTTGGTGAGGAAAGACACTAAAGTGGAAGCCAAATATACTGGACTCAACTTCGAGCGATTTGCCCTGGTTATTTTTCTTCAAGATTCCCAAGGAAGTCAGCCCGGTTTCCAACAGGTGTTCGGCCAAGGGATAGCTGCTGAAGTAGTTATCCGTGGTCACATTGCTGAAATTAGCACGAAGAATCGTCATACTGCCGGTCCCATCAGATCCTAAATAATCTAGGCTATTAGCACGGACACCTTTCTTGACAGAAATATAAATCTTCTAAAGAGGATCGTCCAATATTTCCGCATCCCTCTCTTCATTTCACAACTCTTGGAGAGTCCGAAAATTGCATCAGGTTTTGATAAGAGTTCCCTGTAAAGATGGACCAATGCTATTTTTAAAACCTTCCCCCTATATGACCTACAACAAATATACTTTTCATCCAAACAGCAAACTGATAAGAACAAAAAACACAGAGGAAAAATAATTAGAAAGTAAAATATATATAATTACATTGTCAATCGCACTGCGGTTTGTAGAACAATTTGCGCTCGCGCAGAGGCATCCGGGTCGCACTTAGCGTCCACCCATGAGATCACTAATTTTCACACTGAACGCTGAAAAGACAGAGATTCGCCAATTGCGCGATCAGATGGCGCAAATCATAGTTGAGAATTAGCAGTAGCTTTCATTGGTCTGCCTTCTGCCGTGAAGCAGCAGTATCAAAAATCTAAAATGTGCGGTCCAAATGCCGCATACGGGAGCGCCTGGAGGTTAAATTACATCGCGTTGTATTCGCTTAGACGAAACCATTAAATACGTACGTTGCTGCAACTTTTCCCTCTACTTAGCGAAATCGTGTTTCAGACTGACCACGTTCTGGGCTGTTACTACGAACACCACGTCTTGGTTCTACCGTCAGTTATTTGTGCTTTTACCAGCACTGTCTACGTTTCAATTCTACAACGAGCTACTGTAGATGAGAAACAACACAGAAAGCCAATGAAATGAAATGGCGTATGGCTTTTAGTGCCAGGAGTGTCCGAGGACATGTTCGGATTGTCAGATGAAGGTCTTTTGATTTGACGCCCTAGGTGACCTGCACGTCGTGATGAGGATGATGAAAACGACATATACACCCAGCCCCGTGCCAGCGAAATTAACGAATTAAGATTAAAATTCCCGACCCTTCCGAGAATCGAACCCGGGACCCCTGTGACCAAAGGCCAGCACGCTAACCACTTAGCCATGGAGCCGGACAGAAAGCCAATGAACATTACATCTGAAGAGCAGGTAATAAAACGTAAATAGGGCCTAAGCTTTTTCTTAATAAGTTGCTTTAGGTCTCACCGACACATGTAGGTCTCATGACGACGGTGGGATAGGCGTGGGAAGGAAGCGGACGTGGCCTTAATTAAGGTACATCCCAGCATTTGCCTGGTGCGAAAAATGGAAACCATGGAAAACGATCTTCAGGGATGCCGACAGTGGTGTTCGAACCCACTCTTTCCCGAATACAGGCTCACAGTTGAATGCCCCTAACCGCACGGTCGATTCGCTCGGTTAGTAAGAAACCATAAGAGCTGAGAGCTAATGCACAGGCGGAGAAATAGGGTTTTTAAATGCAGCGGGCCCTATGTTAAGATTACAACAGATGAATTCAATTGTGCTGTTATCGTAGATTATTCCGGATAACGCTCACTTCCGTTTCGCCACAGAATTTATTATTTCGGTTTACCAAAACTGCCAAACTCCAGTTCTGAAAAGGAAGGCAGTGAAGAGGCAGTGTTGAAGGCCTTTCCAGTACCGACATGAGGGTAAGGGAGTTGGTAGTGCTGAAGGCACAGTGTGTGCATTGCTATACATCCACCACTGTGCCCGTGACAATCACAACTGTCTTGTAGCGGGCTGTTTACCTGCAACAATGCGTTAAAGGAGGAGGTGCGGGGACGCCATGCTTTGTTTATGTAAGGACACCATTTCTGTGCATGCGTGTACCATACAAGGTATAAGCTACAATCAAGAATTCGTCTTACCAGTTTCTTGAGAATTCCAGATTATGTTCGATCATGACAGTGTCGAAGCCTTAGGGAACCTGAAATGTGTTTCAAAATGCAGTATGACCCTAGCCCTCAAATAATTTAAGTGCGTACTTTTATCCAACCTAGGTCGTTTTATTGCATAATCTTGGTCGTATTCCTCATCGCTATGAATTTCTCTTTTTGTTAAATATACCAGCCGTCTACGAGCTGCCATCTTGAAAGGCTACCGTCTTAGATTTCCTATTTTACCTGCTAGCCTTTCTCCGGTTAAATAAAAAAAACACGAGCGAGTGGCCACGTGGTTTGGACCACCTAGCTGTCAGCTTGCATTCGGGAGATAGTGGGATTGAATCCCACTGTCGGCAGCCCTGAAGATGGTTTTCCGTGGTTTCCCATGTTCACACCAGGCAAATGCTATGGCTGTTCCTTAATTAAGTTCACGGTTGCTTCTTTCCCGCTCCTAGCCCTTTCCTATCCTATTGTTACTATAAGACCTGTCTGTGTCGGTGCGATGTAAGGAAAATTCTGAAAAAAGAAGAATAATTAAAACCGAGATAATACCAATTAACCGTGATAATTTTGTTGGTGGATACTAATTTAACTGTTATCTCGGTTTTATTGCCTTTAAAATAACATAACACCTTTTAGTATCGTTAGTGATTAAAGGCCTAAGTGAATATGCTTCCCTAGAGACTAGCAGAAGTTATGCCTCTCACATGGTTTCTCCACAGAACAAACAATGATTCCACGGAGCAAGTAACTGCTCGGTTTTGTCCACGTAGCTATCAGCTTGCGTTCGGGAGATTGTGGGTTCGAACCCTAAAGATGGTTTTCTGTGGTTTTCTAATTTCAAACCAGGCAAATGCTTGTGTTGTACCTTAATTAAGGCCATGCTAGCTTCTTTCCCACTCTTAGCGGTTCCTTTTCTCATCGTCGCCGTAAGACCTATCCATGTCGCTAGGACATCAAGCAGATGGCAATGAAAAAAAAAACTCAATGATTCTCGTCAACTTTCTGTCTTTGTCCTTTATTCTTATATTATATACCCGTTATCCAGCACACCGTATCTCTAACTTCTCTATTAGTAAGTCTTTCTTTCCCTCTTTCTTTCTTTACTGTAAATGTTGCTCCAGTACATCTTAGGTGTATTAAGCAAAGATTTACTGGATAAACTCCCTAGTCTGCTAATCTCGTCCATCGCCCTCCGCATTTCATCTCCACACCTGCGCGGGGGTGATAAAACGATTTGTCGAGACACCTCCGGCTGCTCAACAACACAAGTTTGCAATGAATGTATTTTCCTGGAATGATAGGGAGTGTGCGTTTGACAGCAGAACAATGGTACTTAGTTCCTACAATCCACGTCAAGCTACAGCGCGATGTGTCAGACGTCTGTTTGTCTTTCATCACACAATAAGATAATTTTAAAAGAACAACTAGTAGATATACCTTCGAAAGTAGTTTGTTAGAGTTCAGTAACACGTGCATTAAGTCTTATGAATGTATAAGTAATCGACATCAGTGAACGGATATGCAATTTGTAGACTTGGAAAACAAACACACCTCATCACGCTACAGTCCTGACCAAGCTCAGCCATGAGGCTTGCAGATTACTAGGTGGTGCGTGATAAATTCTCCCGGCTGCTCTTCCTGGCTTGCTAGAATGGAGTCACTATCATACTGTTAGATAGCTTCTCAATTGTAATCACGTAGGCTGAGTGGACCTGGAACCAGCCCTCAGATAAAGGTACGGAAAAACCCTGACCTGATCGGGAATTGAACCTCGGGTCTCCTAATAAGAGGCAGACATGCTACCCTTAGACCGTGGGGCCGGCTGGACGTTTACTGGTCCAGAAAGAGGAAGCTCATCCATCCCCGTACAGGCCATGAAATGCCTTGTAGGGGGTCATAAGTTAAAGTTCCCACTCTTCATCAACTCGGTACTAAGTGGGATACACTGGTTAGCTCCATGGCTGATCGCTTTTTCCCTCAGGGATTAACTTTCTAATCATTTTTGGTGTAGGCTGAGTGAACCTTAGAGCTATGAATCTCTCCAGAAAAGGAAATATCGTATCTAATTTTTTTTGACTTCCTGACGGACAATCGAACTCAAGATTTTCTGTGTGAACCGTGCACGGTTTTAACTCCTCGGCTAGGTGGTCCGATTATTGCTCCATGCTGTCTCAAAATTTGAAGGTAAGTGAAATCAAGTACAGAGGGGAAGGTTGCCTAATTTTACTTCCCTTAAAACGAGAACAGTGATAGAACTCAACCGTTGTCTTTTAGTAGAGGACGTAGCACATGACTTTCCTGACGATTCAATATACAGACTTACTACCGTCGGTGATAAAAGTGTTTCCTGCAATTTTGCCGAATGTTTTAAACAGGTTAATCCAATCTTCCACATCTTACTTACTTAACAACTGTTTGATGAACATAGAAACACAAGAATAACCTCATTTTGATTTAGAGACAAGAGTAAAACTATTGTGCTTCAGGATAGAAGCCCAAATGTCTCAATGACCTGGTAGTGTGAAAAAAAATATTTGTTTGAAGAACTGTTTACCTTTGTAATTAAGAATAAATCTTAATACAATACTTTGTAGAGACATTGTTATACACATTTCTATATTTGATATGCTCTGGTAAGAATTTAAATATGCTACTTCTGTGTCTATAAAATGAAAGCGATTACCTTTCAATGAAGAATATTGAATAACTGTTCTAATTGAAAATAGAGTTCTTGGTTGGTTCGCCTACTATACAACACTATTTTATTTTTAGGTTAAAAAAATGTGTCAGGCAGCCAGGGTTACCCCACGTTCAGTTAATTAATTTTTAGGGTTCCTCCGTAGAGCCTTGCATGGCCGAGTATGAAGACCGTAAGCTAAATGAAATAGTGTGACGGCTGGCTATGTCGGCAAACCACCAAACGTTTCTGTGAAGCAGAACTGCATACCCGGCTGAATCTGTTTATGTTCGATTACAACCATCGCCCGATATTCTCCAGTAATCTGAAGCCGAACTGAGTCTAAACCAGTTTATGCACAGCTCTAGTTCCCCGAAACAAAGACCGCTGGGAACCATTGTTCTAAGTAGTCTGGAATCTCTTCATTGGAACATCTCTATTTTCATATTTATACGCCCTTTTATCAGTACACTTCGATGCCTATGTATTACCATAAATGAGTCATTGTAGAAAATAGGTCTAGGAAAGTGGTGTTGTGACATTGGCAAGTAAGATAAGGCAGGACTGGTGGGCATGTGGAAGCCATGACCTCTCTGTTCACCCAGTAACCCCAGGGGTGCCTGAAGCAGCTGCCCTGCATTGTCGTAACCATGGTTACGCCCAGAGCGACCCAGATCGCTAGCACGGCCGTTCTTCTCATCAGCCCCGTGATATTGGCTCTCTGTTTTTAATAAGTATGGGCAATATGATGTCCAGAGATTAAACCATTTGAGATCAGTATACTAGCCGCCCTATCCCATCATTTCAATCATCTCGGAAGTAATTAGTGTTATTGAAGTTACCGTGGGAAATTATACAGGTTAAACATTGGGAATGAGATTCTTATTGTTCAATTTAATACAAGAAAGTGGAATATCAGAAAGGAGTTGGAATACTATGTTAAGGTGAGTCGGCTCTGTATTTGTCAATAGTGTTAAATTCACAACTACCGGGTGAGTTGGCCGTGCGGTTAGGAGCGCGCAGCCGTGAGCTCGCATCCGGGAGATAGTGGTTTCGAACCCTACTGTCGGCAGCCCTGAAGATGGCTTTCCGTGGTTTCCAATTTTCACACCAGGCAAATGCTGCGGCTGTACCTTAATTAAGGCCACGGCCGCTTCCTTACCATTCCTAGGCCTTTTCTGTCCCATTGTCACCATAAGACCTATCTGTGTCGGTGCGACGTAAAGCAAATAGCAAATATATATATTCACAACTATGATGCACCTTTCGTAAATGACAATTGCTTGTGAAGCTCTGATTGTGTCCAACTCGTTGGCTGAATTGTCAGCGTACTGACCTTCGGTTCAGACGGTCGTGTGTTCGATTCCCGGCCGGGTCGAGGATTTTAACCTTCATTGGTTAATTCCAATGGCCCGGAGGCTGGGTGTTTGTGCTGTCCCCAACATCCCTGCAACTCGCATACCACATATAACATTATCCTCCACCAAAACAACATGCAGTTACCTATAAATGGCAGATGCCGCCCACCCTCATCGGAGGGTCTGCCTTACAAGGCCTGCACACGGCTAGAAATAGCCACACGAAATTAAATTAGCTCCAATTGTTTTTCTTCTCATGATATGGGTACCACTATGTGCTGCAACATAGACTTTTGTATTATTTAACTATTTTACTAAATTTTTTTTTCCACATTACGTACATTTTTGTATAACAATTTCACTATCAATGAATTTAGTTTCGAAATAATTTTTGATAGATTTTGAAAGTCCCTTTTAAATGTAACTGACTGCAATATTATTTAATGGCAAAATTTCATTCTGTTCCACCTATGTGGTGTAGTGTTTAATGCAATTAGCTTCCACCCAAGTATATCCGGGTTCGATTTCGGGCTCTGCCACGAAATTTGAAAAGTGATACGAGGGTTAGAACGGGATCCACTCAATCTCTGGAGGTCAAGTGCGTAGAGAGGAGTTCGATTCCCATCTCAGCCAACGTCGAAGTGGTTTTCCGTGGTTTCCCACTTCTCCTCCAGGCAAATGCCGGGATGATATACAAGTTACGTCATCGGCCACTTCCTTCCCTCTTCCCTGTCAGTCTATTCTAATTATCCTATCCCCCACAACGCCCCAGTTGAGCATAGCAGGTGAGGCCACCTGGTCAAGTTTCTAGTCCTCCTCCAAAGTCGTATCCAAGTCCCGAAGTCTCACGCTCCAGGACACTGTCATTGAGGCGTTTGAGGTGAGTCTGAGGGAGAAACCAACCCTGGACTGTAAACGTATTAAGAAAGAAATAACACTCTTCCGTTTTGTGTGGTTTCTGAGGAGAGGCTGCACTGAGCTTTTGAAAGACAAGACTTTCAGAAAAATAAATTCAAAGGACACTTCACTGGACGTAGAAATCGCATTAATCATTTTATAAGTTGCTTTACGTCGCAGAGATACATATATGGCGAGAAGGAAGCGACCGTGGCCTTAATTAAAGTACAGCCCCAGCATTTTCCTGGTGTGAAAATGGGAAACTACTGAAAACCACCTTCAGGGCTGCCGATAGCGTGGTTCGAAATCAGTATCTCACAGCTGCGCGTCCCTAGCAGCAGGGTCAACTCGCTAGTGAGTTTTTATTGGGAAAGTTAAACAACAAATTCATGTTACTAATGGAATAGGTAAACAAGTTCCGTCATGTTCTTGAAATTGCAGGATAGAAGAACATCCAGTAAGATAGTATATACATTATTTCTTTCCTACAGATTTTTGAACATTTATGTGACCTTTAAGTGTCAACACACATGTATTATTCTTAAACATACGGATTCAATACCTTATATCACATGCCTAGTCCACCTCCGTAGCGTAAGGGTTAGCACTGTTAGCTGCTATTCTAGGACGCCCGGGTTCGATTCCCGGTATTGCCACAAATTTAAGAATGGCAGGAGTGCTGGTATGTGGTGAAAATGGTTCAAGCAGCTCATATCCATTGAGGCTGTGACTGTAAATAGCTGCACCACCTCAGAACGAGGACAGAGGCCTGTACCTAGATTATTTTATTTCATCCTGACATTTATTGATGTGGACAATAAGGAACCCGCCCCAGTCAATGCAGATTAATTAGAACGATTGCAGAAACGTTGACTAGCTTTAGACAATGTTTACCTAAACAACGTCTAATTCGAGCACGATCTTCTATTGCATAACCAATGTTTAGCCGGTGTTTAACTAGATGTCGTTTAAAGTTTCACTATTGGTTCAAAGCTGGAAACAGAAATATCCTCCATGCAAGTCTGGCCCCGCGGTGTAGGGGGCAACGCGTCCGCCCGTCACCCGGAGGCCCCGGATTGGATTCCCGGCCGGGTCAGATATTTTAATTGTAATGATTAAAATCCCTGGCCTGGGGACTGGGTGTTTGTGACGTCCTTAACCTTCCTTTCCTCACACACAACATTCCACACTACCGCCCTTCCAATTACACGCAGGCTCATACAATATAGTGCCAGTAGGGGCGAAAGATCTACATGGGTCGACGCCCCGAAAAAATAGCATTGAAAAAATCCTCCACCCAATTCTTTACTTGTCGCAACCAGTCAGCATGACTTGCCCGCAGATAAGAATATCGCTTTCGGTGGAAATAAAATCTCATAATATTATCAACACTGAAGAGACACGCCACCGTACGAGGAAGTGTAGCATTGATTATAGAGTTGTTACGGTGAGTATAATCTAAATAGCTTCTGCGAAGGGAAGATGAAACTATATTACTGTGTAACCGAATGTGTTGTACGGGCCATATAGATGTAGCTTGCAATCTAGACATCATAGGTTTGAAACTCCCTATCGGCAGCCCTGAAGATTGTTTTCCGTAGTTTATCCATGTTTACATCAGGCAAATACTGAGGCTGTTATGGCCACGGCTCATCCTTCCCAGTCCTTGCTTTTTACTATCGCATAATTGCCGAAAACTTACCTGAATTATCGCGATGATTATCCGCTGCAAAAAACCCACGCAAAATTTACTTTTTAGTGTCACTATTATGTGTGTTTGCTTGGTAGTAAATGTAATAAATGAATCCCTTCCGATTGACATATATGACAACCCTTTGACGATCGGGACAAGTTATTATGTTGTCGGAGTGGCCTATAATTCCAGGGAAATTAACCCAAATATATCGATTGACAAGAATTTTAGTCAACTTGACAGTCACCGGACTGTCCCTTGTAACATTGTGTTTCATGGTACATGACCTCTGGTTGTAATCCGCTCCTAAAATTTGAGGTTAAACAGTGTTCTCGGCAGTGTTCAAACATGGCCGGTTGAACATCGGTTTCAGAGCGTGTCTAAGTGATAAATAACGTCTTTGCAATGCGGCAGCCATACTTAGACTGTGTTTAACCGTAAACGCCGTCTAAATATCGTTTGTACAATCGGCCTATTACGTTCTACAGTAGTGTATCGTCGTAGCGCCTAACAAATACGCTGTTTCAGCTTAGAACTCTGACCAAAAAGGCTCTGCCATCTAAGGTTCAGTATTGCATGAACTTAATCAACTAATTTTCGTTCCAAGTGATACATGTTCTCTGAGTCAGAATTTCTGGGCGAGACGACGGTATACTGTATTTGTAGCCGGCGTCCCTCGTCTACTTCCAACCAACAGAATCAAATCAATGAAGCTTCTTTTCATTCATTACACTGATATGCATTTAAAAGTTTTTTTCTGCTACAAGAGAATATATTACTGATTCTTGTTAACTAGAGTGCCCTGAATCCATATGTGTGTTCATATTTTCTGCATAACATCAGATTTGTTTGTAATTTTGAAAAGGAAATCGAAAAAAAAACGTCAAAATCGGCAAAGTTTTTTAAATTAAAAAATACATATAATTTAATAAGTTTTAATAAGAAAATATACCTGGATCGACTACCGATGTATTGAGGGATGTATAATCAAGGCCTTTTGTTCCCCGATATATGTAAATTTTAGAAATAAGAACGAAAAACTTGAAAATTTCAACAAGAATTTCAGTAACTTCAAATGAGGTATTCTTGTTTCGTTTTGGCCACCTAAGGACTACGTCATTTCAACTGTTTCCTTTGAGCTTTAATTTTGGTCCATTATTCCTTCATTCGTAGACGGTGTTGCTCCTTTCGCTCTTTCGTCCATGTCTTTCCAGTTTTCAGCTTCGGCTTTGGCTGGAAACTATGATGTTGTTGGAGATTTTTCTTAAGTGGGTCATGCTCCTGGATATCTTCAAATGAGATCACAATCTCCTGCAGATGTTTCTGTACCTCCTTTGCCTTTTTATCTTGGAGAAAAGTGAAAATGCGGTTGGTAAATTGTGTTGACTTCATTTAGGTATATTATTATTAAAAAAAGTGTTTAGCACCACAATATAAAACTTGAGTGTATAAAATTAACTATAAAGCATTTAATTACATTCATAAAAAGAACTTAAAAACATTCAGATGTCCTATTTGTCGGTCGAAATGTTGCACCGTTTTGTTGCCCTGCTGTGACTTTGAGATATGGGCCTACTCCTCTTTAAGCACCAACAATAATCCGATAACATTGTTTCATTCCACTTGCCCTGGTATCTTACTTCCATCGTTTTTATATTTTAACGAAGTCTTTCAAGGAATGGCATTCATACAAAAATGTAGAAATGAATTGAGTTGTTTTTCAAGTGTTCTTGCAATATTAAGCAAGGAAAATCATTATAGGATACTTCGTTCATAATTTTTTATTTCAGTAGTTTTTCGTTACTCCATTATGTCTAAATTACCAGCTTGAACGCAATAATAGTAGTATAATTGTTGTTTTAATTTAATTTCGTGTGGCTATTTCTAGCCGAGTGCAGCCCTTGTAAGGCAGACCCTCCGATGAGCGTGGGCGGCATCTGCCATGTGTAGGTAACTGCGTGTTATTGTGGCGGAGGATAGTGTTATGTGTGGTGTGTGAGTTGCAGGGATGTTGGGGACAGCACAAACACCCAGCCCCCGGGCCATTGGAATTAACCAATTAAGGTTAAAATCCCCAACCCGACCGGCAATCGAACCCGGGACCCTCTGCACTGAAGGCCAGTACGTTGGCCATTCAGCCAACGAGTCGGACAGTATAATTGTTGTGAAGATATATATTAATTTCAGTACTTAGACATTTTCATGAATTAAAAATTTTTTAAACAATAATTGTCTTGATGTAACGAAACTGTATATGGGGAAAATGAAATTAAATATCGTATGGCTTTTAGTGCCGGGATATCCCAGGACGGGTTCGGCTCGCCAGGTGCAGGTCTTTCTATTTGACTCCCGTGGGTGACCTGCGCGTCGTGATGAGGATGAAATGATGATGAAGACAACACATACACCCAGCCCCCGTGCCATTGGAATTAACCAATTAAGGTTAATATCCCCGACCCGGCCGGGAATCGAACCCGGGACCCTCTGAATCGAAGGCCAGTACGCTGACCGTTCAGCCAACGAGTTGGACTGGGAAAAATGGTTGCATACGAAGGGGTACCCAAAAACAATCGGAATAACATTGCCGTGGGAGAAGCTTGTCTAGTAGGCCTGCGCTTTCTGCCGCTAGGCGTGTATAGCACAACTCATTGTCAGTTCAGTGGCGCCTGTGTTGTCGTTATGGCTTGTTCTGTTCATGTGCAGTGATTGTTTTGGCTGGCGCTGTTTTGTTCGTGTTTCGATTTTTATGATGGCAAGTTTAAGTGAAGAACGTGCTCGTCAAAAAACCCCAGATTTGTGGCAGACAGGAGAGTGGTTCGTCCACCACGACAACGCACTTGCACAAACAGCCATCTCTGTCAGCTTCTGGCTAAAAATGGCATGGTTCCGCTGCCCCACGCCTGATCTGGATCCGTGCGGCTTCTTCTTATTTCCACTCATGAAAAAGGGCATCAAAAGACAGCGATTTGAAACATTAAAGAGGTCAAGAAGAACAGAGGGAGGAGCTGTCAGCCATTTCTAAAGATGACTGCAAAAAGTGTTTCTAACAGTGGAAACACCGGTGGGACAAATGTATTAGTTGTAATGGATAGTATTTTGGAGGGGTAAAGTGTTTTGTAAAAAAAAATTGAAAATATATGGCTTTTAAAAATAATTCCGCTTTTTATGGGTACCCTCTCGTATCAGTGTAATCATTCATAATCGATGTTTTCCAACTATGGATCTCGTGAATAACTATTCATAATTTATGTTTCCTTCGGCGCTAGTATTCCATAATTATCTTACTTTCAGCTTCTTTTTTTTTGCTAGTGGCTTTACGTCGCTCCGACACAGATAGGTCTTATGGCGACGATGTGATAGGAAAGGCCTAGGAGCGGGAAGGAAGCGACCGTGGCCTTAATTAAGATACAGCCCCAGCATTTGCCTGGTGTGAAAATCGGAAACCACGGAAAACCATCTTCAGGGCTGCGGACAGTGGGATTCGAACCCGCTATCTCCCGGATGCAAGCTCACAGCTGCGCGCTCCTAACCACAGCTAACTCGGCCGGTCTTCTTTATTTTCAGCCGTTCAATATTCTTTCTTATTGGTCCTGCTTCTGGCTCTAGCAAGCCCTCAAATGTGTGTATCATGTTTCTGAATGTGGTTCCGTTGTGGATGTCTTGATGCATGATGTTCATTTTGTGCAGATCCTTCTTGGTGTTAAAAAACCATTCGTCATAACGAATTGCCTTACCATTCGTCATAACGAGTTGCCTTTCCTATTGGACTCGTTGAAATGGTTAAAACATTTCTTAGTGACTCTGTCGTCGGGCATTTTTGAAATATGTCCAAAGAATTTAACCCTTCGTTGTATCTCAAATCCTGCTGTATATTTTATATACTTCTTTGTTACTGCGTGATCGGCATGTGTCAGCACAGATTTTTGGTCCGAAATTGTTTCTTAATATCTTCCTTACCTTCTTGTCGATTTCTTCAATATATTCTCTTGTTGTTAATCCCAGGTATTCTGAAGCATACAGGCACTCCGGTTGGATTACTGTCTGATAGTGTCGTAGTTTAGTCCTAATAGAAATCACTTTCTTGTCGTATGTGTTTTTCGTAAGGTGGAATGCAACTTCCAATTATTGATAAGTTATTCCTACATCTGTGTGGATCAGTGATAGAACGTGGACTCGGAATACTAAGATCACGGGTTCAAATCCGGCTGAGGTAGCGGGATTTTTGAAGGTTAGAAATATGTTAATCGGACACTCCATGTCGTACGAAGTCGACATGTAAAAGAACTCTGGATACACATTTGATGTTCACCCAGTGGCGGCTGGTGCAGAAAATCAGTTGTGTGCTGTAACCCATCCCCACTCCAAAAAAAAAAAATATTTAGAAACATACCGGTATGTGGTTTTCAAGAGGCTCTCCACTTAGTTTTCCACGCTGAACAAACACGCAAACAACCCCAATACATATACACATTCCTCATTAAAAACTATAAAACTATATAATTAAACTCACAATAACACCTGCAATGGCAAAATATTCACGAACTCAAATACTTGGTGTGAGCGCGCAAAAACAGAACTTCCCAATGTTACCAACATCATTGAACTAAAACCAGCAACTTCGTAATGCAAAATTACATGTTATGTTTTTATAGTGACATTTATAAACTAGACATTTTTAATGAAAGAAAATCACAATATCAAGTCCTTATTTTGACAACATAAAAAGTACAATATTTATAGTTCATCGATTTACAAATGTGGCTATGGAATAGGCAAGTTGGTAGTATTCTATTCTTTTTGGTATTAAAAGACCTGGCGGGAACAGCTCTACAGTATTTTGCTTTCCCGTTTGCTTTGAGCGATCCTCTCTTAAATACTACCGCTTAGTCAAGAGGGTGCCAGCTGCCACGTTCTTATATCGGTCGTAATGCAAGTGTGACTACTGCCTCTCTCTGGTCGAACGATGAATCGCTGTGAAGTGATGTCTTGGCTGATGTTTCCACAGCCTATTGGAACACATTCTCTTTGTATCGGAAAAGTTCGGCACGCATGCGCAAAAGGCAGAGTTCCTGGTTTCTGGCCACTAAAAGCTCGCTGAGCTGTGATCGCACAGCACCCGGCGTGGAGCGCACCAGTAGTTACCTGGTTGTGAGGGGAGTTGAATAATTTCCTATTCTTTGGCTGGCGTCTTTTTCAATGCACTGTATTTGATTGTAGATAATATTTTTAAACTAATTTATTTTTCCAATAGGCTGCAGCACTTCAGCACATAAGGTACGGCCGCCCCTGTGTTCACCCAGAAAAAATAATTAAAACTTAACCATAAATCGCCACCTTAAAGGGAGATCCATGATGCTCTGCCTTTAGGTTGAAGGAACTTAAAAAATGATGCGCAGCCATTACATTTGTTTTCACTTTCTTTTACGTCACACCGACATAGACTGGTCTTATGGTGACAATGGGATAGGAAAAGGCTACGAGTGGGAATGAAGCGTCCGTGGCCTTAATTAAGTTAGAGCCTAGTGTGAAAATAGGAAACCATGGGAAGCCATCTTCAGGACTGCTGACAGTGAGCTTAGAACCCACTGTCTCCCGAATGCAACCCTAACAGCACGATGAACATGCTCGGCGATGTTCAAATAAAATGCCTTCCCGAAGTAGGAGAAACGATACCATTGTTACTTCAACCTTGAATATTTTGAAAATTTCCCTCAAAACTTTCTCGGGTTTTGATGGTAAAAATTAACTTGCACTTCTAGGAAACATTTAAACCTTGAAACCTATAGGTCATCGCTTTGGAATGAGACTATCCCTCTGATAACAAAATGCTAGCGCTTGTTCACTTCTGAGCTTCAATTTCAAACACTCACTTACTTCCAGCTCGGTCGTCTACGGGAATTTTCGGAATTTTCTATTTACCTACTGGTCTTTTCTGTACCATAATCTCTAGTACCAAGCTTTAAATTTCTTGTGTGCTGTTCAAAATAAGTTTTACGGTATCTATATTATAAAGAATTAAAATATTTTGCTCTTTTTATACATCAACTTGATATTTAAGAAGTAATTTTAACCTCACTTCGCTACGTAACAGAAGAGTTATTATTCCGTTAAAAACTTAAAAAAATTATAAACAATAATATTTGATTCCATCGCACTGTTGAATTTTATCTCCTTTCATGTTCCACAAGTTAGAGCTCGCAAGAACACAGTAGTTCAAGTTCAAAGATCCAGAACAGGAATAGATATATTTTCAGAATCACACACTGCCACGAATACACATTTAAAGGCCTATGTATCTAATTTATAACTTAGGATATTATACACTTTTTTGATAATCGGTCCTTCTTAAGCTATATCTCATTGTAGTCACTTATTACTCTTGTTATATGTTTGTATTAATTCCTGTATTTTCGTAGTATGGAAATATTTTGAAGTACTTTAGGTCGTTATTTTCTCGGTATATGTATTTTCTTCTTCTTTCCATTGTACGTTGTATTTATTTATTTTGTACTAGCAAATGTACCCGTGTTTAGCTACGGTTTTCTACATTGTATGCGGATTTCTCTGTAAGTTACTGTAAAGGCAGTGAGTAAGATTATATTTTTTTCATACTCATGTGACAGCAGGAATCATAAAATTTTGCTCACATATAGCCCCTGGTCATGTTAATGTGGGTGCCGAATGTGATGATTCTATCTATACTACAAGTGTGCCAAACGATAACATATACGTGTAAATAAAGTACAAAATTAACTTGAAATCGAGAAATACAGCTCTATTTAACGTATAAGGGATAGGGATAGCACAAAAAGTCATAGGACCAAAGGTGTTGATCTCTAAATATTTAGAGGCGATTGTGCTATCTGTTTTGTGATATGACTTACCGTTTAGCCACCAATTATCTCGAAATGAAGGTCTGAGCCGTCATTAAAATTGCATTCATATTTCGATATTTTCCGGGGTCAAAACTTATACATTCCAACACCTTGGAACTTTTCCTTAAAGAAAAGGGTATCCAGGTTTCAAGATTAGCACTCACATACGTACGGAGTAATTAAGGAACAAAGTAATACAGTTAAGGAAGTTGAAATTAATAGAAAATAGGATCATTACTGAGGAAAGCCGTATAGGACGATTAAGTAAATACCAAGTGGATGTACTGGAAAAATTTAATGCCCCTCAATAAATTGTGATGGTATGAGTTACGGATATAAGAAGGCGGTAACAGGGGAGAAATTTAGACGCAGGGATTCTTAGGTTAGCAGATAAGAAGATGACTTATGGTATTATTACTTAAGCCTAAATAGGCAAGGCAGAGGCAAGGAATTAAAGCAGAAAGCAGAAGTAGAGTAAATATATAGTAAAATTTATACCAAATGCCTGAAAACAACTTACAGTGTAAAATAATGTACTACACTCCGCGGTATTGTTCAATTATTAACAACGCTATTCGAGGACGATTGTAGTTTCCAACGGTATTCCGCCAATACCCGGAAGAACGGCGGATTGAGGCTTCTCTTTCTTTCTGGCCAAGGAACAACCACGAGTTTACATGAATGATGAAGAAAATGGCAATACGTTACTTCCCTGCTGGCAAGCAGAGATGTTGCCATGGTAACCTATAGGTTCGTTGTCGGTCTCAATGGAGAGCATGAGACTCGCGGAAAATAGCAATTTTCTCCGTCATTTGAAGAGTAAGCGAAATTATGTACAAAACAAAAGTTGTTTAAAAGAAAGGAACGTTTCACATATAGTCCACTAATTTACATCAATAGTTTAAGTGAAAATGAAAGAAAACTCTTCTGGTTTTCCATTCGGAGATTTTTAAATCATATGCATATCAAAACCTTCCCCGAGGCGAGTATACTCTAAATGTAAAATTTTGTTGAGATCCATCCCGCTGTTTCGCCGTGATGGCGGAACAGACAGACACGAAAAATAAAAACCACTGATACGGTCTTGGGTTGACCTAAAACGGAAAAATATCTGAAAAATTAGCAAAAAAAGCAAAATTACAGACAGTGGACCCCTTTAAACTTTATTTATACAGATTTATTTTTACTTACATATACGGAATGACCCGGCAATCCGTTAACATTTGACGAGACAATACTTCACGGAATATAGGTAGAGAAGTAATAATTGACACACATGATTGGAATGACATGGGATTTTATTGACGTCAAAATAAAGTACACAAAATGACCAACAAATGACGCTTCATACGATACACAAGCAATAATTACTTGATGTAATGTGTACCATAATATGTGCAATCTTTAATTCTCGCAAATGTAGCCTATCATAGCGTCAGTAGAATAAACATATTTTATAAAGGAGTGTTAAGAATCATACGATATTTCAAGGATCCCTCACGATTATTATCTTCGTAAGATATAGCAGTATTCCTACGCTTGCGTGAGATTTATGTTTTTAACATAGAGAATAACAACTCATACTAAAACATAGTCCCGTGTATTCTTAACAATTTTTCATTATTACAGAATTAATTCTTCATTGCTTAAAACCTTAGGACTTTAATGTGGAATAGCTTTTTCAGTACTGAGAAGTTCTGTATGATATTGTTATGAGCGCTATAGTTACTGTTTTCACAGTAAATGTTTTACGGATTTTTAAAGTCGAACTTTTCCCATGGAGACCCGATACACTGGCTCCTTTTTATTTCGATTAAAATTGTTACCGTGGTTTGATGGATCAGCAGAGGTAAAAGAAGGCGCCGGGGTGAATGGGTCTAACTACCAAATTAAAGTTAATTTAAAACTGTAACAAGGTTATATGTGTTTATTTCTTTTAAAAGAAACAACAAGTAGCAACAAAACTTAGCAACTTCTAAGTAGTTGAGATAACAATGGTACCCAGCTTAGAAAAATCCAAGATTTCAACTTTTAATACACTTTGGGAACAAGTCCCTAGTTTTACAACTTTTGAACATCCCATCTTACAGAGGAGCATAATTTTACAAAGGGCAGAAATCCCCTAATAACATGGAGCACTTGCTCCCACCTTGCCATGTCAAGCCTCTTAGAGGCACATTTACAATACTAAAAAGAGCTGACCCGCTCTCAGTTTTTCAATCCTATTAAAGGCAATACCAGACTTTACACTTAATTGCCATCAACGCACAACTTACACAAATTGAAACGGTGGTATCTTGTACCCAACCTACTGGGCCTTAGTAGAAAAAGAACAGGTTAAGTAAATGGCCCAAAATGCAACAATGAATGGAGGCGTGTACTTGCACTCCTACACATACATTCTTAAAACCTAAGAGGCACTAGGCCGACGAAACAGGGGCTATTCCAAGACTATGGAGGTGACTCCTATAATGAATAAATTTAACACATTAAGGAAGAGTAGAAAATCAGTTACCAAAACGTAGTCAACTCAAATCAAAATGAAGGGGAGCTCGAGAGGGTAAAGCACTCTCTATCCCCGATTTACAGTTACAGATACATGCAGTTTTTACATAAGCCGGCACAAATTTACATTTTTAGAAAGGTAGGTTACATTGTAAAAGTTTCGGACCTTTCCCGCGGGTTAAACTGCTGAGCTAGCAAGAAATAAAGATGTTAAACGGCCATTACCTTACAGAGGAGCTGCTGCCTGATGAAAGAGGCGCTTCCCGTCTCCTGCTACACGTCCCTGCACTAGGTTAGATGTTGATGAAGTGGCCGAGAGACAAGAAAATCAGCAGTTTTGGTTCGAGACCTTTCATGAATAATTAAGACACACTCACAGGCTTTTAATGGGTACCTTAAAGTTACACATCAAAATCGAAGAAGAAAGACACGATTGGTCAAAAATTAATTACAGAAATTCTTGATTGGCTAAGTTCAAAACTGGCGGAGAGAAAGATTAATATTGCCAACCCACAAATGAAAGAACGAAATTTAGTAAGGACAAAAACTTATGAGAACAAAATTTCTTCAAGAAAGTTCCTTCACTTCGCACCACGGTGCATGATCACAGTTTTTAGGCAGTGACATCTATGAGAGAATGTCCAAACTTCTTGATAACTAGTAAACAAAACACGTCGAAATTCACACAGTGACATCTTCAGAGGAGGTTTAAGTAGATCCAGTTTTAAGTTCACTGTTTCTCCTGTGGAGGAGTACTTTAAGGCGGAAAATTCGAATGTGCGGCGTAGAGGTGTACCACCCGGTACAATAATAACTAAGGCACTGGACCAAAAAGAGTCCAGAAATGATGTAGCTGTAAGTTGGTATGATTTGGATTGAAATTGGTGAACTCGTTCATTTTTTGTCCACCTTTAAACTCGAGTATCCATACTTTAGAATCCAACAGTAACAGCACATGTTTGGGGTGATGTGTCTCTAAGGCAACTTCTAGATGAAGTAAGGTGAATTACATTTACCGTTGAAAATAAACACCTGATCTGTTTCTAATAACTAGGGCCCGGCTTTAAAATAATGCATATGCGCATATGCAAATGCATATTTTGAACGTTAGTGCATATATAGGATTATTTAAGATTTCTGAACGAAATGAAAAATATAATGAACTCTGTATATGTTTTACATCCCTTGGCAACACGAGAAGCCTTCCATGATCAAGGACAGTGGTTTCAGTGTCGTAGACGGATAATGACCCTTTTCACAACAGCTATTTCCTTCTTTATGACATTTCAATCTAAAAGCAACTACACAAGTAGAATCAGGCAATCTTTGCCAGACGAATGTTCCAAGCAATCGGTGCCAGTGTACATGTATTGCCCAGTTACGTGCGTCGACGAAGAACGATTATTTTCAGCGTATGAATTAATTCTGTCCGACAACAGAAAGTCATTAACCCTTGAAGACATTGAAAAATTTTAATAACTTTCTGCCATGGATCATTTTACAAGGATTAAAACATGTTTATCAATTTAACACTGAGTTAAAATTAAATAATGCGTTTAATAAGTGTATTTTATTTTATTCTTAGTGCATATTTTGGTGCATATTTTCAAAATTTTAGTGCATATATGCATGCATATTTTTAGTGCATATGAATCCGGGCTCTACTAATAACTATTCATATATAATTTTCTCGCTTGATTACAACCCACGTCTGCTCCACAGTGTAAGTATTACAGCTAAGAGGCGTATTTTTCTCCCATCTTATTAGAGCAGCCGTGCTCAAAGCAGCGAGCGAAGGCAAAAGGCAGACAATATTAAGGGTGTGGGACGAATACTACGACGTGCTGACATGCATACACAGTACATGGGCGTCGTATACGCTTCGTCGATCCGGAACGCCAATAAGGAGAAGCTATTTGTCGGGGGAGTAAAGTGATGCCATCAGGAGGGTTGACAAGGCAGTGTGGGATAGCGACAGATTAAGTGCCAGATAAATCAGGGCATTGACACTCGAAGACGCGGTAATGAGAAGAGAGAGACTGCTCGGTGTAGGCACTGACTTTTGCTTCTACATTCTTGTAATTTCTCCGTACGCATGCGTTCTCGTTAACTTCTGTGCTGACCTACTAATGATTATATTCCTCTTTTTTTTTTCATACACAGCGATGAAGTCATGATTCTATCTTCATCGCACATGTGGATTTGGCCCGGTTTTCCTGCCAGATGCTTTTCCTGAAGCCAACGTTATGTGGAGGTATGTGTTTCCGTAGTGTTTGGTAGTATACTGTGTTGTATGTAAATGACTAGATGGATACTATGGTAAAACAAATACACAGTCCCCCGAATCAAATGATAAACCAATCGCAGATAAAATCCCTAGCTAGACCAAGAATCATACCCGGGACCTTGTGTGCAAAACACAAGTTAAATGATCACAAAAGTATAATTGTACACATAAACGAAGTGATTTTCTTATCAAAGATGGCTACAATAATAATAATAATAATAATAATAATAATAATAATAATAATAATAATAATAATAATAATAATAATAATAATAATAATAATAATAATAATAATAATAATAATAATAATAATAATAATAATAATAATAATAATAATTGTACCGGGCGGTACACCTCCACGCCGCTAATTTAAAAGGTGCGCCAGTTGAAACTCCTCTGCTGGAGGAAATCTGAACTTTATTGACGGTATTAATTTTCTACCTTCTCAGAAGATGTCATTACCTGTAAATTTTGAAATTTTAGAACTGTGTCATTTTTTGATGTGGTTTTGTTTTGCTTGAAGTAAGAAGTGTGAACTTTCTCTTCTAGAGGACACTACTGAAGAACTACAATAGTGCACCCTAGTGCGAAGAAAAAGAACTGTTCTTTGGAGAAAATTTAATTTCAAAAGTTTGTTCCTTGCTAAATTTCTTTCAGTCATTGTTTAAGTTGGCAATATTAACCCTTTCTTTCCCCTTGTTTTAAATCTAGCCAATCCCGAATTTCTTAACTTAATTTTCCACCAATAATGTGTTTCTTCTTCATCTTGTGTAGGGGTTTCTCTTTATTCTCCAATAAAGTGATTGTGGGCGGGTGTTCTCATTCCCCTAACGCCTAGAACCTTCCGCGAGAGTATATAAACTGCTGATTTTAGGGTCTCTGGGCCACTTCTGTTCCATCTTTCAGTGTGTAAAGTACATAGCAGGGGGCGGGTAGCGCCTCTTTCTCCGGCGACAGTCAACAACAAGGTAATGGCCGATTAATTACTTATTTTCTTGCTTGCTCAGCAGTTTAACTCTCGGGGCGGGTCCGAAGCTTTTTCCATTATGTAACCTTCCTTAAAATGTAAAGAATCTGGTATCTATTCTATCTTTAAACTACGTATTGGGATAGAGAGTGCTTATCCCTCTCGAGCTCCCACTCATAATGTTTTGAGGTGAACTTATTTTTCTCAACCTATTCTTCGTTAATATAATGTAAATTGTTCTTTTCTGAAGTCACCTCTGTAGTATGGGATTAGCCCTTGCATTAATGGCCTAGTGCCAAGTAGGTTTTAAAAACAAAGTGTATTAGGAGTGCAGTTCGCCTCCTCTCAAATTGTTATTTTGGAGGTCATGTAATCAACCTTCTTTTCATTTAATAGATCTCAGTAGGTTGGGTATTTTACCCCTGTGTCTATGTCCAGTGAGGACAACTCGAAAGTGGAGTTTGGTGTGGCCTTTGAGAGGCTTAAAGTTGAGAGCGAGTGGCTCTTTTAGAAAATTGAGTGTTGTATGCCTCGTGGAGGCTTTTCAGTGTAATTTGGAGCAGGGGCTCCTAGGCATGAATGGGGTTTTCTGCCCCTCTGTTGAAACTTGTGTTTGGGGTAAAACTGAGCTGATTGCCCAAGCATTGTGAAGTCAGGGCGCGAAGCCCAAATCCTGTAAATATTGTAACTACCCTTTTGACTTGCTACTTTGTACCTGGCATGCTTGTTATCTCCTTATTTTGAAAAGAAAATATAACCTTGTTAAATTTTAAATTAATTTTACTTTCGTAGCTTGAGACCCGTTCACACCCGCACCTTCTTTCACCTCTACCTACCACGGAAATCTCCGTAACAATAATAATAATAATAATAATAATAATAATAATAATAATAATAATAATAATAATAATAATAATAATAATAAACGCTATATGGATCAAAAGAAAAAATGTAGATTTGTACAAATCAATCGACAATTTCACCAATACTCTACGCAGGAGACGATTGAAATTCTATGGCCACATCTGTAGAGTGGACGACACTAGATATGCAAAAAAAACTGCTTGGTATAATTAATTCAAAGAAGGTCAAAATCAGCTGGTTAGAGGAAATAAAGCAGGACTTAAAGGAAGTAAACATCACATAAGATACCATCAGTGATCGCAAGGCTTTTGGAACTCTGGTTACAAAGTGCACGTTCACGCAAAAAGGCTAAACGAACCACAGGGAAACAATGGACGGAAGAACTCAAGAAACAGCACAGCGAGTTCGTGAAAAGATAAAGGGAGGAGAAGAAGAAGAAGAAAGGAAAACCATCATCAAGCTAACAAGTTCCAGGGCGCTCTGTAAACGGGCATAACGAAGAAATAATAATAATAATAATAATAATAATAATAATAATAATAATAATAATAATAATAATAATAATAAAGCCAAACCCCATGGCGGAACAGCCACGAAAGGCCTTGGCCTACCCAGCGGGCGCTGCTCAGCCCGAAGGCCTGCAGATTACGAGGTGTCGTGTGGTCAGCACGACGGATCCTCTCGGCCGTTATTCTTGGCGTTCCAGACCGGGGCCGCTATCTTACCGTCAGATAGCTCCTCAGTTGTAATCATGTTGGCTGAGTAGACCTCGAACCAGCACTCAGATGCAGGTAAAAATCCCTGACCTGGCCGGGAATAGAACCCGGCCCGGGGCCTCCGGTTAGGAGGTAGGCACCCTACCCCTACACAACGAGGCGGACTCATATAATAATAATAATAATAATAATAATAATAATAATAATAATAATAATAATAATAATTTTGTATATTTATAACTTATCTGCAATATATTTTACAAATGATTAGTAGGATATCACACAATATCTTTGCAATTATTAGGCTACACATGTCAATCACGTAATTAAAATGCTTACTTGCCGGTGAAGTCGTTTCATATTTGTATACATTGTTATAATCTTTACCATTTACAACATTATTAAGGTTTGTGCATTTACATTAACATAATTAGCATGGTCATTTCGTCTTGTGTTGTGTTTTCTTTATCAATCCCTAAATATATAATTCAACATAGATAAATCTGTGACACATTTTACATTATTGGACAAACATTGAAATTGTAATTTTATTTTCTATGATCCATTGCTTCACATGTGCTTTCAGTTGATATATTGTTCTCAACTGTGTCATTTCTGAAAAAACTTGTTGAAAAATTTAGGGACCAAAACTTGTAGCGTTGTGGAGCCATATTTGTTGCAGTACCTACTACTACTACTACTACTACTACTACTACTACTACTACTACTACTACTACTACTACTACTACTACTACTACTCGAATGGCCTCAGCTACCGTGTACAGACATTTTTAATTTGACGCTATCTGGCTGTCTGCTCGTCAATTTCGATGTTCCGTTTTCCTCTAGGACTACTAGATGTCAGACCAAGTAAATCGAAACTCTCTTGGGCGTCCATCGCTGAGTATTTAATGAATTTTGTTGGGTAAACACCAAACGTGTTACCAGGGATCTTTTACATGCCGACATCGTACGACACGGAGTGTCGAATGGACATTTTTCCGCCCTTCAAAATACCGACTACTTCTGCCAGGTTTGAACCCGTCATCTTGAGATCCGGATGCTAACACTCTATCACGGATCCACAGAGAGAGCTATAATAATAACATGGGAAAAGCGTTCGTGTGCAATGTAAAATATATCCTAAAATCATTAATCAAAATAACATCAATGAGGAAACCAGAAGAGGGCAATCTTAACCTTTGTAGATTCCAAGAACGCGTATGGTTCCGTAAATTGTTGAGTGGTCCGGGAGTTTGGATTAGATGAAAATCCATGGCTATATTTGAAGACCTCCCCGGAATAAGTATGTAAACAAAAAATTACTGATTTTTCAGGAACAGGGAAAACTATTTTGATTTTATGGTATAAACTGAAATGGAATGGCTTATGGCCGTTAGTGTCGGGAGTGTCCGAGGACTTCTTCGGCTCACCAAATGAAGGTATTTTGATTTGACTCCCGTAGGCGACCTGCGCGTGATGAAGTGATGATGAAGACGACCAATTTTGGTTAAAATACCGGACCCTGCCGGGAATCGAACCCCGGTCCCCTGTGAGGAAAGGACAGGACGCTAAATATTTGGCCATGGAGCCGGACAAGTGATCTGTACAGATATACTTAAACCAACTGCAAAGTGTGCAAATGAGTTCATCTATTAAAAACAATATTTTACTCTTATAACTTAAAGTTTTAAAAATAATGTGTGAACAATGATGTGATACTATATCTTACGTTTGTATATAACAGAAGAGAAATCCTGTGCATACACTTGGAACACAAATTATAGTAAATCATATTTGTGTAATAATAAAAAATAACAACAATAAAATGTCAAGAATATACTTCAAAATATAGATATGATTTCGTCTATGCTTTTTATTTAAATGATCTATTACATGTGGTGCCCGGTCTAGAAAGCCAAGAATAACGGCTGAGAAGATCCGTCATGCTGACCACACTACACCTCGTAATCTGCCGGCCTTCGGGCTGAGCAGCGTTCGCTTGGTAGGCCATGGCCCTTCAAGTCTGTTGTGCCAAGGTTTTTTAAAAATAAAACCCGGTGATGAGCCAACACAAGCACTGTCCATCATCTTGACTGATGTTCCATCCTTACACCACGGAGGACAAAGTTCTGCTGGATCTAAACCAGCTTGAAGTTCAAATGTAAGACGTAAGATGATAGCACAACATAGAGGTGTGATGACACACCCTTTGAACCTCACTTTTCAAATTTTTTTGGTAACATCCTTATTTAGGGGATTTGTTTAAACATGAAAACGCTCACAGAAACCTCTTCCCAACTAAAATTTATGGGTGAACTCTCTGATCCATTTCAGATAAGAACAGGCCAAAGCGAAGTATAGCCTTTCTCCACTCCACTTTAATTGCATCCTAGAGAAAACCATCAGGCAATGGAGATCTAGAATGAGTGAAAATGAAGCTTAGAATGGGGAAAAGAGAAGTTGTGGAAAGTTGTTGACTGTCTAGCCTTTGCAGATGACGTCATTCTGATAAAATACAACCCTCACACATCCAGGAAGCAAGTTGAAGAACTACAAAATGTTTTTTTTTTCTTGCTAGGGGCTTTACGTCGCACCGACACAGATAGGTCTTATGGCGACGATGGGATAGGAAAGGCCTAGGAGTTGGAAGGAAGCGGCCGTGGCCTTAATTAAGGTACAGCCCCAGCATTTGCCTGGTGTGAAAATGGGAAACCACGGAAAACCATCTTCAGGGCTGCCGATAGTGGGATTCGAACCTACTATCTCCCGGATGCAAGCTCACAGCCGCGCGCCTCTACGCGCACGGCCAACTCGCCCGGTCTACAAAATGTTGCGGCCAAAACAGGATTAATAATTTCCTTTGAAAGAACGGAATTCATAGATTCAGACAAAACAGATGACACTGAGAGAGTTGGACGCGCGGTTAATGTCGCGTAGCTTCTAGCTTGCATTCGGGAAATGGTGGGTTCGTATCCCACCGTACGCAGTATTGGAGAAAGTTTTCCATTGTTCCCCGTTTTCACACCAGAAAAATGTCGGGGATGTCACAAGGTAGTGATGTCTAGTTTGAACACGACCGCCCTTGAATTGGTCCTACGCTACGCCTAACAAAATTTGAGTGCTACGTCAATAGATCAGAGCGTAACATTGCCTCATCCGGTAGGCTCACATCAAAAAGCAATAATCGACTTTGTAAAGAGAAACAACTGGTGACTAATATTTGTGGTTCGCTGCATTTTATTCATTTAGTATGTGTGGAACCAAAAACTATGAAATGCATTTTCTGTTTTTCATCACTTTTCTGGTACCTACTTTAAAATTTTAGTTCGTCCGCCTCTGTGGTGTAGTGGTTAGTGTGATTAGCTGTCACCCCGCAGGCCCGGGTTCAATTCCCGGCTCTGCCACGAAATTTGAAAAGTGGTACGAGGGTTGAAACGTGGTCCTCTCAGCCTCGGGAGGTCAACTGAGTAGAGGTGGGTTCAATTCCCACCTCAGTCATCCTGGAAGTGGTTTTCCGCGGTTTCCCACTTCTCCTCCAGGCAAATGCCGGGATGGTACCTAACTTAAGGCCACGGCCGCTTCCTTCCCTCTTGTTTGTCTATCCCTTTCAATCTTCCCATCCCCAATTATGTCCCCTGCTCAGCATAGCAGATGAGGCCACCTGGGCGAGAATTCCCCAGTTGTATGCCCCGATCCAATGTCTCACGCTCAGAGACGCTGCTATTGAGGCGGTAGAGTTGGGATCCCTCGCTGAGTCCGAGGGAAAAGCCAACCCTGGAGGGTAAACAAATTAAGAAAGAAAGAAAGAAAGAAAGACATTTTAGTTCTAGTTAATAGAATTTTGGAATAATGGGGTTTGATTTAAAATTACTCTTTTTTATTATATTAATATCCTACTAGTCGTACCTGTAGAGTACTATTAAACAGTGTAAGTGTGATATAAACATTTATATAGCTAGTCAGTTATTACCTTTATTCATTCCTCTATTCAATAGTACAGTTAAGAAATTCTATTTAAAATGTAGGATGCCATGATAAATATATTCTCAGCCGTGTTTATGGGATGTGATATACTGTAGAAGAATTCTATTTCCTGACCTCTGAGGCTCCAAGACCGCTTCCTTCTCAATACTAGCCCGTTCCTATCCTTGAGTCGCCGCTAACCTCGAATGTGTTAGTGTGGCGACAAACCACTAAAAAAATAAAGAGAAAGAATTGTAACTCGGTTTAAGGGACATCCTTTACGTTGAGTGTAAATACCTGGGAGAAATTCTCACTCCCAATGTAAATATGAAAGAGGCAATAAAGGAGAGGGTGAGGAGAATGGAGATGGCCTTCAGGTTGTGTCATGACTAGGGCCCGGATTTTTTAAAAATGCATATGCGCATATGCAATTGCATATTTTGACATGTTTTGAGGGTTAGTGCATATTCTAGACGTAACAGCATATTCCGTTATATAATGTCTGAATTTAAGGATAATTACAAGAACTACTAAAATAAATCTGTTTTATACATCCCTAGCTAGTTGCCTATTTTATGTGCATCCCTCGCTAGTTGGTATTTTCGACTGTCTGTGTAACGGCACTTTACTTTCACAACTGACAATGGCAACAGATAGCTTAGGTGTGAGTAGACAGGCTGGACTTCCCTGAATTCCTTTCTCTACCACAGCAGATAATAATCTCAGGGGGCTGGGCACTTGGTCAGGACAGAAGTATCTTCAGTTCACTAGTTACGTTCCATTTTAGTGCCCTGCATCTCATTTCTAAAAGTGTTAGTTTTTAAAAAATGCCTAAGGAAAAGAGCAGCAGAAGAGATTTACTAAATCAGTGGGTGTTGGGTAATAGGGACTATTCAACAGATGGTGTTATCGTGTACTGTCAAGTTTGCTCAAAGGAAGTGAAATGTGAAAAGAAATTTCAGCTTGAACAGCATTCAAAAACTGCACATATTAAAGCAAAGGAGGAGAAGAACAGCACACCACAACAACTACTTTTTACACAGGTAAAGCCCAAGTCCTGTAGTCTTAATACATTTTCAAATGATCTTAGTAGGGCTTTCGTATGCAGCAACATTCCATGGAATAAATTAAACAATCCAGTTCTGCGATCATTTCTCGAGAAATATTGCGTAAATCAAAAAATCCCAGATGAATCAACTCTTAGGAAAAATTACCTACCTCCGCTATATGAATCTACCCTGGAATTGATCCGTTCTGATATCGGAAGGAACTGTGTGTGGATATCGGTGGATGAGACAACGGATTCGTGTGGCCGTTACATAGCAAATTACGTGGTTGGTAAATTACATCCAGACGTTCCCGGTAAGCCACATCTTCTTGCTTGTAAAGTACTAGAGAAAACCAACCATAGCACAATAGCAAGATTTGTAAATGATTCTCTGCGACTATTGTGGCCATCTGAAATTGAGACTAATTGTTGTAAAGTGCTTGCACTACTCACAGATGCAGCTTCGTATATGTTGAAAGCAGCAAAGGCCCTCCAAGTATTTTATCCAAAACTCATACACGTAACCTGTTTAGCGCACGGATTACACCGCATTGCAGAAGAAATACGCGCACAGTTTCCATCTGTTAACAATTTAATTGGATGTGGGAAGAAACTGTTTCTGAAAGCACCAGCTCGTGTCCAGCACTACAAAGATTGTCTACCTGAAGTTCCTTTGCCACCTGAACCTGACCTGACTAGGTGGGGGACATGATTATCTGCAGTATCATTTTATCAGGAACATTTAGTGAAGTGAAAGAAGTGGTTACAAAACTTGAAGATGAGCATATTGTGTGTGTCTGTGATGCAAAAGGTGTGTTTGAAACCGCTACTGTTTATTAAGATGTGAATTTCATTCATGCACATTTTTCTAAACTTCCAAAAGCCATTGAGAGCTTAGAATCATCTGGTACTCCCCTCCATGAATCACTTGATCTCGTTGAAAAAGCTGTATCTTCGTTGAATTACGCTCCAGGCGAAATTGGAGAGAAGATTAAATGCAAGTTAGAAAAGGTGTTGAATTCGAACCCAGGACTGAAGAAGATTAAGTTAATTAGTCAATACTTGAGTGTAACTAGGGTATCCTTGCCAGATGTATGCTCCGAAACGTTGGTGCCCATGTATAAGTACTGTCCAATTACGTCAGTTGATGTAGAACGATCATTTTCAGCCTATAAACTCATTTTGACGGACAACAGACATAGTTTGTCTCCAGAAAACATTGAAAGACTACTAGTTACTTATTGTGATGCTTCTTTTTGCAATAAACCTGTAAATAGGTAAGTGAATAAAATTGCATGTTTTTAGGAGCATATTTCCTTATTTTCCGTGCATATATTGTAACTTTTTAGTGCATATTTGCATGCATATTTTCAGGTTTTTTAGTGCATATAAATCCGGGCCCTAGTCATGACATCTTCAAGTCCAAGTCAATCTCCATTCAGTCCAAATTAATGCATCGCTACACATTGGACAAAACGGAGTGACTTTATGGAGTGGAAACATTTACGAAGATGGCAGACTGAGTCCTTCAAATAAGATTCCTTCGAAAAGTGTTCGGTCGAGAAAGTACCAACACATTTGTTGGTTGAGATTGAGCCCAAAATTCTATAAATTCATCGAAAAAATATAATGACGATGAGGAAAAGGAGACCGATCTTTTGTGAACACGAACAGGATGAATCAAGAGTGTTTGGCCAACGGAGTACTCTTTATACAAGACAAGTGGAAAAGATAGTCTGGCCGGATTAAACACGTGTACAAAGACTTAGCAGAAGTGGGCGTCGAGGAGGAATAGATACAGGACAGAACAACATTTAGGAGAAAGTTTGCGCGAGTTTGCAGACGAAAACCTACTGAACATCTCGGCCGAAGAACGAGAGAGAAGAAGCCAAAGACTTAAGAATATTTTGCGAGAGTGTAGAGAGAAGGGCTTTATTCGTGAGAGAAGGGCAGGTAGATTGTATAAACGTGGCCCACAGATGGCCGTATCTATGAATGAAGTGCATAATACTCAAAAACTACTGGAGAGCTCTGGGTTAAAATTTCACAATATATTCTTGTTACTCCGAGGAGGGTTTAGGAAGTGGTTGGAACGAAATCTGATGGGTAGTTCTGCATAGGGGGTGGGAAGGGTGAAAAAAATAGTTGAAGCTAAGTGAACCGCATGACAAGTCTGATCAGTGGGTTTCGTACCAACAGTATGTGAAGATTATGATGTGCTTCTTTAAACTATTCTTCTTCTTTTCCCCCTATAAATGGTATTAAAATGAAAATTCCAAGTTCAGTCAGTATCGAAAATGACAGAGATTACTCTGAATGTGTGTGTATGTTTCAGCATAGCTCTCAACCAACCTAGATACACATATAACTTACTATCTGGAAAAATTACTGTAGGGACATGAAATCCCTAGCATCCCTAAAGAAAGATATTAGATATTAGATATTAGATATTAGTGGCGAGTTCAAAGTTTTTGGGGTAGCTGAAATGAAGCGTGACACTCTGGATTCTGTTTGAGCCAAAGTTCATTCCAAATCGGGATGGGGCTTAGAAGGGGTGAAAGGAATGTCCAAAATGACCGAGTTCATGGATATACGTGTGCATGTTCCAGCATAGATCCCAACCAAACATGACTTACTGTTTGAGAAAGAAAACTGTAGGGTAAGACACCCCTAAGGGCGGATGTGGAAAGGGGGTAAAATATTAAAATAATAGAAAACGATAAATATTAAGAGTGAAAACCATGCATGTTATTAAATACAGTTTTTATTTTGCATTTAATTGAACGGTTTAGACACATCTAACACGGTTGAATTAAAAAACGCGGGCGAAGCCGCGGGCACATGCCAATAATATTAATAATGATAATAATAAAAATAATAACGTGGATTTAAATAAGCATATAATTCTTTAGATAGACGAACACTTTTTGATATGCTGGGAGAGTTTAGAGTAGATAAGAAAACAAGAAACTTGAACAGACAGACACTTACTGATACCACCTCGAAAGTTAAGTTCTTTGTTGACATTTCTGAACCATATTTTTTAATTAAGACAGGGGTCAGACAAGGAGATGGATTGTTTCCATTACTGTTCAATAATGTGCTAATTGAAGATAAAATTCACATAAAATATTCTGGTAATTCTATCCAAAAATATGCATGAAACAATTCAGTCCCTGGAAAACACTTGATGCAATCGAATCTAGAACATGACTTCAAGTCTCATATGAGAAAACCCGTTACATGGAAGGATCTCCTCGATAATTAGACGAACAACCTCTGGTAACTCAGTTTGGCAAAATTCCTCACGTAAATAATTTCAAATACTTAGGGAAAATCATCCAACCATCCGGATTAAATGATGAAGCAGAGAGGGAATTTCTAAATTGCAAAAAGCCTGTGGAATCACATGGAACAGGTCCAACAAAAAGTCAATAATTCAGAACGCAAAATTAAAACATTATACGAATCAGAAACTTTGATCATTGGAGGCAGATAACTAACTAATTTAGAAAACAAAGAAAGGAAAGTCTTTAGGAAAATATTTGGCCTAGTATGCATAAAGGAAGTGTGGATGAAGAGGAGGCCTCCTCAATTATACGAGCATCCTGAGAAAATATCTAACGCCATTAGAAGACGAGTGAAATTTTGTGGCCATATTCAAAGAGTGAACAATGAAAGACTTACTAAAATGATATTTAATTATGCCACCTCATTAAAGGCCAAGAATAATAGGATGATCGAAATTGAAAAAGACCTTCACAAAATCAGCATAACAGGTGAAATTGTATGGGAAACATCTAGATTTAGAACATTGGTGAACACGCACCATTTTGCTGAAAAAGCCAAAATGAGAACCATCATCACTGCAGGATCGGAAGAAGGGAAGAAAAAACACAGCGAGAGGATGAAGAGATTCTGAGAAGTGAAGAAAACAAATTCGTCCGCCTCTGTGGTGTAGTGGTTAGTGTGATTAGCTGCCACCCTCGGAGGCCCGGGTTCGATTTCCGGCTCTGCTACGAAATTTGAAAAGTGGTACGAGGGTTGGAACGGGGTCCACTCAGCCTCGCGAGGTCAGCTGAGTAGAGGTGGGTTAGATTCCCCTTTCAGCCATCCTGGAAGTGGTTTTCCGTGGTTTCCCACTTCTCCTCCAGGCAAATGCCGGGGTGGTACCTAACTTAAGGCCACGGCCGCTTCCTCCCCTCTTCCTTGTCTATCCCTTCCAATCTTCCCATCCCCCACAAGGCCCCTGTTCAGCATAGCAGGTGAGGCCGCCTGGGCGAGATAATGGTCATCCTCCCCAGTTGTATTCCCCGACCCAGAGTCTGAAGCTCCAGGACACTGCTCCTGAGAAGGTAGAGGTGGGATCCCTTGCTGAGTCCGAGGGAAAAACCGACCTTGGAGAGTAAACAGATAAAAAAGAAGAAGAAGAAGAAGACGAAGAAAGCAAATTCATCTGCAAATAAGTTCATCACGTTCCATAGTTGGGTACACCGTTGTAGAGAAAAAATAAAAATAAACGTTTGGCCTAAGTTACCCTCTACAGGCATTCCAATTAGACGCCATTAAGGCAGCTTGCGTGTGAGTGGCAGAGAAACGGGTCTGTTGGGCGACCTCGGCTGAATTCTAGTTACTTTGGCGAACACCAAATATCTCACCATAGATCATTAACTTGTCGACGTCAAATGATATGAGTACCGAAAGGCCTTTCTTCAACCTTCAGAAAAACCAACTGCCTCTACCAGATTTGAACGTGAGACCTTAGAATCGAGAGGCCTACACTCCATCACAGACAATAGATAAATAAGTACGTACATAAAACATATAATGCCCGGTTGCAGGAAGGTCCATCAAATTAGTGTTTGGTGGCAGAGCCGTTGATTGCCCATCAACACTGATTTATGACTGCGTTGCAGAAATCCCAACCCCTGATCAACGTGGTCCGATTTATTGATTGTTCTTGTTTGAGTCATCAGTCTACAGACTGATTTGATGCATCTCTCCATGCCACCCTATCCTGTGCTAACCTTTTCATCACTATGTAATTGCTGCATCCTACATCTGCTCTAATCTGCTTGTCATGTTCATACCTTGGTCTACCCCTACCGTTGTTACCACCTACACTTCCTTCAAAAACCAACTGCACAAGTCCTGCGTGTCTTAAGATGTGTCCTATCATTCTGTCTCTTCTTCTCGTCAAATTTAGCCAAATCGATCTCCTATCACCAATTCGATTCAGTATCTCGTCATTCACGATTCGATCTATCTATCTAGCCTTCAGCATTCTTCTGTAACACCACATTTCAAAAGCTTCTATTTTCTTTTTTCTGAGCTAGTTATCGTCCATGTTTCACTTCCATACAATGCCACCCCTCCACACGAAAGTCTTCATAAACATCATTCTAATTCCTATATCAATGTTCGAAGTGATGAATTTTCTTTTCTAAAGAAAGGCCTTCTTGGCTTTTGCTAGTCTGCATTTTATGTCCTCTTTACTTCTGCCATCGTTAGTTATTTTACTACCCAAGAAACAATATTCATCTACTTCCTTTAAGACTTCATTTCCTAATTTAATATTTCCTGATCACCTGACTTCGTTCGACTGCACTCAATTACTTTTGTTTTGGACTTATTTATTTCCATCTTGTACTCCTTACCCAAGACCTTGTCCATACCATTCAGCAACTTTTCCAGATTTTCTGCAGTCTGAGATAAAATAACAACATCATCAGCAAATCTCAAGATTTGGATTTCCTCTCCTTGAATTAAGATTCTCTTCCGAAATTCCTCTTTGATTTCCTTTATTGCCTGTTCTACGTAAACATTGAAAAGTAAGGGAGACAAATTGCAACCTTGCCTCATTCCTTTCTGGATTACTGCTCCCTTTTTCAAATCCCTCGATTCTTATCACTTCAGACTGATTTTATACAGATCGTAGATAATTCTTCGTTCTCGGTATCTGATTCCGATCATCTTCAGAATCTCAACATCATCAAATGCCTTTTCAAGATCTACGAATGCCATGAATGTGGACTCGCCCTTCTTAATTCGATCCTCTATGATCAGACGTAAAGTCAGGATTGCTTCACGTGTTCCTACATTTCTTCTGAAGCCAAACTGATCTATTGATTTATTGATTAAGGATCTGAAAAGAAAATGAATCTCGCTACACCGCAATGCATGCCCACTGCTATGTTTATTCGTTAAGGATGGTGTCGAGCAAATACATCAAAGTGGCAGTGAGTCAGGACACAGCTGATCGTGTTCTGTGACAGCGGATTAGAAGCTTTGTTTTGATTCGGAGTGATGTACCCAATAAGAAAGTGAGAAGGCCGAATTATTAATTTTTTATTGAATGATGCAGCTCTTTACTTAATACAGTAGAGGGATACATTCATATTATTGAAAACAATAAACGGATGCTTTGTGGCAAAACACAAAGAGAACGAGCAAGTTGGCCGTGCGGTTACGGTCGCGCAGTAGTGAGGTTGTATTCAAAGCCACTGTCAGACGCCCTGAAGATGGTTTTCCATGGTTTCCCATTTTCACACCAGGCACCTTAATTAAATCCATGGCCGCTTCCTTCCCACTCCTAGTCTTTCTTTGTCTCATAGTCGTCCTAAGACCTATCTGTGTCGGTGCGACGTAAAGCGAATTGTAAAATAAACACAATACAAAAACCGGAAAGAGGCAACATGGAAAGAAATTGTTTCCGACTTCAATGAAGGCAGCTGCGAATAACTGACACACACACACACACACACACACACACACACACACACACACACACACACACACACACACACACACACACACAAAGGAAAAAACCTTCACGAGTCCTTACTTAATCAAAATCTTATGACAAACTTACTTTCATTATACGTGAAAAAAAAGTCCATGTCCATCATGACAAATTTTACTTCTTAATATCATTTCTGCATATTGTTAGAAGATTCCTTCATCAGAATAATCCATATTAAGAAATTACTATAAGGGAAGTTCGTGTAATTTGGGCAACTTAACTTGAAATGTTCGTAACTCTGTTCACCTTAAAGAAAATACTACTCTTAGGCTTTTCGTTTAAAAGTAATATTTATTCTAAATTTTGTTATCATGTAATTTGGACTTACAGCGTGTGACTTGGAGCAGATGATCATGTAATTTGGACTGGTAAATATAGACACTTCTGAGATATTTTATGAATTTATTATGGAATACTAATCACTAAAGTATGGCACTATGAATTGTGGTCATCACTTGGACAATGATAAAATAATTCATCCTGAATTTTACGCAATTGCCATTCCTCACTTTTTGTAACTATTGCATTGAATCCAGTCGTCATCATAATACTTGTCACACAGAATGCTGTCAGATATCTCCTCAATTGTAATTACGTAAGCTGAATGGACCTTGAAGGAGCCCTCATACAGGTAAAAATCCATGAACTGGTCGGGAATCGAACTCGAGGCGTCCGGTTAAGAAGAAGGAACGCTACCTCTACACCGTGGGATCAGCCTTAAAAGGAGTTCTTTTAGAATCACCAGTAAAACTACGAAGGAACGTGATTGTTACAATTGTTTTAACTGTCCAAATCGCACGACATGCAGAGAGTTAATAAAAAACTAAATGATATGCGAAGTATTTAAAATATATGAATGAAACTATGTTAAAACTTACCTAGGTATTTCATCAGTACTTGTAAAAGCTAGTCCGCCTCTGTGGTGTAGTGGTTAGTGTGATTAGCTACCACCCCCGGAGGCCCGAGTTCGATTCCCGGCTTTGCCACGAAATTTGAAAAGTGGTACGAGGGCTGGAACGGGGTCCACTCAGCCTCGGGAGGTCAACTGAGTAGAGGTGGGTTCGATTCCCACCTCAGCCATCCTGGAAGTGGTTTTCCGTGGTTTCCCACTTCTCTTCCAGGCAAATGCCGGGATGGTACCTAACCTCAGGCCACGGCCGCTTCCTTCCCTCTTTCTTGTCTATCCCTTCCAATCTTCCCATCCTCCACCAATGCCCCTGTTCACCATAGCAGGTGAGGCTGCCGGGGCGAGGTACTGGTCATCCTCCCCAGTTGTATCCCCCGACCCAGAGTCGTAACTGCCCTTGATGCGGTAGAGGTGGGATCCCTCGCTGAGTCTGAGGGAAAAGCCAACCCTGGAGGATAAGCAGATTAAGAAGAAGAAGAACTTTTAAAAGCTAAACACACTATTGGGTGAATTAACAATTTCACAGTACGCTTACATGTCACCGTATAAGCTTACAAGGAATGCGAGTATTAAAATTGTTTTCCTCTTCCCCGTTCAACCTTAAGATTATTAGCAAAACAACTTCCAGGAAGAAAGCTACCCTCAGTTGTCCTGCTGACCTTGTCTCAGATATGGAGTGACCAGACTTGTAAATACCAAAAGTATTATCCGTCCAAATTAACAAATGATCAAATTATCAATAGGACTGGCGAACAGGCATGCAGTGATCGGAGTACGCTTCGAAAATTACAAAAGAACAAACAAGAATGCTTCAGATAGTTCAAAATTTTGCTAAGGCTGAAAGTTTGATTTTATATGAATATTAACATGCCAGAGATTAGTATTTATTTCAAGATTTGGAATAAATTAGTTTTTATATATAACATTGTGACACTTACTCAATTTAAAGGTTGCCTAAAAGACAAAGTATACTTAATACCAAGTAATATTGTGAAATAGATAAATAAGTCTGTTGAATTTTCAATACCACGATCACATTGTAGTATGTGAGGAAAACCGTGAGTCTGAGTTACTTGTGATTGGTATCGCTACATTAGAAATACCATGGTTCCACTATACTGGCGATAAGTACTAGTACGAGGGAGCGGTGACCTGGATTTTGGATCCCTTTTGACAACAAGCATCATCAATTTAGGATTTTGCTTTGGTAGCAGTTGTTTGTTCAATTTATACCATAGTTAAAATATTGTATGGGAGGGTGGTGCAATGCGGGCCGAATCCACCGATTGTTTTAAGTTCGTAATTAGTGTTCGTCGTCGTCATTTTGAATTCTAGCCAG
Source organism: Anabrus simplex (assembly GCF_040414725.1). NCBI lineage: Eukaryota > Metazoa > Arthropoda > Insecta > Orthoptera > Tettigoniidae > Anabrus > Anabrus simplex. The sequence continues at coordinate 74,660,242 of NC_090273.1, read as the reverse complement.
TGGATGTAGTTTTGAATTATTTTTACTTTCAATATTTTGAGTTGGATCCGCTGATTATTTTCAATTCAAATGCATTCATTCATTCATTCATTCATTCATTCATTCATTCATTCATTCATTCATTCATTCATTCATTCTTCATCGTCATGTTTTGAATTATGGTCAGTGGATGAAGTTTTGAATTTAATTGTCAATATATTTCGTTTCATCTGGTACCATTAAGGGCCGATTACCTAGATGTTAGGCCCATTTAAACATCATCATCATCATCATCATCATCATCATCTAAAAACCCAACATCATATGACATCACATTCTGACAATAGATTTCCAAACAGTAAGAAACCAATCTTAATCCATCCCGCCCCAATAAAATACTAATTAAATTTGGTCTAATAATCAGCGACATTCTGAATGGTCAGCGTTGAGGCCTTCGGTTCATAGGGTCCCGCGTTCGATTCCCGGCCGGATCGGGGATTTTAATTGCCTCTGATTAATTCTTCTGGCTCGCAGACTGGGTGCTTGTGTTTGTCCCAACACTTTCCTCTTCATATTCAGGCAACGCACTAGACTACCAACCACCACAGAAGCACGCAATAGTGATTACATCCTTCCATATAGGGTTGGTGTCAGGAACGGCATCCGGTTGTAAAACAGGGCCTAATCCTCATGCGCGACAGAGTTCGCAACCGCGACCCCACAGGTTTGAGAAAAGTGGTAGAAAAAGAACAATCACCGACATTATAGACAAAACAAACCTTAACACCAAAATAAACCGATTAACTAGCAGTTGTACTGTCAGTACATAGGCACTGCAATCATGCAGGTGAACGGATAGATTTCACATGACTATTGATCTCAATATCCCGATCCCTTTCCAGACTCAACAACCGTAAATACGCTGCGTTGAATACATTCGGCTAGCCCTGCAAATATCGACTTTTTCGTTGTCAATGACCAGTTTTCACTTAAAAAGCCGGGATGTCATCAAATTATACTGACAGATATTTTCACCTACGGCAATGACAACAGATTCTCAGATTAGTTCTTTTAAAAAAATCGCGGATTAATTTGATGAGAACGAGCATTTGCATTTGCTAATTCAAATTACCGAAGAGAGACGTTGCGTGAAATATTGAGTGACTCTGTGACGGGGAAGTTCATAATGACACAGGGCTGACGAGTGAATGACATCGGGGCTGGCGTGGGTGTTCGCTAAACAACGGACAAAATGGGGATGAAATTACTTTCAATATTAATATTATAACCAGCCTCTCAAATTGAATGCGTCCTGTGTGTGGATTATAAACTGATAATGATCGTGGTCATCATCATCATCATTACCATCACTACCTCACCATCAGACAAGAAAATTAAGTATTGTGGTCGTGAAAGGGACAGTCTGGCTGGGATTTCAAGACATCTCCTGGCCAAAGTCTCACTTCGGTTGAAGTGAAATATACTTCAGTCAGTTGAATATGATTGAATCAAGGAAATCAAAATCCCACTAAGTCCAGTAAACCAAATTTTACAGGCGGAAGACAAACTATTTTATAGCCATATTTATTATTAAATCATCTTGATATTTTAAAAAATTGCAGGGCTGCCTTACTATAAACAACGTCCGAATAATAAAATAATGGGAGTTGGATATGATTTTATTGAAAAAAATTATATATCCCTGTAATCAGATAGTTTTTGATTTCCACAGTATCTTAACAACCTGGAAGCCTCAGAACACCCTTCGCGGCTCTCTACTTCATTGTACATACACATTACTTGTTTATAGTCCGATATTCGATTTAAACCAAAGTTATACACCCACAGTCTCATAAGAACGGGAAAGAAACTTAGGCAAATGGACTTTCAGTATTGTCTTGGATCGGACGCTCTGGTTAGAGAGTGACTCATGCAAGTATCTAGGAATCCACGTAAAGAGAGATTTAAAATGGAATACCCACGTAGAAAGTGTAACTACCAAAGCGTAATAGTCCTTACACTTCATGATGATGGTGCTAAATGACAGCAGTTAACAGGCGAAGGCAAAGGGCTATATATCAATCATTAGGCCAAACCTGGAATATTGAACAGCCGTATGGGATCTATACCAAACAGGACTCGTTAAGGCACTTGAGATGGTACAGCGAAATGCTGCAAAGTTCGAGCTTAATGATATCAATCCTAGAAGTAGTGTGGCAAGTATGATAGAAAAACTTGGGTGGGAGACGCTGGGGACTTGAAGGAAATACAGTTATGTGCGTGTGTAATGCTTACACGAAGAAGCCAGCTTGGGGAGAGTTGTACAGTCGATTATAGAAACCCCTGTTACATAAGCAGGACAGGTTATCCGTATAAAGTAAAAGGCAGATCGCAGGAAACTAAGTATGGTAAGTATTCTTTTGTAAATCGGGGAATTGATGATTGGAACTGTGTGTACTTTTCTATGTGATTGTGTTATATTTTAATGCAGTGCTTAACCCACTGAATTGATTCGATAATATGATCGAACGATATGAAGTTTCTAAACCGTTATTATCTTAAGCCAACAACTATGTCACACACACATTATATAACATTATGTAACATTTATCGATGCGAATCTTGTTCCTAGCATGAATTCTATAGTTTGGCTTTGCTGTGTAATCAACAACAGTACTAGTACGTAAAGTGTACGCCAGATGTCGCACAGCGATGCATACGTGATTCATAGTTTGTGTTTCAAAGGTTGCCAGTACGAATCTCGAAGATTGCCGAGGTCTACCGATTCAGCATTAGGGTGTAAATCTACCCAGAAAAAGTGTGCCGATAATACAAGGGAATCAACAGCTGCAACACTTCGTTGCTCTGCTCTGGAACTATTGTACAGTACAGCAGAATATTGTGCTCCTGTTTGAATAAATAGCAACCATTTCAGCAAACTCGATATCCAGCTCAATACTACAATGCGTACAATTACAGGCGGCGATGGGATAGGAAAGGCCTGGAAGTGGGAAAGAAGCGACCATGGTGTTAATTAAGGTGCAGTTCCAGAATTTGCCTGGTGTAAAGATGGAAGACAACCAAAAGTCTTCTTCATGGCTGCCGACAGTAGGGTTCGAACCCACTATCTCCCGAATTGAAGCTCCCAGCTGAGCGCCCCTAACCCATCGGTGCTTTTAACAGTAGGAAAGATCATATTATGAAGATAAATTTGGAACTGAAGATGACAAATCTGGGCAAATATTCCTTTATATGACGAGAGGTAAGGAATTTGAGTAAATTATCATGGGTAATGCTCGAAAATCTTCCAAATACTTTGAAAACTTCTCTTTCCTGGCAGTGTATGCACTCTTAAAACGGGCACTCCCGAGCTCACTCAGGATCGGCTCGCCTGACTCGGGGAGATTATGTCCGACTTTCTTGTACCAGATCTAATGGCACTTCACTTTCCCTTAAAGCAGCCTCAGTAGTTCGTTTCTATGTTGCCTTAGGACGCCCTCTTCCTCTCTTCATTCATTTCTTCTTCTGACTTGACCATACCAGTGGAGCTGCTTTTCCTCCACCTTGTCACTGACAGGCAGAACTTCAAAAGATCGTCACACATGTTCATTGCGCACTTTATCATGCAGAGTGACTCCCGCCGACCATCGCAAAATCCGCATATCTGTGACATGCATTCGATGGTGATGCTTTTTCTGCCTTTCCCAGCATTCGGAGCTATCCATGAGGGCAGGGCGGACAGTGGTTTTGTACACTTTGCCCTTTAATTTGACTGGCATCCTATTATCACACAGAACACCAGTAAGAGACAGCCATTTCATCCAACCAACACTGATGCGGTGCTTGAGATCTGCATCGATATTGCCATCAGTTGTGATGACTGATCCAAGATACCTGAACTTGTCGGTAATCATCAGTGATTCCCAGCTGAATCTGTGGACCAGTGGTAGAGCGTCGGTCGCCGTATCCCAAGATAGCGGGTTCAAATCCGGCAGAGGTAGTCGGATTTTTGAAGGGCGTAAGAAAGTCTATTCGATACTCCATGTCATACGATGTCGGCATGTAAAAGATCTCCGGTGACAAATTTGGTGTTTACCTCACAAAATCAATTAAAATCTCAGCCAAAGACGCCCAAGAGAGTTTCGGTTTACTCGGCCTGTCATCTAGTAGGCGCAGAGTTGAACGGAACGTCGAAATTGACGAGCATACAGCGAGATGGCGTCAAATTGAAATGTCTCTACACGGTAGCTGAAGCCATACGATTATTATTATTATTATTATTATTATTATTATTATTATTATTATTATTGTTGTTATCAGTGGTTTCCCAGCAAGGAAGACAGTGTTGTGTGGGCCCGCTTGTCCTGGCTGCGCAAAGTTGAAGAACATGTACTCTGTTTCTTGCGACTTATTCTTAATCCATTTGCCTCTAGTATAATTCACCATCGTTCTAAGACTGCCTCAGTCTCCTGATATGACTCTCCAGCCAAAACAATATCGCCTGCATTAAGAATGGTCCGCGGCAGGTCTGTCATCATCTGCTCCGCCAGGTAGTTGATGACAATGTTGAACGGTATCGGACTCAGTGCCGACACCTGATGTACAGCAACATCAACACGAAAACTGTCTGAAACACCTGCAGTGATTTTTGCACCATAGTAGATGGACGTAGCTGTATATTTTTGATCATATTCATATTCACCTCAGCAAAATTTTGATGTTTTAGTGCTGCCCAGACAGTATCTCTAGGAGCGCGATCGACGGCTTTCTGCAGATCGATGAATACCATATGGAGGTCTTTACGTAGCTCACGGCGTTCCCCAATGAAGATCCGCAGAGTCTGAATTGCGTCACTTGTTGACATATCTGATGCGAAACCACACTGGTTCCGGTGGATGTAAATCAAACCCTTGATGCAGTCTTCTATAACGCGCTCCCAGAATTTGAGTGTGTATGAAATGAGTTTGATGTCTAGGTAATTGTCACATTCTCGGACATCACCCTTTTGCTTGTAGATGGGCACAAGGAAGTGTTCCAAATTCTTTGAAAACGTTGAAGAAAAATCTAGGCAAACAATTGATAGGGAATCTGCCACCTGCGCGACAGCCCTATATGTAGATCATTGAGGAAATGAAATGGCGTATGGCTTTTAGTGCCGGGAGTGTCCAAAGACAAGTTCGGCTCGCCAGGTGCAGGTCTTTCGATTTGACGCACGTAGGCGACCTGTGCGTGGTGACGAGGATGAAATTATGAAGACGACATATACACCCAACCGCCGTGTCAGCGAAATTAACCAATGATGATTACTTATCTAAAAAATAACATATGGGACCTATTCTCTAACACTAATTATTTCACCTTATAATCCTGCCGGGAATCGAACCCAGGACCCCTGTGTCGAAAAGCCAGCACGCTAACCCTTTAGCCATGAAGCCGGACAGATCATTGATGACAGGTGGATATGAACTTCCTCGGTGCACCCATTTCTATTAGTTTGTTTGTTTGTTTGTTTGTTCGTAGCCTATTCGTAAACAGGACTTTGTTGTGAACAATAACTTCTCTTTCACACGAAGTTACATGAGCAATAACTAACACTGTTTTATTTACAGTCCGGGCTCCGATAACTAGGATTTGCCAAGTTTTGATATGAATAAATAACAGTAACATTCATCTCGCAGTGGAATCGAATTGAAAACACTCGACGTCTTGCAGCATAACAATTGGTAATTTGAGGCATGAAATGCGCAGTAACACACAGTGTTCTATTTCCAGCCGGCAAGGGAAGTGATTGTTTCGAGTCGATACAGTGTATGTAGTCTATTTAAAGGTCTCTCACGCCACCTATAAGCGCCGTCCGACTGTCGACCCGGTTGCATTGACGTCATCGGAAAGCTTGCTCCTAATTTGGTGCTAGACCGCAACAACACTACTGTCCTGTCTTTTACGACTTCGTGGACAGCCTTCAATTCTTCGATCTCGCTTAGTATCGACCTTGATACTTCAGCTTAATAGAAACTCCATGAGCTCGGCGAGTGTAATAAACTTTGCCATCTCTGTCGACACTCTACACGTTTGGAAGCAAACGTTGGTCTCTGTATTGAATGGAGATCGATGCTGGCATATTAAGAAGAAATTAAATTAATGCTCTTCGCAGTTAACTTAGTTAAAAATAACTTCGAAATTTCTCAGACTTTTGAACACAAATAACAAATTCAGGGCCAAATACAATAAATGAATAAAATAAATAAAAGCCTAAGTCCTCTTTTTTTAGTTTTGTGGCAGTTGAGTTTTCAATATTTGAAATGTTATCTCAAGCAGAATTATTTTAATTTTGAAAACATTTCTTAGGAGAAAGAAGTAGGGGTACGAAAAACGTAAATTATGCAGTTTCCTCAATTGTGCCGAAAGTTGAGTGACTAATGGGCCCGGGAAGGTTTCGAATTTTGAGTCATGGATAGCTCTACCAAACCAAAGAAGAACTAAATTTCGAAAATCACTACCGGTCTAAATGCAGTTCCGAAAAACGGCCTAAAATCGCTTCTTTCTTTACTAATTTTCTTTAAAATCCTAGCCAAATTAACTTATTTTCATAATTCTTCCCGTAATGTGTTCCTGGGTTCAATTCCCTAAGGTGTTTTTTTGATTTTTGAAAAATGTCCATAGCGAATGTAGTTATAAGGGCTTAAGTGAATCTCTGAATTTACTCACATTAGCGCTCGTAGTGGTGCTTAAGTGAAACAATGCATTGGTTCACATTAGCGCTCCTAGTGGTGCTTAAGTGAAACAATGCATTGGCTCACATTATCGCTCTTGGTGGTAGAAAAAAAAAGGCAAACTGCTAATCTAATCGACCGGACAACGATGATTAAGAAAAAGGATTGTAATTTTTAAGAATAAACTAATAATATCTTATGATTTGTTATATTTTATTTACCTAAAATTCCCTACGATGTTTTGAACATTGAGATGCTTGCCTGATGGGCTAGAACTGTGTGTTTTTGTAACATAAGAAACAAACAAACCTTGAATTGCATGGAATAAATTATTTCCTACAAAATTTTGCTCTTGTCTTTGTCATCAGTCCATAGGCTGGATTGATGTAGCCCTCCATTCCCCCTATCCAATGCTAATTTTTGTTTTGGAATTTGCTTTACTTCGCACTGACACAGATAGGTCTTATGGGGACAATGGGAGAGTAAAGGCCTAGGACTGGGAAGGAAGCGACGGTGGTCTTAATTGAGTAAATTTCCCACATTTGCCTGGTGTGAAAATGGGAAACCACGGTTACCATATTCAGGGCTGCCTATAGTGGGGTTCGAACCCTATATCTCTCGAATGCAAGTTTATAGCTACGTCGGTCGTTTCATTTCTACGTTACTACTACGTCCTACATCTAATCTGCTTGTCATATTTATACCTTGCTCTACCTCTACCGTTCTTACCGCGTACTCTTCTCTCTAAAACTGAAGTCTTGGGTGACATGAGATGTGTCCTATCATTGTGTCTCTTCTACTGGTCAAATTTTACAAAATCGTTCTCCTCTGATCAATTCAATTCAACACATCTTCATTCGTGATTCGATCTACCCATCTCACGTGGAGCATTGTTCTGCAACACCACATTTCAAAACTTTCTATGCTCTTTTATTCTGAGCTAGTTGTAATCCCTACATGTTTAACTTAGATACAACGCCATGCTCCAGACGAAGGTCTTCAGAAACGTCTTTCTAAACCCTATATCAATGTTCGAAGTGAATAAATTTCTTTTCTTTGTAAAGAATTCTCTTGCTTGTGCTAGTCTGCATTTTATGTCTCATTACTTCTACCATCATTAGTTATTTTACTACCCAAGTAACAATATTCATACTCTTTTTTAATTTCCTAATCTAATATTTTCTGTATCACCTGACTTCGTTTGATTGCGCTCTATTACTTTTGTACTGGATTTAGTTATTTTCATCTTGTTCTCGTTCTCCAAGTCTGTGTCCATACCATTTAGCAGTTTCTTCAGATCGTCTAAATACTGAGATAAAATAATAATATCATCGGCAAATCTCAGAGTTTTTGATTTCCACTCCTTGCATTGTCATTTTCTTTCGAAATTTTTATTTGATTTTCTTTACCACTTGTTCAGTATAAACACTGAAAAAGAAAGGAAAAGAAAAACTTCAGCTTTGCCTTACTCCTTTCTGGATTACTTCTTCGATTCGTTTCACTGCAGAGTAATTTTTCTACAGATTATACACAATCTTTCTTTTTCGTTATATGATCCCGATCAACTTCAGAACATTATCGAGGACCTTTTATATAGATCTTCGAGTGACATGTACATAAGCTTTCTGTTCTTAATTCGTTATTCTAAGATTACGTCTACACTTCTTCTGAAGCCAAACCTATACTTTCCCAACTCAGCTTGTACTTGTCCTTTCACTTTTCTCTAATTTCTGTGTTAACCTTTTGCAAGTGTGATATACTTGCTTTCTTGGGGAATAGGTATAACAAAATCGGACGGCACACAAAAATATTAAGTTTGAAGGAATAGACTTAGGTATTTTCTCCAAAAAATAATTCAATAAGTAATTTGTCTTTTAAAAATAATTTTATTAGCAATAAAAACTACACTACAAGAAACACAGGGTGAGTCTCACATGAGTTGCCATCCTTCCTACATGCCAAGTATCGGTAAACGATAGCACAATCCCCGTCACACCGCTCCCAAATGTCCGTAAAAAACACATCAACTTCGATGAATGAATAATGAGATTGAAAACCTAGAAAGAAAAACAATAAAACTTTACCCGTTACAGTAAGTGTTGAAATTGTTCTCCGCCAACCTGCAGATAAGCGTGGTCGAGTGTAGTGATTTTTCCGGTTCACTCTTTGCAATTCAGCCTCATGAATCTTCAAAATGTTATTGCAAATTGTATATTTCAGTTCTTGTCTTACAAACTGACTCCATAAATAGAAGTCGCAACGCGTGAAGTCTGGAGAGCGAGGTGGCCATAAACCTGCACTGATTGTTCTGTTCTCAAAAACATCACGCATTTCATCCATTGAAGTACGATGTTATTATTGAAGTAGTCTGTAGCCCCCTCTGTATGGAAGTATTTGAGCGACTTTTCCTGTTGTCAGTTGAGGAAAAAAAATTGTCTAATATTAATTATATGAATCGGTCAGAATTAATGGTGTTTTACCTGCAGGAGTCAATCTGCGCCTCCGTACCTGGTGTAGCTTAAACCGTTGAAGACGTGGAGTGGGTAGAACTGCTGCTAAACTCTACAGTTGGGGATGGTCGTCTTCCCCTTTCTGTGACTGCGGAGAAGTTCAGCGAACAATAAAACACATTGTGCTAGATTGTCCACTTCGTGCCTTCCCTGGACGACCTCCATTCAGCAACGCCTAAAGCAATCCAACTGATACAAAATCTAGATCTTCATGTACAGCCCAGTCTGACGTAATATAAATCCTCACAGTAAAGAGAAGTTATTCGTATCTTCCGTTGCTGTGTATGTATTAACCATAACAGTGTTTATGAATATATATTCTTTTAGCTTCTAGGTGCAACATTTCTTGTAACAATTCCCTCATTTTTCTTCATAATTATTTACTTTCTGTTTCTTTTGATTGCCAATTATCCTTATCGTCTACTAGTATTAACGTCATTGTTTTCTTGTGTATTTTCTGAAGGTTGTCATGTAAATATCGTAAGCTAAATAAATAAAATAAATAAATGGTGTCTTTAAACAAATATATTCTGTAATGCTTTTGGCAGTACCGGTAATAGTGTACAACGCTTCAATTTTAAGGTCACGGAGTAGAGTATCTCGAATTATTCGTGGATTCTCTGCAAAAATTCAAAAAAAAAAAAAAAAACGCAACTCGATTTGTTCTGGGTGATTTCCAACAAAAGAGTAGCGTTACAGAAATGTTGCAAAGTTTGGGCTGGGAAGACTTGGGAGAAAGAAGACAAGCTGCTCGAGTGAGAGGTAAGTTCCCAGCTGTCAGCGGAGAGATGGCGTGGAATGACATTAGTAGACGAATAAATTTGAGAGGTGTCTTGAAAAATAGGAAAGATGACAATATGAAGATAAAGTTGGAATTCAAGAGGAGAAATTGGAGCAAATATTCGTTTATGGGAAGGGGAGTTAAGGATTGGAATAATTTGCCAAGGGAAATATTCAATTCTTTGCAATCATTTAAGAAAAGGCTAGGAAATTAACAGATAGGGAATCTGCCACCTGGGCGACTGACCTAAATGCAGATCAGTTGTGATTGATTGATTGATTGATTGATTGCTTGATTGATTGATTGATTGATTGATTGATTGATTGATTGATTGATTGATTGATTGATTGATTGATTGATTGATTGATTGATTGATTTGATGAATATCGGTTATTTTCTGAATTAAACCTTCTATGCAAATCAAACTACTTCTCAACAGGAAACAGTACTAATTCAGGATTTAATTCACCGCTGTTGACAGAGTGTAGAAACCAATTTACTATAATGCTTTCCGCGGTTGGATCTCTTGGACTTAAACTTTGCACATCTCTACCTTTGTAAGACTTAATATTTTCTGGTTTTCTTGCCACGGATTTTGAAAGTGCATAGAATGCTTCTAAACAGTGAAGGTCAATGCAGACACGCTGGATGTGTTAATTTGCACTAAAACAAGTGTTGCAGTTTATTGTATGTTCAATGAAGACTTTCCTTCTGTCTCATCCGAACTTCCGCCCACTTTAAGGGGAGTCATGACTGAAATTTCGAACTTCTACTATTTACCGCTTATCAAAATCAAATTTAAAACACACGCACAAATTGATAGGAGTTTTCAATATTTTTTTTTGCTATTTGCTTTACGTTGCACCGACACAGATAGGTCTTATAGCGACGATGGGATAGAAAAAGCCTAGGAATTGGAAGGAAGCGGCCGTGGCCTTAATTAAGGTACAGCCCCGGCATTGTGAAAATGGGAAACAACGGAAAACCATTTTCAGGGCTGCCGACAGTGGGGCTCGAACCCACTATCTCCCGATTACTGGATACTGGCCACACTTAAGCGACTGCAGCTATCGAGCTCGGTTTTCAATTTGTTTTGGCATGTAATCTGGCAGCCTTATAAAAACAGTCATATATTTAACATTAACTCCGGTTTTTTTAGTCAGATATAAAATATTGGTGATACAGTTCTTTTGGTTTTATATTACTCACTCAATAGGCAAAAATCTAGTTTCGTGCTATTTCAGGAGTAAAAATTAAAAGGTAATATTCAACCGATAATAAAATTCAGAACTAATTTTAATTCCTGTACATATTCAAACATTCTCTGTAAATTTCAGGTGAATCCGATAAGAACTTTGTCGCAAGGAGAATTTTGTGTATGGCAAAGAGCTGAAAGTATTATATGGTAAATAATAACAATTGAAAGTTTTAAGAAGCATGCTTGCTTTAAAACTGCCCTGAACTGGAAATTACACCCTCAGATGTCTTTCTGCTCTAACGCACAGCTTAGGCCAATTACAAGGTAAATATATTCCAGCGGTATTACGAGTATTGAAATGGTAGTCCGAAAGAACTTTGACGGTAGTTTTGAGTGACAGCGTGAGGGAAAGGGACGTGGGCATTCTGTATACAGCGTGTAACAAAAATATACGGCACAAATTGCAGGACACATTCCTCACACGTAGACGAAGAAATTATGTGATATGAACATGTATCCGGAAACGCTTTGTTTCTATGTTACACCTCAGTTACTTCAACTCATTAATCATGGGAAACATGCACATTTGGTTATGGCGTCATTATCGTAGGTGCACCGCCAGTGTTTTGTTTTGTTTTACATGTCCCTGTTGCCATTGCGACTTATGTTGTTGCTTGTTTCCAGGTAACATCAACTGATCCATTGATCAGTACGACCTTGAAAAGCATGTATCAAAGCTCACGGAGCGCGTATTGACCATCTCCTGTGAGAAAGAGTTGCATGTGGTACTCTGGTACGTTCTGTTCTTGTGTATTTCCCATGATTAATGAGTTGGAAACAATGAAGTGTAACATGGAAACAAAGCGTTTCCGGGCCCATGTTCATATAACATAATTTCTTCATCTATGCACAAGGAATGTGTCCAGCAATTCGTGCCGTACATTTTAGTTACACCCTGTATACACCGTGCCGCTACCCTATGTAAGGTAAGGGTTATTTTGCCCGAAGGCAGGTCCGAACCTCCGCAGAGGTGTTCCTGAGCCGGAGTTTACGTGCGGAAGGGTGGCCAGTTCCTTTCCGCTCCTCCATTCCCTTACCCCCCACCAACAGCGCATGGCAATCCATCCAACACCTGACCACGCCCAATGTTGCTTAAGTTCGGAGATCTCACGGTATCCGGTGTTTCAACACGGCTACCCTATAAATCCGGCAAGTAGAAATTTGAAAATGGCATGGGGGAAAACTGTTAACGGTATTTGAAAAGGAAGAATTTGTTTTTTTAAGTCAAAGTTGAAAATTCATTTTTTTGTTTGTAAAAATCGCAGCATTTCGGCTATATAAGTTTCTCCACACCTAGCATGTCAAACTGTTAAATCAAACATAAGATAAGTTCTAAGCACCACAATATCAATTTTAAACAACACTGAAGAAAAGAGATTTTTATGATAAGAAACTTTCTAAAGTGTTTTAAACAATATTTCACGTACAGATGTTGTTCATCAGTCTATTATTTCATTTATAGCTTTTAAAATCTAGTTCCGATGTTTTGTTATTTAAATGGACTGAGGATGACAAAAAAAGGTCAGAATATGTACCAAATATATTTTTTATGACTAAGTTTCTCTCTTCAGATGTGATTGTTAGTCTGTTAAGTACGAATTGGAAGGCGGAGCCGTGAAGTTCGTCAAAGTTCTTAAGAATTAAAAACCAAGACTCGGGATAGGAGACCGTAGTCGGCAACCCAATATCTCAACTTGAGAAACCCTGATACCGCTTTTAATCGTCTCTTACATCAGGAAGGGGATAACGTAGGTCTATTCTATATGGACGCCCGTGTACGACAGGTGGTAGTTGATGGACTCTAAGAACGACGTGTGTGTGGCACGTACTGTCGAGCACCAGCCGAGTGGAATTACATCACATAATAAGAGTAAGAATAATATAATTTCTAAACTAGAATGATGGACGTGCTGGTATCAGTGAGACCAACATTGTAACAGATATTCCACTGAGGATGTGATAAAACTAATTAATTATCGAGATCCAGTCAAGACAAAGAGAAAGTGTTGACGTGGCGTAGATTAAAGCAATCTTTCCACCGCTCAGAACGCTAATTAAAAACCTTATCTCACGAGAGCAATATTATTCCAGTCACATTAATAAAACTGCTGGTTATCACACATCTTTACATTAGTATTTAATTTTTAAATTACTTGCTCCGTTTTTTTACTTTATCGTCAGAGAGAGAGCATTTTAAATCAGTTGCATGTATTATTTTTTCCTTACGGATATCGGATCTCATCAGGGCTATATGGTGTTTCTTTTCTGCAATTCGGAACCATCCACATAGGTTTTGACGAAAAGTTACTCAAATTAAGGACGTGTTTTGGGGGTGAGGAGTTTAGGGGGTTTCGAGGTGCCTGCAAGGAAAAATCAATTAGACGCTTTCCTTGTAATGTTAAACGTGATTATAGTTCATATACGGGGATGGTTTACGTCGATAACATCACTACCATCATGCATAATTAGAGTACTAATGCAGCTTTAAAGCCGTTCGTAAATCATTTTAATTTTAATATTCTAAATACCTTGTTATACTATGTGCATATGTAGCTAAATATTTTTTAATATTGGCACTGAAGAAAAGTGTATTTTTATTTCATTTATGACTTTATTTTACAATTACTTTCATAAGAGATATTATAATTTTAATTTAATATTTGTTTTTATCTTATGTAATAGTATATGAATATATATTTCACATCATTAGGTTTGTACCTGACTGAAGTACAATAAATAAATAAATAAATAAATAAATAAATAAATAAATAAATAAATAAATAAATAAATAAATAAATAATCTTAAAAGTAGAAAGATAAATATAATGGTGTGTAGCCTCCGCAGAGGACTGGTACAGGTCTTTGGAATTGACGCCATTAAGCGACCTGCGTGTCTGTGGGTTTGAGTCCTTACCTATGATGAATTTTCTAATGTTGAAGGCGGCTCACATACTCAGTACCCGAGAGAGAAAAATTAAGGTGAAAATCCCCGACGCGGCAGGAGATAGAACCCGGAACCCCATGGAAAAAAGCCCAGCATGTGAACCATTTAGCCATGGAACCGGACTACAGCTCGAACGTTTTAACGGGGCATTAACTGAGACGATTGGAAAAATCATTTATTTTTCTGCTGTTCATGTACTGTAATTTCATCCAGAACAGTCTAATTCACAGTTGTGTGAAATTTCAGACCAAAGTCGTAATATTTTCATGCTATATCGACATTATTCATCACCTCATTGCACGGACTGAGTTAGTGTGCTGATGGTGCAGATAATTTATTTTATACATTTTCTCACAAATTCCTTTTTCTCAGATACAATGTACCTTTTGCTCTGGAACCATTTGGTCCATTAACGTAAGCATATTTCCCTATAATTTTATTTTTAATTTCAAGTACCATTTTTGTAAAACAGTTTAAATATCGGACTTTGTTGAGAATGTCAAATTTTAATTCATAAATGAATACTATAATAATTACGGTAATCCACAAAGTAATTTATTCCGATGGCTAAAGGAACCTATACATCTTCCTTTATGGAAAGTAATAAAAAATCTTGGGAAGGGAGGGAAAAAGGAAATGAATATTGTTTTGGGTAATTCAGGTGAACTTATAACAGATCCCAGGGAATCACTGAACAGGTGGAGGGAATATTTTTAACATCTTCTCAATGTAAAAGGAAATCTTCCTGGTGGTGTAGCGAACAGCCGAGCTCATGGGGAGGAGGAAAATTATGTTGGTGAAATTGCATTTGAAGAAGTAGAAAAGGTGGTCAATAAACTCCATTGTCATAAAGCAGCATGAATAGATGAAATTAGGCCTGAAATGGTGAAGTATAGTGGGAAGGCAGGGATGAAATGTCTTCATAGAGTAGTAAGATTAGCATGGAGTGTTGGTAAGGTACCTTCAGATTGGACAAAAGCAGTAATTTCACCTATCTATAAGCAAGGGAACAGGAAGGATTGCAACAACTATCGAGGTATCTTATTGATTGGTACACCAGACAAAGTATTGCTGGCAGCTTGGAAGGGAGGGTGCTAACAGTCGTTGAGAGAAAGTTGTATGAAAACCAGTGTGGTTTCAGACCACAAAGGGAACGAGAGGAGTAGACAGTTATGTTTATAGGATACGGCAGGAAAAGATGTTCGCCATACTAGGGGACTATGGGATTAAGGGTAAATTATCAAAGGCATTTATGTTGACAATTGGGCTGTAGTGAGAACTGATGCTAGAATGGGTCCTTGGTTCAGGGTACTTACAGGGGTCAGACAAGGCTTCAATCATTCACCTTTGTTGGTCGTAGCTTACATGGGTCATCTGCTGAAATGTATAAAATGGCAGGGAGAGATTCATTTGGGTGGAAATGTAGTGAGCAATCTGGCCTATGCTGACGAATTGGTCTTGATGGCAGATTGTGCCGAAAACCTGCAGTCAAATATCTTGGAACTTGAAAATATGTGCAATGAGCCTATCAAAGACTAACTTGATGTCAGTAGGTAAGAAACCAAGGAAATTTAATGTCAGATTGGTGATACAAAGTT
Source organism: Anabrus simplex (assembly GCF_040414725.1). Lineage (NCBI taxonomy): Eukaryota > Metazoa > Arthropoda > Insecta > Orthoptera > Tettigoniidae > Anabrus > Anabrus simplex. The sequence goes on along the minus strand of NC_090273.1, from coordinate 74,644,459 downwards.
GGAACAGGTAGATCATTTCAAGTACATAGGATGTGTGTTCTCCCAGGATGGTAATATAGTAAGTGAGATTGAATCAAGGTGTTGTAAAGCTAATGCAGTGAGCTCGCAGTTGCGATCAACAGTATTCCTTTAGAAGGAAGTCAGCTCCCGGACGAAACTATCTTTACATCGGTCTGTTTTCAGACCAACTTTGATTTACGGGAGCGAAAGCTGGATGGACTTAGGATATCGTATTCATAAGTTAGAAGTAACAGACATGAAAGTAGCGAGAATGATTGTTGGTACAAGCAGGCAGGAATAATGGTAAGAGTGTACTCGGAATGAGTAGATAAAGGTTAAGTTAGGAATGAATTTGATGGATGAAGCTGTACGCATAAACCGGCTTCGGTGGTGAGGTCATGTGAGGCGAATGGAGGAGGATAGGTTACTTAGGAGAATAATGGACTCTGTTGATAAGAGGGGGAGACCAAAACGACGATGGTTAGACTCAGTTTCTAACAATTTAAAGATAAGAGGTATAGGATTAAATGTGGCCACAGCATTTGTTGCAAATAGAGGATTGTGGCGACATTTAGTAAATTCACAGAGGCTTGCAGACTGAATGCGGAATAATTTAATAGGAGGTCGGGTTTTATAAACTGCATTTAATTCTACATTTAAAACAGGGTTTCGCTTTTAATTTGAACGTGGTTTACTTTTAGACTTGTGTATCAACAATAAAACAACCTTTATAAATCTATACCTATAAGAAGAAAGTCGAAAGTAGAACTCACCATGAGCTCGGAAAGGTCAGTGAAACCCGTAATAGTTACATTTTTGGTTAGGATTTTTGTCGTCCATATATCTGTCCTCACTCGAAGGAAATGGAAATACTGGTGTATAGTTACTTGTGTGATTACATTTTCGTAGTGGTGCACACAACTTCTTGGCATGTGACAATTTATTTAAATTTGTAACACATGATATTTCCACAAACACATGCTATACAATAAAAATTAAATGAAAAATTCCACGAGAAGCATACGTCCTTTGAATTTTCTTTACTCACGACGTGAAACAACATATCTAATCTAAACTATGAGATCTCATTTTCACAATAAATGCTGTTTACATAAATCCGGTAGTGAAAAATGGAGAGAACCGGCATGCAATATACACTGACTGACAGAGCAAATGCAACACCAAGAAGGAGTGGTCAGAACTTTATGCCAATTGCAGGGTAGACTGACGTCACTGAGGTATGCTCATGATGTGAAATGCGCCGCTGTGCTGCGCACGTAGCGAACGATAAATGGGACACGGCGTTGGCGAATGGCCCACTTCGTACCGTGATTTCTCAGCCGACGGTCATTGTAGAACGTGTTGTCGTGTGCCACAGGACACGTGTATAGCTAAGAATGCCAGACCGCCGTCAACGGAGGCATTTCCAGCAGACAGACGACTTTACGAGGGGTATGGTGATCGGGCTGAGAAGGGCAGGTTGGTCGCTTCGTCAAATCGCAGCCGATACCCATAGGGATGTGTCCACGGTGCAGCGCCTGTGGCGAAGATGGTTGGCGCAGGGACATGTGGCACGTGCCAGGGGTCCAGGCGCAGCCCGAGTGACGCCAGCACGCGAGGATCGGCGCATCCGCCACCAAGCGGTGGCAGCCCCGCACGCCACGTCAACCGTCATTCTTCAGCATGTGCAAGACACCCTGGCTGTTCCAATATCGACCAGAACAATTTCCCGTCGATTGGTTGAAGGAGGCCTGCACTCCCGGCGTTCGCTCAGAAGACTACCATTGACTCCACAGCATAGACGTGCACGCCTGGCATGGTGCCGGGCTAGAGCGACTTGGATGAGGGAATGGCGGAACGTCGTGTTCTCCGATGAGTCACGCTTCTGTTCTGTCAGTGATAGTCACCGCAGACGAGTGTGGCGTCGGCGTGGAGAAAGGTCAAATCCGGCAGTAACTGTGGAGCGCCCTACCGCTAGACAACGCGGCATCATGGTTTGGGGCGCTATTGCGTATGATTCCACGTCACCTCTAGTGCGTATTCAAGGCACGTTAAATGCCCACCGCTACGTGCAGCATGTGCTGCGGCGGGTGGCACTCCCGTACCTTCAGGGGCTGCCCAATGCTCTGTTTCAGCAGGATAATGCCCGCCCACACACTGCTCGCGTCTCCCAACAGGCTCTACGAGGTGTATAGATGCTTCCGTGGCCAGCGTCCTCTCCGGATCTCTCACCAATCGAACACGTGTGGGATCTCATTGGACGCCGTTTGCAAACTCTGCCCCAGCCTCGTACGGACGACCAACTGTGGCAAATGGTTGACAGAGAATGGAGAACCATCCCTCAGGACACCATCCGCACTCTTATTGACTCTGTACCTCGACGTGTTTCTGCGTGCATCGCCGCTCGCGGTGGTCCTACATCCTACTGAGTCGATGCCGTGCGCATTGTGTAACCTGCATATCGGTTTGAAATAAACATCAATTATTCGTCCGTGCCGACTCTGTTTTTTTCCCAACTTTCATCCCTTTCGAACCACTCCTCCTTGGTGTTGCATTTGCTCTGTCAGTCAGTGTACTTAAAACTAAAGGTCTGTCTTTCAAGTGCCCCAATTATCACTATGCATTAAATTTGCAAATACAACTCATAACATTCGTTTAGCCACCCTAGTCGATTAGCTGACGGGCTTTGCGCGTTTTCTGTAGTACGGCCTGTACATTACGAAGGCAGCGCTAGCATGCTAGTTATAAGTGCTATCGACAGCACGGCAGACAGTGACTCACTGCGAGGACTGTTTCCACACCATTGACATGTGGCTGGAAACCTGCCTGGCCATCGCGGCCTTGAGACTTCACCACTCGTCGGACGAGCTGCAGTAGAAGGATGATTTCACAAAATGCGAGAACGGTAGCGGACGTAGTGCGTATGGCACCATCACAATATGGCTGTCCACTTAAAACACCCTTTTTAGTGGTAGAAGGTTAATCGCGCGGTGTAGATGTCACGTAGAGATGAGCGAGATATCATTTAATTTTTACCAACGAGATCTATCAGAAAAATCACGAGTACTGAAAAGTGACCTGTAAAACAAACTATTGTCGAATTTTGGCATACATTACAATATTGGCCAAATACATCACGAATAAAGAGACAAACGCACACAGGAGGAAACTACACTCAACAAGGGATCGAATAAGACCGAATTTATATGTGTGGAACGGATGCGACGGCTACGACAGCGTCAGGAACTTGAGCCAGTGCTGGTCACTTGCAAAATTTCACGGCTTTAAGCGGCCTTTAAACACATCTCCATCTGAAATGCTAAATCCAAACTGTAACATAGCTTAACCAAACCATGTAATGTATATATAGTGTATTTTTCATAATATGTTGCTAATAATGGTTATAAGTATTCCATCACTCAACTAAAAACGATATACATTTCCGAGACTACCAACAAAACACAATGACTTTGGACTACGTATTTTGAGTATTACAGGTTGCATTAACAATCGCCCTACTACTTGGCGGAATATTCAGAGTACTGCTCTTTGGTTCAGAGAGTCCCGGGTTTGACACTCTACCTGGTCGGGGATTTTAATCGCCTTTGATTAATTCTTCTGGCTCGGAGACTGGGTGTTTGTGTTTGACCCAACACTATGTTCCACATATTGAGACAGCACACCACAGAAACGTGCCTTAGTGATTGCCTTCCTCCATATAGTGCATCCGGCCGTATAACAGGGCCAAATCCATATGTGCGGCCGCGGCGCCATAGGTGTGGCAAAAGCGGAATAAGAGGTAGAAGAATAGGGTCCTTTAGCAATCAGAATAAATAACTTTTTACATTACCTTAACTTCCCTATCATATAATCATTTATGAATTAAAATTTGAAATTTTCAACAAATCTTGACGCCGGGCTGAGTGGCTGAGACGGTTGAGACACTGGCCTTCTGACCCCAGCTTGCCAGGTTCAATCCTGGCTCAGTCCGGTGGTATTTGAAGGTGCTCAAATACGTCAGCCTAGTGTCGGTAGATTTACTGGCACGTAAAAGAACTCCTGCGGGACTAAATTTCGGAACCTCGGCGTCTCCAAAAACCGAAAAAGTAGTTAGTGGGACGTAAAGCAAATAACATTATTATTATTATTATTATTATTATTATTATTATTATTATTATTATTATTATTATTATTATTCTTACAAATTTTGACATTTAAACTCTTTTACAAAAAATGTTTGTAAGGAAGAAAAATTGTTCAGGAAATATTTTTAAGTTAATAGAGCTAAGTGTTCCAAAGGAAATGTACATTGTATTTGAGAAAAACTAATTTGTGAGAAATGTGTAAAACAAATGACGTGCACTATCAGTACACTAGCTCAACCGGTGCACTGAGGTTATGAATCTAGTCAACACAGCATGAAGAATATTAATATTTTGGTCTAAAATTTCACACAGACGTGCATTAGACTCTTACCAATAAAATTACATGAACAGCAGAAAAATGATTGACTTTTTTTTTCTAATGATCTCATTTAACGTCCCGTTAAAACGCTGTAAAAATTTCAGCTTAATTAATTTCTAATTACAATACTCGAGAGACGTTTTCCGAGGCCCTATGAACCGAACGCAAGTAGGCTGACCGTTCAGCCAAGGAGCTGGGTACATCCTATACTACTACTACTACTACTACTACTACTACTACTACTACTACTACTACTACTAATAATAATAATAATAATAATAATAATAATAATAATAATAATGTATGGCCTCCCGACAAGCCTGGTGCAGGTATTTCCGAGTTGGCGCCCTATAGGCAACCTGGGGGTCTCTGAGGATGGGTTCCTATCTAAGATGAATTTTAACGCTTAAGACGGAACAATCACCTAGCCGCTAAGCTAGAGGAATTGATCAATGAAAGTTAAAAGCCCGAACGTGGCCGGAAATCAAAGCCATAACCTGTTAGAACAATGTCCAGCATGCTGATCATTTAGCCACGAAGCCGGACTACATCCTGGTTCAATATATCTCTATATACCAGGTGGCTCACGGACGCCATACTTTCTACTAATAAAGGTGCCGGATGCATAAGTGATGTGTGGGGTGTCTACCAACTGATTTTAACAGGGGAACTACTGCCAGTGGGCAGGTTACGTCAGAATATGAAGAGATAAGATACCGAGTCACACTCGCAGCATGTTACTCAGCGTTGCCGGTCGAATGTACCCCTTGCATTAGTAAACATCGTTTTCGACCGCATAGTTCTAGGCTGGTGTATGCTACAGCCGCACTATATTTGCTGTTTGCATATCGGCAGTAACTAGTGTGATCAGCAGCGGTGAATACACAGACATTATTTTAATCTGAACAATCTGGTCGGAATGCAACAGAAGCTCCGAACAGACGTAAGCCTTCTACATACGTACTTCACCGAACAGTATTAGTTTTTGTTTCGTACATGCAACTCTTCCATCGAGTGGAATGTCTACACGTGTATAAATACATTTATTAGATTTCATTTACTGCATCTTTTTTTGCTAAGGGCTTTACGTCGCACCGACACACATAGGACTTATGGCGACGATGGGATAGGAAAGGCCTAAGAGTTGGAAGGAAGCGGCCGTGGCCTTAATTAAGGTACAGCCCCAGCATTTGCCTGGTGTGAAAATGGGAAACCACGGAAAACCATTTTCAGGGCTGCCGATAGTGGGATTCGAACCTACTATTTCCCGGATGCAAGCTCACAGCCGAGCGCCTCTACGCGCATGGCCAACTCGCCCGGTACTACTGCATCTTTGGCGTGTCTACAAACAGTAGCGGCGGTTAGGGGGTGGGGTGAGGAGGGACAGTCGCTCCCACCCGCACTTTGTAGAGTAAATATGACATTTATTCCATTTTCGCCAGCTGGAACTAGGAATTATTTTTTTTTAAAAAAAAAAGCTATTTGTACAAGCCTTGTTGTCTTATATGCTAAATCTTTCCTTTACTGTATAGCGCTACGGCAAGTAGTGGAGACGTTGCATGTGCTGTGAGGAAGGGTAGTAGGGGTACAAATTTTTGCCGACGTCGTGGCCACTGAGTTATAATTCACCCACTTGTCACGCCCATTCATCCGTCTGACAGTCTCTTTAGTGTCTGTTAGTTTCTTAGTGAGTATTCAAATACTAAATTTTTGTAATTGCATAATCATGCCGAACTTCTATGTAATTATACCGGGCGAGGTGGCGGTGGGGTTACGTGCGTGCAGCTCTGAGTTTGCACTCGGGAGATAGTAGTTTCGAATCCCACTATCAGCAGCCCTGAAGATGGTTGTCCGTGGTTTCCCATTTTCACACCAGGCAAGTGCTGGGGCTGTACCTTATTTAAGGCCACGGTCGCTTCCTTTCCACGCGCAGCCCTTTTCTGTCTCATCGTCGCCATATATCCTCTCTATGTCGGTGCGACGTACAGCCAATTGTAAAAAATATATATATATATATATATATATATATATATATATATATATATATATATTCAGTTGTAATCGTATTGCAACAGGAGCTAATACCAACGTTCCTATGTTATTTCTTTGTGTTATGCTATTTATTACGTAAATGCCCCGTAGTATGTTTGTGAGACCTAGTGAAAATTTTATTATACAGCATTGAATCAAAATCTAAAAAAAAGTATTATTACACATAAGCCTAATCCACGGGGCTGATTAATTACATTTACTTATAAAAAAGCATGATACAAACGAAATAATGTAGTTCGGTGAATGTAAAGTTGGTATTCTCTCGCGTTGAAATTAGAATTACAATTAAATATATCTGTTTTTACAATTGACTTTATGTCGCACCGACACAGGTAGAACTTATGGGAAGGAAGCAACCGTGGCCTTAATTAAGGTACAGCCTCAGCGTTTGCCTGGTATGAAAATGGGATATCACGGAAAACCATCTTCAGTGGTGTCGACAATGGGATTCGAAACCATTATCTCCCGAGTGCAAGCTCACAACTGCACGCCCGTAACCCTACGGCCAGATCGCCCTGTACAATTACATAGATGTACGGCATGATTGTGCAATTAATAATCCTTTAGTATTTGAATACACACTAAGAAACTAACAGACACTAAAGAGACTGCCAGACTGACGAATGCGCGCGGCAAGTGCGTGAATTATAACTCCGTGGCTACGACCTCGGCAAAACTTTGTACCCCTACTACCCTTCCTCACAGCACATGCAACGTCTCCACTACTTGCCGTAGCGCTATACAGTAAAGGAAAGATTTAGCATAGAAGACAACAAGGCTTGTACAAATAGCTTTTTTTTAAAAAAATAATTCCTACTTCCAGCTGGCTAAAATGGAATAAATGTCATATTTACTCTACAAAGTGCGGGTGGGAGCGACTGTCCCTCCTCACCCCACCCCCTAACCGCCGCTACTGTTTGTAGACACGCCGAAGATGCAGTAGTACCGGGCGCGTTGGCCGTACGCGTAGAGGCGCGCGGCTGTGAGCTTGCATCCGGGAGATAGTAGGTTCGAATCCCACTATCGGCAGCCCTGAAAATGGTTTTCCGTGGTTACCCATTTTCACACCAGACAAATGCTGGGGCTGTACCTTAATTAAGGCCACGGCCGCTTCCTTCCAACTCTTAGGCCTTTCCTATCCCATCGTCGCCATAAGTCCTATGTGTGTCGGTGCGACGTAAAGCCCCTAGCAAAGAAAAGATGCAGTAAATGAAATCTAATAACTTATTTATTTATACACATGTAGATATCCCACTCGATGGAAGAGTTGCATGTACGAAACAAAAACTAATACTGTTCGGTGAAGTACGTATTTAGAAGGCATACGTCTGTTTGGAGCTTCTGTTGCATTCCGACCAGATTGTTCAGATTAAAATAATGCCTGCGTATTCACCGCTGCTGATCACACTAGCTACTGCCGATATGCAAACAGCAAATATAGTGCGGCTGTAGCATACACCAGCCTAGAACTATGCGGTCGAAAATGATGTTTACCAATGCAAGGGGTACATTCGACCGGCAACGCTGAGTAACATGCTGCGAGTGTGACTCGGTTTCTTATCTCTTCATATTCTGACGTAACCTGCCCGCTGGCAGTAGTTCCCCTGTTAAAATCAGTTGGTAGACACCCCACACATCACTTATGCACGCGGGACATTTATAAGTAGAAAGTACGGCGTCCGTGAGCCACCTGGTATAAAACGCTAACTCCGACGGACTGTAATCAATACCCAGCCAAAACTACACGACATAAAGAAATAAAATTTTGGGGATACATGTATATCACAGTCAAGGTGCTCACTAAGGGAGGATTTTCGGATATTACGTCGCTAAGGGGTTAAAATGGGGGTGAACTGTTTAAGTGAATACATCTATATCTTAAGTCTTAACAGTTTACAGACAAAAAGATTGGCATTTGGAATCTACTTTAAAAATATAGAAACACGAATTTTTTTCGGAAAATTACTTAAGGGGGATGAAAAATGTTGAGAAATGTGTTGAATACCTTTTATGAGGATACTTATACCTCAAAATCTGAAGATGTTACAGACATGAAAATTGATATTTGGAATATACTCTAAAAATAAAGGAACAATATATATTTTTCGAAAAATCCACTTAACTGGGGGTGAATAGGATTGAAACTCGGGTGAACTTTTAAAATTAATATATCGAGAGTATATCTAAAAATGTAACACTCTACTGACGTGAAAATTGGTATTTGAAACCTCCTCTAAAAGTAAACGAAACACGCATAATTTGTACACTTAAGGGGAAGTGAAAAAGAGGGTGAATTTTTAAAGTGAGCGTATCTACAGTATGTTATATCACAAAAAGTTAACATGTTACAGGCGGAAAATGGGTATTATTTATCTCTTAAAAAAATAAGAAACACGTATTTTTTGTTTCCGGAAAAAAACACTTTAGGGGGTAAAAAGGGTTTGCATTATTTTTGTTAGGATACTGATATCTCAAAAACTGAAGATGTTACGACGTAAAATTGGTATTTAGAATCTTCATTAAAAGCAAAGAAACACGTAGGTTTTGTTTTCGGAAAATCCACTTAAGGGGGCTTGAAAAAAGTGATGTAGGGGTTGAAGTATTTTTATTATGATACTTATCTATATAAATAAAATTGTAACGAACGTGTGTATGTACATTGACTTTTGTGGCGAAATTATTGTACAGTTATCAGTTTCATATGTAATAATAACCATCAGCATATACTTTAGCTTTCGTTTCCTTGGGATCCCCATTTATCCCTCTCTCCCCAAGATCAAAATAGTGGCATAATCTGCTAGACGAGGTAGAAAATTGAAATTTGGCAACATTATAAGTTTTAGTCTGTAACCGACGGAGAAATTTCAAGATATTAACATTTTTCACTTTTTACCCCCGGAAAATTTCAAAATATGGAGGAAATTTTAATGACGGTGCAGACCTTCACTTCTATGTATTTCGTGGCTAAACGGTAAGTCGTATCACAAAATGGATGGCGCAATCTCAGTTCAATTTGGAGTGATCTTCAACTTTGGTTTTATATCTTTTTGTCGTATCGTTATCCCTTATGCATTAGATTTGGCTGTGTTTCTCGACTGTACACAAATTTTGCAGTTTTTACACGTATAATTCATAGGTTGACACACGCACATAGGAAATACGGGATCATCAAATTCGGCACGAACGTTGGCCCTCCGAGTAGCCATATGCGAGCCAAATTCTAACAGTGGCTACAGTGGCTACCACTGAATCCTGCTCAGTACATGAAGAAACATATACCTCAAAAGGCTGTTTAGTTTAGACACGTAATTGTTAAACTTACTGACGCCGCAAAGGCTATGAGGGCGTATAGGAGATTTTCCTTTTACAAATCGATCTTTGGTGTTTAGGAATGCCATGAAAATATTAATCTGTGCTATTCTATCCTTTCAATTGCCTGCAATAGGGATAAACTTCACATGCACCAGAAGCAGACAAGGTTAGAAACACGATCGTTCAAGTCCTTTGAAAATACAAAGAAACATACTTATCTTGTTTGAGATATTGTTCGTGACCCTTGAAGAGACAAGTTCTTCACCATAAATACCATTACTTCTGCTGACGAGAACAAAATCTCTCCATAGAAGGAGAATGCCGGGCTAAGAGCCCGTCTGCGTCTGCTAATACTAGTGAAACTTTCAAGAGATTCAAAAGCAATAATGTAAGTTTGCTAGCATGCAAAAGTTAAGGTACACTCACAAGAATGGTCTGCACGTAAGATCAATATTGGCCCAAGCACACATAAGTTACTTTTGGAGTATCGGCAAATTAGATGAGCAAACATTGTCTTCAGTAAACGTGCACCATTTCAGCGCTATAGCCCGCCGAACCCTACAAGGCGAAGATGACGCCCCAACGGCATCCTATACGAAAGGAACATATTAGTATCTATATAAATAAAATCTTAACGACCGTGTGTCTATACATTGACTATTTTGCCGAAATTTTCCTACAGTTATCCGTTTTAGGTATAATAATGACTAGAGTCCGGATTATTAGGTGCTGATAGGTTATAATGCAAACTTACTAAAGCCAGTAACAAGTATACCGTACACTGTACAACGATTACGCTATGAGATTTGCATAGATATTAGGGGTACAGCCTATAGAACTCCTTGAATTTATGTTACTCTTCCTACATTATGGTACAACGGGTTGCATGACACTCCCTACAAACCAAATTACTTTGCATTCTAACCTATTACCCCCTACAAATCCGAGGTATAATAATGACCATCTGCATATTTTTTTATCTTTGGTGTCTGTCAGTTTGTCTGTTAGTCTGTTTGTTTGTCTGATTTCTTAACTTGAAAACTACTGGATATATTTCTACCAAACTTGATAATACGAATCCACCTGTCCTTGGGTGGGTTTATATTATTTATTATTATTTATGAATACCTAAATTTAATAGGGGTTTATTCGAAACCGAAACCATGATTTTTCACTCCCACAAAATATGCACATCTAAAATTAATGGAAATCTACCATTCTTAATGGAAATCAATTTCTAAAGCTATTTTCGCACGTGCATCATTTCGATAGGAGGATTAGTAAGGGGGATATCATGAAAGGTCGGTTTTTCAGGCAAAGTCCAGTGGACATAGCCCAAATGTACTGTACGTGGAGCAGATTCCTTATCTATCTACATAAATAAAATCGTAACGACCGTGTGTCTGTACATTGACTATTTTGGCGAAATTTTCGTACAGCTATCCGTTTAAAGGATAATAATGACCATCTGCATATTTTTTGGCTTTAGTTTCCTGAAAGTCCTGTTTTTTACCGCCTTCTCAAAAAACTCAAGAATGTGGCACCATCTGTTGAACGAGCTAGAAAATTGAAATTTTGCAAAATTGTACGTTTTAGCCTGTATCCGACGGAATAATTCCAAGATCTTTAAATTTTTAACTTTAAATCCCCGAAGAATATCGAAATAACTAGGCAATTCTAATGACGGTGCAGACATTCGTTTCGAAGTATTTCCTGGCTGAACGGTAAGTCCTATCACAAAACCTATGACACAATCTCAGTTCAATTTGGAGTGATCTGCAACTTTGCTCCTATGACTTTTTGTCGTATCTCTCTCCCTTATGCGTTAGATGTTGCTGTATTTCACGATTGTAAGTACATTTTGGATTTTTTACACGCATTATCCATACTTTCAATAATTTATAAGAAAGATAGCATAATCAAATTCTACACGATCATTGGCCCATACAGTAGCCATATGTGAGCCAAATACTACGTTTGTAGCTGTCACATAATTATCCGAAAAGTAATGCACTGTGAGACAATCTTACCCAAATTTCACCCTATTCACTTTTCTAAATCAATCTGACTCATGAATAGAGATACGAGAAAATATGATAGGATCATCCCTTTATACCACTAAGTACGGCGTCTTATGGTACAATCCGCTTGTCGGTATAACGTCCCGTTTAGCAGCAGTTAATCTGTAAATGAAGGTCTGCAATATACTAAGGGTTATAATTCAAGTGATGCCATAATATGTATGTATGTATATTTTTAAATAGTGTTAAAAATAATGTATTCAGTATAAGGACGTAAATACGTATGATTCAATTATGTGCTGTTCATGCTCAAAAACGGTAATCTCTATATCTGGAAAACTCGAAAATAAAATGTAGCTCCCGAGATATCAAGGTTACACTGTATAATGAAGGATTTAGGACAACCTTGATGGCGTAATTCAGGAGAAATGTGAGAAACAACCACGAGGTCGTAGCGTGCGTATTGAAAGTGAGAAAGCAGTTATTTAGCAGCTTGTGTGGTGCAACTCTTTTTTGGCTTCAGGGTCATGCAGCACATCCCGCTGGCCGCTCGCGTGGTATCGAACGGTTCACTTGTTGCCGCCCCCATTCATATCTGCGAACCTCCCCCTCTGACCCCCGCTTCACCCTCACCAACAAACGAGCGAGTGCCGCAGTCATTGAAGCAGCCCCCAGTCCATTCACGAGCTGTACAGTGGGCCAGTATGTCCCTGAGAGACCAATGACTTGGCTTATAATCGATACATCTCCCCCTCCCTTCCTTTCCCTCTGCAAGTGCACGGAGATGCACTGGCCTTGCAGGACCACTTCAGATCAATGTTTACGATTTGAGATGGAAAGATGCTAAATCTAGGTCAGGGATATCCAACTGTTACCCCGAATACAATCCAAACCACCAACCAGTAGTTCCTTGTAATCTTTAGCAGACAAGTAAGTTTGTCTGGTTGCATAACCCCACTCATACTTATTTTTCTGGAAAGGTATAGATGTATTCAGCGGTGACCTGTTCAAATGAGACAGGGAGTGTTCATGACATGCATTTTTAATTCTACGGCACCACATACTCACATAGGCCTTCTCTTGCAAATATTCAGTGCGTGTAAAAACTCTCTCCGCAGTGAATTCCGAAGCATAGAGGCTGCTCTTAAGTTGGCAACAGCGAAGGGCGTTGACCTTGCACCTCGAGCAGTCGAGAGAAGAGAAAATCTCCCCATTTGAACTTATTGAGCCCTAACTTCTTCTTGATGGAAGTTTTTATTAATTGTGTCGGTTAAACACCACAGATCTTTTACATTCCGACTTAGAATGACATTAAGTATCGAAAGGACTTTCTTCCACCCATCAAAAATCGGCCTACCTATGTCCGGTTCGAACCTGTGGTCTTGGGATTCGGAGGCCAGCATATAGAGAGAGCACTGGCCTTCTGAGCTCATACTGGTGGGTACGATCGTAGATCTTAGATTTAAAGGTGCTCAAATACGGCACCCTCGTGTAGGTAGATACCAACAGGTAAAAGAACTCCCGCGGGACAAAATTCAGGCACCTCGACGCCTCGGACTGAATATAATTTCGGCTTAGTGTGAAAGTTGTGCTTTAAACAAGTAGATGAATGTTTAACGTACGTAGTAGAGTACTTCTCCCGGAAAATGTACTACAAAATTTCGTGAAAGTTTTCGAAATTCGGTACGTCCTAATCGTGGTAGAGTAAAAATTTATTAATAAATTTCGTGAAACGAGATCTGTATTTTACGCCCCGAGAAACGGCAGGCCGAAAATTTTAGCCCAGACAAACCTGGACGAAATTTTCAATGTAACGCTGAAGAACCCCTTAAATCAATGCGGAAATTAACACAGGAGGTAAATATTTCTGTACGTTCAGCACATAGACCTGTACGAAAGGAAATTAAAATTCATCCTTAGAAATGTGCAGGTGTCTACGAATTAAAAGAAGTAAATTATGAGAAGAGAATACAATATGTATATCTCAACCGGAAGCCATATTTTGGTCATGCTAGCCCGGGAGGGCAATATAGCAAGTGGAGATGCAATTGTCCCCTAGTACGTCGGCACTGCATTGTGCTTATCACATGTATGGCTTGCAGTGGTGTCGCTACCGGCGTGCTAGCCGGCCAGTGTCTTGGAAAAGGTGCGGCATCCAACTGATGAGCCCATGCCGCACTTTGGGCAAAACACTGGTAATTTTTGACGATTGAGTTTCCTGAATTTTATTTCTAGCTATCTCAATCGGAAGCCATATTTTGGTCATATTAGTTAGGATGTTTGTATAACTAACTCACTCCATTTGTTTCAAAGTTTGTTTTGTGATTTAAATTTTGTCCATTTTGTTAATAATTTAGGGATAACGTAGCGATCACTATTTATCATTTATAATCAGTTTGGGCCTTCCTTCATTTTGCCTGTTTCGTTCCCAGAATTTTTTTGCTAGTTGCTTTACGTCGCACCAACACAGATTGTTCTTATGGCAACGATGAGACAGGAAAGGTCTAGGAATGAGAAGAAAGCTGCCGTGGCCTTAATTAAAGTACGTCCCCAGCATTTTCGTGATGTGAAAATGGGAAACGACGGAAAACCATCTTCAGGGCTGCCGACAGTGGGGTTCGAACCCACTATCTCTCGGATGCGAGATCACAGCTGCATGCTCCTAACCGCACGGCCAACTCGCCCGGTATCCCAGAATTTAAAATTAAATCATGACGTAATCCGCATTTATTTAGCTCTCTTATTTTATTTCTCTATCCCTTACCTAACATCCGATACTCCCTGAGGTAAGGAGTCGCATAGTTTAAGACTGTGTCCTTAAGGTTGGGGTTTAAATTCACCAAATCCCAAATCCAAGTTTACTGTTACACAACTTATACCACGTAACTCACTCCCTCGGGAAATAAAATTCACCGAGATTACACTATTAGGCACAGTCAAATAAAGACAAACCGTAACGTGTATGACGTGTGTGATATTGTATGAAAGTTGTAAAGCTAGAGTCTCATTCACAGAAACGTTTTACTCTTCCTGGATATGAATGAACCGAGTATACCGCCCTGTTCTCTGAAAACGAGCCGTGACGAGAGTCCTTTGTGGATAAAGCTTTAATTAATGTTCCAGACCATTTCTTGGAAGTTAGCACAGATAGCGTGGATGTGGGCGGAAGTACATTACATACGTGTTCAGTGCCATCCTACGCTCCATAATGGTGGTATAACCTTCCCACATGTGCTGCTCACCCACGAATACTCAGTAAAATTATTTTAAAACTCATTCCAGGTATAGAAATATCGGAAATAATTTTATTCTCCGTAACAAAATTAAAAAAAAACGAGGAAAAGGTTGCATTGTTCGGAAACGTATTATAGCTAATATGGTCTACATTATTGAAGAATAAGGTAAATGATTAATAGAAGATGTAATAAATTGTCACAAATATTTCTGTGGCTTGGTTCTAAAAGGGCCAATGTCATTTTTTATACAAATAGAGATATTAACTGATACAAACGCGTTTTATCCTGCCTCGCAACATGTTAAAAGGGGCAAAGTCTCTGTAAGTACTAAACGAACAGTTAACGTTTAATTAAATAAGTCTTTGCCAATAATGTTAGATTACCAATAAAGATTAGAGACCTGGCAATTTTCAAAGAATACGATAGAAAAAATTAGCGTTTAATAAGGTGACTTCCACAAAG
The DNA here is from genome assembly GCF_040414725.1 of Anabrus simplex. Taxonomy (NCBI): domain Eukaryota; kingdom Metazoa; phylum Arthropoda; class Insecta; order Orthoptera; family Tettigoniidae; genus Anabrus; species Anabrus simplex. Next base: position 74,628,912 of record NC_090273.1, on the reverse strand, counting down.
AAAGTATAAAGTTATTTTAAGTTAATTGTTGAAAACATTGGAAAACTATAAGCAAAGCTTCAAATGCTCATAGCTCAAAAACAGGTTTTTTTGACATAGGCCCTTTTAGAACCAAGCCACAGATTTGCATTTGAGGAAAAATACATTATAAATCTCTTCTTTAGATTTTTTACTTTCTTTATATTACATCACATTTAAAACTAGACCTCTATGTAAAAGATGCGTGAGCAATAATCAGTCATATTATGCGGTTACCATACTTTATTTCTTTCTTTATTAGTCAGTTTACCGTCTAGGATTGGTTTTTTCTCGGACTCAGCGAAGAATCCCGCCTCTACCGCCTTAAGCCCGAGACTTTGAATGGAGGCTATACAACTGGGGAGAGGACCAGAAAGTCGCCCAGGCGGCCTTACCTGCTGTGCTGAATGGGGATCATGTGGGGGATGGAGAAGATTGGAAGGGATAGACAAGGAAGAGTGTAGGAAGTGGCAGTCGCCTTAAGTTAAGTCCCACCAGGGCATTTTTCTGGAGGAAAAGTGGGAAACCACAGAAAACCACTTCGATACCACTATACTCAGTTGGCCTCCCAAGGCTGCATGGACCCCGTTTCAGTCCTCGTACACGGTTTCAAATTTTGTGGCAGAGCCGGGAATCGAACCTGGGCTTCCGGGCGTGGCAGAAAATAACACTAACCACTATACAACAGAGGCGGACATTTGTCATCATTACTTGCCAGAAAGAACCATTAATATGCATGCCGATATGGACACATACCTTGTAGAGATTGGTCCATCAGATCCTTAGTAAGCTTGAAGATACGTAACCCTTTTATTTCTGAATCTACCTTGCATACTATACGCAATCTTAGCGCCGTTTATTTCCTGCCTTTATGAAACATATATCATTAACACGGACTGGTAAATAGGTCGTGTGAAGTGATCTGTTGTGGTACAATGCTATATGAACGCTGTACAATTGGAATCAGAGATACGATATGGAAATTGAATGTCATGGATGAAGGCAGATATATTAGGAGGGCGGTCCTTACGAGAAGGGAATGTGTTGTCATGTGGATGAACTGGTAAGGAACCAGTCATCTTTGAGAGTTGTAACTGTGTCCCAGGTTCGACACCAATTGCATGAAAATATTTTAAAACCTTTTAAAAGTTTCATTTTTATAATGATTTAGGGGATATTATGTCATGCAATGCTTATAGGGCTAATAAGCTGATGTGTTTCGAACCTGCGACCAGGATCATCCTTAGAACCATAACAAGGATTTTATTGGTAACTGTAGTCCATGGTAACCACAATCAAGATAGAGATCCCTGTTAGAAGTGTAGTTCATTCCAGGTCGTCCAGAATCAGAGAGAAAGATGTTGACGAGTTAACTATGGAGAGTAGCCATGATCTACTCAGTATATAGCCATTTAAACAAAAGAGAATTTTAACAGATCACAAGCAATTACCTATGATGGTACTGGTATTAAAATATTGTGCCTTCTGAGAATATTATTTATTTAATTAATTAATTAATTAAATTATTTATTTATTTATTTATTTATTTATTTATTTATTTATTTATTTATTTATTTATTTATTTATTTATTTATTTATTTATTTATTTATTTATTTATTTATTTATTTATCTATTTATTTATTTATTTATTTATTTATTTATTTATTTATTTATTTATTGACTTTGAGAGTGGCGAAGTTAGGGCTCATGGTCCTCTCTTACACTTAACCACATAATTAATTTACAGATAATACATATATAAAAGAAATATACTATTCTATCGTAAAATCAAAGATAAGCTAAAAATTACAGATTTGGACAACATACAATTAAGAAAGAAAGCAGAGTTCAACAAATAAAATAGAATAAAATTCGGAGCGTGAAGATAATGAGAAAGAGACAAAGTCACAATGAAAAAGTAAGATACAAACTGAGAAAATAAGCAACGCGTAAAGAGAACACAATAAGTAATAAAGTAAATGGAAATATAAGTATGGCCATAAAAGTGATCTATGTACGTGAGTAAGAAGCTAAATATTATGCACAATACACTATACTACTACTACTACTACTACTACTACTACTACTACTACTACTACTAATAATAATAATAATAATAATAATAATAATAATAATAATAATAATAATAATAATAATAACCACAATCACCCAACGTATCATACGTCATCATACACACGAAAAAATCGGTGGTATGCAACAAGTAATCTCTACGTAAAGTCTTAAATGTCGATATTGAGTTAGAGTTCCTGACAGCAGCTGGAAGTGAATTCCAAAGTCGTGACCCAGCCACAACGAAGGATCTGTTATATTATATTGACGAGTGGTTGACGGGAATAGTGAGGGAAGTGCCAGATCTAGTGTTACAATTATGGAATTAGGATAATAACTGGAATTTTGAAGATATGTATTTGGGTAGATTTTCCTTCTGAATTCGATATATCAACGTAAGTACGTGGAATTTCCGTCGCCTCTCGGGTTCCAGCCATGAAAGAAATGTGTAGCTAGGGGTAACTCATGTTAAAAACAAATCGAAGACCAGAGTACAATGCTAGTTGAAGTTTCATAGTTTGTTCACGGGTCGCATCAATGAGGACAATGTCGCATTAGTCAAGTATTGGTAGTATAAAAGTTTGGAGTAGTTTTATCTTTACGTCTTGTGGCAAAATGTCCTTATGTCGTTTCAGAGGGTGTAGCGTCGCGTACATCTTTCTACATGTATTTCTTACGTGTGCAGACCAGTCAAGAGTTTCAGTCAGGGTCATACCTAGGTTCTTCGTTTCCTTACTCAACGGGATTACGGTGGCAGATTGTACGTATTTCAAGAAGGCCTGACTCAAAGGACGAAAATCACGTTACAACCTGTCTTTTGGTTTAGGGTGTAACACTTCGTCAATCTGTTACCTTGATAGCCGTTGTTCAGGAATATTCTGGTTATGAACTTAAGTTTACCGTTTAATTTAACTTCCTCACAGACGTTTCTTGCTCGGCACAGCACACTTTGGGAAGGATGGTGGTGAGATGACCCATGAAGGTATCCATTAGTATGGGTGGGTTTACGGTAAACCTAGTGACTTAAAGTTTCATCTTATTTGATAGACACCAAAACATTCAAGATTGGAAAATACCCTTCACGTTCACTCTCCATGGTAAATTTAATGTTTGGATGTATGCTGTTCAAGTGGTCCAAAACTATGAATAATTCGGGTTCACACTGGGGCCAGATAACAAATGTGTCATCGACATATCTCAACCATATGGAAGACTTGAGCAGGGTATAGTGCGCATTGGTATCACCCAAATATCACTATAAAATTTGTCACAAATGGAACATAATAATTGCTTTTACACATATCAAGTGAAAAATCTTTAACAAATTAAGAAATATTTGATTTTTGGAGAATATTATGTATACGTACTTTACCACTTTACAAGTACATTTGGTGTTGCGCTCACAGTGACACACGTATGTCTTTTGTCTTACACTTTCAACAATTTCGTGTGTGATATCTGTGTTCACTGAAGTTCTTTGCTTTCGTTTCATTGCTTCACTTGTCAATGACATAATTTCATGAAATGTATCGCGATATACAATATTTAATAGGCGACAAAATGGTATGGCCAATGTACATAAGGAAAATTCAGTGGACTGGTGATATTCGTTCGAACAGTAATAAAAATATTTATTGGTCCAGGGACCATGCAATTTTTCTGTTGACATCCATTTTGCTGTTTGAACTGGCCACTCTAGTCATATGGACAAAGATAATGAGAATCTACAGACATAGCACTCCCATTCCACGGTGCTAGCCCTGGACCTGAAGAAAGTAACAAAAGACGGCACTAGCAGCGAATGTACAAGAATAATGAGAATCCACAGACATAGCACTCGCATTCCTCGGTGCTAGCTCTGGACCTCAAGAAAATAACAAAAGACAGCATCAGCAGCGGAATACGACATAAACCAGTCCTGTCTACAAGCCTTAAGTATGTTTTCATATTTCTCAAATAACGACGGTATTTCTTAATTTGCCAGAGCTTTTTCACTTGATATGTGTAAAAGCAATTGTTATGTTCCATTTGTGACAAATTTTATAGTGATATTTGGGTGATACCTATGCGCATCATACCCGACTTGAGCATGCAAGATTGAAGACAACGCTCCTCAAAATCTTGAATATAGAAATTAGCAATCACGGGCCAATGGCGATACCATGGCAACACCATCCATTTGTTCACATATTGTACCAAGAAAACGAAAATATGAGGTGGTGAGGACAAGGTGACTAGAGAAAGTGAACGCAGACCTGATTGTTATTAATACGAGGAGCGCACTATATTGTTTCACATTTTATTTTGTGTACGTCCGGGTATGGTTCACATTTCACTTTTGAAGGTGGTGACGTGTAACTAGTGTGTTGTTCCACCATTTGGTAGCAGCACACGCACAGGGGCCAACGAATGCACTCGTCATAGCCATTTCATAACAACACTGTCAGCGTAGGAGCAGACAACATGGAGAGCAACCGTCAGGGGCAGCGCTATGCAACTTGGTTCCAGGGACAGCGCTATGCAACTTGGTTCCAATGGAAAGAAGGCGTGACTACTGCAGAAATTCATTGGCGCTTGGTGGCGGTCTGTGGAGAATATGCACCGTCACGGAAAACAGTTTACAACTGGGTACAAGGTTAGAAAACAGGGCGCACATCGGTGGCCAAGGGAACCAGTTCTGGAAGGAATGTGACAGTGTCAACACCAGCCAACACTGTCCGGGTTTCCAAGGAAACAAATGCATCACATTTACGGAAATGGAGGGAGCCACGGGAATTAGCCGAAACACCCTGCAGCGGATCGTGCACGGCCACTTACAGTTGGGGAAGGTGTTCCACGAGGGTGCATAGACTATTGTCTGCAGACGAAAAAGCAGACGCGTGTGGACATGTGCAGAGAACTTTTGCAACGTAATGATCAAGATCCAGCCGACTTTATGGCTAGGCTTGTGACTGGTGATGAGACATGGCTCCATTACCATGACCCTCAAACGAAACAACAATCGATGCAATGGAAGCATAGGGGGCTGCCACACGCACCATACCCTGCCGACTTGACACCAAGTGATCATCACCTGTTCGGGAACATGCCGAATCCTCCGCGTGGTCGCCGTTTTGCGGATTTTGCAGAACTGGACATAGCTGTCAAGGCATGGACACGCAGAACTCCGAAAGAATAGTTTTCATGAAAGTCTGGAGAGACTGACACATCGCTGGCAAAAGTGGATACAGTTACAAGGAGATCATGTTGAGAAGGTGGACGTAACAACTGACGTGTAATGTACTTCATTTGGGTAGGAAAAAATAAAGTGTAAAACAATACAGTACAGATAGAACTTTTAGGCAGTAACAGGTTAGAAGGTAAAAATAATTTTGTTAATAAGAAGTGTCTTCTAGCTCTCTCTCTCTCTCTCTCTCTCTCTCTCTCCTACAGCTCTTACATTCTTACATGATCATCTCTTCCTCTATGTCTTTATTTCTAGTAGTTACTTTATTCTTATTATTATTATTTCGTTTCACCCTCTTATGGTACCTTGAATAGATCATTTCTCTGCGTGTTTTTCTTTCCTCAGTACCCAGTACTTAGTTCTTCATTCTTTCTGATCTTCGTTTCCTCTCATCTTCCGAGATAATAGATTTGTCTTAGAAACTTCTATTTTCGTTTTTAGTTATTACTTTAGCTGGTCGATCTAATAGTGAATTTTTTGTAATTTTTTATTCTACTAGGTCTTTCCCAGTTTCTTTTAACCAGTTGGGTTGCCTTTTGTGGTTACGGAAGAAGTCAAAGATTTGTTTGGTTAATCTATTAGGGTTCACTCTGAGAAGACGACCATAACAATGTTTCCTTCTTTTCGGCATAGTATCTGAGATTTTACAATTTTCTTGTGGAGTGTTTCATTTTTTATGTATATTATCTTATTATCCTGAAATTTTTGACCTATGATCTTTCTTAAAAATGTCCTTTCTTTTAGGTCGAGTTTCGCCAACTGGGGCTTGAAATTCATGTTTAGTGTTCCTGTTGCGTATAGTGATTCTGTTCAATCACTGTTTTGTAATGTTTAACTTTGGATTTCTTGTTGCCTGTATCTTTTGTTAGCTGGAAGGCCAGTTCAAGTTTATTTTTCCTGGATTCCATTGCTTTGCATTCCACAGCATTCGAACTAATCCATTCTCCAAGATATTTGAATTCTTTTACTATTTCAATCCTTTGTTCTTGGACTTTGAGGTATTTATGTGGGTTCTTTTATTTGTCATGATTTGTTTTTAAGAAAGAGATGTGAAGACCTATTTTATCTGCTTGTTTCTATAGTTTAAGGATTTGCTCCCTTGCTTCCTCCAGTTTCAGCAAACAAGGCCATATCGTTTGCAAAGGCAATACAATTGTTTTTACGGTTCTTGCTCTTTGCAACCAGTCTAATTCCAATCTTTATATTTTTTTTCCATACTCTAACTATCTCAAGCACATATCCAGTAGTCTCATATGAGTGTTCTGTCTAGCGTCCTTTTAATCTTCTTTACTCAGAAATCTTCGTGTAAATTTTGCCTGTGCTGTCGGTAAGCTATCGCAATATTTCCGTCCCATTTCCCCTCTCTCATCGTAGCCGGTGTTTCAATATTTTTTGTAACTATGTCTAATTCTGGCTCCACTATTAGCTGTGCATTATACTTAAGCAATAATATTCAATGTTTCAGAGCTGGTATAAAGGGAATACATGAAACCTTTAACTAAAATCAGGAGTTGTCATGACTTGCAACCAAACTTATAATATAATTCCACCTTCAGAAATTTACTGAAGTAGGGAAATTCATAAATACTAGTATTTTTCAAACATTAAAAGCCACTCATTATAATTTAATATGTCAGAAACAACTGTAGTAATTTCAAGTTTATAATAGAAACACCGGATCCCGTGAGATCCCCGAAGTTAAACAACATTGGGTGTGGTCAAGATCTGGATGGATTGCCACGCACTGTTAGTGGGTGTAAGGGAATGGAGGAGCGGAAACGAACTGGCCACCCTACAGTACGTAAACTCCGGCTCTTGCACATCTCTGCCGGAGGTTCGGACCTGCCTTCGGGAACAATACACCCTTACCTTACCTTCAAAATTCATGGTAATTTATTTGTAAGTGACATGAATAACAAATTGGTGGAAAGCTGTCACTATTATAACGGCCGCAAGGATTTGAGCGTTTCGTAGACTTACTTATTGGAAATAAAAAACAAATATTATTTCGGTAATAAATTATTTTCATTACAATGTGATACACTTGGAATGTGCCTAATAACTCGGTGTAGTATGGCTCTATGATATGAGAAATGAGAGACGTAATTTAAGAGTTCGGGAGTAATTACGAGTAAAAGTAAGGTCAATAAATGAATTGCCCAATGTGTTGGGATGCCGAACACGATGTATTCATAACGACAGCTAACCTTCAGCTGAGGGTGATAATCAACACAGCACCAGCTTGTAACAGGGTATACATGTGACGTCACATATTTAGTATAAATTTTGCCTTACTTTGAATCCGTTTCTTGAAATCTAAGTTTCGGATTTTCAATTCTTTTTGCAACATGTACCCTCCTCCTTCATCTGTCAATTGAGACATTAAACCAGGGCCTCTCAAACGCCCAAAATCTCACGCGAGCAAATTGAGGCGCAGAGTTCCTGTGCACAGTGCATCGGTCTCACTCGGCTCGGCTCGGACCAACGCTTCGTCTCTTGGCTACTCGGCTAAGCTCGGCTCAACTCGGCTCGGATTTGGAGCGCTACGGAGCAAGTGAGGAAGAGCGAGACAGGCGTGAGGAAAGAGAGAGAGCGCTATTGCTCCAAATCGAGGAGTGGGGGTCTGCACTCTGGTCAACCAAGCGAAGTCGTCTTTCGCACCGTGCACAGTGCATGCACCCTGAGAGGGTCAGTTAAATACTCTCCGCGATTTACGCGTTCTACTCAAACACTAAAAGTGACTTCACATTTTCTGTCCATATAACCCACTTTTGATTAACGTAAGTCTGCGTTAAAAATCATACAACAAGTCTCAAAAGTGCTTTATTAACCTCTATACTTTCTGATCTCTTATGTCCAAGATTTAAATAATGAAAAGGTTAGAATATTCCTGGTTTTAATGCACGCACTATAATTCTAAGGACGACCATCTCCCGTGACATAGCAATGTTAGTTATGTATCAGTCTTGTTAAACAGCGTATTTCCTTCATTGCACCTCAAGAAATAGGAAACGGTGGCTGGAAGTTGAAAGAGTAAGGCATTAAGCGGGCGAGAGACTTATTGGATTTCACCTTCTATTTTCTTTATTTCCTCGTTCTCTCTACCTGCTGTTAATATGAGATGGAATGAAACAGAGGTAGAACTGCGAGTAGGAGTTCATTTTAGCTGGGATTTCAACTCTGATTGAAGCTACATCGTTGCTCGCATATCTCATTAGAAACTGGAGAGCAGGGAATTTAAGCTTCTTGAGCGATGTTAATGGCATGAAACCTTCTGCAGTGCTGTCTAAACACAGCATTATGAAAGGTATACAATTTATTGTATACATTTCAAATATTATTAACTGGTTGTGTCAATATACAAGGACGGAACGGGCTGTGATTCTACACAAATAAATGAAATAGACATAAATTGATACCATTTTATTTAGATGCGGAGTAAGGGAACAGTAGACTAATTTTAGTACTCTATAATGAAGAAATTCGCAGACAAAACACTTCCCGTAACTCTACCACATGAAATCAAGTAGGATCAAATCAGGCAGACGAGGCGGCCATGTAACAGGATCTTCGCTTCCTCTCCACATCGTTTTGGGGGTCACGCCACAGGGATTGACGTATATTATTATTATCTAATTAACGTATTTAGTGAGTATGGGATAGAATTGTTGTTGTTGACATTATACTTATAAAATAACACACCTTCATGATGAGGTTGATGTTCAGTTAATATATTTATAGAATGAGTCGTCGTCAATGTTAGATATACAATGTATTTCATACATTTCAAATATTATTAACAAATTGTGTCACTATACATGGATGAGATGAGGTGTGTTTTCACACACATCCCTGGACAGAAAGCAGCAGTTGAATGCGTACCACCTGGCTACACAGAGAACTGGACATCGTAGAAATGGGTTGAATAAGTTGAGATCGAGTGTGTGCAGATCCAAAGTGACCTTAACGCGACGAGGTTACATTCATGCTAACAAGATCAAGTGTCAATCTGGGGAAGACCATGTTTCACCTTTTAGTTGTATCCTCATAAAAAATAATTTAACTCCTTTTAAATCCGCTTAAGTCGATTCCAACCCCCTCCCTTCCTCCCCTGCCAGAAAATACGTGCGTCTTTATTTTTAAAGGAGATTCCAAATACCAATTTTCTCGTCCTAACATCCTTCGCAGGGTGTTTCCGTGATTTTGTTACAGACTCTCACAGACGCTGACGCTGAGGAGGGTACTTAAATCAGTTTAAGGTAGGGAACACCGGGCCGAAAACATTTCATTCGCTACGTATAAACCAAATTTGTTTTGGGATACATATTAACGTGTGTTTAAAAATGTAATGATACTTGTATAGAGATGCAACACGTTTATTTACCTGCATTGCATGCAAACGGTACGAAGACGTGTCCAACTTATATTGAAAATATCGTCTTCGACATTGTCGAAATTACAGTAGTTTTAGTGTATCCGGTCGAACATCTCTAGCGTTGTTCCAGCGGTGTCACTAGCAGTGAGGATTCTTGCCACGAGCTCTTTTTCAGTCCCTACAAGTGTCTCGCAGACAAGACTCTTTCCATAATTCCACACAAAGGAAACATGTGGGATGAGATCAGGTGGACGAGGTGGCCACATGACAGAATCTTCGTTTCATACACACGTTGTTCTCGAGTAGCATGTCAAAAGTTGGCTGGGGCCACGTTATGTTAAACCCACATGCTTCGATAAACCTCCAACCTACGAAAATGTCCACAGTTCTAGCCCTTCAAGCAAGCAATTCTATGGTGAAAACATCTTAGGGATATGATCTGCGAATTTTAGGTAAACAAAATGTAATATTGTATGAGAATATATACTTTATTTATTCCTAAAAATAACAATACCTTTCTTAATCATCGTTATCCGGTCGATTAGATTAGCAGTTTGACCTTTTTATAACACTGTGAGCGCTAATGCGAGTCAGTGCATTGTTTCACTTAAGCACCACTACGAGCGCTAATGTGAGTCAATGCAGAGTTTCACTTAAGCCCTTATAACAACATTCGGTGTGGACATTTTCAGAAAATCAACAACGCCTGATGGTATTAAACCAAGAAACACATTTCAGAAAGAATTATGTAAATAAGTTAATTTAGCTATGATTTAAATTAAAAGTAGTGGAGTAATGAAACGAGCGATTTTGGGGTGTTTTTCCAGAACTGCTTTTAGGCCGGAAGTGTTTTTCGAAATTTGTCTTTTTTTTAGTTTGATACAGCGATCCAAGACTCACAATCTGAAAACTTTCCGGGTCCATTCGCCTTTCAACTTTTGACACAATTGATGAATTTGCTTAATTTTAAGTTTTTCGTAGTTTGGGGAAGCGTACTTTGTCGGCTAAGTATTTTCAACATTAATATGTCGCGACATATGGGGGATAAATGGCATCAAAATCATCCAAACTGAGATATAAATTCTATAGAACTCTCAACCTGTCTGCTCTTCTGTACGGCTCTGAATATTGGACAAAGAAAAGGGAAAAGAGAGAAACACATTTATTTATAATATGTACACAAATAAAGCGAAATTCCTCAATGGAGGAGATACAACAGTTCACAGCGTACTGGTCAGATATAATCAGTAGTTATTACATTATATTATCTCAAAAGCTAACACAGCATTTTGTGTCATAAAATATTACTATTTCTATAATACTGATTTTGGAAAGGCAGGTCGTGTGCAGAACGGATTATTAACCTCAAGACTATCCTAAAAATTTGTAAAAGCAGGCAAACGGTGATTAATTTTGTGAACTTCAAAAAGACATATGACTCGATAGACAGACGGACACTTTTTCGTGCATTGGAAGAATTCGAAGTAGACAGTAAAACAGATACATTTGGTAAAAGACGTTCTAAATTTTATGGACATGTTCTTAGAATAAATGATCAGAGATTGACCAAAATAATTCTGAGCCTTGCCTTACCAATGAAAGTAAAAATCAATTGGCTGCTCGAAGTTAGAAAAGAACGGGGCATCACAGACGACTTTTTGTTAGACATATCTAAGTTCAGGAAATTAGTCGACAATTACACACCATCCAAGCATTACCACCAACAACACCTGCTCAGAAGATCGCAAGGAAAGCCTCAGCGAGAAGATAAAAAGATTTTGGGAGATGAAAAAGGCAACGACATCAGCTAAATAAGTTCAATCACGCTCCTTAGTCGGGCGTAATAAAGAAAGAAAGAAAGAAAGAAAGAAAGAAAGAAAGAAAGAAAGAAAGAAAGAAAGAAAGAAATATTTTTATTGAACCTACCAGTACCAGTATATCTCTTCAAATGGGTACCACTTCTCACTCATCCAGGTATGGAATTTCTTGTAAATCTTAAGGATAGTGTAGCCGAAAGGAAGAATCGTATACCTCGAATTTTCTGAATCCATACTGATGTGATAATTTGGTTTTATCTTATGGCGTTGGGAGTTTCTTAGTTAGTTACCTGTTCTCAGAGTAGCTGCCGATTACATGAGTAGAGGTTTCTCTCTCTTTGCCACATCTGCGGCAGTGTCGAGTCACCGCCAACACCAGGTACTCCACGAAAACTAGAATAATTTGTTCTTAATTCACCAAACACATGTGAAAGAGATGTGATTGATGCAAAGTCTGTGATTGAATCAACGGCCCTAAAATGAATACTCTTTAGAAACCTTTAAATTCACCCGTATAACCTCCAAGATCTATTAGAAAGAATTTCGCTGATGTGATCATAAAATGCGGCGAGATAAATCTCATCTCATTGAGCTGCCCTGGACATCGAGGAGCCCATCAGAGGACAAAGAAGGCAGGAAAAGCCAACATATGATGCATAAGAACTATAGCATCTCCCTTGCAGAGAGAAGGGCTACAAAGATCTGACAGTGGAGAGGGAAATATGGTGTCATGGACCTTATGTGCCGACTCCGAATGTATTTAGGAGTGCCTCACTTTAAGGCACATTAACGGCCAGGCAAAACAAAAAAGAGCGAAGAGCAAGTAGTTTTCCTTACGATCTCATATGGAGCTTCAACAGGAGGCAGAAAATAGATGAACAAGTTGAAATGACTAAATGATGGCATACTTCTTCAAATACTGTGACTGGATCACCTGGACAAAGGCTTTGAGAACAAGAATCCCAGTAGATTTAGTGTGATTGTTTCAGCTGTACAAAGGATTTGAGAACAAGAATCCCAGTAGATTTAGTGTGATTGTTTCAGCTGTACAAAGGCTCTGAGAACAAGAATCCCAGTAGATTTAGTGTGATTGTTTCAGCTGTACAAAGGCTTTGAGAACAAAAATCCCAGTAGATTTAGTGTGATTGTTTCAGCTGTACAAAGGCTTTGAGAACAAGAATCCCAGTAGATTTAGTGTGATTGTTTCAGCTGTACAAAGGATTTGAGAACAGGAATCCCAGTAGATTTAGTGTGATTGTTTCAGCTGTACAAAGGCTTTGAGAACAAGAATCCCAGTAGATTTAGTGTGATTGTTTCAGCTGTACAAAGGGTTTGATAACAAGAATCCCAGTAGATTTAGTGTGATTGTTTCAGCTGTACAAAGGCTTTGAGAACAAGAATCCCAGTAGATTTAGTGTGATTGTTTCAGCTGTACAAAGGATTTGAGAACAGGAATCCCAGTAGATTTAGTGTGATTGTTTCAGCTGTACAAAGGCTTTGAGAACAAGAATCCCAGTAGATTTAGTGTGATTGTTTCAGCTGTACAAAGGGTTTGATAACAAGAATCCCAGTAGATTTAGTGTGATTGTTTCAGCTGTACAAAGGATTTGAGAACAACAATCAACGTTGGCATACTCCGAAAGTTTTTGGTGTTTGGCCCTTTCAAACTCTCTTAGAACAATAATATCTGTTAATATCAGGTGCCTTCCAGCCCCGTAATTTCTATTTATAACTATCCCGCATGCACCAATGATGAATGGCATGCCTAGTCGATGGTTTACAAAGCGCTACAACGTGCTATATTTCGGATGTCAAAAAATAGCAGTCCGTTTACTCAGTTTACTATACCAAAATATTATTTGTATGTGGTATGTTCCTTGAACAATTAATTAGCTCTTAATTGAAGTTCTAATCTGTGAAATACCTGTATAAAAGGCAGGTGGCTATTTTGAAACTTCTGTGCATACCGTCTACGAGCTTCGGCTGCACTCCGGCCAGATTTTACATAGATAAAAATTATGCCTGTGTAGCCATTGTAACAAATACCATCCTACTACTTAGGGTTTGAAAACGAGGTTTACTAATGCAAGGGCATATCTGAGGAACACCCAGCAAGCAGCCGTCCTGTTGTTATCTCTTGGTATTCTGACATAACTTATCTGCAGACAGTAATACCTCTGTGAAAATCAGTTATTAGACATCCCATTTATCACTAGTGCATGTGGGATATTTATAAGTAGAAATTACGGCGCTCGTGGGTCACTTGGTAAATTGTGAATGTTTCAAATGCAGGAAGTATAGAAGATGACCTGGTTCACGTTACCAGAACGAGCGACTAATATACTGATTGTATGTCCCACGGGGAGTACGTAACACCTTGCGTCAATACACGGTGAAAGCTAGCATTACTTAAGGCCGGGATAAAATGGGATACGGAAGTACATGGTTTCTCAGGAGATAGTACACTAGTAGTGAGGGGAGAGAGGTCATCACAATTAAGTGATTGCCTTAATTCTTATGTGAGAGATAACAACAACAACAACAACAACAACAAAACAAAGACTGGAGCCAGATTGAGAAACGGGGAAGTGCAAAGATGGACTAGCTAAGAGACAGACTTACAACTTTAACCGTCACATTATGGAGTATCTTACACTCCTTTCTTTCTCAAAAACAAACTTTTACACTACTGATATCAAATTCAACAGACACAAAGGCCTTTCCTTATAAAATGACATTTGAATGTCATATCTTCTAATTATTTCTACAAGCATCTATATATTTTTCTCGAGGTGAAGTGAAATGGCGAATAGCTTTTAGGGGGGGGGGGGTTGAGGACATGTTCGACTCGCAAGGTGCAGGTCTATTAATTTGACGCCCGTAGGCGAACTGCCCGTTGTAATGAGCATGAAGTGATGATGAAGACGACATACACACCCAGCCCCAGTGCTAGCGAAATTAACCAATGATGGTTAAAATTCCCGACCCTGCCGGGAATTGAACCCGGGAGCCCTGTGACCAAAGGCCAGCACGCTAACCATTTAGACATGAAGCCAGCCTTTCCGAGGTATTTTGGGATCATGAAAAGGGACGAATTAAAGAATCATGACAGAGACCGTGACGAACTTTGAGTAGAAAAGAGTTGCGCCTGATGGCTTACTAACACCCGTTCTGACTTGGAGAAAATGGGCTTGAAATTCACGATAGAAAACTTTTCAGACGAGTGGTGTGAGATTTCGAGGGTTGTCGAGAGGAACGTGGAAAAAGTCGTTCAAAGGAAATAGTTTGAAAAGAAGGGAAATAAGCAACATGATGAAGGACTACAGGCGGAAAACCAAAGTCAATATCCGAGGAAGACGAATTTGAATTCACTGTGATGAAGTTATAACTCTGTGATCTTTAGTGGCTCATATCGAATAATAATTTCAGCTTACCCTGGTTATTTTTGGAATCACCGAAGGTTCGGTTTGGCCTTTCAGTGAGAGTGAAAGTTTGGATGCCCATTATGGCGCCACGTGATTATTTAGGTAAAAATCATAAACCGTGATCTGGCGGAGTTCAAACCTCGGCCATCCGGCTAGAAATCTAGAAGCCAAAGGGAGTGGGCTAAACACACTTCTACATAATAATAATAATAATAATAATAATAATAATAATAATAATAATAATAATAATAATAATGACTGAGTCATCAGTCCATAGACTTGTTTGATGCAGAACTCCATGCTACCCTATGCTGTGCTAACCTTTTCATTTCTATGTAAGTACTTCATCCTACATCTGCTCTAATCTGCTTGTCATATCATACTTTGGTCTGACCCTACCATTCTTACCGCCTGCACTTCCCCCAGAAAGTAACTAAACAAGTCCTGGGTGTCTTAAGATGTGTTCTATCATTCTGTCTCGTCAAATTTAGTCAAATTGATCTCCTGTCAACAGTTATATTCAGTATCTCTTCATTCGTGATTCGATCTATCTCATTTTCAGCATTCTTATGCAACACCACATTTCAAACGCTTCGATTCTCTTTTTTTTCTGATCTAGTTATCGTCCATGTTTCACTTCCATACAATGCCACGCTCCAGACGAAAGTCTTCAGAAACATCTTTCTAATTCCTATGTAGATGTTCGAAGTGAACAAATTTCTTTAGTTAAGAGAGCTCTTCCTTGCTTGTGCTAGTCTGCATGTTATGTCATTACTTCTGCCATCGTTAGTTATTTTAATACCCAAGAAACAATATTTATCTACTTCCTGTAAGACTTCATTTTCTAATCTAATGTTTCGTGCATCACCTGACTTCGTTCGATTGCACTCCATTACTTTTGTTTTGGACTTATTTATTTTCACCTTGTACTCTTTCTCCAAGACTGTGACCATACCATTCAGCAACTTCTCAAGGTCTTCTGACGTCTCAGATAAAATAACAATATCATCGGCAAATCTCAGGGGTTTGATTTCATCTCCTTGGATTGTGATTCCACTACCAATGAAAGTAACAATTCTGTCTCCTTGGCCGAATATTCAGCGTACTGGTGTTCGATTCAGAAGGTCCTGGATACGATTCCCGGGCGGACCGATGATTTTTAATGCGCATGGTTAATTGCTGTGTATCGGAGACTGCGTGTTCGTTTTCGTCTCATTACACATCTCTTCATTCACACATAAGAAACCACTCTATCAACCACAACAGAAACTCGTATTTGTGATTACATTCCTCCACATGGGTTGGCGTCAGGAACGGCATCCTGCCGTAAATTTGGGCCAAAACCTACACGTACCGACTCTAGATAAACTGAGAAAATATAAGACGACTACTACTACTACTACTACTACCACTACTACTGCTGCTGCTACTACTACTAATAGTAATTTCAACTTGGAGTTAGTCAAAATAGTCAGTGGCTTTACCGCCCAATGTGAGCGTCTAATCACTTTCCTTGAGGCTTATCACCAGTCTAGCAGTTCAAGTCTCCTCTCATCTTCTTAGGATTCCATGAATCCATCGGAGTTTATGTCTTCCATATTTCTCTCTTCTCTCATGGGTTATATGCCATAATTTTCTTCAGTATTTCCTTCAGAAAGGGACACAGTACTACGACTGCACTTCTTCGGGTAACAGATGACATAAGACTAGCAATGGACAAACGGCAGGTGACGATACTGACACTCCTTGACTTTAGTAGTGCGTTCGACACGGTAAATATAGACATACTATTATCCAAGCTACGCTCTCTGCATATCGGCCCGATAGCCCTTAATTTTTTTAAGTCGTACCTTACAAATCGTCGCCAGTGCGTAGTGGTAAACAATCAAAGATCCCAATGGGCTGTAAAATCATCCGGTGTCCCTCAAGGGTCTGTTCTAGGGCCATTACTGTTCGTCTTGCATATTAATGACATATCTTCCACACTTCAGTATTGCAACTACCACTTATATGCTGATGATATGCAGATATACAAACACACCACTACAAACAATTTACATGAAACAGTTCAGCACATGAATTCGGATATTAAAAGGCTTACCGCCTATGCTAAAAACAACCACTTACTCCTAAATCCTCGTAAAACACAAAGTATTATCATAGGAAACTCTAAATTATTACATGTAATAAGCAATATCAATCCTCCTCCAATCATAATCAATGACATTGCTGTACCGTACCTTAAAAATGTAACTAATCTTGGAATCTCTATCAATGAGAATCTGACCTGGAATGAACACGTAACAAATGTATGTAGAAAGGTTCATGCAGCTCTATATCCCCTGAAACGTCACAAGAATTCTTTTCCTCAAAAACTTAAATTAAAATTAATCCAAGCACTACTATTCCCAATTTTAGACTACTGTGATACAGTACTAGTCAATCTAAATGCTGAACAAGCTTTGAGACTTCAGCGAGCACAAAACTCATGCATACGATATGCCTTCCAACTGCGACATGACACTCATGTTACACCATATTTCAAAACATTGGAATGGCTACGCATAAATGAACGAAGGAATTATCACCTAATGACACTTGTTTACCAAGTGCTCTCGACGAACACTCCTACTTACCTCTCTTCTAATTTTCGTTTCCTTTCCTCATTCCATGAAATTAGTACCCGTTCTGGTTCCTTACTTGAAATTCCACTAAGTCGAACCAATTCCTACAATCAATCCTTTTTAGTTACCGCATCGAGACTCTGGAATACACTCCCAATGGACATTCGGCACCTTACTTCCTCTCATAAATTCAAATCTGCCTGCAGAAAGTTTTTCCTGGTAACATAAAACTGAGTTGTGTGAGTCATTGTGTGTGTGTTGTGTGAATGGGTTTTCTTCATTTACTATTATTATTATTATTAATATTAACATTGTTATTATTATTAATATTGTTATGATTATTATTATTAGTAATTATCACACTAATTGCTGTACTGATAGGTAGGCCTAACTTACCGGTAGTCTTAGAATTATCCGTGTGTAGTATTATTTCTTTTTAGAATTTCTATGTCTTACTTTTATGTTTACATTTTTAAATTCTATTTATAGTGGTTAAGTGTAAGAGAGGGCCGTGAGCCCTAACTTCGCCACAAATGTAAGTCAGGAATAAATAAATAAATAAAATAAAATTATTAACTCCGTGGCATTCCCTGTTGAAATTAGGATATTTATTTTAGGTGATATCACAGTATCAGATGGTGTGTACATATGGTAGATATCTTTTTTATCACTTTTTTCTCTTTCCTTAATTATTCCTATAGATTTTTCTCAATATTATTCTTTGAAATAGCGCAACTCAGATCATATCATATTATGTCAGAACACAAATTTCACATTTGTACATCAACAGGTGTTGATATAAGTATGTCTTAGGTTTCGGGATCATCAAAATATTTGTGTATCGTGATGCGACAAAATGTGTGACGAAAGTGTAACTATAGGAAACGTGCAGGCAGTGATGTAAGGTATGGGGGAATGGTCAGAAGATTCTACCTGTCAAGCGTACAGGCAGTGATGTAAGGTATGGGGGAATGGTCAGAAAATGTCACCTAGCAACCGTACAGGCAGTGATGTTATGTATGGATGAATGGTCAGAAGATGCTACTTATCAACCGTACAGGCAGCGATGTTAGGTATGGAGGAATGGTAAGAAAATGTCACCTAGCAACCGTTCAGACAGTGATGTAAGGCATAGATGAATGGTCAGAAAATGTCACCTAGTAACCGTGCAAGCAGTGATGTAAGGTATGGATGAATGGTCAGAAAATGTCACCTGGCAACCGTACAGGCAGTGATGTAAGGTATGGATGAATGGTCAGAAGATGCTACCTATCAACCGTACAGGCAGTGATGTTAGGTATGGAGGAATGGTCAGAAAATATCACCTAGCAACCGTTCAGACAGTGATGTAAGGCATAGATGAATGGTCAGAAAATGTCACCTAGTAACCGTTCAGACAGTGATGTAAGGCATAGATGAATGGTCAGAAAATGTCACCTAGTAACCGTTCAGACAGTGATGTAAGGCATAGATGAATGGTCAGAAAATGTCACCTAGTAACCGTTCAGACAGTGATGTAAGGCATAGATGAATGGTCAGAAAATGTCACCTAGTAACCGTTCAGACAGTGATGTAAGGCATAGATGAATGGTCAGAAAATGTCACCTGGCAACCGTACAGGCAGTGATGTTAGGTATGGAGGAATGGTCAGAAAATATCACCTAGCAACCGTTCAGACAGTGATGTAAGGCATAGATGAATGGTCAGAAAATGTCACCTAGTAACCGTTCAGACAGTGATGTAAGGCATAGATGAATGGTCAGAAAATGTCACCTAGTAACCGTGCAAGCAGTGATGTAAGGTATGGATGAATGGTCAGAAAATGTCACCTGGCAACCGTACAGGCAGTGATGTAAGGTATGGATGAATGGTCAGAAAATGCTACCTATCAACCGTACAGGCAGTGGTGTAAGGTGTGGATGAATGGTCAGAAAATGTCACCTTAACCGTGCAGGCAGTGATGTAAGGTGTGGATGAATGGTCAGAAAATGTCACCTAGCAACCGTACAGGCAGTGATGTAAGGTATGGATGAATGGTCAGAAAATGTCACCTAGCAACCGTACAGGCAGTGATGTAAGGTGTGGATGAATGGTCAGAAAATGTCACCTTAACCGTGCAGGCTATGATGGTCAGGAAATGATACCTAGCAACCTTGCTGGTTGCCATTTGAAATTAGCAGCCGTTGATGGATGGCCATGACTGGAAGCCATTTTTGTGATCATTTGAGTTTTTGCAAAGGGAAAAGTGGTTTCCTTCCTTTTGAGAAAAGTGAACCAGAAATTTGAACATACAGCGTGGGCGAGATTGGCAGCTCTTTCTCACATCGCTTACCCTTGTTATACATTATTACAGTTGGTTGACGAAGAATTTTTGCGGTCGTAGCCTTATTTTTGTGTATGGGCCTCCTAGTAGAGCATTCCTGTTGCGCCACCCTAAAGCAGTTTGCGTGTCCAAATGGAGTTTATCAGACCTCTAGATCGCTCTTAAAACTACCCGATATGGTCTTGTCATGAACAAGTGGCTATTTTAGCTCCACCACGTAATTATCTTCACCCGAGACGAGAATAGCGGACCATCCCTCGAGTCCAGCTCTTCCGTGTTGTGGTAATCTTTAACCCCATTACTGCTCAACTGATGGTCGACTTTTCGCCACCCTACTTTCTATATTATCTCACGGACAGATCAGCCACAAGTGGGAGTAAAAATAACTTGATTCTTTTTTAAACCACCATTAGCGCGACCAGAGATCTCTCAGGGTGATTAAGTCTACATTATACCACTGTTCGTTTGGTCATTCGATGGAGCCTTCTGTGTGCTGAAGAACATCAACGGACTTTCTTCAGCTGAAGTACCTAATGTTCTTGACTTATTCAATTTAACAAACCTATTCATTATATAATAATAATAATAATAATAATAATAATAATAATAATAATAATAATAATAATAATAATATAATAATAATAATAATAATAATAATAATAATAATAATAATAGTGGGCACCTAACAAGAATGTACAAGAGTCGACTAAGAAAGAAAATCAACAGAGATATGTTTCGAGCTAACATTTATTAATTCAGGGGGTTCCAGGAAAAATAAAATGTAGAGTCCAAGAACATGTGGTCAGAAGAGAGGGAGAAATGATGGAGAGTGTTCTGGGAGAAAAAATGGACTAACCAGCAAGTCAATTGTTCGAAATCGAAGAAAGAAAGAAAGAAAGAAAGAAAAAGAAACAATAGTACTAATAATAATTATGAATTAAAAATTCACAGCCTGTTTCCAGTCAATCGACCGCTTCAGGCATGAAATGAACGAAGCCCCCTAGCGGCGAGGAAAGGAATCTTACCGGCTGCATTCCCCTGGGGCGATGAATAATGACTGACAGGTGAAATGAAATGGTATTAGAGAGTGTTGCTGGAATGAAGGAAGACAAGGAAAACCGGAGTAACCGCCTCAGCTTTGTCCAGCACAAATCATACATGAATTGGCCGGAATTTGAACCACCTAACCCAGTGGTAAGAGGCCGACACGCCGACGCTGAGCCACGGAGGCTCCCTAATAATAATAATAATAATAATAATAATAATAATAATAATAATAATAATAATAATAATAATAATAATAATAATAATAATAATAATAATAATAGTAATAAACTCCTTCCTATGCCGTTTTCCCTACACCTGTGTGGTCACGAAAGCGAACTGTGTCTTGCAGTAGGATTTACCCCTGTTTTACGGAGGGATGCCCTTCCTGACGCAACCCTATTTGGAGGGATGTAATCACTATTGCGTGTTTCTATGGTGTTTAGTGCTGCGGTGAGGAGAATGCTGTGACAAACACCCAGTCCTCAAGCCAGACGGATTAATGTGACGCGATTAAAATCCCGACCCGCCCTGGAAAATAATAACAATAATATCCAGCTCCATGGCTGAATGGTCAGTGTGTGTTCCTTCAGTCCGAGCGTTCTTAATTCATTTCCCGGCTAGACCAAAGATTTCATAAAGGTCTGGTTTGTTACTGTAGCTCACGGACTGAGAGTTGATGATCGTGTTAATATACAGGGTGTCTCACCTAAAAGCTGTCAGGTGTCTGTTCTCTGGTGTTTCAGAAGACCTTTTTTTTTCGTAACGTGTGGGTACAGTCAGCTCAAACAAAAACTGCTTATCTTGAAGATCATGCGACGACCAGTGTCAAAGGAAAACGTCGTTTAGGTTCCCACTGCAAAATAAATGTTGTTTAAAGTGTAATTTTAAGTGCCCAAGTGCCGGGCTGAGGGCTCAGACGGTTGAGGCGCTGGCCTTCTGACCCCAACTTGGCAGGTTCGATCCTGGCTCAGTCCGGTGGTATATGAAGGTGCTCAAATACGACAGCCTCGTGTCGGTAGATTTACTGGCACATAAAAGAACTCCTGCGGGATAAAATTCCGGCACCTAGGCGTCTCCGAAAACCGAAATAGTAGTTAGTGGGACGTAAAGCCAATAACATTATTATTATTATTATTTTTATTATTATTATTAAGTGCCCAAGTTAGTCTAGTACAATATTTAAGCATATTTATGGAGAGTGACAGTACATCTTTTCTGCCTTGTGGCGCGCCGTGCTGTCTCCACAGTACTGTAGTATAGCAGCCTCAGTCAGCCGCTACTGGAAATGGTAACTATTGTCTTTACTACTGACGCCGATGGGTGACCTTCGCGTCTGGGTACGTGGTGACGTAGGGGCGGATGAAATCTGGTGTCGCCACATAGCCTACTCCTGTAGAATAACGCCAAGGGGTCTGTTCAAGGCTTCAAGTCCCCATGCGTCGGTCGAATCACCGTCAAGAGCGTCATATTCCCTCACTCCATATGAACACTGCGGGGAGATTTGGAATTGAACTCAGGCTTTGGGACGCAATCTAGTGGTTAGAGGTTGCGTACTGCCCAGCATTCTGATGGTGATATTTTTTCGACCAACGGGACTCGAACCAGCCAACCACGGTGTGCGACAATAAAGGAACAAAAAGAATGATAAATATGTATATGTTGTAAATTGACATTAACGGTGTTGTAGTAATTCGCAATTTATGATTTTCTTTTAAATGTTTTGAAATAATTAGAGCAATACAGCTAATTCATGTTCCCAACACCTCATTCAAGCACATTTGTGACAAATACTATGTGAAGTACTGATCTGTCGTGATAAGAGCAGGAAAAGAAAGAGTGAAAAATGTTAATACGTGTTTGCTCCATTCCTTCTTTTGTAGCCGACCTGAGTGGCTCAGCCGGTTGAAGCGCTGGCTTTCTGGCTCCAGCTTGGCAGGTTCGAATCTGGCTCAAACCGGTGGTATTTGAAGATGCTAAAATACGTCAGCCTTATCTAGATAGATTTGCTGGCTCGTAAAAGAACTCCTGTGGGACAAAATTCCGGCACCTCGGTATCTCCGAAAAACGTCAAAATTAGTTAATGGGACGCAAAGCAATAAGATTATTATTTTCATTACTATTATTAACAATTCGCCACGGTATCGGACACGATTACCGGCTGGGTACGGAATTTTGACGGCTTCTCGTTACTACCACCGACGCGGGGACTGGGATTTTGTGTTTGGACCAATGCACTCCTTTCTACCTACACGCAGAATATCATACCACCGACTACCACAGAAGCACACAATAAAAAATTACCCCTCCTCATAAGAAGCTTTTTTCCAAATGGTATCAAATCCAAAAAATTCAGAATTGAAATGATGATTATGATGACATAAACATCCGTTGGTAGGAAGATCCATAATATGAAAGAAAGAAAATCTCTAAAACGGCCCAGATCCATGTCAAACATCGCATTTGATACCCAGAGCGAACCACCCAAGTTGGGGTCAGAAGGCCAGCGCCTCAACTGTCTGAGCCACTCAGCCTCGCGGTGAATATTTAAGGGAAAATATAACTGGATAACCATAAACGAAGAACAGGTCTCAACCTTTGAAAAATGAGTTAAGTATCGGGATAGGTGACGGAGGGCGTGGAAATGAAAATATCCCTACGCCTCGCATAAATAATACCATTGAGGTCTGAAAGGAACAAGTGAAAGTGAAGTGTTTGGCATAAGTGTAAACAATGCCAGTCTCAGCTACGGCCCCGTGGTTACCAATCTACACTCGCAAGTTGAGAACATCTGTGGTCCCCTTTTAGTCAACTCTTACGAGGGTAGGGGATACCGTGGGTATATTCCACCACCCCCATTCACACTGGAAGAGGATGCGTGGCGCTGTTCTCATACTTAAAATTCATTCGTGGAGTCGAACGGTAATATTCTTCCTTAAATATATGGACACAATTCTAAGATGTTCGGTTAAAGAAATAATGATGCTACCTGATGTTTAAAGCCCGGATTTTTATGCAGTGACAGGTTAGATTGCAAACTAACTTTGTTAGCAGGGAGTGTCGGCCACCCGCTCTTCGGTAATGTAGCAAGAGTAACATAAATAACTGTAGGGGTTCTGATGGGCCGTACCCCAAATGTTTATGCAACCCCGATAGCTTAATCGTAGTGCAGGTAGACTATACTTGCTAGTCGCTTGAGTAAATTTGCATTCCAACCTATTAATGCATAAAAATCCGGGCTCTACTGATGACATATCAAATTCCATCTTATATAGTCCAAAGAAATTCAGAGGTATGGGATCACTCTGCGTCGAATGGGAAGCTAATATTTAGTACTATGATATCTGCAGTCACTTGCTCCCATTTAAGGACGTACAGCTGCATCATGCACGAAAATTTTCCGATGAGCAGAACATGGCACTCCATAAACTGAACATATTCTGAATATGCTTCCCTCTAAAACCAATGGAAGAGAGCTGCGAGAGATAATGGGAGATCGATCTTTTCAGTTATGGTGTCAATTGCTTCATGCAGGGAGAAGAGTGGTTTTGTACGCCGATCACCCGAAAGCAAACTCCAGGATGTCTCGCAAGTCACCTTGATCTTCATACGAATACATAAATACTATAAAAATTTCGTGCAAACTCACCGCAGTGAGATCGATTCCCGGCAGAACTTTCGGCTCAACCCGCTACCACCAAAACGGTTGCAAACGCGACCGAAACGCTTGAACATGTGCTGGGGTTCTGCAGGAGCACCGAATTTTTGCGTAACAATCGTAACCATCAAGTAAAGACATCAATTGCTCACGGATTGAGGCAGCGTCGATGGGAGGTGCATGAAAATGTTCACTGCGTCTCTACCGACGACTCAACGAGGAGAGTGGACATCATAGCCATCAATAAGAAAGAGAATAAAGTGATGGCGTTAGATCCTACCATTCGCTTCGAGAGGGACCTGCAATAAGATCAGGAGGTTAATCTGTAAAAACAAGCAATTTATACACCATGTCTGCCAAATCTAGCAGCCAAATATAATATTCCTCTTGGTCAATGGGTTGTCAGAGGACCTCCTGTTTGGATCTAGAGGTACCATGACGAAGAACACAGTCACTATTATTCAAAATTTAAAAAAATCCTTTTTACGACACAGAGAAAATCTTATTACAGATCATAATGGATTTTCTGCAAATTATACAGCTGCATTTATAACTGAAACCTTAATCTCCTTACGGTAAATTTTCCAGAAAAAGTATTATTTCATTATTATAATTACATACTGTAAGTTACCTATTCCGGACCTGTATGATCAGCCGCAGTGGAGGATGGATGATTTAGTTTTTTAATAAAGTTTACTACTCGATCATTTTAACGCCGGATTGGAAACGTAGGTTTTTAGGACATAATCTGAAACATAGGACGCTGAATATCCCATATCTTAAACGTTAATTTGCGTAAAGCATCCTACTGTATTAGAACTGAAACACACTATAACATTCGTCCAAATACTACTTAACGAACGTACGCGAAATATTATTTTCAAAGTTCTACTTTCAGCAATAATAAAACAAAATCTGGATAGGTGCCTCCATCAAATCGTTGACCAGCTTCGTGTTTAATCTGCTGCATAATGATTTCATTTCAGTGAAATGAGCTATATTGTCCAACAAAACCACCATCGATAAACAATCCCAAAGCATTGGATGTTGTTTCCACGACCTGGGACTGGCTCTAATTAACACAACGTTACGCCTTTGTATCCTTCCAGCTTTCGTATGAGGTTTGGATGACCATCGATGATCGTTCTTTCCTTTCATTTTGATACCTCTCGTAGTCCTTAATCACAGTGTCCTCTTCTTCTTCATCAAAAGTGCGTGATGTTCCATCTACACTCTTCCTTGGGATGACTTCATCAGTTCGTCTCGAATCCAGTCATCATCTTCGTCAGCAATGAAAGACTTGTCCAGTCATTAACCTGTAAGTATTGAAGGAATCATAGAAATTAAACCCATTGCGTTTCTTCTCGAAGAAACAATAACAAACTCCTGTGGGTGGGGGATGCAGACGAAGAATAAACCCATGGTATCCCCTACCTGTCGTAAGAGAAGACTAAAAAGAGCGGCCATGGGATGAAGGATTTAAAACCATGAAATTACTTATGACTAGTACCTCTATGTGAGAAACACCATGGGTGTCCGTTACTTATGATTAGTACCTCTATGTGAGGAACACCATGGGTCTGTGTTACTTATGATTAGTACCTCTATGTGAGGAACACCATGGGTCTCCGTTACTTATGATTAGTACCTCTATGTGAGGAACACCATGGGTCTCCGTTACTTATGACTAGTACCATTACGCGAGAAACACCATGGGTCTCCGTTACTTATGATTAGTACCTTTATGTGAGGAACACCATGGGTCTCCGTTACTTATGGTTAGTACCACTATGTGAGGAACACCATGGGTCTCCGTTACTTATGACTAGTACCATTACGTGAGAAACACCATGGGTCTCCGTTACTTATGATTAGTACCTTTATGTGAGGAACACCATGGGTCTCCGTTACTTATGATTAGTACCACTATGTGAGGAACACCATGGGTCTCCGTTACTTATGATTAGTACCACTATGTGAGGAACACCATGGGTCTCCGTTACTTATGATTAGTACCACTATGTGAGGAACACCATGGGTCTCCGTTACTTATGATTAGTACCTTTATGTGAGGAACACCATGGGTCTCCGTTACTTATGATTAGTACCACTATGTGAGGAACACCATGGGTCTCCGTTACTTATGATTAGTACCACTATGTGAGGAACACCATGGGTCTCCGTTACTTATGATTAGTACCTTTATGTGAGGAACACCACGGGTCTCCGTTACTTATGATTAGTACCACTATGTGAGGACCGGGCGAGTTGGCCGTGCGCGTAGAGGCGCGCGGCTGTGAGCTTGCATCCGGGAGATAGTAGGTTCGAATCCCACTATCGGCAGCCCTGAAGATGGTTTTCCGTGGTTTCCCATTTTCACACCAGGCAAATGCTGGGGCTGTACCTTAATTAAGGCCACGGCCGCTTCCTTCCAACTCCTAGGCCTTTCCTATCCCATCGTCGCCATAAGACCTATCTGTGTCGGTGCGACGTAAAGCCCCTAGCAAAAAAAAAACTATGTGAGGAACACTATGGGTCTGTGTTACCTGTGAGTAGTTCCATTATATGAGGATTATCATGGGTCTGTGTTACCTGTGAGTACATTAAATGAGAAAAACTATGGGTCTACGTTCCACTATATGAGGGACACCATGGGTCTACTTTGCCAGTGATCAGTACCATTATGAGGGGTCGGTGACTTGGATTTTGGACCTCTTTGGACGGCAAGCACAATCTCAGAAAATGAGGTATTGCGAATTGGATCCACCGATTGCTTTTGATTCATGGTAATTTTTCATCATGATTAGCTTTAGATTCTGAAGTTTGATGTGTCGTTTCTTCTCGGTGCACCTCACACCATCAGGGGCCGATGAGCTAGCCGTTAGGACCCTTCAAATAACAAAAAATCACCATCATCATCATGGAAACAATGACAGTTCTACAAACAATAAAACACTTGGAAGAACAACAAAGTAAATTGAAGCATGGGATACTGCATGTCACCCCAAAGCTACAACTGAGCACGAAAGCAGAGATTTGCAAACTAACAAATAATTTTGCCGACTCCCTCCGAAGAAAAGTCACTTCAGAAATGAAGTATTAATGTAAAATAACAGCGAAAATAAATTTCCCTGGGACACTGCATGCCTCAGGTTTCCATTCCAGGGTTAAGGAGCTGAAAGATCTCCCATTGGGTGTTATAAAATGCTTTCCCTAGATCTATAAATACCGGATAAGGGAAGTCCGTGTAATTTGGACCGATAATAGTTTTGGTATTTGTAAGTTTGATCATCCCCTGTCTGAGTGAAATCAGCAAGGCAGCCGAGGGTAACTTTCTTCCTGGCAGTTGTTTAGCTAATGGACTTAAGGTTGAAGGGGAAAGAGGAAAATAATCTTAACACTCACTTTCCTTGTAAGCTTATACGGTGACAAATAAATGTACTGTGAAGTAGCCAAGAGGGGTTTTAGCTTTTACAACTTCTGGTGAAATATATAGGTATGTTTTAGCATAGTGTCATGGATAAATTTTAAATACATCGCATATTATTTAGTTTCTTATTACATCTATGCATGTCGTGTAATTTAGGTCCTTGAACAATTGTAATAAATACGTTTATTTGTAGTCTTGCTGGTGATTCTAAAATAACTTGTTTTGTAATTTGAGGTCGGCCCCGCAGTGTAGGGATAGCTTGTCTGCCTCTTAACCAAATGGCCCAGGTTCGATTCCTAGCCAGGTATGTTAACCTGTATTTGAGGGCTGGTTCAAAGACCACTCAGCCTCAGCTTACAGTTGAGGAGCTATCTGAAGGCATTGAAAAATGAAAACCTACAAATTGTTTTCCAGTCAATGACCGGGTCAGGGATGGGATGAATAAAGGATCCATCTTGCGGCGAGGACAGGAATTGTGCCGGCTGCCGGAACCTGTCGCACTCCTCTGGGACAATGATTAATGACTGACAGATGAAATGAAATGATAGTGGAGAATGTTGCTCTAATGACAAATGACAGGGAAAAGCGGAGTACTGGGAGGAAAACCTGTCCCGCCTCCGCTTTGTCCAGCACAAATCTGACATGGGATTTGAAACACGGAACCCAGCGTTGAGAAGCCGACGCGCTCCCGCCTGAGCCACGGAGGCTCTGAAGTCATTGTATGTGACAAGTATTGTGATGACGATTGGATTCAGTGCAATAGTTGCAAAATATAGGCTCATGAATACTGCGCCAAATTTCGGGATTAATTTTTTATCATTGTCCTACACGTGAAAAGTGACGATCACAATTCATAATGTCGTATTTTATTGCTTAGCATTTCATAATACATTCGTTATTAACTTATATATGTTTATATTTACCAGTCCAAATTACACGCCACCGGTCCATATTACACGATAATAATTATTTTAATAAATAATATTTTCAAATAAATCCTAAACATAATAATATCATCATTTATTTTCACCAAATCATTTGATACAAAGAACTAATTATCATGTACAAAATTTGAGAAATTTGCAATACCGTCAATTGAGTTATGGTCTTTTAATGTTGATTGGTCCAAATTACACGGACTTGCTCTACGTGTGCTTTCTTTTGTCTTTTACTTTGTGTTACAAGGTCGTCATTGCTTTCTGAGTTCACACATTTGTTTAGAAGCCAAATTGATCTGCTTCCAAGTGTAGCCTTGAAGAATAGTATTATTGTAAGAGTTCTTGTGGTGGCTGAATATCAAAATAAGATAACAAGGGCTGCAGGACTTGGCAAGGCATTTCGTGAATGGAGGTGCACTGCGGTACGCGGTGCAGCAGACTCTCCCGGGCTGGGTACACCCACGCACAGAGCACGCCGCGCCGCCCCAGTCGATAAGAGACACATCTCCCCTCCCCCACTTCACCACCACCACACCCGAATCTCTCCCGGCCAGATTCGTTAAGACAAGCAGTTAATGCCATCATCATTCAAGCATATCGCAACTCATGAGGATATGACCTGTCAAACATTCATCATTTCCGTGTATTTTAATCATTCGTTATGCCTATCTAGGAAGCCCGTTCGAACTTGTTTAACTCACTGTATCTGCTCTTCTTCCCAATATCTCTTCATCCATTCACTACGTTCCTCTTTGCCAATTCTGTTCATTATGTGTTTTTTCCTTTAGGTTTCCCAGGCAAATTTGTGTTTGTGTGTTAGAATTCTCAATTTTGTTCTATCTTGAATTGCTTCTCCATTAATACCAATTTCTTATGGGTACTTGCTCATTTATTCTACGTCCGGCTCCATGGCTAATGGTTAGCGTGCTGGCCTTTGGTCACAGGGGTCCCGGGTTGGATTATCTGCGGGGTCTGGAATTTTAACCATAAATGGTTAATTTCACTGATACGGGGGCTGGGTGTATGTGTCGTCTTCATCATCAATTCATCCTCATCACGACGCGCAGGTCGCCTACGGCGTCAAATCAAAAGACCTGCACCTGGCGAGGCGAACTTGTCCTCGGACCCTCCCGGCACTAAAAGCCCTACGCCATTTCATTTTTATTTCTTCTAGTGGTTTTTCGGGATAATGCTTCTTCTACTGAGCATTTATTCCGGTTAATTTCAGGGTCTGCTGTTGTGTACTTTCTTTTACAGTTGATGCGGTCTTGTCCATCTTTAGAGGAGACTTTCGCCACATGCATGTCCTCCCGCAGAGTGTCGAGTTAGCGCTTCTGTCGGAATAGTGCTAGACTTAGAATTTTTTTTCTTGGCATTTGTTAACGATTGTGTAAATTTTTAATCTTCCTTTTCTGATCGTGATATTTTTAGTGGTTTGGTAGAATTTCTATAGATTTTTCAGAAATTGTTTCTGTAATTTTGAATGTATTTTATTTGTTATTTTCTGCCAGATATCACAGTTTTGGATGAATAATGTGTTTCTGGCTTCACGACTGTGTTTTAATGTTTTGTTGTTTGATATAGATTTTTGTCTTAATTGTTTCAGGTGATTAAAACATGAGTCAAACAAAGAGAGCGTTTATCCACACTACTACTCAATTTCATTCCGGGAAAAGTTATTCGTAAATGGAAAAAGGAGATTAAAGGAACAAATATTGGCAGAATATTTTAGAAGCAATATCCACCTTGATTGCTAAGGCTTATAAGAGCCCGTTTTGCGTTACTACGTGCCTTGCAATTCTTTCTTTGCTTCTTTGCTGATTTATCCCCGGTAGCTTTAGAGTTTCACGTAGATACTTCAATTTATTGCTTGGTAGATTTTTCAGAGTTTTGTGATCAATGAGTGGTTATTGAATAATGATTTACACTAGTGTCCAAAAGTTCAGTGTAAGTTACGGGTAAGCAGGGAAACATGAAATAGACAGCAAATCGTACGACATATATACCCAATAACCTTGCGTGTTCATTTTGTACAGGAAAGGAGTCTTCCCTGCTTGGACCAGCGGCGTAACCGCAAGGTAAACACAGACAGTGCTTGCGCCCCATATTCCCTCAGTCGTGTTTGCGCTTTTGTAGTGTGCGGAGTGTAGCCACGCGGTGAACGTGACAACATAATGGCACAACGACGCCATCTGTACCCCGTTTTTCAGGGTAGAATACACGGCCATCTGGAAGCAGGCCAGAAACAGACCGAAGTCGCCGTATCTTTGAATGTGCCTGAAAGGGTCATTGCCAGACTTTGGAGACAATTCCGAGGCACAGGAGATGTTGGTCGTAGGCCAGTACAAGGTCGACCAAGGGTAACCACCCCACAGCAGGACCGATATCTGGCCTTAACCGCCCAACGAAATCGGAATGCACCTGCAAGACAATTGTCGGCGGAACTTGCAGCCGTCTAAGGGATTGCCGTTTCCCGGCAAACTGTGTACCAGAGGCTCAGAACAGCAAGGCTATTTGCCCCACGTCCAGCGGTGTGCGTCCTGCTCACTCCAGTACAGAGACGGGCCCGTTTACTGTGGAGCCGTCAGCATCGAACCTGGACCATGAATGAATGGAGGCATGTGCTCTTCACAGATGAATCCCGCTTCAGTTTGCAGAACGATTCCCGTCGCACATTAATCTGGAGAAAACCGGGTAGCCGATACAACCACAGGAACATCGTGGAACGGGACCAGTATGGTGGTGGTGGCGTCATGGTTTGGGGCGGCATCATGCTGAATGGCCGTACGGACTTGCACATCTTTCATGGGTGGTCCGAGGAACACTGTTAACGCTCGGAGATACAGGGATGTGGTACTGAGACCTCATGTTCGACTCTTCAGAGGTGCGGTTGCTCTTAATGGACGATAATGCCCGACTGCACCGCGCTGCTCTGGTGGATGAATTTCTGGCTGGGGAAGACATTCATCGCATGGACTGGCCAGCGAGGTCTGCGGATCTGAATCCTATAGAACATGCCTGGGATACATTGGGGAGGCGAATTGCATCCCGTCAGCCTCCACCAAGGACCCTCCAAGAGCTTCGCTTTGCCCTTTCGGAGGAGAAGGATCGACTGCCACAAGAGCTCTTGGACCATTATATAGAGAGCATGCCACGTCACCGCGAAGCATGTGTGGCCGTTAGGGGTAACCATGCACCCTGTTAACAATGTATTTTGTTGTGGAAGACATTGCCATGTTTTGTTAGTTGTTGTCAAAGGTGTACCTTAACTATCAGAACCTTTCTGACACTGTTTTTCGGACAAGTTGTGTGACATGTGGTGTGCGATTCAGCTTTCGTTTGTTCAGCAATCCCTCTGACATTTCTATCAGGCGGTATGGCCTTGTTCAGTGATTATGCTTAACTTTTGGACACTAGTGAAGTTTCTTCCATATATTGTGTTATTACATGTAAAATTTGGTGTTCAATTTTTCCCTGAATTTTTTGACGGTTTAGATTGCTTCTTGTCTATTGTTGGAGAGGACAGCAAGGCCATCTGCTGAGTACGTGGAAACACAATACGGGCTCATATAAGGTTTGTCAACCAAGGTGGATTTTCTTTTAAGAATTCTGCCAATATGTAGCCCTTTAACTTTATTTTTCCATTTATGAATCACTTTTCCGGAATTATATTGAGCAGCAGTAGGGATTAAACCTATCATTTTCTGACTCATGTTTAACTTTAAGCGATTCCGAAATGCTTTGCGAAAGGGAAATAGGATGATTTTTAGAGTTCTGAATTTTGTTCTATCTTGAATAGCTTCTTCGTTAATACCATTTTCTTTTAGGCACTTGTTTATTCCTTCTAGCCAATTATTGTGTTTTTTTTTGGGATAATTTTCTTTGTTATCCTTTGTTAACAATTTTGCTTATTCTAATTTTGCAATTTTTTCTTTGCTTGCTTGCTTGCTTATTTGTCCCTGCTAGCTGAAAGATTTCACCTAGATACTTGAATTTATTACATTAAAATATATTTTGAAAGTTACTACAATTTCCTCTCCAAAGCAGCAGACTTAAAAAATCGTTAGGGGCTTTCCTAGCTTACAACTTTGACAATTTTGAAGTATTCCGTGTGAAATCTGACAGTAAAAGAGAGTAGTTCTTAGAGAGATAAACTGGTTGAAGATACTAGTCAAAGTCAAAGTCATCTCCGTACAGGCCATGAAGGCCTTTGGAGGGGTGGTTGGTAAAGGCTTCCACTATCCGTAACCTCGACACTTGGTGGGGTAGAGTATTTAGCTTTACGCACGGTCGCCTTTGCTCCCAGGAATTAACCTGGTACTCATTTTGGTGTAGGCAGAGTGAACCTCAGTGCTATGTGCACTACCGTAAGTGGAAATCGTATTTCTTAAATTTTTCGACTTCCTGACTGGGAAACGAACCCACATCCATGCAGATAATAGATTATGTACAATATTGAACAGTCTTCGTTACATTAATGGTGTAGTATAGCACACTTTTCCGACAGTAAACAATTTATTATTATTAATATTGTTATATTTGCCTTTCGTATTGGCGAAGTTAGGGTTCAGTGGCCCTCTCCTACACTTAACCACACTTCTTTAACATTGTACATATGAGAAAAATATCCATAACCTTATCTTAAAAACTAGGACTAGCGACACAAAATAACATAAGCTAAACAAATAATCTTTATATTTAGAAACTACTACAGAAATATTACGAGCAAACTGTCGAAAATAGGATCTTAATTTATTTAGAGTCCTAATCACAATATTTCATAGAATACAATAATTAGTCGTCTTAAGAATTCGTTTATTTATTATCATGTTCTACCGAGGGAGAAGATGTTCGCCATACTAGGAGACTTAATTAAGGGTAGATTATTAAAATCAATCAAAAGCATTTATGTTGAAAATTGCGCTGCAGTGTGAATTGATGGTAGAAAGAGTTCTTGGTTCAGGGGACTTACAGCGGTTAGACAAGGCTGTACTCTTTGACATTTGCTGTTCGGAGTTTACATGGATCATCTGCTGAAAGATATAAAGTGGCAGGGAGGAATTCATTTAGATGGAAATGTAGTAAGCAGTCTGGCCTATGCTGACAGCTTGGTCTTAATGGCAGATTGTGCCGAAAGCCTGCAGTCTAATATCTTTGAACTTGAAAATAGGCGCAATGAGTATGGTATGAAAATTATCGTTTCGAAGACTAAATTGATGTCTGTAGGTAAGAAATTCAACAGAACTGAATGTCACATTGGTGATACAAAGCTAGAACAGGTAGATAATTGCAAGTATTTAGGTTGTGCATTCTCCCAGGATGGTAATATAGTAAGTGAGATTGAATCAATGTGTAGTAAAGCTAATGCAGTGAGTTCGCAGTTGCGATCAGCAGTGTTCTGTAAGAAGGCAGTCAGCTCCCGGACGAAACTATCTTTACATCGGTCTGTTTTCAGACCAACTTTGCTTTACGAGAGCGAAAGCTGGATGGACTCAGGATATAGTATTCATAAGTTAGAAGTAAGATACATGAAAGTAGCGAGAATGATTGCTGGTACAAAGAAGTGTGAACAATTGCAGGAGGGTGCTCCGAATGAGGAGATAAAGGCTAAGCTAGGAATGAACACTATGGATGAAGCTGTACGTATAAACTGGTTTCGATGGTGAGGTCATGGGAGGCGAATGGAGGAGGACAGGTTACCCAGGAGAATAATGGGCTCTGTTATGGAGGGTAAGAGAAGTAGAGGGAGACCAAGACGAGATGATTAGACTCTGTTTCTAACGATTTAAAGATAAGTGGTATAGAACTAAATGAGGTCAGAGCGCTAGTTACAAATAGAGTTTAGTAAATAGAGTTTAGTAAATTCACAGAGGCTTGTAGACTGAATGCTGAAAGGCATAACGGTTTATAATGATGTATGTAAATATGCATTATCATGTTCTTAGAAAGTATTTTTTAAATTTGACTGACTACCCGACATTAAAATGTATTTGGAAAGTCACTGCAGTATCCTTTTCAAAGTAGCAGACTTTAAAATTCCTTAGGAATTTTCTTGCAATGTTAATGGAAGGATAGGATAGGTTACCTAGGAGAATAATGTACTATGCTATGGAGGGTAAGAGAAGTAGAGGGAGACCAAGACGAGATGCTTACACTCGGTTTCTAACGATTTAAATATAAGAGGTATAGAACTAAATAAGGTCAGAGCGCTAGTTACAAATAGAGTTTAGTAAATAGAGTTTAGTAAATTCACAGAGGCTTGTAGACTGAATGCTGAAAGGCATAACGGTTTATAATGATGTATGTATTACACCCTACCGGGCTTCGAATGGATGACCCACGCATAAGAATGCCTCCACGTAACGGGGTAAACACCCACGGATGAGATTGGATTGAAGAGCGGGTCGAATTGCTTAACGAGCTTCGAACCGCTCCCCTTCCTACTTTCTGTGCCGGCCCGGCAGCCTGAGCACTTGGGGAAGTGGTACGTTCGAAAGAAAAACAAAAACTAATACTTAAGATGGAGCCTTATGTCTATAATATGAAAGTAGGATCTCTGGGTTCAAATGCCTATTGGATACTGCTTAACACTGCTACAAATGACAAGAATCATAAAATAGGGATTACGAATACAAATTTATTCAAATATGACAATTAAAAAAAGTCGACACAGCTCTATACAATGACTCTCCACATATGGGAGGAAAAGAAAATAATAATCACTTTAAAATACGAATCGCCCATGGGCGTCGTCTGCATAACGGTATGATTGAGGTTTTGCGACTTGCTATCGTTCATTTTTCCTCATTAATTCATACCGTTCATGAAATTTGTACATTATTCTGTCTATCACACCGTGAGATGACCTGATGTCCCTATACACAAATATTACTAGCTGTTCTAAGCACGAACATAACCGGGGCCTACACTACATAATATCATATTAAAAGACACATTTGCATAATGCACAAACAAACACAAATACCATTTTTGCTAAACCCCGGACTCCTCATCTATCACCAAGACCACACAACGTGCACATAGGTTCTGTTTGAACTCAAAAATATGTGCACATAATTACGAAACATACACAGATATATGGATATACACTTCATGCACAAAGGAGAGCCATTCCTAGAAAAAAAAACAGCATGGTTATCACTGTCTCCGGCCCAAGGCGTACGCCTGGAGCAACCCGCTCAAGGGCGCCATCATAATCCGGGGTCGAACTGGCCGACTCCCGACCGAGAGGTACTGTGGGTTTCTGTAGATCCCTAGAATAGTTACAATCTCATATCGCCGGATATCTGGGGGGATCCCTACTCATTTATTAAATACCTTCAAAAGAAATCACCGTGATATTATCATTATACAAGTATTCTTAGCTAGGCCATTTAAACCAACCGAGGGGAGCGCGAGGTTGACCCAGGGCTCCAAGTTAGTCTTAACACAATGGTTTAAAGGGATCCCTCCGTCACGAGGGCGAGAGCCTGACATTCACAACAAAAAAAAAACAAGGAAGGGAGGGCGGACATTCACTTCGCACGGCCGTTCTGATTCTTCTCTCGCTCACACGTCTACCCTCTCATCTCGGGGACACACATTCATGGCCCGCTTCATTTGCTTATCCATATTATTATGGAATTCCCATGAAATACTCTTTTTATTCACTCCCTTCTCATTATTATCACTGAGACTGTGGGCACGATCACTTCTCAATCATCTCATCGTAAATTCCTATTCGGCCTTCCCACTACGTCTCATATCGCGTATCTTCTTCCCTTGGGCCTATGGCTCTCATGGCTCCTCGTTCATACCACATAAATACACTTATATTTAAACCTTCTGATCAAAGATTAAGGGCTCCTGCCCCTGGGTCTTACCCCGGCTATAGATAAAAAAAAGACACTCCAAACCATTATGGCCAATTAATCAAAAATCACGGGCAACTTGCACCTGGTTCCACACACCTGTCTAAATCACACAATATGTACCTCTCCCGGTCGGGATTTCTTCTTTCTTGCAGTCCATGCACTGATTATATCTGTAAGCTAGGCATGCATTGTCTGACTGACCCATGAGTTTCCCTGGCATATCCGACAACCACGTGGGACAGTGACTACCAACATTTCGACATGTTTCCCTGCTTGCCAGCACTATTTTTCCAACCACCCCTACGGGAAACTCAAATATTCTCCTAACCTTGTTCCCATATTTGCTAGGACGTTCTACATATTACTCACGATAAGCTAATCATTAAGAAAGAAATATGAGTCGTCCGGGAATTTAGCTCCCTTGAATTTTACTTCAACATTATAAAAATCAATAAAATTTCCATATAGGACATGCATTAACTTACAACATTTTGATATTTACAAAAGAACGCTAATCCTATCCCCGGGTTATGTCATGCTTAGAAATTAAATTTGGACATCACTCATCTGTTTGGTGGCCGTTGTTTCTCCTTCCACGGGAGACCCATGGTGAAGTTCTTAGTACTCCATGACCACTCGGTAGGTGGCGGGCGTGCAGTCCTTCATCCCTGGTCCATACAAGTCCGACATCCTGGGGAACTCGTCACAGCTGAAATCTTACAGTAATCCAAGTGGGTAACACTTTTACACTCGTCACACGTCCTCTATTTCAGAGTTTACACCCACGAATAAGACGGTCTTTCAAACCACGGCGGGCGCGTTCACAGTAAGAATCGGGTGGCTCACGAGACTCGAGCCCCTGATTCAAAGTAACACTTTGGGTGATACCTAATTATGAATTTCACTGACTCATTAAACCGGCAGTTTCTCAGCCGAATTCTAATACTTGTTCGTAAATGATGCTCGCGGTTTTTACTAGTTTGACACGCAGCACAGAAACAATTCACCTAGGCTCGTTTGGCCTCCCGTTCACGACACAAAGGCTTTTGGACACAATAACACTTCTTTGTACGCGGTCAGGGGTTTCTGACTGTAACTGGAGCACCGCGGGACACAGTGTCCTTCTCAACGACCGTAAAAGAACAACTGTCTCTGCAATGGCCTGCTCGGCCTATATTATCTTGCCCGCCGGAAGCTTGGGGGCGTCAACGTTCACGGTTCATTTAGAACAAGAGCTCCTCTCGTACCAAGAATTGACGATATTTAAATATTGCATCTTGTAGCCCTCTGTCTCCTCTTTCATTTGAGCCAGGCGTGCTGGACCTACGATCAGCAGTTTTTATGTAATTTGCTTCCCGCCTTTGATTAATTCATAAGCGTCCCTCGGGAGGTGGAGTAAACTTTGAGCGCGACTCTTGGCTTGGGTGACGCCGCTGTATCCACATGTGTTAGCGATATGTTACATCTTGACAGCTGGTGACCTCATTTCTTCCCCTGCATAAGTTATTACATATTTTTAGTCTGGGGAACGCAGAAAATTCCTCTCTATTCAAGGGTGTGTTTCACATAATTTTCCTATGTCTGGATTAAAATATCATTCCATTGTTTACGCGCCAAAGTCCGACGTTGGCACCCGTGACACGTGCATAAAAAACCGGAAGTTCCTTATGTTCGTTTGGAACTCTGGGAAGCTAGGCCACACCTCGGGGCGTATCTGACTACTCCAGCATCGCGTCCCCTTCTATCTCTCTCTGCAAGTTGAGAGCGTATTTCCGCGGGGGCTTGGCTCTCGCTTTGTCTTTCCTTTGTTGGGCAAGTGCTCCTTTCGCGGGTTCCATTCTGGCAGGACGCCGCTCGATCCCCTTCGCCCATACTGCTACCAATGACGCGACCTTTAGGAGTAATTTTAATGGAGTATAAAGGCCCATATCATTCCCATGAGCTGTACAGGACACTGTACGGTTTCAGTATATATGCATTATCATGTTCTGAGAAAGTACTTTTAAAATTTGACCGACTACCCGACATTAAAATGTATTTGGAAAGTTACTGCAGTTTCCTTTTCAAAGCAGCAGACTTTAAAATTCCTTAGGAATTTTCCTGCAATGTTAATGGAAACATAGGGTAGGTTACCTAGGAGAATAATGGACTCTGCTATGGAAGGTAAAAGAAGTAGAGGGAGACCAAGACGACGATGGTTAGACTCGGTTTCTAACGATTTAAGGATAAGAGGTATATTACTAAATGAGGCCTCAACACTAGTTGCAAATCGAGGATTGTTGCGACGTTTAGTAAATTCACAGAGGCTTTCAGACTGAACGCTGAAAGGCATAACAGTCTATGATGATAATGTATGTATGTTAATGGAAATGAATTACTTTCTTCAGTATTTGAAACATGTGCATTAACTTTTTGCCACCCTGCACAAACTCTAATCTCTACTCACTTCAGTTGAACACGCACTGAGATAGTATCTTTTTTTTTGCTAGGGGCTTTACGTCGCACCGACACAGTTAGGTCTTATGGCGACGATGGGATAGGAAAGGCCTAGGAGTTGGAAGGAAGTGGCCGTGGCCTTAATTAAGGTACAGCCCCAGCATTTGCCTGGTGTGAAAATGGGAAACCACGCGAAAGTATCATCTTGTTCAGTGCTTCTTGTAGGAGTTCAGTCTCTTTATAAACTTTTTATTCATGTACCATTCACGGTTCCATAAATTTGACAACAGAGGCTTCTTCTTCATGTGACATGTCATCGCAGGACGTTGGCAACAAGTAACATGATCTGCTGTCTGTTGAAAGCTGTTCTGAACAGACTAAGCTCCCATCACCCCAAACCACTGTCTCAAGCCGCCAAGCCACGATGTTATACTTCATCCTGGACCAAGTTTAACATTCATTTTCCCTTGGAGTATTACTTGGTATTTACTATTCCGCATCATATAACCAAAGTAATCTGGGTTCTTTGTTCATAGCGTGGAGAAGTTCTGTATTGGTCATTTTTGCTATCTAAGGTATCTTCAGCATCGTTCGGTACGCCCACACTTCAAACGTTCGCAATCTCTTGCACATGGTCTCAGTTAGTGTTCATGTCTCAGTGTTATATAGTAGGATGCCGAAAACGTAGCGTCAGAGTAGTCGTGTCCGTAGTGTAATGGAAAGATCACGGATTTTCAAAAGTTTTCTAAGTTTTTGAAAAGAAGTTCTGGCCTGCTCAGTTCTGCAACAGATCTCAGGAGCAAGGTCCAGGCATTATTTATGTGACATCCCAGGTAGTATACTGTCGAAACTAAAAGCATTAATGAATTAAGATAATTTTTCCATTTAAAAATACACGTTTTTTTTACAATTGGCTTTACGTCGCTGCGACACAGATAGGTCTTATGGCGACGATGGGAAAGCAAAGGCCTAGGAGTTGGAAGGAAGTGTCCGTGGCCTTAATTAAGGTACAGCCCCAGCATTTTCGTAGTGTGAAAATCGGAAACCATGGAAAACTATCTTCAGGCCTGTCGACAGCGGGGTTTGGAGCCATTATATCCCAAATGCGAGCTAACAGCTACGTGCCTCTAACCACACGGCCACCTCGCTCGATCTTAATATTTTTGAATGATTATCTCAATAATGTTATGATTAACAAACTTTTTTACATATCCTTAACATACCCGTATTTCATGTATAGAAATAAAACCTCATTCCTCGGGATAACGGAATTATTCGATACGATACATTTAAGGACCTTTCCTGTGAGCGCTATTGCACTTAGGAAAATATGATTACAATATTTTAATCCTGATGGTTTTTTACAACGATTTTAAATTTGTTGTTGCTGTTGTTTTTTGAGACATCAGTCGATAGAACGATTTAATGCAGCCCTCCATGATACCCTATCCTGTTCAAACATTTCATTTCTACGTAACAACTGCATCTCACAACTGCTCTAATCTGCTAGTCGTATTCATACCTTGGTCTACTCCTACCGCTATTAACCCTTACACTTCCCTCTGAAACTAACAGAACAAGTCCTGGGTGTCTTAAGATGTGTCCTATCGTTCTATCTCCTCTTCTCGACAAATTTAGCCAAATCGATCTCCTCTCACCAATTCGATTCAGTATATCTTAATTCGTGATTCTATCTAGCCATCTAACCCCAGCATTAGCATTCTATTCTATTTCTTTCTTAACTAATCATCGTCAATGTTTCAGTTCCATACAATGCCACGCTCCGGACGAAGGTCTTCAAAAACATCGCTCTAATTCCTATATCAGTGTTCGAGAGGTGCAAATTTCTTTCCTTAAGGAAGGTCTTCCTTACTTCTGCTAGTCTGTATTTTATGTACTACTTACTTCTGCCATCATTAGTTATTTTAATACCCAAGTAAAAACATTAATCAAAATTATCTTTTAAAAAACACAAGTTCACTTTCTGCAGATTATTTTCCGATTTGACGTGGAATTCCCTGTAAGTATAACTGATAATTACTTATAAAATCAGTCAGATAATAAGACAATACCACGTTAAAAATCCCACATATACTCCTTAACTCTAGCAGTGATAATACAATGGAGTGGGTCTTAAAGGGAGAGGGCACAGTTCTGAAACAACCATAACACTTCACGCTGTTTCTGCCAGAATATTAAAGACAGAAATGACTGACTTTTGTATGTGAAGTAAAGAAATACTAATTACCAGTTGTGGCCTTTGATTATTCTATTGGTGATGCCAGCAAATTCAGAATAATGTATTTGAACCTTTAAAAGTTGTAAGTATAGACAGTGCATATTTTCCTATGCTATACGTTATATTAAATCATATTACTTAACTGAGCTATGGTATAACAACGTTCCTTTAATGAAGCATCAATAATTGAAATAAAGATTGAAATAAAGTTAAGTTGGTTTTCAGCGGCTTTCCGTTTTCATAACAGGCAAATGCTGCGGCTGTATCTCAATTAATGACATTGCCGCTTCCTTCCAACTCCTAATATAGTTAACAATATATATATTTTTAAGATAGCAAAATTTCAAAGCTACATGAAAAATTGTAAACTTTTAGTGTCACAGTATAAACATAAATGGGTGCACAAAATTTTATATCTCAATAAGTAATAGTTGAAATGCTACCTGTGCATAAAGTTTTAAAAATAGTTTGCACGAAACTGCTCTCAATTTTTTGATATAATCACCCCTGTCCCAGAGCGATGCTTTACCTTTTCCTTTATTATTTTTCAGGGTGATGCACTTTTCAAAATAAGAGTAAAAAAATCGAAATTTTGGTCCAATTCATGACAACCTGACCTTAAATTCATGTCCGTTGTGAAAAATATCAGGTTAAATATAAGATTTTCGAAATCAATGCTAATTTTGAAAGATTGTAAGTATTTAGCCGCATGCGTATCAAGTACATATGGACTGAATATTTTTGGCGTTTCACTGTCATCGATAAACGGTTTACGTCCGCTGGATGTATGTAGATGTATCTTACGTGACGATCAGGGTGATATGGCTTTTTTCGACCAAACCATACTAAGGAGAGTTGAAATCCTAAAAACAGAACAATTTGAATTCCAAAAAGGTGATCTAAAATTTTCTGATAAACTTTATCTATGATTTGTTAAATGTCTTGTTAAAGCCAGATTTTTATGTTTACTGTGTTGTAGATAATTGGTTCTCCAAGTACGGGTCTGTGCCCTCCTGTGGGGTGGATGGTGAGAGGTTTACAAGGGACACGTGCAACTTACATAGAATTAAAAAAGGGAACTTTTAACTTTTGAGAAACACATTTATAATATTGTTACGTGCCAGCACCGTGGTAGCCCCTTTCGGTTCTTCAAGGAAAGGGCTAGTGACTCACGCGACCTGGGAACTCTCAGCCGGCTTGTATGGTGGAGCCGGCCTTTCTGTGTATTGTTATCGTCAGCCAGCTTACCTGTGAGTTTCTTGAAGATTCAACGGATATATTCTGCTTTTAGCCACCTCACAAAAATTCTGGCTGAAATCACCCGAGCTATAAAAAGGGAGGCTAGCCGCGTACAGTCAGTCAGTCAGTTTTGGGTTCCGTGTGAGACTCAGTGTGTTGGGGTTCGGTGGCTGGACTGAGGGCGACACAGATGTTGGCTGCCGCTA
Organism: Anabrus simplex; assembly: GCF_040414725.1. Classification (NCBI taxonomy): domain Eukaryota; kingdom Metazoa; phylum Arthropoda; class Insecta; order Orthoptera; family Tettigoniidae; genus Anabrus; species Anabrus simplex. The sequence goes on along the minus strand of NC_090273.1, from coordinate 74,585,969 downwards.
GTGTCCCACCGAGGTCTGAACGAGGAGCTGTCGTTGTGGTGTCGGAGAGACCAGTGAGTAGATGGGCTTGAGATGACGGAACGGAAGACGTGTACTACCTGAGAGTACTGTGTGCTTGTGTAGTTCTGTGGACTGTGGATCGCCGTGAGTCTGCGAAGAAACTCCCTATCGTGAATGCGAGGATAAATGGACCTGTGTTAATATTCGCTGTTGTGAGTATCGCCCTGCTGTTGAATACTCTTGAGCTGTTTAGTTGTTCGCTGCATGTGACTGTGTGAATTACTGAACTGTCTGAGGAGTCGAGCCAACGAACAGTCGTCGTATGTCGAGTGGCCCGTAGTCATGTGTTCAGATCCAGCTGTTTACACACAGCTGATGTATGAGGTGACTGGACTTGAGGAAAGAAAGTAAGGATTAAGCTTCGGCAGGTAGAGCAATGGGCTGGACCACCTACTGTGCCATAAGGAAGAGAGACTTGTAAATAGACAGCAATTAGTGAGTGTGGCCATTCATGGTTAATTAGAACTATGCGGGTATGTGTGTGCGTTCATTTATTGGGTCACCTGAAGAAACTGGAGTAATGAAACTGACGGAGTTTTATTCGTAACAATATTATAAAGAAAGCTTTCAGACTATTCGGGGTTATCAAAAGAAATTGTAAATATTTCAGTACCATTGCAAGTGCCAAACACTGTTTCGTTCTCTGGGGTATGGTTGTGAGATGTGGCCACCGTATCAGAGAGGTCACATATACCATCTAGAGAGTTCAGATGAGGTTAATGAAGTGGATTAGTTTTGGATACATAGGCATGCCATTCTCTACAAGCAGGTATGAAAACTTTGCAAATATTGTTGGCGTGAATACCCTGTCATCGCGCAGCAAATGTGCAAACGCGATGTTAGCATCTAAATGGTTGAAGAGTGAAGTCGACTGCTCGGCTATACTGGGGTTGAATCCGCTTCATGTTGCAAGCAGGTGAACAAGGCAGAAATTTATATTTCACATGCCCAAACGTAGGACGATGGCTTACCAACATTCTTAGTTCATGGGAACACTTAGGACCATAAATCAGCTGGAAGGGTTACTTGACATTTTTTATCACCCTTCCACTAAAATACGAAAAGCTCTTCTCAGGGGTGGGACGTTTGAATGAAATGTAAATTATCATATGCATAGTCTATAGTATGTATCATATCTGTAGAAAATCTGCGACCGAGCTCGATAGCTGCAGTAGCTTAAGTGCGGCCAGTATCCAGTAATCGGGAGATACTGGGTTCGAGTCCCACTGTCGGCAGCCGTGAAGATGGTTTTCCGTGGTTTCCCATTTTCACACCAGGCAAATGCCGGGGCTGTACCTTAATTAAGGCCACGGCCGCTTCCTTCCAATTCCTAGGCCTGTCCTGTCCCATCGTCGCCATAAGACCTATCTGTGTCGGTGCGACGTAAAGCAAATAGCAAAAAAAAAAAAATTCTGCGAAGTATTTGTACGTACGCGTAAATTTGTATTTATCTGTAATTTTTCTTTTTGCTGTTAGGTATTTAATTTTCTATAGCTTCAACTGTAATTCGGTTATCTGCAGATGATAAATAGAAATAGAGAAATAATAATAACAATAATAATAATAATTTTATGTATAGTAAATATCTGACAAATTTATTTGTCAGCAATGTAAGTATATGCCGATATGTATGAAGCATATGTGCGTATGTACTAAATAGTACTTCTTCCATGTATATTGTACCGAAGAACGTCATAAACCCAGTTATAAAATTGTGAATTATTATTATTATTATTATTATTATTATTATTATTATTATTATTATTATTATTATTATTATTATTATTATTATTATTATTATTATTATTATTATTATTATTATTATTATTATTATTATTATTATTATTGTAATAATAATACACATATACGTCATTAAAATTGGAAAATGCTTTTAGAGGTGAAAATGACTTGCTTGACGTTCCTTCGGAGCAGTCAGGTTACCATTATCAATATCATGATCATCATGATCATCATACTACCTCCAGTGACATAGCTGACATATATTCTGTTCCGTACTATTACTTAAGATATTTTGCTTTAATTATTCTTCTTCTACTACTGTGATGTCGCGGTTGCGAATCGTGTCGCACATGTGTATTTGGCCCCATTTTATGGCTAGATTCCCTTCCTGATGCAACCTTATATGGAGGTATGCAATCACTACTGCGTGTTTCTGTGGTGGTTTGTAGTGTAATGTGTTATCTGAATGTGAAGACAAACACAAACAACCATTATCGATGCCAGATGAATTAATCAGACGCGATTAAAATGCCCGACCCCGCCGGGAATCAAGCCCGGGACCTTCTGACCCGAAGGTCTCAACGCTGGCCAATCAGGATTTTCTTTGATTTAATTAATTTCTTAACAGTTTTTAAGAAGTTATCGAATTTGCAAGACGTTATTGATGCTTCAGTATTACTAATAAATTAATTATTTATTACTTGGCTGTGTACACAAATCGAGGCTCTAAATATTATTATTATTAACAGGTAATTCACTTGATGTTTTTTATCTGATGAAAATAATCGATTACTTTCAGAGTTCAGGGAGAAAAATTAAAGTGATACAAATCTCGTTATATTCTACAATGCTTTGGACTGTAGTAGTGAAACGTTCCGTGACAAAGCATTATAGCTCAAAAGAGAATTCTTAATATAGTTCTGATTATCTGCATTACCAATTATGAGCCAAATATACTGCCTGATAGCAACTGTAGCTATTATTAATGATGCAATCTCGTTTAAAAATTAAGCTCGGAGGACGGTAATAAAAAAGTATTGCCGATAGATTGCCTTAAAATAGCGAGACTTTAGAATATATGCTCACTTGTCGTGCAGGCCACAGTACGGCACGCGATATCAGCGGGACGAGGGAAAGAGGGGATATTCTTCTGTGTTAATGACGAGGGTATGAGGTCCCTCCTTACTGATATTCTAGAAAATATATCCCTAATTATGGACGGTTATAACGGTTAATAATATTAAAATATACTTTTTTAAGGAATTTTCAATCGTCAAATTAGCACTGTTTCGCCCATTTATAGTAGTGGACTCATCACTTGAATTACTACATCTTTCTGAGACGCTCGCTGATACTGAGCCGTCAGCACAACACTGCTGTTAAATTGTTCTCATTTCTGCCCTGAAAGGTTCGGGGGGGGGGGGGCTCTTAGACGGTAATGCCAGGGCCAAATCTACATGTGCGACACAGGAGATTTGTGTGGAGAAGGTGTGGGGGTTGGTGTCCGTGGTCTACACTAGGAATTGTCCCGGTATTCGCCTTAGTGCAGGAGAATGGAAAACCTCGGAATAATGTTCTCAGGATCGCGGATGGTGGGGCTAGTCCCACTTAGTCTCCGGAATGCAGGGATGTGTAGCCATGCCCACCCCTTCTCTGCTCCGTTGGCCGGTCGGAGCGCAGAGCTGTCGGACTACGGACCAGCCGCGGCCACTTGTGGGCCGACGCCCATTCTGCAACCGCTGACGTTAAGACACTACTACTCAGTGTTTTAATTCCTCTCCTGAAGGGGGAAGCGGGCTTCTTAGACGGTGACGCAGTCCCTTAGATCTGTACTGGAGAAGGCGAGGGGGGTGGTGGCCGTGACGTGTACTAGTAACTGTCCCAGCATTCGCCTTAGTGAAGGAGAATGGAAAACGACGGCAAAACAATCTCAAGACAGGCGACTGAGAGGACTGGTCCCTCTCCGTCTCTCAAATACAGAAGCGTAGAGTGTTGGCCACCCCTGGTCTTCTCTGTTGGTCGGTCGGAGTGCAGGGCTGCCGCTCCACGGACCAGCCGTGGCCACTACTGTAAGGATCCTATGTAGTACAGTGCAGCGACAGTGCACTAGGAACAGTTTGTACCTCCACTTGTATAATTGCCTGCCTTTGACTTTTATATCAAAAATAAATTTCCAGGATGGAATCCACGATTATATTTCTTCGATTGGGAATAATGCCATTAAATAATACTATTTATCTCCAACAAAGGATTCGAAAAAGAAGTATATTGGAAAGAATAAAGGAAAGGCTAATTTTTAGAAACTGAAATTGAAACACTATCTTAAAAAAAATCTACCTCTGTGCTTAAGAAGAGAGTATAATCGTAATGCCGTCCTTGCAATATGTGCGACGGGGAGTCTAGATTTTGGAACTACCCCGAAATTCAGGGGAGCTATGGGATGGATTAGGTTAGAATAAACTTGAAAAAATCCTGGATTTCATATAACACGCAATTCTCATACTGAGTCAGCTGGTGATGTAACGTCATGTCATTTCAGACGAGGTCTGCTGTTCAAATATTCCTTGAAGTGCCAAGAAAGGAATTCACACTTTGTTTCAAGTGGACACGCGCATGAAACTTTTTAAAACTTTTTTGCTGAAATTGCTAGTACCATAAAGGATTTAGTAAATTTCATTTTGCTAACTATACGCGTCAGGTGCCACGACTCCTTATTTTTTATGTATTACTTTTATTCATGTTCGCCGAACTCTGGACGCCTGTTTCGTCAGGCAGTTGACGGTATCACACCTCGTAGTATTGAAGAAGGCTGTGAAGCGACATTTCCGGTTGGTCAAGCGTGGCGATCACCGCGGAAAGTTTGTTTTGATTTGAAAGATATAGTGAGAGTTTTCGTGTTGTGAATTTCAATTGTCATTTCCTGGAATTCCTTTCTCCGCGACAAAGGTACATTTTTCTCTGGAACTACTAAAGGTATCATTCTGAAACTTGATAGACTGGCAGGATAAACACTTCCACACATTTTCCTGCAAGAAAATTACAAAATATGTCCTTTTATGGACTTTAGAGTTTAATACATATTTTAGGAATTTTTCAACTTGAAATGTTCATTTATTTAAATATCGAAATAGGCGCGAAATTAAAAAGTCCTGCAGGCATTAAATCATCAGGTTCTTGGAAATAAAAAAATAAATTACACGGTCCAGGATCCTGGCGTTCATGAGGAAAAAGTATATCAATATGACCAAAATTCAAATTTGAAAAAATATGTTTTCAAAAATATTTTATCTAAATTTACTAATTAATGTTTATAGCTAAGAACAATGTATTTTAAATTAGTGTGCAAAGTTTGATGATTCTAAGTAGTGTCCAAATTCCAGAGAATTTAGAAAAATCAATTAATATTCGTGCACGTCTCCAATAAAGCAAGTAACAGCTATGTTGTTTATTTTTTATTTACTTATTTAGCGTATGGTTTTCATTGCCGGGGATGTCCGAGGATATGGACCCACGTGCTTGCGTGTGAGATTATGGTTATGAGGTAGGGAGAGGGTGAAACACGGTGTCGGCATATAGCCGACTCCTGTCGCATAACACCAGAGGGTACGTTCAGGCTTAACATCCCCATCCCACGGACGAATCACCATCAAGAGATTCATATGCCCTCACTCTAAATAAACAATGCGTAGAGCTTTGGAGTTGATTCCAGGCTTTTGGCACGCAATCTAGTGGTTAGAAATTGTAAACAGCCACCTTTCCTACCCTGCCGGCGAACATTCTGATGGGGAAATATTTTTTGACCAATGGGACTTGATCCGGCTCATCATGCTGTCAAACCTCATAGAATGGACGCCCTAACAATCATGCTGTAGAGTTACGCTGTGCAACCCACTCGTTTGGTGTTTAGTGGTCATGATACTTCAAGATTCGTATTTTGGTTGACCGTTTTCATGGATAAAATACTTCATTCACTCACACTGTGCAGAAAAACAATCGAGCCGATACCAAGCAGAATGATCCAGGAGACGCTCACCAGATAAATTATTATTGGTGTGAATTACATTACTTTCCTGCAGTTAATTCTGAATGAACATTCTAAGTTAGTAGGATTGGTTCCTGTATCTATTTTAATTAATGTCATCGAGTGAGTTGGCCGTACGGTTCGAACTCCACTGTCGGCAACCCTGAAGATAGTTTTCCATGGTTTCCAATTTTCACACCAGTAAAATGCTGGGACTGTACCTTGAGGACAACGGGCGCTTCCGTCTCACTCCCGTCCTTTCCTATCCCATCGTCGCTATAAGGCTGATGACTAGAGACGAGAATTATAGGCACTGAAACAGTTAAAATAGGCAGGCATATAGGATCTTAAATTAGCCAAAATAGGCATTTAAACAGGCACTAATTTGTAAAATAGGCAACAAAATAGGCATGAAGTATTACTTATAATTTAATAACACACTTGATTACTATAAAAGATATTTACAGGCAACGTTTCAATGTTTTCCGGTAACACTCCTGTTCTCCTCTCAAGCATACTGTTTTTGTACTGAAAGAAATCTCTCAACATCACATGAAGTGACTGGACTAAACGTCACAGAAGTCACTTCAAATGGTTTTATTTCGTTGAGAGCGGCTGCCTTTCTAGAGGTTCGGTCGAAACTTCCCCTGACTTCTTCCACAATCCTAAATGACTCCACCAGGGGCATGCCACTCTTCTCCAACTTGGTGATTACTCCCAGCAGCTTGTTGAAATTTGAGATGCTCCGGTTTATTCAGGGACATATCAGCTCTCAACATTGCAGTGCACAGGTCTGAAGAAAATGGTTGTTGGGCGCTGCCCCAAGTGGACTGGTAGAAAGGCTGCGTTGATACAGATTTCTGTACTCGTATCAGACGCATCGCAGCATTTCTATGTTGATCTATGTTGTATTATTCTCACAATTGATTTGAAAGGTAATAAAATTGACATAAATTACATTGTGCCTATATCTTAAATTTCTCTAGTTGGGCTAATTGGCATTTTTTCTTAAAAAAAGGCTATTAGAGAGGATGTTTCTAGAAGTACAAAACTTTAAAGTAGGAACAAGGGAATTAGTAATTTACATGGAAATATGTCCTCAAGAATTTTCAGTTATAATTTGGCAGTATAGTATCAATTTCACCGGGTGAAAAATATAATAAAAAAGGTATAAAACGATACCGGAGTAGCGTAGAGAAGAGATCCGTCCTTTATGCTTGCCAAGGACCCACCAAACTGGCCCTAGAAGTATTCTTACTTGTATAGAAGAATGAAAACGGAGGCACTATAGATCTCAGATTTGTGAACAGTTTATTTGTTTATATTCGCCGGCTTTGGTCAGCCAGCTCAGATGTCATGAAGACTATTTTCTGTTGCCGGCAATAGATCCTGCATCATGTGTGCCCACAAGGCCGCCACCCTCGTTGAAAGTTAAAAACTGCGTAATTTAAAATTGTAATGACATGCACCCATAACCTTATTTGTGACACAATTTAGCAAGACTCTAGAGGGGATGCTGGAGGCTTGTTAACCTGGGAGCTTACGCCCCTCAGACTCTCTTTGCCCCCCCCCCCCGACGCACAATGGTTACTAACCAGACCTCACCAATCCAGAACATTGGTCTTTTCGCTGACCCGGTCTTGTAAAGATAGTCTTGGCAACCTTGTAAAACACACTGTGGCATCGTCCTAGCCGGGCTACATTGGATCTGCAACCTGTGTTTCGCGAAGGCTTAGCGGAAGTGTAATATAATTCACGTTTTTAAAGGGAGTTTTAAAAATTGCATTTTAGTTGTAAATCTCTATTTTCACAGGAAATGAATCACAGTTCAAAATAACGATTTAATTTTCATCCATTCTGTGACAAGAGACTAGCGGCGTTCTAACTCCTCGTTCAGAAATTTATTGACTATATACATTATAAATTATTGAAAGTTCACGACTAATACAGCATTGCAACAAAACAACTTGCCGCAATCCATAAATTAATAGGCCTATATATGCTACAATGAAATGCGATTATAGTTCTCAGTCACAAAAAAGATAAAAGGAATTACCTCCTTACAGCAAGCTTGACAGACTACCCTTCCATCCGTAGTGAAATTGGGAGCCCCTGTGATCCGCTGCTTCAGCCAGTAGGACTTCGACGATTTTTCCTTGGGCATTGCCGCAAACACACTTCTTCTTCTTCTTCTTCTTCTTCTTCTTCCACTTCGTACAACTGGTCGCATTGAAAGGGAAGTACAGGGCATATGGGTTGTGCAACATAGTTCGAAGTTGACTGGTTCTTGCATACGTCTTAGGAGGTTGGAGGGGTTGAAGGCTTCGAGGTCAAATTGTTTCCTGTTTCTCGTGATGGAAATTTCCATAGAACTATTTCTGGTGACTTCTGAAAATTCCCATTTTTTGTTCGTGGGGTAAACAGATATTGAGGAAAGATAAGATAATTCTGTCGAGCACACTAACTACAATACAATGCACTGGAAGAAAATCGGCCTTTTTTAAATGCAGTCAAAATGCATCAAATAGGCAATTATACTCCAGATAGGCACAAAACCCTGAAATACGCATTACTAGGCTCAATAAAACCAACGAAATAGAGCTAAAAGGCTCTAAAACGGATTTATATCTGAAAAGGCTACGTTTATGAACACAGGAGTACGCAATAGGCTAATTCCCGTCTCTATTGATGACACACGGAGTGGTTTTAGCCGAATCTGCCGCCGCCTGTGACTGATACACAAAGCGGCTTTTGCCGACTGTGACAAAACTCACGACCGAGCGCGACGTTAGATGAGGCAAGACAAACTACAACTCTCAGACCACACTACAGAAACACCATGGCTGCCGTGCCGGGCCAAAGCTGGCATAGCGAGGAGTAACCTAATAATGTATGTATGGCTGCCCCTTGTCTTGATATGAGGTCAGGGAGATATGAAATGATATAGCGTATTTTCATAACCAGATGACGTTCCTGACATCAGCCGCTATAGAGGAGCTGATGAATATGAAATGAATGATGGTGAAGGGGAAGGAAGAAATTGGCACACAAAGTCTTCAAAACGCCCGCTGCACCGCCAGCACACAACAGACCGAGTCGGAAAATCTGCCACCTGTCGGCGATCTCCGCTGTGTCTGTTTCATCCCATCTGATACAATAAAAAAATGCGCCGACACGGCGGCCGACTGGGAAGAACCGCTCCGTGTGTCATCAGCCTAAGTCCTATCTGTGTGGGTGCGATCTTAAAACATCAGAAACTTGCCCTTATGCCCTTTGCCATAGCCTATGATTACTGGACGGTATTTTTTGTACAGCCTGAATATTGTCAGCATTTTCCTGGCGTTATTCCTACAGAGTGGCAGAGTCCACTTGTCGGCACATCTGTCTCTATTTATACCGACCCAAACTGGGGTGCCGTTCAAATATACCCTACCATGTCCTCCTTGATGCGATCCATCCACCAAATTTTTCGTTCATTCATGCAGTCACTGGCCTTCAGGTTCCAGACACATAGCTCTCCTCATCACAGACTTCTCCTTGCTGCGAACGACGTGTCAATACTATCCCGTAGTTCATAAAAAATTAATGCGACTCCCAGTCGTCGTCAGACATCATGTTTTTTGTGTGGTCGAATCACGACCGTCCAGGGCTCCTTCGGAGCATTCTTTTTTCTACAATATATATAGAACCTGCTCATGCTAGCGAGGATCCATATAGGGCAACTGGGCGCACTATCATTCTGTATATCTTTGATGTAAGGTACAGGGGCATCCGATGATCACACAGGACTTCATTCATCTTGCGCAATGTCATCCAAACGGAGTTGACTCTAGTGCTGGCATCTAAAAGTCTATCACCATTGCTGCATATGAGAGAGCTGAGGTATTTGAACTGCTCCACTTTCTTCAACTCTTTTCCACTGATGCTGATTGTACCATCAGTTAGTGTGCTACACTCCACACACTTCATATTCTTGAGATTGAGTTGAAGCCCACATTCGCCAAGAAATTCTTTCCATCGCTGCATTTCCTCCTACAGGCTTTCACGTCGTAAATACGCCAAGAAGATGTCATCTGCGTAGAGGAGTGTCCACGGGCGGGGAGTTTGCAAGTCACACGTGACAGCATCCCTGGTAAGGACAAACAGTAAAGTGCCGATCCCTGAGGTATTCCCAACATTGATGGCGAAGAGAGGCGACGTTCCTAGTGCATATCGAATCGTGCTGGAAGCGTTGCGGTGCAGTACCTGGAGCTACTGGACATAGGCTCCGGGGAAAATGTGCGACCGTACAGTGTGCCAAATTAATGCAGTTGAATTACCGTGCCATGTCTGTTTCTTGCAGAAGGAAGTAACATGAAATCAAGGAATATTTGAGATGGACGATGTTATTGCGACAAAATCAAACAGTGGAACTCAATCGCAGAATTGCTAAACTCATCCACATTCTGAGAAACCCAAAAATTCCAATCAACATGAAGCGTAAGGTTTATGAGATATACATACTGTCAGTCACGACGTACAATTTTGAAACTGTCCCCCTGTCTCAAAACAGTGCTACGTATCAGTCAAAGAGATATGTAAAGGGCAGTGTTGGGTAGCAGATTAAGGGACTATACGAGAGACGACGTTGGGAGAATCAGAAGCGCGTCAGACATCGCAAATCGGGTGGCACTAGTAGAATTACAGGTGGGCGAGGCATTTGGACAGAAGTCCAGAGGTAAATTGGACCAAGCAGCTCTTCTGTTGGTGTCCCAGAACATATTCGAGATGTGTAGGACGCCCTCAATTCCGTTGGCACGTTGATTTGAAGAGTAAATTGAATGCAGACTGCCCAGGAAAGAACGACATGAAAGAAACTGGAAGAGGCCTATGTTCAGGAGAGAATACTCCAGGCTGAAGGGATAATAATAATAATAATAATAATAATAATAATAATAATAATAATAATAATAATAATAATGTGATGATAATGATATTTTCTGTGTGTGAAATAATCTACTTGAAACTGTTAATCCTCCCACCACACTGCGCGCTCGTACTGACTGATCCCCCCTGTCAGCGCACAATTTTTACCCATTGTATTTCAATATATCAGGATATTAGCTATTCGAATTCGCTGAACACAGATCAGTTGCCTCCATCCATTGTAAACTAATGCGAAAAATAAACTGGACTGGTAAACACGAAGATAGGAACCCGGCAGAATTAATGATGCGGTCTGTATGTGTATGGCCTGCGTGGGCGGACTCTCCCGCTAGCACGTTCTCTACATATGCTCCGTGATGTATTGCGGATAATGATACATTAAAAAGTTCTCGGGGGCTGCAAATGATAGGCGGCCCGCTACACATGACTGGGCACCACAGGCATTAGACGTATGCGGCAACGTGGATCTATTTGCCCTTCAAGTGGAATAGAATTTACTGGCATGTGCATACTGTTATAAAGTGGGTATTGGTAATTTTCTCCCAGTTGAGAGTGCCAAACAACGACAAAACGTTGTTTGAACAGCGTGCTTTCCTTTCTCTTTCTTTCTTAAACAGTTTACCCTCCAGGGTTGGTTTTTCCCTCGGAGAGATCTCACCTCTACCATCTCAAGGGCAATGTTCTGGAGCGCGAGACTTTGGGTTGGGGGATACAACTGAAGATGAGGAGCAATACCTCGCCCAGGAAGCCTCACCTGTTATGCTGAAAAAGGGCCTTGTGGGGGGAGGGGAAGATCGGGAGGGATAGACAAAGAAGAGGGAAGGGAGTGACCGTAGCCTTAAGTTAGGTGCCATCCCAGCAGTTGCCTGTAGGAGAAGTGCGAAACCACGGAAAACCACTTCGAGGATGGCTGAGGTGGGAATCGAACCCACCTCTACTCAGTTGACCTCCCGAAGCTAAGTGGACCCCGTTCCAGCCCTCGTACCACTTTTCAAGTTTCATGGCAGAACCGGAAATCGAATCCGGGCCTCCGGGGGTGGCTGCTAACCACAGTAACCACTACAGTGTGCCTTCTTACAAGCTTTCAGAGTAGCTTTATTTGACCGATGGTAGCATGTAGTTCCAACTTACGATACCAAAACCAAACCGAAACTAATCCCCATGGCGCAACAGTCCCGAAGGGCCTTGGCCTACCAAGTGACCACTGCTCATCCGAAGGCCTATAGATTTTGAGATTTCGCGTGGTAAGCACGCCGAATCCTCTCGACCATTATTCTTGAATTTATAGACCGAGGTCGCTATATCAGCGTCCGATAGTTCCTCAATTGTAATCACGTAGAGTGAGTGGACCTTGGACGAGCCCTCCGATCCAGGTAAAAAAGACTGACCTGGCCGAGAAACGAACCCGGCGCCTCCGCGTAAAAGGCAGGCACGCTAGCCCTACTCCGCGGAGCAGGCATAAAAGTGGATTGAGTCAACGGCACGTTATGACCAAAAGCGGTCGTCGGTCCAAGTACTGACAACAGGCAATGTTGCTTAACTGTGATAATCGGACGAGAACCAGTGTATTCAACATGGTATGGCCGTTGGCAAACCTGTAATACCGGGAAATATATATGCTCACCCTTTTGCATGCAACGTATTTTAAAATTTATGTTAGTCCTTGTCACATGGGTTATTGTTGTTATCAGGATTATCAGTTCAGGGGCTGGTTTGATGGAGCCCTCCATGCTACCCTATCTTGTGCTAACCTTTTCGTTACTGCGTAATTACTACATCTAATATGTTTGTAACTTGGTATACCCCTGCCGTTTATAGTGCCTACTCTTGTATCGAAAAGTAACTAGACAAGTCCTGTGAAACTCACGTTTCACAGCGTAGACAATGTCCTGTCGTGCTCTGCAATGGTTCTTTCACTTTTAGAATAAGGTGTAAATCACGTGGGGACAGATCCGGTGAGTATGGCGGTCGTTCCAGTACTTCCCACCCCCAGCACTGAAGTTGCCTCCGTACAGACTCTGCATGCAGTCTAGTGTTGTCATGGAACAGAATGGCATTGCTCCGGCTTGTAACTCCAGTAGTGTCCATCTTCTGTCCACATTTATGCGATGGGTAATTACTGCACATGATATATCAGTCCAGATACTAACAGGTCTTCCAGACCGTTGTACATTGCTGCTTGTTTAACATCCGTTCTGAAAAGGTGCTGCCCATCCCACTGCGGTTCGGTACGCCTTCCCCAAAGCTTCCACAAGCTCTCTATGCCATTCTTTGGCATTGCGACACCGGCGAACGACCAGTTTAATGCACGAACACTGTTTCTGCCTCGTGATATCCATTCTACACGGGGCCTGACTCATTATTGAAGTCCCATCACTCTGTGCGTGATACATGTCAAATGTACCGCAATCTTGTGGTGTGCCCAAGTACTATGGGTGACAAACTTTCGATGACGTGCGATCGTAGCATGTGAAGATGTGAGGAAAAAGGAATAGTTTCCTTGACTTATGTCCCAGTCCTCGTATTTTATATGCATGGACTCTTATTCCGTGTAAAAATGCTGACAGGAGGACAGGAATTTCTTGAGGTGCAAGGCAAGACGAAGATCACTGGGAACAAGATCAGAACTGTACGGTGGATGATCGAACACCTCCCAGCCGAACTCCTGCGGAACAGTTGCTGAGCGCCGAGCATTGCCATGGATCAGCATAACACCTGGTAGCGTTCTAAATATTCATTAAGTACAATAAACTATCATATAATGACGGTAGTCTCTGAAGACCAGGTACCTCTGAATATACACAATGATTTATTTCGCAGTAGAAGTATTACTAGAGATGATGATATGATATTTGTTGCTTAAAGTGTCCTAATAGCTAGGACCCTCTTGTTTTGAATGGTCCATCGCAATTTGTTACAGATCGAACCTCGCAGGCGGCGGGAGAAAGAATACGAGCCACCAATTCGAGCCACTGCTGCTGCGCTACTGACACCAGGAGAATACGAGCCGCCAGTTCGAGCCACTGCTGCTGCTGCGCTACTGATACCAGGAGAATACCAGCCACCAGTTCGAGCCACTGCGGCTGCGCTACTGACACCAGGAGAATACGAGCTGCTATTTCGAGCCACTGCTACTGCGCTACTGACACCAGGAGAATACGATCCGCTATTTCGAGCCACTGCGCTGCGCTACTGACACCAGGAGAATACGATCCGCTATTTCGAGCCACTGCTGCTGCGCTACTGACACCATGAGAATACGAGCTGCTATTTCGAGCCACTGCTGCTGTGCTACTGACACCAGGAGAATACGATCCGCTATTTCGAGCCACTGCTGCTGCGCTACTGACACCAGGAGAATACGAGCCGTTATTTCGAGCCACTGCTGCTGCGCTACTGACACCATGAGAATACGATCCGTTATTTCGAGCCACTGCTGCTGCGCTACTGACACCAGGAGAATACGAGCCGCTATTTCGAGCCACTGCTGCTGCGCTACTGACACCATGAGAATACGAGCTGCTATTTCGAGCCACTGCTGCTGCGCTACTGACACCAAGAGAATAGATCCGCTGTTTCGAGCCACTGCTGCTGCGCTACTGACACCAGGAGAATACGAGCTGCTATTTCGAGCCACTGCTGCTCTGCTACTGACACCAGGAGAATACGATCCGCTATTTCGAGCCACTGCTGCTGCGCTACTGACACCATGAGAATACGAGCCGCTATTTCAAGCCACTGCTGCTGTGCTACTGACACCAGGAGAATACGATCCGTTATTTCGAGCCACTGCTGCTGCGCTACTGACACCATGAGAATACGAGCTGCTATTTCGAGCCACTGCTGCTGCGCTACTGACACCAGGAGAATACGAGCTGCTATTTCGAGCCACTGCTGCTGCGCTACTGACACCAGGAGAATACGATCCGCTATTTCGAGCCACTGCTGCTACGCTACTGACACCAGGAGAATACGAGCCGCTATTTCGAGCCACTGCTGCTGCGCTACTGACACCAGGAGAATACGAGCCGTTATTTCGAGCCACTGCTGCTGCGCTACTGACACCAGGAGGGACTTGTCTCCCGGTATATGATTCCTACGTCATAGATCTGTCGCGCATGCTCATATTTCCAGGTAATATTTACAAGAAAATAAGCAGAGAAACTTAATTTCTGGATGGCCGTCGTATTTACTTTATTTGGTATCATGATTGTTCCGCTTTCAGTGAAATTGCTTGGAATATCCCCGTTGTCACTGCATCACTTTGAACAAATATTGTATCACATCGTCTCCGTAAATTTATTAACATTTAATAATCAACAATACAATTTCCAAATCCATACTGGCTATACTTCTTTATTCCACAATATCTATCACGCTGTTCATATGCTGGGTTAAAACTTCAAATAAAATCTGACTGATAAATGTTGAAGGTGCAGTTCGGATTGACACTCCACTCCTAATAGGATTTTGTTTACCACACAGCTTGAAAGGATTATCATCCTAGATGAACCACTGGGTAAGCTTATTAATTTGCCTTCTCAGAGTCTTCAAGCTCTTCGCCCGTAATTAAAGCTCGTTCTCATGGAAAAATTTAATTAGTTATTCTTGGCAACCTTGCTTCGAGTAAAATATGGGAAGAACTAAGTCAGGTCTGCTTGACTGTCATAAAAAATAGAAAGATGACAGTGAAATATCTTAAGATTATGAAGAGTGGGTTAAGTTCTGCGCTACTTGGACTATGGTATGGTAAACCAAGTGTAACGCCATATAATTTAAGAGAGACACAGTTAAAGGCAGATTTATGTAAAGTATTGCTGCGCAGGAAAGAATGGGTTTGTACGTAAGCGAATTAATTTCAATTCAGTCAAGTAAGGAAAGGAAAAGGATCAGGTCAGAAGCGTTCTAAATATTCATAAAGTACAATAAACTATCATATAATGACGGTAGTCTCTGAAGACCAGGTACCTCTGAATATACACAATGATTTATTTCGCAGTAGAAGTATTACTAGAGATGATGTTTGTTGCTTAAAGGGTCCTAATAGCTAAGACCCTATTGGCTCGAGGTGTGACGAAGCGAAATGATAACTCAAACTTAAGAATGTATCCACTGACTAGAATATAAAATGAATGATGATGAAAAATTACCATGAATCCAAAACATTCAGTGGATCCAATTCGAAATACCGTATTCTCTGAGAAAACAATTGTTGTCCAAAGGGGTTCAAAATCCAAGTCACCATGCCCTCATTATGGTATTAATCTCTCGTAAAATAGACCCATAGTGTTCCTCACATAATGGTAGTTCTCACAGGTAACTCATGCTCATGGTGTTCCTCACATAGTGGCACTAATCACGCGTAACGTCCAGACCCGTGGTGTTCCTAACATAGTTGTACTAATCACAGGTAATGGTGACCCATGGTCTTTCTCATATAATGGTGCTACTCACAGGTAACAAAGACTCGTGGTGTTTCTCATATAGTGATATTAATCACAGGTAATCTAGATCCATGATATTCTCACATAATGGCTATAGTCTCATTTAACGCAGACCCATGGTGTTCCTAACATAATGGTACTACTCACAGGTAATGCAAACCCATGGAGTTTCTCACATAATGGTATTACTCACAGGTAACGAAGACTCTGGTGTTCCCCACATAATGGTAATTCTCATAGGTAACGTAGACTCTGGTGTTCCTGACATAATGGTACTACTCACAGGTACTGTAGACTCTGGTGTTCCTCCCATAATGGTACTACTAATAGGGAAGACAGAACCATGATGACCGTCACATAATGGTACTACTCACAGGTAATGCAGGCCCATGGAGTTCCTCACATAATGGTATTACTCACAGATGACGCAGACCCATGGTGTTCCTCACATAATGGTACTACTCACAGGTAATGCAGACCCATGGAGTTTCTCACATAATGGTATTACTCACAGGTAACGAAGTCTCTGGTGTTCTCCACATAATGGTAATTCTCATAGGTAACGTAGACTCTGGTGTTCCTGACATAATGGTACTACTCACAGGTACTGTAGACTCTGGTGTTCCTCCCATAATGGTACTACTAATAGGGAAGACAGAACCATGATGACCGTCACATAATGGTACTACTCACAGGTAATGCAGACCCATGGAGTTCCTCACATAATGGTATTACTCACAGGTAATGCAGACCCATGGTGTTCCTCACATAATGGTACTACTCACAGGTAATGCAGACCCATGGAGTTCCTCACATAATGGTACTACTCACGGATGACGCAGACCCATGGAGTTCCTCACATAATGGTACTAGTCAAAGGTAATGCAGACCCATGGAGTTCCTCACATAATGGTACTACTCACAGGTAATGCAGGCCCATGGAGTTCCTCACATAATGGTACTACTCACAGGTAATGCAGACCCATGGAGTTCCTCACATAATGGTACTACTCACGGATGACGCAGACCCATGGAGTTCCTTATAATGGTACTACTCACAGGTAATGCAGACCCATGGAGTTCCTCACATAATGGTACTACTCACAGGTAATGCAGACCCATGGAGTTCCTCACATAATGGTACTACTCACGGATGACGCAGACCCATGGAGTTCCTCACATAATAGTACTACTCACGGATGACGCAGATCGATGGAGTTCCTCACATAATGGTATAACTCACAGGTAACGCAGAACCATGATGACCGTCACATAATGGTACTACTCACAGGTAATGCAGACCTATGGTGTTCCTCACATAATGGTACTAGTCACAGGTAACGTAGACCCATGGAGTCCTCACACGATGGTACTACTCACAGATAACACGGACCCATGGTTTTCCTAACATAATGGTACTACTCACAGGTAATGCAGACCCATGGAGTTCCTCACATAATGGTATAACTCACAGGTAACGCAGAACCATGATGACCGTCACA
Organism: Anabrus simplex; assembly: GCF_040414725.1. Classification (NCBI taxonomy): domain Eukaryota; kingdom Metazoa; phylum Arthropoda; class Insecta; order Orthoptera; family Tettigoniidae; genus Anabrus; species Anabrus simplex. The sequence goes on along the minus strand of NC_090273.1, from coordinate 74,568,276 downwards.
TAATGGTACTAGTCACAGGTAACGTAGACCCATGGAGTTTCTCACACGATGGTACTACTCACAGATAACACAGACCCATGGTTTTCCTAACATAATGGTATAACTCACAGGTAACGCAGAACCATGATGACCGTCACATAATGGTACTAGTCACAGGTAACGTAGACCCATGGAGTTCCTCACACGATGGTACTACTCACAGATAACACAGACCCATGGTTTTCCTAACATAATGGTACTACTCACAGGTAATGCAGACCCATGGAGTTCCTCACATAATGGTATTACTCACAGGTAATGCAGACCCATGGTGTTCCTCACTTAATGGTACTACTCACAGGTAATGCAGACCCATGGAGTTCCTCACATAATGGTACTACTCACGGATAACGCAGACCCATGGAGTTCCTCACATAATGGTACTACTCACGGATGACGCAGACCCATGGAGTTCCTCACATAATGGTATAACTCACAGCTAACGCAGAACCATGATGACCGTCACATAATGGTACTACTCACAGGTAATGCAGACCCATGGAGTTCCTCACATAATGGTATAACTCACAGGTAACGCAGAACCATGGTGTTCCTCACACGATGGTACTACTCACAGATAACACAGACCCATGGTTTTCCTCACATAATGGTATAACTCACAGGTAACGCAGAACCATGATGACCGTCACATAATGGTATAACTCACAGATAACACAGACCCATGGTTTTCCTCACATAATGGTATAACTCACAGATAACACAGAACCATGGTGTTCCTCACATAATGGTACTACTCACAGATAACACAGACCCATGGTTTTCCTCACATAATGGTATAACTCACAGATAACACAGACCCATGGTTTTCCTAACATAGTGGTACTAGTCACAGGTAACGTAGACCCATGGAGTTCCTCACATAATGGTATAACTCACAGGTAACGCAGAGCCATGATGACCGTCACATAATGGTACTAGTCACAGGTAACGTAGACCCATGGAGTTCCTCACACGATGGTACTACTCACAGATAACACAGACCCATGGTTTTCCTAACATAGTGGTACTAGTCACAGGTAACGTAGACCCATGGTGTTCCTCACACGATGGTACTACTCACAGATAACACAGACCCATGGAGTTCCTCACATAATGGTATAACTCACAGGTAACGCAGAACCATGATGACCGTCACATAGTGGTACTACTCACATGTAACGCAGACCCATGGTGTTTCTCGCATAATAGTACTACTCACAGGTAACGCAGACTCTTGTGTTCCTGACATAATGGCAGTACTCACAGGTAACGCAGACCCAAGGTGTTCCTCACATAAAAGCACTACTCACAGGTAAAGAAGACTCTGGTGTTCTTGACATAATGACAGTACTCACAGGTAACGCAGACCCATAGTCTTCCTCACATAATAGCACTACTCACAGGTAACGAAGACTCTGGTGTTCCTGACATAATGACAGTACTCACAGGTAACGCAGACCCATAGTCTTCCTCACATAATAGCACTACTCACAGGTAAAGAAGACTCTGGTGTTCTTGACATAATGACAGTACTCACAGGTAACGCAGACCCATAGTCTTCCTCACATAATAGTACTACTCACAGGTAACGCATACCCATGGTGTTCCTTACTTAAGGGTACTAATCACAGGCAACGCGCAAACTCTTGGTGTTCCTCACATATTGGCACTGCTCCTAGGTAACGTAGTAGACCCTTGGTGCTTCTCATATAGTGGTACTAATCGCAGGTAACGTAGATCCATGGTACTCTTCGCGTAATGGTACTAATCATGGGTCCAAATCCATCATCCCGCGGTCGCTCCTTTTATTTGCCTCTCACAACAGGCAGGGGATACCGTGGGTATATTCTTCATCCGCATCCCCCACCCATAGGGGGTAGTATTACAGGACACAGACGAATTTGTTTGTTTATTTATTTAGCTAATGGCTAGTGCACAGTGTTACAAGTTACATACAAATATGAAACAAATATCAAAGAAGTATTTGGAAAACCGGGCGAGTTGGCCGTGTGGTTAGGGGTTCGAATCCCACTGTTGGCAGCCCTGAAGTTGGTCTTCCGTGTTTTTCCATTTTCACACCAGGCAAATGGCTGGCAAATGTACACCAGGCTGTACATTAATTAAGGCCACGGCCGCTTCCTTCCAACTCCTAGGTCTTTCCTATCCCATCGTCGCCATAAGACCTATCTGTGTCGGTGCGACGTTAAGCCACTGGAAAGAAGTATTAATTGAAAAATCTAAAAGAAACACTATACAATCAAGCTCATTTATATTTAATAAATTTGAATCTAAATTGCCCAATCACTGAATAGTCTAATTTATTGCCCACACAAAATCTTCCAATGGCCCCAGGTATGATCCCTAGGGCATTCAATTGTGATGTGCCGGATGGTCTGCATTCGCACTCAGGAGAGGGTTTCATACCGCACTCATGTAGCAAAGAGCCAGATCGTCCATGATTGGGAGATTATAGCCAGCTGGTGGATGCTACCTGCCTCTCAATTGGAGCTGAGTTATTCCATTCAATTTACTACGCACGAAATCCATTACAAGACCTATTGATGAGGTCCCTGGCAGTTTGAAAGGAAGGAGATCTTAATTTCACACGTCCAAACCTAACAGCCAAGTCTTCATGGATGGGGAGAGCTCGGTTTTTATAACATTTTCCTAAACTCATGAACCAGATTACTTTGTCTTCGTATTCTTGGAGGTGGTATGTAACTCCTCACTGGCAACCAAAGAGAAAGTAGAATAGATTTTACTGCACTGCTGACATTGCGCATTGTCTGGTACAGGACTGTGTCATTATTCTTAACATGCGGGCCATTCAGCCAAATAGAAGAACAACAAACAACGGAAAAATATGCAAACCCCATGCCGAGACTCCCCCTGAAGATCCCACATGGTTTTGAATCGAACAGTTTCTTGCCCTGAGTTTTGCGGTGTTATGCATTAAATGTTTCTTGAATGATAGTGTCCGATCTAAAGTTACCAGTTCTTCGCCATAAGACCTATCGGTGTCGGAGCGACGTAAAGCAGATAGCAAAAAAAGGGTTACCAGACAAAGAAAACTGCCGTATGTGTTCCAATGCCGACATACGTGGATACGAGTCCGTTGGCCATGAGAACATTTGGTTTCCCATCTTCGGTTATTTGTACCCCAGCTTTGGCGAGGATCCTGTTACCCTTTTCTTCAGAGGTGAAGATCGTTACGCGAGCGTAGGGGTTTCTGAGTCCGGTCTGATGACTGAATATTATGTGTTGGGTAGTATGATGATGACGCTATAAGGAGAGGATGAAACATGCTACCTAATTTTTGAAGAATAACACTCAAGGCTTAACATCGCCATCTGACAGACAAATCGCCAGCAACATTGTAATGTAGCCTCCCTAGGTATGAGTACTGTATAGAGATTTGGAATATAATCCAGGTTTCCGGTAAGCAGTGTACTGATTAAGAACTGAATACCACCAACTTTTCTACCCTGTTGGTCAACGTTCTTATGGTAAACATTTTTTCCCACCAAAGGCACTCGAATCAAAAAACCACAGTGGCCTTAAGGCCAATTCACACATTTCCTGGACATGGCGGCAACTTCAGCCAAAATAAAATATCGTTGCCTTGTAAATGAAGTGATAATTTGAATCACTTCCGACTGTGATGACCAGTGCTTCACTATGATCCGTGTCCGAAAAACGTATTCGCTCGCGAACGATATTTAGTTTTGTTTTCACGGACGTGATTTCTCTCTTCGCATCTTCTCGCTTCTTTCTTTTCTTCCAGTGCTGCACTATGTGTGTGCGTTTAACAGAATTTGAATAGAATTTAATGTAGTAACATGAAAACTACTTCATGATTTCAATTTCATTCTTCCCTGCTGCTTCAAATACACAATTTTCTCATAAATTTGACTTTTGCACTTTTGACAAAATATTAGACTTATAGAAACATATCATGAATACGAATGTTATTAATTTCAGTGATGTAACTAATTTATTTCAATGTAATTTAAACAGACCTAACCCAGGTATTTTGACAGTCTTTCCTTTGGTACAGTTGCAGATCTCCGGAAAGTGCCCTCGTGTAAACGTTCAATTTTCTTCAACAGAGCACTGAATGTTGATTTCATTTCGTCATCGACCAAGTCCTTAACTCTCTCACGCATGAACATTTTTGTTTGTGTTTTGGTGACAAACATTTCAAGCTTCAAAGTATAAAATGCCTTCATCTAGTACCTAAACAGTTGTATGTGATGCAGCTTACCTTATTGGAATATTTAAGTAACGTTTAATGACCGTAACTGATTACTGGCGAGGGGTACGTATTGCAAAAGTATGTTACTTACTAGACTGTAAGTCTATGATACCTATATTTGAGGTTCACGCCAGAGGTACTCCTGAAGCTTGTGGTAACTGAATGGGGGAGGGTCCACGAAAAATAAATGGTGATTGGTACGCATGGATGTCGACGGATTGGAAAGAGAACCTAGATTTTTTTCTGGGTGATTTTCGACAAATGAGTGGCGTTAAATATTTTTTGCAATGTTTGGGCTGGGAAGACTTGAGAGAAAGGAAATGGACTGCTTGACTAAATGGTATGTTCAGAGCTGTCAGTAAAGGGATGGCGTGGAATGACATTAGTAGGCGAATAAGTTTGAGCGGTGTCTTTAAAAGTAAGAAAGATCACAATATGAAGATAAAGTTGGAAATGAAGAGGAAAAATTGGGGCAAATATTCGTTTATAGGAAGGGGAGTAAGGGATTGGAATAACTTACCCAAGGAGATGTTCAATAAAATTCCAATTTCTTAGAAATCGTTTAAGAAAAGGCCAGGAAAACAACAGACAGGGAATCTTCCATCGGGGCGACTGCAGATCAGTAGTGATTGATTAATGACGGCTGCGTTTTCCGTCTGTTATGTAAAAAAAAAGTGTTATATTGTCTGTGAAGTTGAATAGGGGATGCGGAAAATGTACTGTTGAGCATAAAAATAATAAATAATGCATACAATTTTGGATATCCTCATATGAGAACACCATGCATGAGAGGGTTGAGATTGTCCTTTTAATCTTGTGCTTTTTCATCTAGGTTGAAGCATTGGTTCTTCGCTTCCTCCTCCTCTTTATCCAAGATTGTGTCCGATTCGTTGGCTGAATGGTCAGCGTACTGGCCTTCGGTTCAGAGGGTCCCGAGTTCGATTCCCGGCCGGGTCGGGGATTTTAATCTTCATTGTTTAATTCCAATGGCTCGGAAACTCACGCTGCAACTCACACACCACACATAACACTATCCTCCATCACAATAACACGCAGTTACCTACACATGGAAGATGCCGCCCACCCTCATCGGAGGGTCTGCCTAAAAAGGGCTGCACCCGGCTAGATATAGCCACACGAAATTATAATTATTATCCAAGATTGTAGTTATCCTTGACAGTTTGCCATGGAACAATTAACTATGGAGTTTTTTTTGCACGGATCTGAAGTATGAGAACAGATGGTGGTGGTGGTGGTGGTGATTATTGTTTTAAGAGGAAGTACAACTAGGCAACCATCCTCTATATAACACTAATCAGAAAGAAAAACTGGAAGGCGTCCGACACTTCGAAAAATGAAGGTATCGGCCAAAGGAAGACAAGGGCCGCGAAGGGCATGAAAATGAAAGATTCTCTAGCCCTCGCAAACCTAATAGCGTCGGGGTCGGAAAAGAATAAGAGTTGACCAAGGGAGGTCGGATAGGATAGATGAAAGTGAGAAGCCTGGCACAAGTAAGTGGACGCAATGCCAGGACTCAGCTAAGGACCCCATGGTCGCCAACCCACGCTCCAAAGTTCAGAGCCCCTGGGGCTATGAGAACAGACGTGGAAAATTCATGTCCGAAAGGAGGGATACGGAAAAGGGAACGACCGATCAGAGATGTGTGTATCGACCTTTAGCGATCATGACTAGACGAACAAATTAACATCTAAACATTATTTAAAATCTACTGAATACTGAACAGAATAATGATGTTGATTATTGTTTTAAGACGATGCGCTCTATACTAAAAGGATGATCTCTTAACTCGGTAGAAGAAAGGGCAAGGGATTCAACTCTTCAGAGAAAGAGACCCAATGGATGTTATGATGGTTGCCCCAATGATCTTTTGTACATAGAGTGGAGGGAAGGCTTCAAAATGACCGGAAATTTGTAAGTAGAGTATATCGCGCTGTATCCGGTAGGACCACGCCAGGCACTGCCTCGACCAGATTCAAATGCTTCTACATGTTCTTGATGTTTCTTAGGACTGAGTAACTCTATGCACCGCTAGGCACCACAAGATAAGCTAAGATCCTAAGAGCAGCCGGTTGCACGGTTCATGAGGCAGTGCACTATCCCACCGTCCGCTTCGAATAGGGTGTGGGCCAACCTGAGTAAACAAAACTGTATAGAAATGAACCAAAACTTTATTCAGATCATTTCAGCTAATTCTGGAGTTGCTGAAGACACCCGGACTAATTTTGGTTTTAGCTTGGGGTTTAAGATCCGATGCCCTTCCTGATGCCACGTGCTTTTTAAGCTGAAAATTTCAACAATGACTCGAGCGGGGTTCGAGCTCAGCCCTCCGGGGAGAAAAGCTGCAGCTAATCCACTGAGCAGTGGACAAACTTTATTTAATATTAACAGAAGTTTAACGCTTTTTGAAAACTATATTTTTATGGAAGAGGTCTATGCTTTGAGAACATATTCCTGAAATAAAATTATGAATTCATTAATTGATCCAAAATTCGAGGTTTTGTAGGAGCGAAGTTATCTTTTCTTTCCGGGAAAGACTTGATGGAGTGTTCAAGAAAGTACTGGACAGTTCAGAATAATACATTTTTAATTGCCAAGTGAAGCAATATTATGTCAGATTGTCGGTGCAAAATTTGTCTTCCATAATTGTATTAATGATCTACTGTATTGCTCTTGTTGGCTCTGTTCTTCTTTCTTGTTTTCATAACATTTTATTTCAATTTTCCTTCCATAGGTAGGCCTACATTTTCTCGTGAATTATTCGCATGATTTTAGTGAACCAGAGCACCCTATTCCTCCATTAGACAATATCAGTGGGAGTTTGATATGTTCATCCTGCCGGTAACTGGTGTAACACAAAATGGCAATTCTTCTGGCAAAAAATGACAGAAATTATTAAATCTGTTAAAATTCATCGAATGAAAATAATATGGATGTATGTTTCTCAAATCATGGCAAATCTTCTTGGTGACCATACAGATCCAGAACACAAATACAAAGTTGCGGTTAACATTTTCTATGCAGCGAGCAAATGATACTTAAACAAAGGAGGTTTAAAACAATCAAGTCGATATAAAATTCGCAGTTAATTTTGGGAGTAGAGAAGATTGTGCCATACAGTTAAAGAGTCACGTCCTGGAACGCCTGAAAATGTCAGATATTGGCTTATGAATCTGGAGCAACTTCTGCGAGCTCCTAAATGTAGGCCTTTGACTTGCCATGCATTAACAGGCAAGTTATATCTATCACTAAGGTGAGGAATGTATGGATGGTATATTGCATCCTTTTCATCGTTCACCTCCGACGCTTGCTGAATACGTGGTTCCATTCTTATTGTTGGATCCAGAACAAGGGCTCTTCTCGTTTGATTGTTGACTGCCACAATAACGGCTCTCCGATGAATGCCATTCCAAGATATGTTCTTTTCCAGGTAATGAATATAAATTTTCTAAGTAATACCCTTTATCTAAAGAGAAAAGGTATAATGTTATAAGTAAACAGAGTGAACATTTTCTAGAATGTTGCAGTTTCAGAGACAAATATCGGAAAGCTTCGCCGATAGTGTTCATTCTGTTGCAAACTTGTCAGAAAAATTATTTACTAGATGTAAGGTTTTGCAGGCGTGTGCTCAATAAAACCAACGTTTCGTTTTAGGCCTGGGATAGTGGGATGTGTCAGGTCCGATCCACTGACACTGGGGTGTATGCAGGTGAATATAGATACATACCGAAGTTTTCATTTCTCTCCCTGACGGGGTGGGGCGGGCCACCTAAAGGGTTATGCCTTATCTCTGGTCAAGAGATGCGGGCGGGTTGGGGAGATATTGAGGAAGGAGGCGGCTAAGTGCATGTGAGGAAGGAGGAGACGATTGGGGGGGGGGCGTTGGCCTCTTGGCTAAGGGTTATATTTCATTCTATGTATTTTTTACAAAAGGATTTTATTTATTTATTTATTTATTTATTTATTTATTTATTTATTTATTTATTTATTTATTTATTTATTTATTTATTTTGCATATACAGTTGTAACAAGGAAACTTTTCTTTTTTATTTATATTCTACTGGTAGTTTTTCAATTGCATCCTATGCCTAGGTGTACATAGTTGAATTGAAATTTCTCTGACACTCTGACAAACCTACTTATAGCATAAGTTGAGGGGCTACATTGAGGCTTGTTAGGTGGTAAAGATGGAGCTTATTTGCTAAACTGAAAGGATTGTGAGTGAGTTTATGCCAGGGTTTTGAGAGTGGCGAAATTAAAATGCGAGTTAAAACCTGAGTGGATGGTTGAGAAATGGTTTGCTATAGCTTGAAAGTGGTTGAGAACGAATCTTCTGTTGTATGGAGGGATATTGAATACGGAAATAGTTACGGAGCTGATGAGATCTTCAACCGTGGGTGGTGGAAAAAGTGAACGTGTGGGTGATGAGCGCATGTCTATGGTTCGAATAGGGTCTATGAGCGCAGGTTGGTTTTGGGGAGGTTCAGGACGGCGTCTGCATCGGCGTGAGTATGCTGGATGATAACCTCCGCATATGTCACACAGCAGGGGGACTGAAGGGTGTTGAGGCATCTGGACGTAGAATAATGTTGACTGCAATGTCCACACACCGGAGGTTTATGCAGGTGAATACTACAACTACTATTACTACTACGATTAAACAATCTCATTCCGTACCCGAAGGGGGAGGCGGGTCACTTAGACGACGACGCCGTCTCTCAGGCCGGGAGATTTGTTACGGTGAAGGAGATGCTCGGAGAATGTGAGAGGGTTGGCGATCGTAGCCTATACTAGGAACTGTCTCGGCACCTTAGTGCAGGAGAATAGAAAACCATTCTCAGGACAGCCGACGGTGGGGACAAGTCCCTCTCCGTCTCCCGAATACAAAGGCGTAGAACCAAGGCACTGCCGTAGCAACCCCTTCTCTGCTCGGTTGGGCGGTCGGAGTGCAGAGCTGTCGGACCACTCACCAGCCGTGGGCACTTGTGGGGTGGAATTATTACCCTAGCAATTCCTAATAGAAAGTCTAAGCTCCCGATGAAGGAATTCTATTTTTCACACCAATATAGCTGGTTTTATAGAGCAAACGTTTTGGAGCCTTACATCTAATTTTTGATACACTCTATTGGGGTGAAAAACCTAATTATCAAATCGGGAACTTCGCTTTCCATTAAATATTTCGTTGATCTACCTCAAGTCTTACAAACATTATGGCAATTTCAAAAATTCACAGTTGTTCAAATATCGTCTCCCATTCAAGCAGACTTGGCTAATCTCAAAGAATTTTACCAGAAAAGAAAGCACTGTTGTCCACTCTCCGATTATTTTGTAGAATGTCACTTTCCTTCTTTCTCTTCATAAGAACTTACATGTGTAAAACTAAATGCACATAGTTGCGGGTATGAAATTTGCGACAAACGAATGTGTTATACTCGTATAAGACTTATGTTGATATTTACTTGAACTTACATAATATACAATTATTATGACGTGCATATTCTACTAACGTAAGCATTATTGCGGCTGACGGATGAACTTCATGGCGAAACTGACGTTTCACTTACCGTGACAAATTCTCTTCCACTGCGATGCGCAGCTTGTTGCGTTTCCAGGCGAACGTCTCGTATGACGTACCTCCAAGGGTCAGTGTCATAACACTGTGGCTGAATGACAGATTCCACTTACTGTCCTGAGCTTGATTTCCTTTAAATGTTATATCTGAATATTCAGATATACAGATCCCAACGATACAATTGTTTTTCTCTCTGTGTTGGAGACATCTTTGGGTATTAACTTAAAATACGTACTACTGTTAAAATTTAACCAGCTATGGACTGCATAGAACTTGATCCTCCTTGACCTTTCTTCTCTCCTCTTTCGCTTCTCTTCTTTCTCTCCTCTTCGGAAATGATCCGTTTGGGGCTCCATTTGAGTGGGTTCCCTTCAAATGATTTCAGACTGTCGACCCTCCTTCTGAACTTTCTTCTATTGTGGATCATCTGTACTGTAGTTCCAACTTCTTCCGCATCACTCTTGACCCCTCCTACCCACTTTGTGGCCTTTAATCCCATGATGTGTCTGAAGACGTTTTGGCAGTCGTTTGACATCCACTCTTACTAGGAGTCCGTTGAATGGTAGAAATGTACAGTCTACTCCGCAAGGATTACTTCATAATATTTTAGTTTCAATGCTACTACTCGTACGTATAAATGATTCTGGAGGAGAGATATGTTAATTAAGCCTGCCACAGTCCAACCCACCCGCCCCTAGAGGTATATTTACTTTTATAACCTAAAATAGTGCTCCAGGCGCCATTATCCATTGCTTCTGCTAAGAATCACGTGCATTGGCCGAGGTTACCAACCACTGCAAAAGACAAAAGGCTAAAGATGCCCGCGAAGTTTGAAAGTGTCATGGCGTTGGACGGTAACCTTACACTTTCTCAATTCCTCCTTTAATCTCGGGGCTTACGGCAGGAAATAAAGGTCATTTATTAGCTTTAATGTATTTTTGCATATACAGGCCAATTTCTGTCATGATAACAGTCGGGGCCACGCTCCCTTCGAGAGACTATTTTCTATCGCCGCGGCGCATACTGTCCGCACGGCAAGGACAAAATGTATAGCCATATCAAACCAACAGTTGGCAGCAGTGTTATTCCACTCACCTCAGCGCTACTGGTGGAGACGTACGCATTAAACAAAGGACGGTCACTTCGCGTGCGCCACATAGTGTTGCCTCGTGTTACTAACATTGCGGAGCAGACTCTACAGCTTTGCCGGTCGAATTTCAGCTCCTCAATTTTTCTTTTCTTCAAATCCCCATCAGTAGTCTTCTGTGGTCCCAGAATTTTCCTCAGAATCTTCATTTACTTCTTATCGAGTTCTTACAACTCCCCTTTTTTATATTTAGAATAAGACACTTCGAATCTTACAATCCTTCCGGTTTTATTACTGAGTTATAATGTCGGATTTTGACCTTGTAAGATATTGCACTTTGGTATACCTGTTCTCTGTTAGCTTGTAGGCTAGATCTAATTTTCTGGCTCTTGCCTTGTTTACCTCTTTACCCAGTCCGTTGGGTTGGATCCATTGACCCAGGTATTTGAACTTCTCTGTTCTTTTAATCTGCCCATTTTTTACCTCCATATACCTCTCACATTGGTGCCTGTACACCATATATTCCGTATTTTCATAAGAGACTTTGAGACCCGGTTTTTTAGCGATTTCATGCAGGATATCCTGCATCTTTGGAGTGTTTTATCGATTTATTTGGCTAAGATAACAAGGCCATCTGCAAAAGTTAAACACTTGATGCTGTTCTTTCCATGATGAAATCATACCGAATTCGATAGCTGTAATCACTTAAGTGCGGCCAGTATCCAGTATTCGGAAGATAGTGGGTTCGAGCCCCACTGTCGGCAGCCCTGAAGATGGTTTTCCGTGATTCTCCACTTATAGCCCTTTCCTGTCCCATCGTCACCATACGAACTATCTGTGTCCGTACAACGTAAAGCAACTTGCAATAAAAATTGCCATGATGAAATCAGTTCGCAAATTGTATGTAACCACGAGGATCCTGAATTCTAAATGGAATCCAAATTCTTAGAAAGGTAAATGATACTCTGTAGAATAAAATGACCCACAACAGTATTGTGGATAGCGCAAATCAGAATCTATAAAAATGCCGTGATCTGTGTGTGACAGAGATGGAAAATTTGAGCGCTTCTGGAAGAACAAACGATTCAACGGAATTCAACTTAGAAGTGATACCTAGAGTTCTTACCGTCTGAAAAGCAGTGGATCCCCGATATGGTACATTTAACAAACTATGTTAAAGTTCAAAATTGTTGATTTAGCATACAGCAAAGGAAACAAGAGGAACATGTCACACTTGCATACTGCGAAGGAACTATTTGCAAATGCGCGGATCAACTTGATGCTGATAGCGACAATAATATATTTGGAGTTTGCCCGATATGCCGTGAGTGGATATTGCTCCACAGGCACGGGCGGAATTTACCTCACTTATAGAGTGGATCTGCGCATCATTCAGGGCGAGTTCGAATCCTTTGATGATGGTCCTGGTGTTTCGAGGTAGGTCAAACATCCCTGGTGTATTCTTGAGCCAGGGCAGGGTGGAACATTTTTGTGGGGCGTAGAAGTTTCATACTTGTTTCCAAACCTGAGTCAGGAGATAGGTCCCTGGCTGTCCTATGAGGAGGATATCTGGAGGGTAACCTCTTTTGTAACAAAACGAAATATACAGGGCAGATTAGAGCATTATATCACAATAGAGAATCTCCGTTTTCAAAGTAGTTGCTGGACAAGGGGCAGATATGTACACAAACTAGGAAATTGTCCATGTCATAGCAATTGGACACACTCAACACTCTGTTAGTCTCCCAGGTGTCCATTTCTGAGGAAGACAGGACATCACATACTGGCCGGATGCCCTTGCTGACTCCAACACTATGTGGACGAATGTATCCACTATTGCTTGTATCTCCAGTGGTTCGTAGTGTAATGTGTTGTATGCCAATAGGAAGACCACTAACCCCTCCCCTTCGAGGTAAAGTAAGTAACCAAATGCTACTAGAATTCCCGGCCTATCGCGTAATTAAACCCTGCGCCCTCTGAACCGAAATGAAATGTCATATGGCTTTTAGTGCCGGGAGTGTCAGAGGACATGTTCGTCTTGTCAGGTGCAAGTCTTTCGATTTGACACCCGTAGGTGACCTGCGCGTCGTGATGAGGATGAAATGATGATGAAAACAACATCTACACCCAGCCCCCTGCCAGCGAAATTAACCAATGATGGTTAAAATTCACGACCCTGCCGGGAATCGAACCCGGGACCCCTGTGACCAAAGGCCAGCACGCTAACCAGTTAGCCATGGAACCGGACTCTGAACCAAAGAACATTGCTCTGACCATTCAGTCAAGGAGTCGGACTCTCTAGAAATCATTATATTTATTGCTCACCAGCACTGATCGTGATATTAACGTGGATATGATTTTGGGCTGTCGCCTAACTGGAATTAGCGCGAACAGAAAAACGACTCTTTGGTAACCATGGCGACCAGTGTTCGTCATCTCTCTATACGAAGTCTTCGTCACCTTCTTCCTCGCGTTATTGCCGTGTGCCAGAACACTGCCTTCTAGGAAAAAAATGGCACCGTGTTTTAAACGAGTTTCTCCACGGAAACATCACCGAAGACAGTCATGTCGTGATCTATGTACGTAGGGCATCCAGAAATTAAGTTTCCCTATTTATTTTCTTGTAAAATAAATGTATTTAGCCAGGAAATCTGAGAATACGCTACAGATCTATGACGTAGAAATCATATACCTGCTGGACAAGTCCCTCCTGGTGTCAGTAGCACAGCAGCAGTGGCTCGAAATAGCGGATCTATTCTCCTGGTGTCAGTAGCACAGCAGCAGTGGCTCGAAATAGCGGCTCGTATTCTTCCTGGTGTCAGTAGCACAGCAGCAGTGGCTCGAAATAGCGGCTCGTATTCTCCTGGTGTCAGTAGCGCAGCAGCAGTGGCTCGAAATAGCGGATCTATTCTCCTGGTGTCAGTAGCACAGCAGCAGTGGCTCGAAATAGCGGCTCTATTCTCCTGGTGTCAGTAGCGCAGCAGCAGTGGCTCGAAATAGCGGATCTATTCTCCTGGTGTCAGTAGCACAGCAGCAGTGGCTCGAAATAGCGGCTCGTATTCTCCTGGTGTCAGTAGCGCAGCAGCAGTGGCTCGAAATAGCGGATCTATTCTCCTGGTGTCAGTAGCACAGCAGCAGTGGCTCGAAATAGCGGATCTATTCTCCTGGTGTCAGTAGCACAGCAGTAGTGGCTCGAAATAGTGGATCTATTCTCCTGGTGTCAGTAGCACAGCAGCAGTGGCTCGAAATAGCGGCTCGTATTCTTCCTGGTGTCAGTAGCGCAGCAGCAGTGGCTCGAAATAGCGGATCTATTCTCCTGGTGTCAGTAGCACAGCAGCAGTGGCTCGAAATAGCGGCTCGTATTATCCTGGTGTCAGTAGCACAGCAGCAGTGGCTCGAAATAGCGGCTCGTATTCTCCTGGTGTCAGTAGCGCAGCAGCAGTGGCTCGAAATAGCGGATCTATTCTCCTGGTGTCAGTAGCACAGCAGCAGTGGCTCGAAATAGTGGATCTATTCTCCTGGTGTCAGTAGCACAGCAGCAGTGGCTCGAAATAGCGGCCCGTATTCTTCCTGGTGTCAGTAGCACAGCAGCAGTGGCTCGAAATAGCGGATCTATTCTCCTGGTGTCAGTAGCACAGCAGCAGTGGCTCGAAATAGCGGCTCGTATTCTCCTGGTGTCAGTAGCGCAGCAGCAGTGGCTCGAAATAGCGGATCTATTCTCCTGGTGTCAGTAGCACAGCAGCAGTGGCTCGAAATAGCGGCTCGTATTCTCCTGGTGTCAGTAGCGCAGCAGCAGTGGCTCGAAATAGCGGATCTATTCTCCTGGTGTCAGTAGCACAGCAGCAGTGGCTCGAAATAGCGGCTCGTATTCTTCCTGGTGTCAGTAGCACAGCAGCAGTGGCTCGAAATAGCGGCTCGTATTCTCCTGGTGTCAGTAGCACAGCAGCAGTGGCTCGAAATAGCGGCTCGTATTCTCCTGGTGTCAGTAGCGCAACAGCAGTGGCTCGAAATAGCGGATTTATTCTCCTGGTGTCAGTAGCACAGCAGCAGTGGCTAGAAAAAGCAGCTCTATTCTCCTGGTGTCAGTAGCGCAGCAGCAGTGGCTCGAAATAGCGGATCTATTCTCCTGGTGTCAGTAGCACAGCAGCAGTGGCTCGAAATAGCGGCTCGTATTCTTCCTGGTGTCAGTAGCGCAGCAGCAGTGGCTCGAAATAGCGGCTCGTATTCTCCTGGTGTCAGTAGCGCAGCAGCAGTGGCTCGAAATAGCGGCTCGTATTCTCCTGGTGTCAGTAGCGCAGCAGCAGTGGCTCGAAATAGCGGCTCGTATTCTCCTGGTGTCAGTAGCACAGCAGCAGTGGCTCGAAATAGCGGCTCGTATTCTCCTGGTGTCAGTAGCACAGCAGCAGTGGCTCGAAATAGCGGCTCGTATTCTCCTGGTGTCAGTAGCGCAGCAGCAGTGGCTCGAAATAGCGGCTCGTATTCTCCTGGTGTCAGTAGCACAGCAGCAGTGGCTCGAAATAGCGGCTCGTATTCTTCCTGGTGTCAGTAGCGCAGCAGCAGTGGCTCGAAATAGCGGCTCGTATTCTTCCTCCCGCCGCCTGCAAGGTTCGGTCTGTGATAAAAGCGATGGGTTCATTGCAGATGTTGTGCAGATCCATAGCAATGCTCGCCCGCATACGGTTCAGCGCTCAGCAACTGTTCTGCAGGAGTTCGGCTGGAAGCTGTTTGATCATCCACCGTGCAGTCCTGATCATTCTCTCGGTGATTTTCATCTTTTCTTGCACGTTAAGGAATTTCTGTACTCCTGTCAGCATTTTCACACGAATAAAAGCTGAGCACGAATGTCACACGCTGCTTCAATTTCCAAGCGACTGATTTATGTGACACCGGTGGAGAAAGCGTGATCCCACGATATAACAAGTGTCTCAATTCTGGTGGTGATTATGTCGAAAAATAGCCCCAACATTGCTGTATCGGCTGCAAATAAAATGTTCATGTAGCTATATTGTTTCTATTTAAAAATAGGGGAAACTTAATTTCTGGATGGCCCTTGTATACTAGGTCACTATAACTTGTATCATACCAGGTCGCCGGACATTCTACTTGTAAATGTCCCGCACGCACTAAGGACGAAAGGGATGTCTAATAACTGACTATGGTGGGGTATTGTTGCCTGCACGTCAATTACTTCAGACTATGAAGAGATAACAACTGGCCGGCCGCTCACTGCATGTTACTCGGCGCTATCCCTCAAATGTGCCCCCTTGCGTTGGTAAGCCTCGTTTCCTAACGCTCAGTTGTAGGCTGGTGTGTGGTGCATTAGCACTACAGTTGCAGTCAACATATATTTGGTGGCTGGTGTTTTCCGCAACAACGAATACACAGACATAATTTTTATCTATGGGGAATCTGGTCGGAATACGCTGACAGTTTGCGCACTAGTTACCAGATAGCCTTCTATACACGTATTTCGCCGAATAGAGTTGTAATTAAGAACTTATGGATCGTTCAAGACAAATACCGCATGCAAGCAACTTTTTGGTAGAATGGAGTTATTAAACTTTATTTTCTGCATCTTTGGCGTGTTTACAAATGTATCCTGCTACAGAACATGCGTAATAAAATGTCTGCTATTTGTTTCACATCGTAAATACAGCACATTGTACCGCTCCTTTGTAAACCAACTATTAGGCAACCCATTCATCGTAAGTGCTTGCGGGACACTTATGAGTAGAGGTTACGGGGTATCCGAGGTACCTGGTATACATTGCTATAATCCAGCCCCACGATGTAGGGGTCAACGTGTCCGCCTGTCACCCGGCGGCCCCGGGTTCGATTCCCGTCCCGGTCAGGGGTTTTTAATTGTAAATGATTAATATCCCTGTCCTGGGGACTGGGTGTTTGTGTCGTCCTTAATGTTCCTTTCATCACATTCAACAATTTACACTTCCACCATTTCCAAAATACACGCAGGTTCACACCATATAGTTCAAATTAGGGGCAAAAGATCTTCTTAGGTCGACGCCCCGAATGAATAGCATTAAAAATTTAAAAAATACATTGCTATAAAACCACAAGTTCATTTCTTCGCGAGAAGCACTTAACTGAACCTCTACAATCGTGTGATATAGTGCAGACACTCGTTTTACATGGAAAAACATGGAATTTACGATATGAACACGCTCTCACATCGCCTAATCATAAAACATATCCATGACTTTCACCTTTTCCGTCTATTGGAGAATATGTTTCCTTCCTATACTTACACACTCAAGAAAAATCCACATTTCTAGCCCTCCAGACAAGCAACTCAATGCTGAAAACATTCTTGAGATATGAGCTACGAATTTTAGGTAAATAAAATGTAATAATATGTTCTTTATTTATTCCTAAAATCTGCAATCGTTTTCTTAATCATCGTTATCTGGTAAATTAGATTAGCAGTTTGCCTTTTTCTACCACTACGAGCGCTAACGTGAGTCAATGCAGAGTTTCACTTAAGCCCTTATAACTACATTCGGTGCGGACATTTTTCAAAATAATAAAAATACTCTGAGGGAATTTAATCAATAAACACATTACAGAAATAATTACATAAATAAGTTAATTTGGCTAGGATTTGAATCAAGAAGGAAACGATTTAATAAAAAATAAATTTTTCTGTTAAGAACTGTTTTCAACATTAAAGCCGACACCGTAACCAGACATCTATATATGTAAATAAGAGTTTTGTCAGTACATTGCTCAAATTTGAAAGTAATGGTATATCTGTATCGGCAGTGTCCACAGCAACAAGGAAATGCACTTTTTGATTTTTCCTAATTTCTGTCTGCATGTATGTACGCACATCACGAGAAATCGGCTGAAGAGAATTTAATGAAAATCGTTATGTAAAGTCGGGGAATAACTCGATACAATCTAGGCCATAAATAATTTTATTCCGGTGAGTGAAATGGTTTTTTCGTGGAAGGCCTTAAATTTAATTCTCAAACATTTATGTTATTATTGGCGCTATCGATAAATACTACGTAACTAAAGTTATAAAAAATTAAATTTCCGGTCATTCATGTATTTTACATTTTTACCGTACTGGCTGTCCTAACAGAGACATTCATGAATTTGTATTTTTGTTGCTAAGTCCATATCAGCGGCGAGTCACGAGAAAATGGGTAAAAACGTTTTAATGAAAATGAGCATATAAAGTCGAGGAATGAGGAAGTAAAGCATACAATATAAAAAAGAATTCATTAGATGCCCAAATATCACAGAGTCGGAAGAAAACTAAATGTGAAGGCCTACTATATAGAAATCTCATAAAATTGATCAACAATAACATTACATTGACCACTCTTTGTCGTGATGTGCTTTGTGTTTTCTACCGCTACTGATCTCCGATACCGAACTCGATAGCTGCAGTCGCTTAAGTGCGGCCAGTATCCAGTAATCGGGAGATAGTGGGTTCGAGCCCCACTGTCGGCAGCCCTGAAGATGGTTTTCCGTGGTTTCCCATTTTCACACCAGGCAAATGTTGGGGCTGTACCTTAATTAAGGCCACGGCCGCTTCCTTCCACTTCCCAGACCTTTCCTATCCCATCGACGCCATAAGACCTATCTGTGTCGGTGCGACGTTAAGCAAAATAGCAAAAAAAAAAAAAAAAAAAGGATCTCCGATAGATGGGATTACTGCTGTCTACCGAGTGTAACAGCCTGCCTGAATATTGGCGGGAAGTATCTGGGGAATTAGATCTATCTCTTCTTTAGCACGCTATTTCTCTGGTTCATAAATTTTCTGTTGCTACTGGTACGTAACACACTGGTTCATCATATCATTCCAGCTATTCGATCCCTACTCTGAGGCACTGATTAGAATGAGCAGTGTGCACATTTAACGGAATACTGGCAGGGGATTGTTCGCGGCTGTCTGCAGTCTGGTCATTCCAACACTAGAACTTTGGGCTGTTAGATCGGCAGTTGTAGTACTGTTCGTTAAAATTGAGAAAATGTACGTTTTTTCATTTGATCGAGTATTTTGTATGATAACATTGCTTTTAATCGCTACATTCCTACTAACGTCATTGTAATGTCCTATGTTGACTTCAGTGGGGAAAACCACAAAGACAGTCTTTCTGAGAATTCCATAGGGAAGCATGGGTGCAACACCTAATGTGGATATAAGAAGGACGACATTTTGGTGGATGTAAAGGCATGTTTTTAGAAGATGTTGATGTTGGACGGATTAGATCTAGGGATGGCAAACGAATGTCGATATATCGGAAATATCAATAATTTGAAATGGAAATATCGATATATTGACATCGGTATTTTGAGGTCCGATATATTGTCAATATCGATATTTTGTGCCCAATATATCAATATTTGTCTAATTTAACACTTTTGGCTACGATTTGATTCTTTTTCACACCCTTTCAATATTTGCATGCTACAGTAATGAAATTTGAATTTTCATTTCTCAATTCACTTCGGTAGATATAGTGATAATATCACAACTCATTCACCGAGCATACCTTGTATGCGTAGCTTTACACGTCAGCTAGGTACTACTTGAGTATTATAGCGACCTCTGTTTCAGCAGAGAGACTGTTTTCAAAGGCCGGTAACATCATAATGGAAAAGAGAAACCGATTAAATGGCAAACTGTTATCCAAGCTGCTTTTTCTAAATGGCTTACCTAAGACGTATTGGAAATTGACCTAAGATCATCATGTTTTTTTGACGAACAATTGGAATTGCATTGCTGAGGAAGAAGTTGGGAAGTAAATGTTTTATTATTTTACAGAGCTCTGATAATTATCTGATGTACTTCGTACACAAATTATGCAGTACGTTTGTAGTTTTTTCATATGGTTTTTCGGTGCAAGTTATTAGCTCGTTACTAGACACCTTGTACAGTATATACTGTTTTTCTAAGTGTCATAACATCATTCGGCTGTAAATGTTTTTATAATGTGTCATTGTAGTGAATAAGTCACGTTACTTCGTCATTGCTTTAAGCTTGTTTTCTGATCTGTGTCAAGGCTTATTAAACCTAACAAATCCTTTAATCATTGTGTTAAATGTAAAACTAGACACTTTTTTTTTTGCAAGTTGCTTTACGTCGCACTGACACAGATAGGTCTTATTGCGACGATGGGACAGGAAAGGGCTAGGAGTGGAAAGGAAGCGGCCGTGGCCTTAATTAAGGTACAGCCCCAGCATTTGCCTGGTGTGAAAATGGGAAACCACGGAAAACCATCTTCAGGGCTGCCGACAGTGGGGCTCGAACCCACTATCTCCCGAATACTGGATACTGGCCGCACTTAAGCGACTGCAGCTATCGAGCTCGGTAAAACTAGACACAATAATGGATAAGAGCACCAATATTTTTAAACGGATATATCGGCGATATATCGATATTTTGAAGACCGATATTTCAATGACATCGATGTTTTAATACCGATGTATCGGAAAAACGATATATCGATATTTTGATAGGTTTTTCCATCACTGATTAGACCTATAAAGGGAGGCTGTAAACACTTTCTGTCCCCTGTGGATGGCTGGATTGAAAGGATGATTTCATCATCTGTACCACCTGCATGTTGTAAGTGGCTACTAAAAGGGGTACAACCAAATAATCTGTACTCGCTGTCTAGTCTTCTAAACTGAAATTATTTTCGGTGTAGCGGAGAATTTGTTCGAGTGCGAAATTTTCCTATAACAGACACTTTTCTCAAGTTAACTTCCCTAATGGCGTATAAATCTGGCCTGAAATGTGTTTCTAAATCACAGCATGTAAATGCTAAACAGTCAGCCTGATTACTCCTGTACACAGACAATTAGCAACTGATTTTGAATTGAGTCAGCTGTGGTTATATTACCACTCGACCTCTACAGACACACACAAACAAATGCCACTCAATTGCGAAGAATAAACAAACACAGAGTTGCACCAGTTACACAGCTAAATACACAAAGAGTAATTTATTTACCACGAAAATCAGTAGTGGGGCATGATAGCCTAGTGGCATATTCATCTGCCTCTCTGCAACGTGACCGCAGATGGAATCTCGCAAAGCGCATGTGAGAGCAAAAACTGGAGATTCAGTGGTTATGATCACACACTGTGATTTTTGAACGTCTCCACTTGACACGATAAATCATTTCTGAGCAAATATACCATAAAACAGAAGAACGTTCTGATATTTTTAATGGTAGACATGGGATTTTGTTTTTGCAGATTTCTTGCACATTTGTAATGAAACCAGCCTTTCCGAAACAGAACTTAATGGCTTCTATTATGTATGTATATGTGAATAAGCCCATTAGGACTACGAAAAGAACTTAGAAGCTTGCATTTGCCTTCCTTTGTACCCATATTTCTCTCATTCTTCTACTGTGTGCTCCTATCACTCATCAGACCAGGTTGTTCCAGTCTTCTTCCTTCGCCTTTCCTCCTGGTCAACTTGCCATTTGTGAATTTAGGATCTGTGATTTACCCTGTTTTTGACATATGCTGTTGTAATTCCTGCCTGTTCCAAATCAGTTTTCATTTCGCCAATCCATTACATTGTGTCTGTCTTAGCCTTACTCCTGTTTTTATAGAATTCGACTATTGGTTTGGTAAGTCTATCCGGATGCATTGTTTTAATATGTCCATAGAATCTTTGCCTGCGTTTTCTAATGTCACTGTGAATATTTGTGTATTGTTTGAATTCCTGCCTGTCTCGAGGTTGGTACTGTCCATCAGTGAGTTTTGGGCCTAGATTTTTCCTTACGATTCTACGTTCCTTTTTCTCAATGTTTTCAATGTCCGCTTTCCTGTTCAAAATTAGTGTTTCTGATCCATAAAGTCATTCCAGTTTAAAGACTGTATTGTAATGTCTTAGTTTTGTATGCTCGGAGATACATGTTTTTATAGATATCTTGAATGAGTCGATATGCGGTTTCCATCTTTTGGCATCAAATTTAATTGGATATTGTTTGGAGTCCATTTTCCTGAATTGTTTCACCAGGATACTCAAATTGTGATAATCTTTTATTTGTGTCCCATTTTTGTCTGCATGAATTTTGGTGCTCGCTTGTTGCAGGCCATGTATTCTGTATTTTCAAAAGATATCGGAAGGCCGACATTTTTCGCAATTTCTTTCAAGAATTCAATTCTTTTTGGGCTGTTAAGATTGCTAGGTCGTTCGTAAATGCTAGGCAATTTACCGTTGGGTTTCCTTTGTCTAAAGTGATTCGTTCGTGAATTTTGAGATCCAATTTCTGTTTGCACCATTCTTGTATCACTTTTTTAGGGACGCAGTTGAAGAGTAAAGGCGAGAGTCCTTCTTGTTGTCTTACTCCCGTTATGATTTCAAAGGTATCTGAGGTTTCCCCCATGAATTTAACTTTGTACTTCGTGTCTGTCAGTGTCTGTTTATGATTGCAAGTGTTTACATGTTTAAACATTGTTCCTTCAATAGTTGGTAGAGTGATTTGCGATCAACTGAATCATAGACTGGTTTGAAATCAACAAATATGCAGAATAAATTTTTGCTATACATTCTCTGATGTCCTAGGATTAGCTTTATGTTCAAGATATGCTGTGGGCATGATCGGCCTGATGTGAATCCTGCTTGATATTTTCCGTTTCGTGGTTCTAGTTGTTGTTGTGTTCTGTCAAGAGCATTATTATTATTATTATTATTATTATTATTATTATTATTATTATTATTATTATTACGATTATTATTATTAATTTACATCGTTTCGCCCAATATATGAGGATGATATAACTCATATAGGCTATGTGTTTGCTTTCTTCCTTTCCCAATCTCTACATCATCTCGTTGAAAGTTCCTTGCGTTCTTCTGTTCAGCCTTTACTGATTCAAGTTTAGAGTTTGTTTGCAAATTTGTGATTATTATTATTATTATTGTACCGGGCGATACACCTCCGCTCCGCTAATTCAAATATTGCGCCAGTTGAAACTCCTCTACTGGAGGAAGCTTGAACTTTAACTTCCACACTAATGCTATGATTTCTCAGAAGATGTCATTACTATAAATTTTGAAGAGTTCTGAACTGTGTCTTTTTCGATTTATTTTTGTTTTCCCTGAAGTAAGAAGTGTGAACATTCTCTCCCAGATGGCACTACTGAAGGACTACAATTGTGCACCCTAGTGCGAAGTGAAAGAACCGTTTTTTGGAGAAATTTTGTGTTCATAAGTTTGTTCTTTGTTAAATTTCTTTCAGTCATTTGTTTGGGTTGGCAGTATAACCCTTCTCTTTCCGCCTGTTTTGAATTTAGCCAATCCCGAATTTCTCTAATTAATTTTCCACCAATAATGTGTTTCTTCCTCATCTGGTGTAGTGGTTTTCGTCGTTAGCCAATAAAATTTTGTGGGCGGGTTGTGATCATTCATGAAACGTCTCGAATCTTCCGCAAGGGTATATAAACTGCTGATTTTCTGGTCTCCGGGCCACTTCAGTAACATCTATCATAGTGTAAATTATGTAGCAGGGGGCGGGAAGCGCCTCTTTCTTTGGGCAGCTGTTCATCAATAAGGTAATGGCCTTTTAATAACTTCCTTTCTTGCTAGCTCAGCAGTTTAACTCTCGGGGCAGGTTCGATAACCTTTTACCATGTAACTTTCCTCTAAAATGTAAAAGACACTTGGTATAGATTCTATCCCTTTAAACTACATATTGGGATAGAGAGTGCTTAACCCTCTCGAGCTCCCTCTCCTATTGCTTTGAGGTGAACTTATTTTCACAACCGTTTCTTCCCTTCCTAATGTAATATAAATCATTTTCTGATATAAGTCACCTCTTTAGTATGGGATGAGCCCTTGCATAATCGGCCTAGTGCCAAATAGGTTTTAAAGAAATGTATTAGGAGTGCAGTTTCGCCTCCCCTCAAGTTGGTATTTTGGAGGCCGTGTAATTGACCTGTTTCTTTACTTAATAGGCCTCAGTAAGTTGGGTATTTTTACCCCCTGTTTTCATGTGCTTGGAGGTCAGCTTGAAGGTGGAGTTTGGTGTGGCCTTTGATAGGCTTGAACTTTGAGAGCGGATTGCTCTTTTTGAAATTTGGTTTCTGTGTGCCTCGAGCAGGCTTTTCTGAGTAATAGGGAGCGAGTGCTCCTGGGCATGATTGGGGTTTTCTGCCCCTTTGTTAAACCTTATTTATAAGTAAAGTTGGGCTCATTGCTCAGGGATTGTGTTTCTGGAACTCGAAGCCCAAAATACATTAATAAACTGTAATTGTACATTCTTACTTTGTTGCTAAGTTCCTGTTGTACTTGTTATTTCTTGATCTCGAAAAGAAAATATAACCTTGTTGAATTTTAAATTAACTTCAATTTCGTAAGTTGAGACCTGTTCATCCCAGCACCTTCTTTCACCTCTGCACATCCACAAAACTCCGTAACAATTATTATTATTATTATTATTATTATTATTATTATTATTATTATTATTATTATTATTATTATTATTATTATTATTATTATTATTATTATCTCCTCAGTAAACTCAGTAAACTGAGGAGAATCCTGTGAATGGAAGCGTTTTACTTTTCCAGAAATACTGTACATTTGAAAGTCTTTCAACATTTTAGAAGTACATATATCTCTTCATATATCTCCCATTCAACTCCATTGAACACGACTAATTCATTGATTAAACCCCCCAAGATGTTCCATGAATGAAACTCGAAGACAGAATCATGACTTCTGATTACGGAGCCCAGAGATTCAATGAGGAGGAAAAGAAAAGATTCTTCGTCACGTCTTGGCGAGTTGACACCATATCTTGTCTCTCTTTTGTGGCTAATGTTTCCCCACGCGAGTTTCGGATGCTACTTTTAGCACAGCCGTCATGGATACGATTTATCTCACTGGAGAGACAGAGCAGGGTTGGGGAGGGGGACAGTGAGAGGTTGCCATGGTTACGAGAAGGTACGAGGATGGGAAGTGGAGATGTGTGTGAGGGGGCAGGGCGGGATCTGCCCGGGCCGTGCAAATAATACCGAACCGTACTGAGCAGTCACATTGGCCATCCATCTGGGGAATTATTTTCTGTTTGAAAGACAAAAAAGTATTATGTTATTTAATAATAGAGAGAGAAGAATAAAGTTGATTTCCAAAATTATTGAAGTTCCAAGTTGTTGATGATAATGATTATTATTATTTTATGTTCATTACAAGTTTGGCCAATTATAGACCGTTTAGGATCTAAGACTGTGATGCAGTATTTTTATTCTAATGTTGAAAAATTTTTTAGCAGACAAAGTAGAGGTCCCCAAACTACTAAAAACGTAAAATTAAGCAATTTTCTCAACTGTGCCGGAAGTTGAATGGATAAAGGTCCTGGAAAGGCTTCAAATTGTGAGTCTTGGATAGTTCTGCCAAACTAAAATAAACACATTTCAAAATTCACTTCCGGCCTAAATGTAGTTCCGGGAGAACAGCCTAAAATTGCTTGTTTCTTTGCTCGTTTTCTTTTTTATTCAAATCCTAGCCAAATTAACTTATTTACATAATTCTTTCTGCAATGTATTCCTTGGTTCAAACCCTCAGGCAAGTTTTGAATAATGTCCACACCGAATTCAGTTATTGGTGTTTAAGTGAAAAAATGCATTGACTCACATTAGCGCTCATAGTGGTAGAAAAAGGCAAACTACTAATGTAATCGACCGGATAATGATTATTAAGAAAAGGATTGTAATTTTTAGGAATAAATAGGGATTTTATTATATTTTAATTAGCTAAAATTCGCAGATTGTATCCCTAGGATGTTGTCATCATTGAGCTGCTTGCCTGAAGGACTAGAACTGTGGATTTTTCTTTTATTTCCAGAATTTTTTCATACGTTGGCTTCGACGTTGACGTGGAATTTCCAAGAGCGAAAATCCGCAGAAGTGATATGTCACCATGTTATTTATTAGGTCATCCGTAATTTTTAGTCTTTGTAGATCCCATCGTATCTCTTCCAGCCAACCGGTGGTGTGTATTGATTTGGAGATATAATAAATAATCATCTTTTTTATGATGATGGTGATCATTTTTTGAATCGTTATACTCAACTTAGGAGCGCCTTTGAACTTATTAGAACATTTTGCATTTTCATATTCTCTTCCCAATATCTCTTCACCATCTCGCTGTGTTCCTTTCTACGTTTTTCAGTCCATCTTCTTTTTAGTCGGATGAGATTTACAGGAAATTTGTGTTTGTAAATTAAGATTCTGAATATTATTCTATCTTGAATGGTTTCCTCATTAATACAAATTTCATTTAAGTCTTCACCGATTTCTTTTAGCCATTTATTGTGATTTTTCATTGATAAAGCTAAGTTTAAAATTTTCTTTGTGATTCTGTTATTCGCCACAAATGTAAGTCAGGAATAAATAAATAAATAAATAAATAAATAAATAAATAAATAAATAAATAAATAAATAAATAAATAAATAAATAAATAAATAAATAAAATAAATAAATAAATAAATAAATAAATAAATAACTCATCAGTGCGATCATAAATTTCTAATCGCAGTTTCCTGCTGGTATCTGCGATTTTTTCCGTAACTTGATAGATTAAATGTGATTTCTTTTTCATCCAAATTCCATTTTCGCATTTTAGTCCTAAGATTTTTCCGTAGTTGTTTTTCGATTACCTTTATTCGAGGTTTATCGCCAATTATAATAGTTTCACATGATTATAATTATTGTTGTTATTTGATACACTTATCTATGAGCTACAAAAATAATATACCATTTCATCCCTTGATCAATACGTTGTTTTATTTTCCTTCAGCCTCATAGCCACTCCTTTGCAGGGGTCATAAGCATTTTTCGGACGAGCTACTTTTCCCCCCTGCAAATTTAGTCCAAAAGCTCACTCTTACCCCAAAATGTTACGATTAATTTTTCAACTTTGAACATAAATATGTGTTAGAGCTGGGGGTAATCCGAAAATTTGGGGAACGAAATAGTGTATGTAACGGAATGTGGGACACGATGTTACCTAGCAACAGTACCTTGAGAGCTGGCCAGGCCGTGGATTTGCATATCATGGCCATCCATCGATACTTCACATCACTACCTGCAGGATAGCTACGTAACCATCGTGTCATACATTTAATTGAAATACATGATTATTTGATTTTTCCAAAGGATAATTTAATAATATTTGTTTCAAGTGCTGGTGCCTGAAGCCAAGAAATTTGCGGCATCCATTTCTCTTTAAACACAGACGTTTTGTTCGCTTGACTGTTGGTCTGCATTCTTTCGATATGCCCATAGAACATCAGTCTTCTCATACTGACGGATATCCCTTCGAACTGCTCCTGGGACTCGTTTTTTGGCCTCGGTTGGAATTTGAAACCATGTCCGGGAACTTTCTGTGGCCCTCAAAATTTCCTCAATTTATTTTCTTTCTTATCACTGAAATTCTCATTCTGGCTTAGGTTTCCGTTGCATATAGGTACTCCGGTATGACTACTGTGTGGTATTGTCTGTGGTGTTACGAATAAAACACTGACTGTGCTACTGAATTTAATCTAGGTTGTTCCAATCGGAACACTCACACACAAGTATACCTGAAAATGATTGACTACACTTCACTAATTAGTGACCATTTACAAAAGACTCTTGTCTTCACAGCGGGTCTCTGGCTGGCTGATATTTGCCTGGAACCGGCGATCCCTCCGTAATCTTGATTGGCAGGTCTCGCCTTTCACTTCGCTTCGCAGGCACCAGTCAATGCATCCAGCAGTTCCCTGTACTAGAGTTCGAATAAAAGTCAGTTGACTATCACAAGGAATAAGTGCTGTTCATGTGGCTCGACTCCAGACAAGGCCGACAAATTGCACAATAAAATCATGTGACTGGTCTATATGCTTGACTACTCAACATCAAACGTAACAAGACCCAAATCCAATGCTAAACAACACCACTATTCCCACAAACTCGTACAGGTTTCGGGAATCTTAAGATCTCAAAATATGGGGAATCTTGCTTTATGAGGTATAACATATCGACAGGACAGACCAAACCATCACCCATAGTATACTTATATGAACTTAGTCAATACGGGCCAACTAAGAACCGAAAATGATCAAATTTGTCCAAAAGAAAACATAACACAGCAAAGCTACGCAGATAAATTCAAACAATAATATAATTTAAATTAACACTATAAAGTTAAACAAGAAAACGAAGCTAATGTACTACATTAAACTGAAGAAAAATTCACAAAACTAAGCAACATGAAACAAACTGAAAAGAAATAAGACAAAGCAAAACATCATGACAAAATAATGTTAACTAAACATAAGAAATCAAGAATACACTAAATTTAAATAAGAAAAGTAAAGGAAAACCAAACAAAAAACGAAACCATTTAAGTGAACTAAGCGAAACTGAACTAAACTAAGCTAAGCAAAATTCACTACGAAATTAACAAAATAAAATAGCCTAAACAAACCAGACAATAGCAAACTAAAATAAAGAAAACGAAAAACTAAACAAGCAACAAAACAAAAAGAAATAAAACTAAATGAACAAAGTAAACTCATTTAAATGAAATCAGCTAAATTAACCAAATATATTAAATTTACTATAGTAAACTAAAATAAACAAATAAAATTAAACTATCCAATACAAATCAAACAAATCAAATAATACTAAAACAAACCGTACAAAGAAGTCAAACCAAATAACACTTCTTGTTCGATTTATCCCACATCCTGGTGGAGTCACGGGTGTGAACATGTGTGTGGGCATGGATCTGTTGCATGACCGGATGCCCTTCCTGACGCCAACCCTATGTAGAGGAGTGTACGTGTTTCTGTGATAGATGGTAGTGTATTGCATTTTTGTATTTAAGTGGAGTTTTGAGACAAATACAAACACTCAATTCCCCGAGTAAGGGGAATTAACTAAACGCAGTTAGAATCCGCGTTCCGGTTGGAAATCGAACCGGGGTCCTTCTGAACCGAAGGCTTCGACAAAGGAAAGGACCAAAACAAGGAATACAACAATAGGTAAAGAAAATACGGCAAAACTTTCTGTTGGACAAAAGCCCTGGGCTGCTATGATTACTCCTGCTCATCCAGGGAACCAACAAATATTCAAAAGATATTTGGTCAGCGTGGAGATATTTTATGACATATTGCTCTTATTTTACGACCTACAGAGATATCACATACTCAGAATTAATTTGTAAATATATTCCATGTTGACTGTCTTGGAAGTCCAAGTTATTTTGTCAACACAAATTAAGCTGAGTAAATGAGGCGGTTTTTGCATTTAAAGTCAAAAATAATGTAAATGCCATCTACTATAAGCAGGCATTTCTCAATCCGTTCATTTTGTTCTGAAGCGAAGGGAGAATAGCAGGATAAAGAGAGGCAGCGAGAGGAAAAGTTGGAGAAGGAGAGGAAGAGAGAGGTAGGGGAGCTTCCGTCACGACTGAGATGGATCAGAGATGGGAAGAAGAGGGGGCGTATTTTGCTTACATTTAAATATAAAAATGGAAACGTGTGGTTGGAATACAGAAGGAAACGGCGAAGAGAGGAGGGCACGGGCTAGAGGAGCACTGCATTCAAAACGAGGGCACCCAGAAATTGAATTGGATATGAGTGTCAGGACTTAGGAACACGTGTTACATGTATGAGGAAGTAGAAAGATGATAACAGAATATACCGGGCAGATGATCCTATAACACAAAATAAAATAACAAAAAATATTATTTATTTATTTATTTATTTATTTATTTATTTATTTATTTATTTATTTATTTATTTATTTATTTATTTATTTATTTATTTATTTATTCCATCCATCGATGACCACGTTAAGTTTTGTTTCATTTGGCAGTGAACTTTGCTTTCATTTGAGACCAGAATTCCCTCATTCTTTCTGAGTGGACTTTCTCACTTTCCTCTGTCCAAGGGATACTGTGTCTTCTTTTCAGTTGTTCGTTTCGATTTAGCCCGTTCGTCACTATTTTTTTTTGGAAAAGACCTCTGTCAAGGGCGTCTTCCGGTTTGATCTGTAGCACTGGAAGATCTCCTTTGGTGCTTCTAAACCAAGGCATCGTGGTTTTAAGTTTTGAATGAAATAGGTGAAAGGTCTGTTTGGTAAACCTGTCTCGATCCATTCGTTTGAAATGGCCGAAAAATCGTACCTGTCGTTTGCGGATTGTATCTGTAATTTTCTGTATTCTTTTATCGACTTCCTTGTTGGATCAATTTTGGTGGATTCCGTTCTTGTAGTTGGATCCCATGATTCCCCTAATTATTCTGCGCTCCTTCTTCTCTAGTTCTCCAAGGAGTCCTTTATTGGTTATTTAGTGACAGATTTTCCAATACATACATAACAGCTGTCTGGTTTCAGAACCGTTTCATAGCCACGTACTTTGGGAATTATTATTATTATTATTATTATTATTATTATTATTATTATTATTATTATTATCATTGTTAAGTAAATGCTGTGGCTTGGAGAGGGATAAGAAATGTGAGGGTTGAATGGCTGGACAAGGAATTAAGTAGAGCAGAACTTAACACAATAAATTTTTAACCTTTCTTTTTTTCCCTTTTTTAAGTTTAAAATTTGAGGAACAGAAACTCTGAGTAAATAACAACAATATTAATGAGCTCTAACAATATAGTGGACTTAGAAGTCCGAACATCAGGTACAAAAATTGAGATAATTATAAATTTGCTGATTTACATAGAATAGAGCCTCATTGCTCCGATCACTTACACAACATAGGAGGTCTGAGCTCCAAATGTACGATAGTCCAGCCGCGAAGAGGCATCAATTTCTTATGACGCACTTAAGTTTCACCTGACAACCTAACTGTTGTCCTCAATAAAAGTATTTACACCCACTTGCTACGATGTGGGATTATCTATTCAAGAGTTACAGGATTCACTGTTCCCAAAGGTAACTAATACCAGAAAAACATTACACACAGACATAAATGTACAAGGGCATAATTGCCCATACTAAGTGGTCTCAGTGTAAAAAGAAAAATTTGCACATGACTGGCCATAAACACAAGGGTACGAGGCGAACACTTGCCCTCATTTATAGAAATAGTTCAAAAACTAAGTGGGCTTATGGCGCAAAGACAGCACAGAATCTAAACCTATACTACACCGGGGTGATTAAATGAGAAACATTAATGGCAAATAAGTTGAAAGAAATTTAGAGGTTTTGAAAACTTTAGTCACCCCACGCCAAGTTGAATGTGAACCGAGAGAGGGTACTCACTCTTTGTTCCCTTACATTACATATTTCCCAGTAGGGAATAGAACAGTGTGCTCAGACTTGGCGAAAATTCTACATTTAAACCACCAAATATAGAAATTGACATCAAATAAAACAGTTAGAAACCTTCCCCTCAGACTATCCGTAGGAGCTATCACATATCTATGAAAATCCTGCCGTTATCTCGAGTCGCTGTACCTTTCTTTCGCAAGCCACGCCCAAGCTTCCCTTAGGACACGCCGCACTCACAATCACTGAAGCAATTAAGATAATACGGCCCTAAAGCACCCTGCTTTTATAGTACTTTTAGGGGAAGGTTCCAGAACTCTTTACTGATAGGCTGTATACCCCCGGTTTAATTAACTAAAGAAGATATATAAAAAATCTGATAGGTTGGTTACGATCGAGGAGGAACCAAGCTCAAGCGCTGACAACTTCGGTACAATAAAAAACAATCCTAAGAATCACGTTAATAAACATCGAAAACAAATATTTCTTTATGAAATCATTAGAGTTTTTCCCGCAAGAGGGAGCATTTAAACATATGGTAGAGATATCTAATAGTTGAAGACCAAATTATCTTGTCGTACCCCAGTTCAAATTTGGCTACATACATGGCCTTAGAGAAGGGGCGCAGTTTAACTTCCCAAGAAAGCTGCACCCCGGTAAAATAATAATAATAATAATAATTATTATTATTATTATTATCATTATTCTTATTATTGTTACGGAGTTATCCGTGGAAGTCAGAGGTGAAAGAAGGTGCGGGCTGGAATGGGTCTAACTACAAGTCCGAAAGATGAATTAAAATTTCAATAAATGTTATATTTTCAACAGACAACAAAGTTTAGCAATTTTCACAAGGTGAAATGACAAGAATATCAGATACAATGTAAGTTTACAAATTCTGGGCTACGAGCCCCAAAGTCTGAGCTCTCAGCTCATAACCACAAATTACCAAAGGGCAGAAAACCCTTAATTACATGGAGCATTAGCTCCCAACTTTACCTCTCAAGCCTCTCTAAGGCACTTTTACCACAACACCATAAAGAGCTGACCCGCTCTCGATCTTTCAAACCTATAAAGGCAATAACAGACTTTTACACAAACTGCCATCAAGGCATAATAAAGAAACAGGGGTATCTCGTACCCAATCTACTGGGCCTTAGTGTGCAAAAACTAGGTTAATTTAAATGGCCCAAAACAAAAAGGATGGAGGCGTGAATTTGCACTCCTAAATCTACATTTTAAAACCTAAGTGGCTCTAGGCCGATACACAGGGGATAATCCCAAGCTAGGGAGATGACTCGTATGAGAAAACTTTAATACATTAAGGAAGAGAAGAAACGGTTACGAAAACGTAGTCACCTCAATTTCAAATGAAGGGGAGCTCGAGAGGGTAAAGCACTCTCTATCCCCGAATTAAAGTTCAAGAAAACTGAAGTTTATCAGGTAAAGGGTTTACATGTTTAATAGTTTACATATTAAAGGTTTCGAACCTTCCCCGGGAGTTAAACTGCTGAGCTAGCAAGAAATAAAGATGTTAAGAGGCCATTACCTTGATGAAGAGCTGCTGCCTGAAGAACGGGGCGCTTCCCGCCCCCTGCTACATATCCACACACTAAGCTAGATGTTACTGAAGTGGCCCGGAGACAAGAAAATCAGCAGTTTTTATACCTTCGTGGAAAATTCGAGACCTTTCAGGAATGAGTAGACACACCCAGTCAATTTTTATTGGTTGACTAAAAGTTACACATGGAAATTCGAAGAAGAAAGCAATGATTGGAGGAAAATTAATTACAGAAATTACTGATTGGCTTAATTCAAAATAGGCGGAAGGAAATGATTAATATTGCCAACCCACAAACCACAGAACAAAATTTAGTAAAGGCAAAACTTATGAATACAAAATTTCTTCAAGAGAGTTCATTCCATTGCATCAGAGTGTATTACCATAGTTTTTGGTAGAGACATCTATTAGAGAATGTCTACACTTCTTGATCAATGAGAAACAAAAGCAAATCAAAAACACACAGTGACATCTTGTGATAACCAGTAGAGTTAGTTCCGTTGTTAAAGTTCCGGGTTTCTAGAGTAGAGAAGTTTCAATTGGCGCAAGATTTGAACTTGCGTCGTAGAGGTGTACCGCCCGGTACAATTATCATCGAGCGAACTGGCCGCGCTGTTAAGGTCGCGTAGCTCTGAGCTTCCATTCGTGAGATGGTGGCTTCGAGTGCCTCTGTCAAAAGCCCTGAATATGATTTTCCATGGTTTCCCATTTTCACACCAGTCAAATGTTAGGAATGTACCTTCTTTATGACCACGACCACTACCTTTCTAATCGTAGCTCTTTCCCAATTTGGAGTCACCGAAAACCTTTTGATGTGTTAAAGCGAGGTTGAACCACTAGCAAGATATAAGGCGCGATCAAACAGTTTCCGTTTGAGGGCATTGCTGCGGCAGGCATGCAACGTAGCGCGACACCGATGCGGGTATATGCACGCACATGTAGGTAAAAGGATTAGTGTGGAAGTCGCGTCATGCCGAGGTGCTCGCATTAAATACGACAACATGAATTATGGCGAAGTTATTACTAAATGCGTCCAAACAGGACCAACGTGCTGTTATTCTGTTCTTGGCTGCTGAAGGGCAAATACCGGTGAACATCCATCGAAAATGAAGACTGTTTATGGGAAAGCATGTCCG
Organism: Anabrus simplex; assembly: GCF_040414725.1. Classification (NCBI taxonomy): domain Eukaryota; kingdom Metazoa; phylum Arthropoda; class Insecta; order Orthoptera; family Tettigoniidae; genus Anabrus; species Anabrus simplex. The sequence continues at coordinate 74,534,335 of NC_090273.1, read as the reverse complement.
TTAAAAACCACCGCTGTAGAATGGTGCCTCGAGTTCTCTGCGTGTCGCGTTTTGACACAAGACGCCGTTCCATCTGGGAGGCAAGCCTTGTCCATTACGGACAACAACACGCGGGCGGTGGATGAGGCAATGAGGCCCCATATTCTTGTTCTCTCCCCATGCGATTATCGCGTGTTCGGTCCCCTCATAAAGGCCATGAAGCTTCGAAGCTTCATGTCGGACAAGGATGTGCAGCAGGCGACTGTGGACTTCTTCACACAGCAGGAGGGCAATGTTTTACCACACGGGTGCGCACCAACTGGGATGAGCGCCTCAATGCTCTTGTCTGATTGGCACCCCGATTCAGGACCGTACGACCGTCGAGCGGAAACCTTTCTGATTACCCCTTATAATAATATTAATAATAATCTAGCCGAAGCTCAGATCCATTACGAGGAATAATTGGGATGGACACAGTAAATACCGTATACAACAGTTCTTGACAGCGCGAATGTGAACAGTATAGAGATTACCATCGATGGTCACCAACTCGGGCGGATTGGACATGAAGGACGACAGACTTCCTCAATAAGCCCTGTACAGTGTACTTAGTATAGGTAGGAGTCCTCGTGGTGCCCCTCTGAGGCTCTATAAGCATCAACTCAGGAAGACCTTGAGGAACACTAACATTGACCCGTGCACTTTCCGTACCATTGCAGATCATACTCGCTGGCGGACAACGACTTCTTCTGCTGTCACACAATTTGAACGTGAACGTTGAAGAGGAGAAACTTCAGGGACATGAACTACACCTGGCCCACCCATATTCTCCACCTTCGTTTAAAGATGCGGACATACAAAGGGCACTAGAAAAGTTTAGCAATACGCAAAAACGGTTGGCAGACACCCCTTTTATGGTGAGAGATGAAAAGAGGGGTGATAACCGGTCTAGAAGACAGGAAAGCGCGACCTTCACACCATTTGTTACCAAGCAATGGGACTGAAAGCATGTTAAGATGTCAGTATGGTCTAATGGTGAATATCGCACAATTATCCGCTACAATTTTGCTCGTGGATTAACTGTTGACCAGTGCCTGGAGGAAATGACTCCTGTGCTGGGAAAAGACTGTCCACATCGGACAACAACTTTCCACTGGTACAAAGAGTTCCAAACGGGAAATTTTGGGGTTCAAGACGGTCCGCGTTCGGGGCGACCGTCTGAATCAGTGACTGAGGAATACGTTGAAGATGTGAGGAAAATATTGCAGCAAGAGGGGCGGTTGACATGCCGGCAGGTGGAAGAGACCCTCCAAATCCCTGCATCAGCTATTCATTCAGTTCTACACGACCATTTCCATGTCAGAAAGATCTGTTCCCTTTGGGTGCCTTATTCACTTTCAGGGGAACAAAGGGCACATCGAGTGAAGTGGTGACGAAAAATGCTAAAACAGTTTGAAACTGGGACATCGCGTAACGTCAATAGCATCGTTACAGGTGACGAAACTTGGCTTTATTATTACGGTGTCCCAACAAAATCCCAGAGCAACATTTGACTGTTTGAAGATGAGGGTACTCCTGTGACTGTGTGAAAGTCAAGATCAGTGAAGAAAAGGATGATTGCAGTATTCTTCACTAAACGGCGCTTCCTGATTCGGGTTGAGCTAGAAACACAAAGGACAGTTACTGCGAAGTGGTACAGTGAGACTTGTCTGCCTCAGGTCATCCAGGCTCTCAAGCAACTCCGTCCAAAGACCCGGCGCTACAGCACATCGTGCCTATGTAACAATGTATTTTTTGTCAGATCAGGATTGACTGTGTTTGATCTTCCTCCTTACAGTCCTGATATTGCCCCATGTGACTTCGCACTCTTCGCAGAAGTGAAGATGAAGCTGAAAGGGCGGCGTTTTGAATCCGACGAGGAGATTCTGACAGCATGGGAACAAGAGTTTGAAAATGTAACCGAATAAAAGTGGCAGAGTTGGTTCAGTGACTGGTATCGACGTATGGAGAAGTGTATTGAGTGTGGTGGAAATTATTTTGAAAAAGTCTAAAGCGTTCACTCACATGCAAAACTTTCTTAGTGCCCTTTGTACAATACTGAGAGCTACGCACGCGATTGTCACTATGCGCACAATGAAATAGCTTCTTTTGTTGTCATTGTGACTGGCCACACAGAGTTCCGTACGCTATGTTCGTTCTGTTCGCTACGTTACCTGCATCGCAGAGTGTATGATGCTTAGCTGTATTTGAGAAACCTCATGGTGGATGGACATGCGCCCTGGAATATGTAGTTGCGAGGTACTTATTCCTCGTCAGTCATTTTCCACTCTACATACAGTACAACTCGTATTAATACCTCCCATTCAGCGTTGTATTCGCTTATTTAAAATGACTCTTAAGTTCATGATTATGTAACTGCTTTATCAAATGATGCCATTCGCCAAACTGCCTTCTCTGTAAGTTCAAGCCATGTACCCACTTCCGTTTACGCTTACATACTGATCACACGGATCACCATCGGTTTTCTGCCTATCAGCAGGTTTTCTCGTGCATTTTCCAAGCCGAGCTGTCTTCTGCTATCCTTCCATTAATTTTGACACTGTCCATCACCTCATACCTCTTTCTTCCACTCAATCTTCTCCCTGCAACTTCTCTTTCCAGTGCCTGTGTTAATAAAAATTTTCTTCGTAAACAGTGACCTACTCAATTCTTCTTTCCCTTTTGAATGTTTTCCGGTCCTTTCTACACCTACTGTTTCCAATACTACTTCATTCCTTTATTTGTCTTCCAGTTGATCTTCTCCATTTTTCTCCATACCCACATTTTAAAAGATTTCAATCTTCTTTCTTCCTACCTTCTCAAAGTAATAGAAAGCAACGCTCCATACAAATCACTTCACTAACCTCTACTTAAGGTCCATATTCAGCGGCTCACTCAGCAGTACCCTTTGCTTCATATATGCTTCCTTGGCCATTGCGATCCTGCTCTTTACCTCATCCAGACAATATAGATCTCTTCTAATTGCGCTTCCTAAATATCTGAATGCAGGTGTTCCATACCTTCACCTGATATTAACAACAATAGCTCGTCATCGGAGTTATCACTGCTCATCCATGATACAGTATCAGCCAACTGCTCGGCCAAGACTGAGCATAGCTTTCTTGGTGGCCACGTGGGGTTGCGAACGTAGTATACATCCTGCACGTAGCGTGCGTAGTGAACATAGCGTAACGTTCCGTGTGGCTACGTGGAGTAGCGAACGTAACATACATCTCGTACGTAGCGAGCATAGCGTAGCGTTCCGTGTGGCTACGTGGAGTAGCGAACGTAACATACATCTCGTACGTAGCGAGCATAGCGTAACGTTCCGTGTGGCTACGTGGGGCAGCGAACGTAGCATACATCTCGTACGTAGCGAGCATAGCGTAACGTTCCGTGTGGCTACGTGGAGTAGCGAACGTAACATACATCTCGTACGTAGCGAGCATAGCGTAGCGTTCCGTGTGGCTACGTGGAGTAGCGAACGTAACATACATCTCGTACGTAGCGAGCATAGCGTAGCGTTCCGTGTGGCCACGTGGAGTAGTGAACGTAACATACATCTCGTACGTAGCGAGCATAGCGTAGCGTTCCGTGTGGCTACGTTGAGTAGCGAACGTAACATACATCTCGTACGTAGCGAGCATAGCGTAACGTTCCGTGTGGCCACGTGGAGTAGTGAACGTAACATACATCTCGTACGTAGCGAGCATAGCGTAGCGTTCCGTGTGGCTACGTTGAGTAGCGAACGTAACATACATCTCGTACGTAGCGAGCATAGCGTAACGTTCCGTGTGGCCACGTGGAGTAGTGAACGTAACATACATCTCGTACGTAGCGAGCATAGCGTAACGTTCCGTGTGGCCACGTGGAGTAGTGAACGTAACATACATCTCGTACGTAGCGAGCATAGCGTAGCGTTCCGTGTGGCTACGTTGAGTAGCGAACGTAACATACATCTCGTACGTAGCGAGCATAGCGTAACGTTCCGTGTGGCCACGTGGAGTAGTGAACGTAACATACATCTCGTACGTAGCGAGCATAGCGTAACGTTCCGTGTGGCCACGTGGAGTAGTGAACGTAACATACATCTCGTACGTAGCGAGCATAGCGTAGCGTTCCGTGTGACTACGTGGAGTAGCGAACGTAACATACATCTCGTACGTAGCGAGCATAGCGTAGCGTTCCGTGTGGCCACGTGGGGCAGCGAACGTAGCATACATCTCGTACGTAGCGAGCATAGCGTAGCGTTCCGTGTGGCTACGTGGAGTAGCGAACGTAACATACTTCTCGTACGTAGCGAGCATAGCGTAACGTTCCGTGTGGCTACGTTGAGTAGCGAACGTAACATACATCTCGTACGTAGCGAGCATAGCGTAGCGTTCCGTGTGGCCACATGGGGCAGCGAACGTAACATACTTCTCGTACGTAGCGAGCATAGCGTAACGTTCCGTGTGGCTACGTGGAGTAGCGAACGTAACATACATCTCGTACGTAGCGAGCATAGCGTAACGTTCCGTGTGGCCACGTGGAGTAGCGAACGTAACATACATCTCGTACGTAGCGAGCATAGCGTAGCGTTCCGTGTGGCTACGTGGAGTAGCGAACGTAACATACATCTCGTACGTAGCGAGCATAGCGTAACGTTCCGTGTGGCTACGTGGAGTAGCGAACGTAACATACATCTCGTACGTAGCGAGCATAGCGTAGCGTTCCGTGTGGCAACGTGGAGTAGCGAACGTAACATACATCTCGTACGTAGCGAGCATAGCGTAACGTTCCGTGTGGCTACGTGGAGTAGCGAACGTAACATACATCTCGTACGTAGCGAGCATAGCGTAGCGTTCCGTGTGGCCACGTGGGGCAGCGAACGTAACATACATCTCGTACGTAGCGAGCATAGCGTAACGTTCCGTGTGGCTACGTGGAGCAGCGAACGTAACATACATCTCGTACGTAGCGAGCATAGCGTAACGTTCCGTGTGGCTACGTGGAGTAGCGAACGTAACATACTTCTCGTACGTAGCGAGCATAGCGTAACGTTCCGTGTGGCTACGTGGAGTAGCGAACGTAACATACATCTCGTACGTAGCGAGCATAGCGTAGCGTTCCGTGTGGCTACGTGGAGTAGCGAACGTAACATACTTCTCGTACGTAGCGAGCATAGCGTAACGTTCCGTGTGGCTACGTGGAGTAGCGAACGTAGCATACATCTCGTACATAGGAAGCGTGACGGACATAGCGTAGTGGTCTGTATGCCATATTTTTCTTTATATTATTTCCACGTAAAATACAAGTTAAGCATGATTGTATCTACAGTGATTCAAGTTATGCAATTTTCATAGGTCATATAAAGTCATATTTTGGCTTTATTAACTTTTTGTCTTTTTCACATTTTTCATATTATGGTCATATTTTCCTGTGAAATTTTGTATTTTCTCATACTTTTATATTTTTATTCAATTTTCGCACACCTGCTTTCAGTCGTCTCAAAGACGAATTTTTCACATCTCCTAATTGCTGTCTGAATTTTTTACAATGATCTTTCTTAGAAGTATATATATGTATGTGAATTAGGAGTGTAAGCTGCCACAACCAAAGCCATCTACGACATCATGCCATTAAGCAAACTTTCCCTGGATACAGCTATAGCCCTCTTTGAAGCCAAAATCGTTCCTATTCTAACATACGGAATAGAGATAACTTGGGGAAAGTTAAGCTATAAAGACCTAATACGAATGGAAAAAGTGAAATCCAGATTCTTGAAAGCAGCCCTCGGAATTTCAAAGTACACCAAGTCAAGACTAGCGTACGAACTCGCGAGACCTGAGATAGAAATTCAATCTGCCTTGTACAGACAACTGGAAGAAACTGCGGTTAGAGAGGGAGAAGAAAAAGAAGGAGATATGGCGGGAGTTCTACTCTTCAGAGGCCATGATGAACAGAGCATGGACAGGCACAAACCAGGAGCTGAGACATTTTGTAAATAACATGGCAGTCCATGGCTACCATCACAAAATCTGTAGGTCGAAGACATACCAGGACCCGGACTCGATGTGCATATGTGAACTCTGTGGTAAACATTGTGACCGATATCACGTACTGTCGTGTAAAATTCGTGTGAAATCAATCATAGACCTCTGTATTGATTAATGTATCCTAATATTGCACAACTTGCGCACAATAAAGTTTATATTAAGCTGTATAGAAAGAAACAGATGCGTAGAAAGTGACAGAAAGGTGAACCTCAATTGAACTCTAATGATGTGACGTACGTATTTCAAAAATGCCCCAATAACATCATGCGATATTCAGCGGTCTTTCCCCGTTACAAATCAATGTTGCATGAAAATAGAAGATCGTTCCTATTTGAAAATATTAAAATGTATGTCTTTTGCTACTGTAATTCTTTCTGAATGCCCATACAAATGTGACATTTATTTCATTCTGTGCAGAGTTGAGAGTTACCTCTGGGTTAAGTAATGGAAATAAATTCAAAATATAATAATGAATATTATTATTTATTTATTTTTATTATTGTTATTATTATTACTATGATTGATTGATTGATTGATTGATTGATTGATTGATTGATTGATTGATTGATTGATTGATTGATTGATTGATTGATTGATTGATTGATTGATTGAACTAAATTTTAAAAGTATATTTTCAATGTAATGTTAATTTGAACAGCGGCAAGATTTTGAAGATTTCAAAATTGTTACCAAAAAATGTTGTACTTTGTTCATTGTCATATTTTGATGCATTTTCAGGTCGTAAATGCTTACATATTTCTAACATTTTTAAGTCATAAATATCCGGTCCCTAGTAATAAACGTGGCCACAAGTTTCATGCCATTTTGTCTGCTAAGCCGTCAAAGATATCTGCATAAAGTAAGCAGATAATGAAATAATTGCGGGAGAGAAGTGAACACTCGGACATGAGTATCAGCCGACGACGGCGACAACGACTGACTGGATACTTAATTCGACAATACCAATACGTATTTTACGTTCAAACATACGGTAATGACGCAACACAGTCCATGTCGAAAATTGTAATGCCATTTTATTATTTTTATTATGGTTAAGGATCGCAAGTTCATGCCCTGTATAAATGTGTATGCATTTATGCCTTAAAAATGCCTAAATATGCAGTAAAACTGCATAATAGATTTGATCATATTTCCATAAAATAGAACTATTATCGGCAACTTACGTCGTAATTCTTCTGATTTTGAAGTACCAGCCTCATCATCGGTGAATTTTTCACTATTTCAATTAAAACCTCGGCATTGAGGGAAGTTTTTCATGGTCAGTCTTGGTATGTTGTCTCTCAGAAAAGCTTTCTAGCGCATAAATCGCCGATGAACATCGCACAAAGTGCAAGGGGCATTCACAATTGCTGATCAATCTTTTTTTTTGTAGGTAAAGAATAACCTCAAAACAGCTCGGTTTGGTGTAAAATGGCAAAATTGGCAAAACTGATTCCGAAGTGACTGTGGGGAAGTACAGTGATTGCATCACAGAGACTTGACATTCAGCTTCTCTGCTCGCTATCCTGCTGTTGTTTGATGAATTATATTTCCCACTCTTTCATACTGCGCTCCTAAACGCTCATTTCTTAACCGAATGAGCTCTGTCCCCTATGAGTCATCATTGACATCAATCACATTCTTTGCACTCGCGAAACTTATTACGCATTAGTGGAAAATGCCAGGGCATGCATATATAAGCACAATAAAAATAATATCCTTTTAATATGCCATTTTAGGGCATAATTTCAAAGTATGATGCATCTATTACAAAACACAAAATTTGCATTTTTATTTGGAGACGACTGCAAGCAGGTATGCGAAAATGGAATTAAAATTATAAAAGTAGAGCAAAATACGAAATTTCACGGGGAAATATGAGCATAATATGAAAAATTGCCGGAAAATGACAGAAGAGTTAATATGGACCATGAAAATTGCGTAAATCATCGTAGATAAAATCATGCTTAACTTGTATTATACGTACAGACTCACGTCATCGACGCATTGTTCCAGCAGCGGTGGCCGACCAAACATCGTTCAGGAACGAAATACGATCACAGGTTTCTCCTGCTGTGAGACCGAGGAGAACCGTCTGCTTGCAGCAGGATTACCATCACGTTTGCCTCTGGCCAGGCTACCATTGATACTACGACATCGCCAAGCACGGCTATTCTGGTGTCGTGAGAGGGTCAACTGCAGTGGGGAATGGCGCTCTGTTGTCTTCAGTGACGAGAGCACGTTCTGTGTGAAAGCAAGTGATGGACGTACACGTGTACGGCATAGGCCTATACCAGAGTGCTACTGCCATTTATTCGGCAAGAAAGTGATGTGCTTCATTTTCAGCAGGACAATTCACGTCTACATACAGCTGCTGCTCCGCAACGTGCTCTACATGGTGTACAACAACTGCCCTGGTCAGCAAGATCACCGGACCTCTCACCATTTGAATACGTATGTGACATGATGAAGCGGGAATTTACGCGTTATCCAGAGCCTGCAGGAACCATTGCCGAATTGCATCAAAAGGTTCAAGATGCCTGGGGGACAATCTATCGTAGAATGCCATTCGTCACCTTTATGATCGTGTGCATGCGCAAATACACGCCTCAATTTTCGCCACAGGGGGTACACTGTGAATTGATACGATTGTTTGGGCAGCCTTTAATGTGACATGTATGCTTCATTTCGTCTGAATTTGTAATCATATTCTCCTGCAATGATGAACTTCCTATCATATCGCTTGTGAATAAAATGACCTTGTTCTTGAGGATGTTATATGTTTTTTTCCGGCAGTTTATTATGAATGAGCTCAAATGTTTCTGAAAACCAATAATTAGTAAAATTCCATTATCTAAGTCAGAACGACTTTCACGGACCACGATGAGAAACAGTGGTGTAGGCCTACGGTGCTGAACGAATGTTTCGAAATGTCAGCATTCATGTTGTCCACTGCACTCTGATAAATTCCAAGATATTTTTATAGCTCCAATGTAAATTTCCTTACTCTCGCTCCCTGCTACTGAAGAGAAAGTCGACGACAGATCATATTTCAACAGGAATACTGTAGTATTCACTCAGATACAGGATACATGGCTTGTAGTCACTTTGGCTCTCTGTATCCACCTCGTTGACTTCGTAAATATCCTTCAAAACTCCCACAGTAGGAACCAGCAGTACAGCTGACGTTAGTGGAGATCAACATTTCTGACTGATCCTGATAATAATAATAATAATAATAATAATAATAATAATAATAATAATAATAATAATGATGTACCGTATTATTATTATTAAATATATTATTATATTATATTATATTATATTATATTATATTATATTATATTATATTATATTATATTATATTATATATTATTATTATTATTATTATTATTATTATTATTATTATTATTATTATTATTATTCCGGGTGAGTCGGCCTTTCGGTTAGGGACGCGCAACCGTGAGCTTGCATCCGGGAGATAATGGGTTCGAACCCCACTGTTGGCAGCCCTGTAGATTGATTTCGGTGGTTTCCTAATTTCACACCAGGCATATGCTGGGGCTGTACCTTAATTAAGGTTACAGGCGCTTCTTTCCCACTCCCATGCCTTTCCTATCCCATCGTCGCCATAAGACTTGTATGTGTCGGTGCGACGTAAAGCAAAATGTAAAGTAAATAATAACATTAATAATAACATCTAAAACAGGATTTCATCGGTACTTAGAAAAACAACCTCTGGTAACTCATTTTGGAAAAAATATCTGAGGTTAATAATTTTAAAATACTTCAGGGGAATCATCGAACCATCCGAATAAAGTCGTGATGCAAACAGAGAGAGAATTTCTAAATTACAAAAAGCCTAGTCCGCCTCTGTGGTGTAGTGGTTAGTATGATTAGCTGCCACCCCCAAGAGGACCGGGTTCGATTCCCGGCTCTGCCACGAAATTCTGAAAAGTGGTACGAGGAATGGAACGGGGTCCATTCAGCCTCGGGAGATCAACTGAGTATACGGGGGTTCGATTCCCTCCTCAGCCTTCCTGGAAGTTGTTTTCCGTGGTTTCCCACTTCTCCTCCAGGCAAATGCCGGGATGGTACCTAATTTAAGGCCACGACCGCTTCCTTGTCTAACCCTTCCAAACTTTCCATCTCCCACAAGGACCCTGTTCAGCATAGCAGGTTAGGCCGCCTGGGCGAGGTACTGGTCATCCTCCCCAGTTCATCCCCCTACCCAGAGTCTGAAGCTGCAGGACACTGCCCTTGAGGTGGTAGAGGTGGGATCCCTCGCTGAGTCCGATGGAAAACCGACCCCGGAGGGTAAACAGATTACGAACCAACGAACAAAAAGCCTATAGAATCACATGGAACAGGCACAACAAAATTCAATAGCTCAGAAAGCTAAATTAAAACACTATAACACTGTAATTAAGCCTTAAGCCGGAAACCTTTAACATTGGTGGCAGATCACTAACTCGTAAAACTTTAAAAAGACAAGAAAGGAAAATTGTTAGGTAAATCATTGGATGAAAAGGATTACGTCAGCCATCTGAGAAAATATCAGACGCTTGAGAAAAAAGACGACTGAAATTTTATGTCCAAATTCAAAGAAAGACAAAAAATATATTTATTTATGCCTTCTCTGTTAAAGTGAAGAATAAATCATTCTTTTAACGATATGCGAGGCTTCCTGATATTCTGAAACTTCTGGCAGAACCGGGAATCGAAACGGGGCTTCCGAGGACGGCCGATAACAGTGCTAATCCTTACGCTACGGAGGCGAACACCGGGGAGATAAAGATTATAGTTCTTTGCGTATATGTGTGTGTTTTTCTGTCCAGACCCGAAGAATGTTCGAATTCCTCGACAAATACCACCAGACAATCAGCTAGAGAATTGGGGAATGAGGTAGTTTCCCATTGCTCTCCGCATTGGGCCAAAAGAAGCTATTACGTAACAATTTACCAAGTGTACTGAATGGTACAGAACAACCAAGTTCATGAAGAGCATGTTAACATCATTCATCACGGACTGAGATGTATGAGGAATGATGTGCCATCATTGATAAAAGAATCTTCATCTTCTTTTGTTACTTACATTTCCCACACCTGTGGGATCGCAGGTGTCAACTGTGTCGCACATGAGGATTGAGCTCTGTTTTAATACCGGATGCCCTTCCTGAAACCAACCTCTATGTGGAGGGATGTATTTATTATTGCGTGTTCCTGTTTTGGTTGGTAGTGTGGTGCACTTTCTAATATGAAGAGGACATTATTGGGACGAAGCCAAACGCCTAGTCTCCGAACCAGAAGAATTAATCACATGCGATTAAAATCCCTGACCCGGCCGGGAATCAAACGCGGGATCCTCTGAACAATGGAGTCGTACCATTGCTGAAAGAATCTTAGGACTATTTTGTTTTTGAGAGTATGGTTGGTCCTGTTAGTTATGTGAATGCTATACTAAACCCCTCATTAGTGAAATAACTGACTGGAAGTGTGATTTTGCATTTTCTCGATGTCCTTGATTATGCACGGTGGATTTATAGGGGGGGGGGGTCAAAAGCTCAATCACCACGGCGTTTTATTAGCGATTAAGAGGACTTAAATAAATAGATATGATCAAGTACTACAGGGTTCGCTGTCCTAAACTTTTCATAAGTCTTGTACCAAAGATTTCCGTGATGGCCTTACTTTGGAAAATAATTTCAAATCTAAACTCAATTTATTTTGTGTATTTAAGATAGAATTACAGCCTCCATTACTCAGTCGGTAGTGCGCCGGTCTCTCACCGCTGGGTACGTGGTTCAAATCTCGGATTTCCATAGGAGATTTGTGTTGGATAAAGCGGAGTAGCAAGTGGATTTTCTGTGGGTAATCCTGTTTTTCTTTTCATCTGTCATTCCAGCAATACTCACGAATAACATTTCTTTGCATCTATTAGTTATTATTAATTGCCCCAGAGGAGTGCGACAGACTTCGGTAGCCGGCACAATTACTATCCTCACCACTAGATGGGGCTAGAGACAGGCTGTGGATTTTCATTTTCTAGGTATAATGTCAAGGTTTATGCCTGAATATGTGGGCTAATATTCATTTAACTCCGTGAGTGAGCAACAACAGGAAATTCAGCAACAACAACTGAGATTAAATACTCTAAAAAATCATGTTTTGAATTTTGAAACCACTGGTTGTTTACGTCACTCTCTACAGATATTGTTTTAGTGCTGAAGATTCCTGTACACATTTATCTAGTTTTATCACTCCCTCAAGTGTTCCAAGTATCGGGTTTCTTTCAGGAGAAAAGATCTCCTTGGGACTGATCAATATTTGAAGCACCTTCCATCCGCCCACTTTCCTCAGCTCCTAACGTGCACTGAAGCGTACCGCCCACTCTTGGGAACCATTAGAACATCGAGAATTAAACGTAAGACTAGGATAACACAGCGCATTCATTGACTTATTTGCTTTAGCTCTTCAGCCCTGGCGTTTAGTATCTCAGACCCGTGCCACATTATTTTATACTTTGTGGGCGAATGATGGGGGTCGCAAACCTATTTCTCTGTGTTACCTTCCTGTCGCCTTATCTTGTTTGACTTCGCACTCTTGGGTTCTGTGATTAGTTATAGAACCGTAAATCACACTGGTTTGAGTCTGTCAGACTTGGCGGCAGTATTTGTATGCACGCATATTTCTATAAAATTATGTCTAGGCGCATTAGGGTTTTAATAATAAGTAGCTGATAACAGGCATGCACTGCTACGCCTCAATAAATAAAAGGTGTTTTTTAATTAATTCTACTTTATGCAATTTTTATTAATATTTTTTCTTAATTTTTGGTTGTTTTGTTATTTATATTTTTCTTATTACATGTACTTTACTTCAAAACAAAGACATATTTCCTGTAAATATGTTCTAATTTTTTGATTCCTATGTCTATTAATTTGATCAAACTATTTCTATACGCTTGCATAAATGGCGATCAATTTGCAAGATGCATGATATTTATTGCAACGGGAGTGGATACATGACATTCTTTCTTTCTCCATCGGGTGATAAAATGAACAGATTCCTCGGCAATGAGTTGCCTAGTTACATGAACCTCGTAGCAAGAAAGGTACTTCTAAAAACATGGCGGCGTGTTCCCATCCTCCTATATACAGCATTTCTTACCGGACTATCATACAGAGCAAGTCGCTGTTGCCTACCGACTATCTAGCCATACAAGTCGATGCAAATCTCGGTGCGGCTTTGTAAATAAATGAATTACATAAAATAAATATATTTCCGTAGACTTTTCAAGAAACGGAAGAATTTTCCTTTATTATTGAGACAATTTGGAAGGTTTTGGTACAAACCGCACCTTTTAACTCCCTCTGGTTTAAGAGTTTGAGTTTTGTGAAACATGAACGTTAGCGTTATATATATACAGTGTGAATCGTAATTCGCGCACTCGGGCGTCGCAGCGCGACTCCTCACATGCCAGCAATAAAAAAATGTCTCTTACAAAATTTCGTCTTGCGAGTATATCCGGTAGAAAACGGACGTTGAAGAGTAGCAATCTGGCAACACTGTAACCATATGTAGGGTAACTACCGCTGTCACCACGTTCTCGTCGTGCCATGCAGTTGGTGCAGTGGGTAGAGTTTTTTGTTGGCATGCAGGAGGTCGATGGTTCGATCCTGGGTTGAGGCGCATTTTTTATTTGCTAATTTCCATCTGACATTAACTACTGTAATACAGTAAGACATCATTTCTGAGGTCACATGCATCCTACATTTACAACATTTTGTAACGCTGAAACAACAAATACCTGGTTAGACTAATAAGAAATAGACAGCTGAAACAAACAGATTTCACATCTAGTAGATGAAGTGGTGCGAATAAATTCACGCTCACGACGTGGAAAGGGCGCTTTTCAAAGCTGACCAATGAAAACGATTGTTCGTCCATTTCTAGGATCGTAGTATGTAATTGCAAATGGTTTCTAGAGGACCCACTGCAATCGCTGTTGACGATTAAAATGCCAGATACCATACCACCTGCACTACATTTACGAAAGAAAAAACATACGCCTGAACCCAGGATCGACAACTCGACCTCCTGGATGGTAACCCAAAACTCTATCCACTGCACCAACTGTACAGTACGACTAACTCCTGTTGACAGAGGTAGTTACCATACATGTGGTTACAGTGTTGCCAGATTACTACTCTTCAACGTCGTTTTTCTGCCGGATATACTCGCAAGACGAAATTTTGTAAGAGACATTTTTTATTGCTGGCATGTGAGGAGTCGCGCTGCGACGCCCGAGTGCGCGAATTACGATTCACCCTGTATATATATTTCAAATGTTGATTACACATTTGTTGGTCGGTTGAGTGTGAACGTTTATATTAAGGAAATGTTATTTAGTGAACTGTGACCAGTGAACAAGAAAGTGTTTAAGAGTGTTACTGGAAGCGATCTGGAATCAAACACCTACGTATCAGACAAGGAAGAGAAAGAATGTGATTCATGTGCTTAATAGAGTAAGACAATTGCAAAATTTGTAAAAGTTTTTTTATGTCTTAACTCATGCTGAATTTTCGCGCCAGGGGTGTCCAGTTTTCAAACAGATCATGAATAGCAAATTCAATCATAGAATTTCAAGACCAAATTGACGAATTTTGAAGAAAATGTTTTGCATTTGGTATTTTGCTAATTTGGAATATAGTTTATTACCAAATAATTTGAAATGCTAGACACTAGTATTTCTTGTTATGTAATATATACTACCATTAACTTACACATCTTTACAGTAACTTACAGTAACAGAATTTTATGTACGAAGCTCACTACCTGCAATCGCATTAGTGCGGCCAGTATCCACTATTCGGGAGATAGTGGGTTCGAATCGCACTGTCCGCAGCCCTGAAGATGGTTTTCCGTCGATTCCCATTTTCACACCAGGCAAATGCTGGGGGCTGTACCTTAATTAAGGCCACGGCCGCTTCCTTCCCAGTCCTAGACCTTTCCTGTCCCATCGTCGCCATAAGACCTATTTGTGTCGGTGCGACGTAAAGCAAGTTGTAAAATAAATTACGTGCGTTTGAAAATATAGCACAAGTGTTTTGATATATAATTTTACCTGTTATTTATAAGCTGGCTCCGTGGTGTACACGTAGCGTGCCTGCCTCTTACCCGGAGGCCCCAGTTTCGATTCGAGGCCAGGTCAGGAATTTTTACCTAGATCTGAGGGCTGGTTCGAGGTCCACTCATCGTACGTGATTAAACTTGAGGAGCTATCATACGGTGAGATAGCGGTCCCGGTTTAGACAGCCAATAATAACGACCGAGATAATTCGTCGTGCTAACCACACGACACCTCGTAATCTGCAGGCCTTAGGGCTGAGCAGCGGTCGCTTGGTAGGCCACGACCCTTCATCGGCTGTAGTGCCATGTGGTTAGGGATTAGTGGTTATTTATAAACCATATAAACTATTAAAATTATTAAAACTGCTTGTAGCTTCTGATTTAGAAGAATATTTAACAAAAATTGCATGGGTCTGTAGCACTCAAGTCACAACGTAGAGCGCCAGTGCTGCAGGATTAAGGGAAGATCTGGACGAAACCCTTCAAAAATATTCTTTCTTTTGCTGAAATTTTTAGCTTGTTATGTAGGGAATCTGGTGTCGAAAAGATTTAGTTCATTACCCAAGTGCGCGTCAGGTGCCACGCCTCCTCTTTATGTATTGCATTTTTCATTTTCCCCGAACTCTTTACGTCTATTTGATCAGGCAGTTGACGGTATTACATTTAGGAGTATGGAAGAAGGCTGTGAAGCGTCATTTCCGGTTGGTCAAGCATGGCGATTACCATGGAAAGTTTATTTTGATTTGGGATATACATTGCAAGGCTTCGCCTTGAGAAATTCAATTGTAATTTTCTGGACTTTCTTTTTCCATAACAAAGGTACCTTTTTCTCCGGAACTATTGAAAGTATAAATATGAAACTTGATAGACTGGCAGCGTAAACATGATTATATATTTGGCTCCAAGAGAATAACAAAATATATAATTTCGTTGACCCTGAGTTAAATATACACATTTATTTACTTTTTAAATCGATATAGTGATGGAATTAAAAAACGCTTGCAGCCATTAAATCATCAAAGCTTTGGAAATCACTATAAAATTTACAAGGTCCAGGACCTCAGCGTTGCTGATGAAAAGGTGTATTCAAAATTCGCATTTAAAGAAGTCTTGAAAAATCCACACATCTAACCCTTCAGACAAGACAGGTTGTATTTCCGGAATTGCATTTTGGCCAGAGTGATTTTCTAAATTTGTTTCAAAAGTTTGGTAGAGCTATCCGTAAATCCATGACCCACAATTTGAAATCTTTTCGGACCCTTTAGCCCTTCAACTTTCGGCACAATTGAGGAAATTGCTTAATATTACGTTATTCGTAGAATGGGGATCCCTACTTTTTTCTGCTAAGAAATATTTTCAACATTAAGAACGTTTTTAGAATCTAAATTAACTGATTAATACACATAGCTAGGAACAATTTATTTTTAATCCATGTGCACAGCTTTATGATTCTTATATAGTGTCCAAGTTACGGAGAATTTATGAAATCAATGAATTTTCGTGTACATCTCTCCTTAATTAAAACTTTAATGGCTGAGAATTGAATAGTTCTTTTGAGAAACAATGTAAGTCGATTTTCCTTCAAAACGAGTAAACAGTATATCTAGATTCCACAGTGATAAATACACCTTTTACTGCAGAAACCACATAACTCATACTTCATCTCCATTGTTGAGTAACGCTTCGATTTCTGTGTTTCTTTTATTAACACTATAATTGAATATCTTGCATTGTTGTAGTAGAGGTTACTGATACGGTATTTCAGAGTATTTTAAATACGGTTTTGTGCAGTTTATGAGGAACGTTCGATTTATTTGTTCGTGAAATGGATGTGTCTGAAATTGCTGTAACTACAAAGCCCATCAGCGAGAAGTGACGAAAAGGTGGAATCAACAATTTAAAGTATAAATCGCAGTGACCACAAAGATACCGTTGACGCCAGGGATTTCATTGACGGCCTCCAGGTGCACACCTTCAATATAGGCCACAAGCTCAGCACATCTGATGATCTTCCAGCTATTAAGCCCTACCCTAATGGCGTTCTTCCCATCGATGAGAAGAAACTGCAGGACATTCAGAAATTAAACCGTATTTGGAAGAAGATATGCTAAGTTATTTTTCTACTACTACTAAATGTTTTCATTCCTTCCCTGAAGGTGGAGGCGGGCCTCTTAGGCGGTGACGCCGTCTCTCAGGCCAGGAAATTTGTTGCGGTGAAGGAGACGTGCGGAGAAGGTGAGGAGGTTGGCGACCGTGGACTAGGAACTGTCCCGGCATTCGCCTTAGTGCAGGAGAATGGAAAACTACTCCAAACCATAGTCAGGACAGCCGACGGTGGAGACCAGTCCCTGTCGATCTCCCGAATACAGAGGCGTAGAACCACGGTAGAGCTTTGGCCACCGCTCCTCTGCTCGATTGGACGGTCGGAGTGCAGAGGCGTCGGACCACGGACCAGCCGTGGTCACTTGTACTGTAGGCGCAAGCCTACTCTGCAACCGCAGACCCTATTTTACCAGAGATTTCTGCATAGTCAACCTTAAGTAAGGAATCTGCTGCAGAGCATGAGCTGTTAGGTTTAGGATAGTAGTGGTATACACAGGACATGAGGGATCTAATAATTTAATTAACTGCCGTACCTCAAACCACCAGTTAATTTCAAAAAATTCCATAAGTCAATATTTTGATAAGAAATTTCCTCCTAATTAGACAACAGAATTGCTTTGTAATTGTAATTAGACTGTTGAGGCGCTGGCCTTCTGACGCCAACTTAGCAGGTTCGAAGCTGGCTCAATCCGGTGGTATTTGAATGGGCTCAAATACGTCACCCTCGTGACGGTAGATTTACTGGCACGTGAAAGAACTCCTGCGGGACTGAATTCCGGCACCCCGGTGTCTCCGAAAACCGTAAAAAATAGTTAGTAAGATGTAAAGCCAATCTTGCTTTCTGATTCGAATTTTACTTACGAAAAATATATGAAGTGGGCTTTGTAATATTTAAAAAGACAATGAAACCGGAAGGTAGTCCGCCTCTGTGGTGTAGTGGTTAGCGTGATTAGCTGCCACCCCCGGAGGTCCGGGTTCGATTCCCGGCTCTGCCACGAAAATTTGAAAAGTGGTACGAGGGCTGGAACGGGGTCCACTCAGCCTCGGGAGGTCAACTGAGTAGAGGTGGGTTCGATTCCCACCTCAGCCATCCTGGAAGTAGTTTTCCGTGGTTTCCCACTTCTCCTCCAGGCGAATGCCGGGATGGTACCTAACTTAAGGTCACGGCCGCTTCCTTCCCTCTTCCTTGCTTATCCCCTCCAATCTTCCCATCCCTCCACAAGGCCCCTGTTCAGCATAGCAGGTGAGGCCGCCTGGGCGAGGTACTGGTCATACTCCCCAGTTGTATCCCCCGACCAAGAGTCTGAAGCTCCAGGACACTGCCCTTGAGGCGGTAGAGGTGGGATCCCTCGCTATGTCCGAGGGAAAAACCGAACCTGGAGGGTAAACAGATAATGATGATGATGATGATGATGAAACCGGAAGGTACTAGGAAGTTTTATTGAATTTCCCGAAAGTACCGGTAGTGATTTTTTACTTACGTTGTTTCTCAAATAACCAATTCTATTAGCATTTAACCCTGTACAACCAATGTCTATCAACATTCAAATATCTTCTCCTTCTACCGCTTTTCCCACACCTGCGAAGTTACGGATACGACTGTCACACACACCCACCCACACACACACACACCCACCCACACACACACACCCACACACACCCACACACACGCACACGCACGTGGATTTAACCGTGTTTTACGGCTGGATGCCCTTTCTTACGCCAAACCTTATATGGAGGGATTTAATCACCATTGACTGTTACTTTAGTTGTTGCTAGTGGGGTGCGTTGTCTGAATATGAAAAGGAGAGTGTTGGGACAAACACGAGCCCCAGTCTCCGAGCCTGAAGAATGAATCAGATGCGATTAAAACCCCCGATCCGGCCGGGAATCCAATCCACGACGATATTCATTCATCCAAGGAAATGGACATCAACATTACTTTTTAGCTTCATTTTTTGTTCGCCATAGTATATATAAGAATCTTTATAATCTGTTATGCATTTCACTAATAGAAAACTTTATAAGCCAGCGAGTTGACAGAAAAAAGTATCAACAGTGTTGTGCTCCAAATCGAGTAGCTCTATCGTGAATATTCCTTGTAACAACAATATTATCCTACAAGCCTGGTAATACCTTCAATATTGGAAAAATATTACACAGCAGTGACATTGCTGATGCTAAGTTGATCCATCCAAGAGAACCAATATTAACTCTATACACAAGGATAACCAAGTAATCTCCTTTCAACCGATATAAAGATTTTATTATTCAGCACCAAAATCGGAAAAAGAAATTAAGTAGTACGAAGGGTTACAGCATTAACATTTCACAAGTCGTGAGCTCATTTGGAGTTTGTCATGTTTAAACAGTGGTTTCTCCTCAAGGATCCCTCTTAGGCCCACTTCTGTTTAGTCTGTGCAGCTCGGAATTTCGGATATGCTGATGGCTGGTCTCCAGCTGTGAGTCCCGAAGATCTAGACATTAACTGAACGTGTCCTCATCAGAGACTAATTTATCACTATCGCTTATCCGATGTAAAAGGGCCGGCGGGGCGTCGGATTACCGGTAATGTCGGTTAAAAAGAGAAATATGTAAAAACATTATAGTGATCGCTTTGAGATACAATTAATATTTCATGCAATTAAATTAAACATTTGAGCATAAAAGGATTTGTTTTAAAACTCTGCCCACTATATTTTCCATGTCATGATGTCCGATATTCTCTGTAGAAGCTACACTTCAGAGGTGGAGGTTTATAATTGTTATTAAACATATTTCATTACTGCTTCAAGGGCTTTAAACCTTAATTTGTGTGAAATTTGTGCACCATCTTCTTCAGCTATGTTTTCAGTCTTCCAAGGACAAACCACTCACTGAGGTCTTCATCTTTCGCAACTGTACATTCAGTGATTATTTCAGCGAAGGGAAACATAGCGTAAATCTTTTACGAGCTAATTGCTTTGTTGTCAGAATTCTTCTTTGATTTCTCACTTAGTAAAGTTGCCGCCTTCCATCTTAACATCAGATTGGCCAATAAAAGGATCCAGGTTCATTTTGAGGAAATATTATTTTCATATAATTGAAACTCTAAATTACTAAAGATCGTCCTGAACAGAACATTTAATTTCAAAGAGTGTTTATAAAAACCGAAGGAAAAATTTACGTGAAAATTAAATGAGAGTGAGGAACCAGGCAGAAGTAAGTGGAAGCATAGGGATGGTTATTTAAGGCCTGCACTTATACATTCTGAGCATCTTGAGGATTTTAAATCTGTCATTCATTGGCTGGAATTTTACTACGGTCATCATGGTGACAGGGCTATTGGCTATCTTTCCCCACTATCACGGAAAGTTCCTTCACATATTCATAAGACACAGTCGGTGTGTGTGGTTATCAAATATACTGTCAAATGCAAAAAAGAATACTATAGAAATATTCTTAATTCACTTAATCACTTAATTCATTCATACAACCTTGCAGATTCAACACTAGTTAAACATTTGCATACCGGTAGTCTAAAATATTTTAAAGAAATTTAATATTAAGGCCACTTTTCTAACCAAAATCAAAGCACCGTAGAAAAATTATAACTCAAATGTATTAAATAAAAGGAGGATATTTACAGCAACTCGAGAGTATACAGGCTTGAAGAGGGAAAGGTCGGACATTAGCTCAGCAATATTCAAAACATTTCAAAGCCATACAATATAATGAATACCCTACATTTGCAGAATATATTGGTAATAATATAACATCCGCGATTAGAACTAAATATCCGCGAAAGAATGGAAATATTTCTCGCTAAAAGAAGGGACCCTGAAACGATTTAAAATGATTCCATCGCTGAGAATATTCTATTTAAATCTTTGAGCAGAAAGCTTCTCTGAGTACTAGAGCAAAGGTTGACTCATACTGACATGTGTCCATGGTCTTGGGGAGTGGGAAAGTGGGGGAGTGGAGAGTGAAAATGGGTGAAAAAGAAAAGAAAAACTTACTAAGATTATGGATGTATTGCACCCTGAGAGTTCTCGGGATATGGGTGCAGTACGTGTGTATGTTTTGGCATAGCTCTCACACATATGACTTACTATCAGGAGAAAAATAATGAAAGGGTAAGACACACCTAATACCCGTACGGTTGGAGGCAGGAAAGAATTGACATGGAAAATATAATCGGAAACAGCCAATATTAACATCGAATTCTTACTTTTTGGGATCACTGGGATGAATTGTGACACTCTGGGTGCCGTTTTAGTCCAAGTGTAGCCACCATCGCCATAGTAGTCAGTATGTATGTATGTATGTATGTATGTACGTATGTACGTATGTATGTATGTACGTATGTATGTATTGAACCCATAACCTTTGTGCCCTAAGAACATTATGCATAAATTAACAATTAAATTAAAAGTTGGATTCTTGATAGCATGGATTTGACACGTGACGAGGGGGTGATTACCTTTGGTCCCACGCTCTGGGGTACGTGACGTCAGCCACACGTGTCGACGGCGGAAGAATCTCAAGTCATTTTTGTGAACTATTTCAAAGCGCGTGTACATGGCGTGACCCAAGCCAAGTCAAAAAAATATAGTGCCTATCAAAGGGGGTCAATCATCTCACAAATCGAACCCGTAAAAATTTTGAATGTCCATGAACACTACCGCCAGAAATGTAGCAAGCATGTAGTCACTTTCAAAACTCTTGAAATTACAGTTTAGTTAAGTCAGAAAATTTATAGAAATTTTCTTGGCAGCAAAGGGAGATATCCGAAGAGAGGGGGTAACTGCTATAAATATGAAGGGACGCCATGACGAAGTCTCCTTCTCCGGCATTTGTGATACAAATCGGACGAAAAACCGTTGAGCTGCTCTGCGAAATCAAACAACAAAAGTAGACTAGTAGTATAATGGGAGAGTTCTACGGCCTCCTCCCGCGGAAAATTTGAATTCTGGCGGGAAATTTGAATTTTGGCGGGAGATTTGAATTTTGCCGCGAGATTTGAATTTGTAAACAAAGCCACGTGCTTTTTGACAGCTGTCATCGACAACAACGCATCGCTAACCTCACTGCTGCCACCTTGACGGGCCTAAACCTCAGTAGTACCAACTTAACCTAACTAGCGCGTGGTAAACAAAGCCACGTGTTTTTTGACAGCCACGTGCTTTTTGACAGACAACAACGCATCGCTAACCTCAGTACTGCCATCTTGACGGGCCTAAACCTCAGTAGTACTAAAGAGTGTAGCACTGAGCTCTATAGATCAAAGATGGCGGATGACAGCTGACAAAAAGCGCGTGAGTTTGTTTACTAAACAAGAGCACGTGGAATTTTTCAATTTGCCGCCACCACATTTCAAAGGTATCTAGCTAAAGATGGCAGCACGGTGCTCTCTTGATTAAAGATGGCGGATGACAGCTAACAGAACTTTTCAAATTACCCGCTACTACAGAGAGCAGCACGGTGCTCTGTGGATTAAAGATGGCGGATGACAGCTGACGAAATTACCCGCAGCACAGTGCTCTATTGATTAAAGATGGCGGACGACAGCTGTTAAGAAAGCACGTGGCTTTGTTTACTAAACAAGAGCACGTGGAATTTGCCGCCACCACATTTCAAAGGTATCTAGCTAAAGATGGCAGCACGGTGCTCTCTTGATTAAAGATGGCGGATGACAGCTAACAGAACTTTTCAAATTGCCCGCTACTACATAGAGGGCAGCACGGTGCTCTGTAGATTAAAGATGGCGGATGACAGCTGACGAAATTGCCCGCATGATAGCAGCACAGTGCTCTATTGATTAAAGATGGTGGATGACAGCTGTAAAAAAGCACGTGGCTTTGTTTACTAAACAAGAGCACATAGAATTTGCCGCCACCACATTTCAAAGGTAACTAGCTAAAGAGCGCAGCACTGAGGTTTGTGATGCAAGATGGCGGATGACAGCTGTCAGAAAAAAGCACGTGAGTTTGTAAAGCACGTGGAATTTGCTACCACCACAAAGAGGGTAGCACGGTGCCCTCTTGATTAAAGATGGCTGCTGTCACGTGGAATTGCCTGTCACCACAGGTATCTAGCTAAAGAGGGCAGCACGGTGCTCAAAGATGGCTGCTATCAAAATGGCATTTTTCAAATTATCCGCCATCACATTTCAAAGGTAAGTAGCTAAAGAGGGCACCACTGTGCTCTATGGATTAAAGATGGTGGATGACAGCTGTCAAAAAAGCACGTGGATTTGTTTACCGATTCAAATCTCACGCTAGTAAGGTTAAGTTGGTAGCACTAAGGTTTAGGCCCGTTAAGATGGCAGCACTGCGGATGACAGCTGTGACGTACCATATTTCAAAGGTAAGTAGCTAAAGAGGGCAGCACTGTGCTCTGTTGATTAAAGATGGCGGATGACAGGTGTCAAAAAAAAGCACATGGCTTTGTTTCCAAACAAGAGCACGTAGAATTTGCCGCCACCACATTTCAAAGGTATCTAGCTAAAGAGGGCAGCACTGTGCTCTGTTGATTAAAGATGGCGGATGACGGCTGTCAAAAAAGCGCGTGAGTTTTTTCCAAACAAGAGCATGTAGAATTTGCCGCCACCATATAGAGGGCAGCACGGTGCTCTTTTGATTAAAGATGGCTGCTGTCATGTGGAATTGCCTGCCACCACAGGTATCTAGCTAAAGAGGGCAGCACGGTGCTCAAAGATGGCTGCTGTCAAAAAGCATTTTTCAAATTATCCGCCACCTCATTTCAAAGGTAAGTAGCTAAAGAGGGCAGCACTGTGCTCTATAGATTAAAGATGGCGGATGACAGCTGTCAAAAAAGCACGTGGATTTGTTTACAAGAGCACGTGGAATTTGCCGCCACCACATTTCAACTAAAGATTGCAGCACTGTTCTCTCTGGATTAAAGATGGCGGATGACAGCTGTCAGAAAAGCATATAGGTTTGTAAAGCACGTGGAATTTACCGTCACCACATTTCAAAGGTAAGTCGCTAAAGAGGGCAGCACTGTGCTCAAAGATGGCTGCTGTCAAAAAGCATTTTTCAAATTATCCGCCACCACATTTCAAAGGTAAGTAGCTAAAGAGGGCAGCACGGTGCTCTATAGATTAAAGATGGCGGATGACAGCTGCACGTGGATTTGTTTATCTCGCGGTAGTGAGGTTAAGTTGGTAGCACTAAGGTTTAGGTCCGCCAAGATGGCAGCACTGCCGATGACAGGTGACAAATTTACATCTACTACGATAAAGAGGGCAGCACGGTGCTCTCTGGATTAAAGATGGCGGATGACATCTGTCAAAAATGCACGTGGTTGTCAAAAAGCACGTGGCTTTGTTTACCTCGCACTAGTGAGGTTAAGTTGGTACTACTGAGGTTTAGGCCCGTCAAGATGGCAGTACTGAGGTTAGCGATGCGTTGTTGTCTGTCAAAAAGCACGTGGCTGTCAAGAAACACGTGGCTTTGTTTACCTCGCGCTAGTTAGGTTAAGTTGGTACTACTGAGGTTTAGGCCCGTCAAGATGGCAGCAGTGAGGTTAGCGATGCGTTGTTGTCGATGACAGCTGTCAAAAAGCACGTGGCTTTGTTTACAAATTCAAATTTCGCGCCAAAATTCAAATCTCCCGCCAAAATTCAAATTTCCCGCCAGAATTCAAATTTTCCAACGGGAGGAGGCCGCAGAACTCTCCCATTATACTACTTAGACTGAGTTCAACTGCAGATTTTAGCCATTGTGGCTAGGTCTTGACTCCATGAGGAGATAGTTTTCTTGAGTGAAATAATTGTACCAGATAGGACGGTCAAAGTACTGAATAAATTCTAATGTGATTAAGTAATTCGTGTGCGGAAATAATTATAGTCCATCGTGTGCGCTCAGCAAACAAGTGAAGGGTATTTTCTTTTTTTATGATTTATTCCAGGAAACCTGAAGAAATATAATAATGGTTTGTAAAGCCATGAATGTAAAAATGGCTAAATAAAATGCCAGGGTCGCAGGTGAGCCCTATGACGAACAATGGTGTGACTACATGAGTTAGGTGACTTTCCATCTTAATACCTATTATATCTTGTTTCATGATCTCTAAAAGTGTATTTGAATGGGGATATACGACGCAGTGGTCACCCCTACTAAGTTGTGTAAATGTGAGAATACGACTAAAAGAGTCATTTGTTTTATTTTTCGCTTGGATAAATTTTTGAAGTCTTGCGAGTGCCGTACAATGTTGTAAAAGTTATTGAATAGGGTTTCGAAGTGATATCACGTCCAATGTAGATCGTCATCCGTGTGAGTGTACTGCCTATATTTTGTGATGTCAAATTAAGATGTTCATTCGACGTAAAATTTTTCTGTCTGCAATTTGACGTTAATAATGTAGGAATCCATGGTTACTCATTTTCAACCGAGTGGAAGCGCGCTGTCGGGTGAGAATCAAGGGTGATGAATTTGGTCACGGAGAGAAACGTTTTTCTAGGCCCATTTTAAACTGTGTCTGACTGACAATAAAAAGATCTAGTAGAATGTTTCAGTCATTTTTTTTTGTAAAAATCAAGTTATTAAATACGATATCATTTATGCGAAGTTATTCATGATTAATGTATTGTGCGATATTAGACGTCGAGATTTCTAGTAAGGATTTTATTCCAGTTCTTTGTCGATGATAATTGTGGAGCTGGGAAACAGAGGTTAGTTTTGTTGATATGAGATTTGTGAATCTGGTTGGACCTGTCATTATATGAGTTGAGATGAGATGTGCGAATCAGGTTAGAGTCCTGTCATTGAAGCCGGGACACGATAGCCCGAGGTATATTTTATAATGTTGGGAATGGAAAGAAATACATAGAAATCCGTAGCGGTATTAATTTGCGACGCGTATAATTAGTGTGGGCATCTTGAAGCATAATCTGTGCATTTTTGGTGGTTAGAATATCGTATTTGTTTAATTATGTCGGCAGAGTTTAAAGGTGAGCATTTTGAGAAGCCAGTCAACTGGAACAAACCAGGTGTTTCATGTTACTGCCAAGCGAACTTGGGGACGAGAGGCCTCAGCTGTGAGGGTTACCCCATATGATAACGGGACAGGCGTGGAATTGAGATTGTACTGTATTCTCGGCCGGGGAAAACGTTAAAATGCTGGATTTAGTTGAAATTCATAGCCGGTAATAATCTGAGTATTGTGAAATACTGTAAAATTTGTTTAATTGGGGACGTAATGAACATTTGAAATCACGAACTTTGAGTATAAGGAACAGAGTAACCAAATTCAGGGTTGTCCAAAATATAGAGCGATGGTTGTGATGATTGGTTTCTCTGTGAGGGGTGTGAAAAATTCATAAATGGTACGACGAGATATGACATCGTAATTATATGGCGAGTTGTTTGGTTTGTACGTAGATTATTAGGATATCCAAGTGTTAATAACGGTTAGGACTAGATTAGATTTTAAAGTGTGAGATCATGAGACAAGATATATAACTGGACATGAATTATGTAACAATTCTTTTCCAGCCAGATAAATATCACAAGATTGAATTCACATCACAGCTGCGTAGGAATTTGTGAAGAAACCAGAGTCCGCGGAGATAAAATTTACTGTTCTTTAACATTTCGTTAAATCATTTAATTTTATTTAATTATTAAATTCAGTGAAACCGCATTTTGAAATAACTTTAATCAAGCGAATAACTTGGAGATGCATTCTGGAAATTTTAGTTTGTTTTCTAGTGAATATTTAAATGTAAAGTAACGATTAAGGGGACATATCCGAAGGAAATGGATTTTACTGCCACAAAGTTTGTGAGCATTGCTATTGTTGTAATTATTGAACTTTGATTGATTGAGCAGTGAATGTGCTGGGGATAGTAAAGTGGAAACTTTGGTCATCAACCGATGTAACTTAATTGTGTTTAGCCTTCAGCCTAGAAACTTGGATGGTCAGGGGGTCATCAACCTCAGTGACTTAGATTAGGGCCATATGCCATTGTAGCATCATTTCCTTGCGGTCATCATCCACAATGACTTTAAAGTAACTTAGAAGATTAGATGTCGGTCCATGACATAGACGCAGGTCACATCGATTCAATTAAGGGTCCATGCCGTAGAACCACTCTGTGGCACACACCAATTGGACTGCCTTAATTATACCCAGAGTCCAGAGTTCGTGTTACGAGGGCTGGACCATAACGAATCACTATGATGGTACATGTGGTCTCACATGGAAGCCGAATTTAAGGATTTCCAGACTTTCCTTTCTTAAATAATTAATAATTGAGACAATGGTTTCTAGTAAGAATGCCCATCAGGCAGTTACGTTAAAGTCTCACACCAGTGTTCTGACCTTTATGTAAAATGATTGTGGTGTCCAGTGGACACAATTGACTTCTATGGTACCGTTGACATATCAGATTGCTTCAGAATTTTCCTGAATAAATAGGAATCGTTTAAACAGACCTTTCATTCCAGTAGATAGATTAGAATTACTGAATCCTACCTTTACCTCAGCAAGTGACGAAGAACCCGATACGACTCAAGAGACAGATCTCATGAACTTTGCTGATAGGTAAGAAAGGTAGGTATCCCTCAATATGGACCAAAGGGTACAGTATCTATGTTTGTTCGGTCCTTATCTCTAAGGCTGGTTGGATCCTCAACAGCTCCGCCATCAGCTGTCATAGATGACCTAGGCATCACTGAAGAGGCGTACTAAGGAAATGAAGAGGGAGGTAGTTTGTTGCTTTCGTCACCGTGGTGGTTAGTATAAATGTATGTTCGGTCCTCAGCCCTAAGGCTGGTTGGATCCTCAACAGCTTTGCCATCAGCTGACATAGATGACCTAGGCATCACTGAAGAGGCGTACTAAGGAAATGAGGAGGGAGGTAGTTTCCTGTTGCTTTCGTCACCATGGTGGTCAATATAAATGTATGTTCGGTCCTCAGCCCTAAGGTTGGTTGGATCCTCAACAGTTCTGCTATCAGCTGTCATAGATGACCTAGGCATCACTGAAGGGGCGTACTAGGTAAATAAGAAGTGGAGTAGTTTCCCGTTGCTTTCCTCACCCATGGTGGTCAGAAGGTTAGAAAAATAAAATGCTCAAATTAGGCCTATAGAGATTAGTTTTGAAATCACAGTTCTCGGGTTCAGTAGGTTAATTGATGACAGTCCCACTGACAGATGGAATCGTGTACATCATATTTATAGCGCAACCCGTAAATACATACAATTATCACTTATTTTTATTATTGATTTGAAAGAATCTTTTGCTTTCCAGACAATATGGGCAGCAGCAAGCACAAAATTTCACTCGAAATAATCTAAAACTGTAAATTCAACACACAAAATTAACCCTATAACCACAAAATAGTTCATAAAATATCACTCTACGTCAAAATAAAATAATCTACAAAAATTCACTTAATCAACAGGTAACAAAAATCCTAAAAATAAACCTTTAAAAAAAGTACCCAGGACATGGAACAATTTCATATCAAAGTGTGTTATTTATTTATTTATTTATTTATTTATTTATTTATTTATTTATTTATTTATTTATTTATTTATTTATTTATTTATTTATTTATTTATTTATTTATTTATTTATTTATTTATTTATTTATTTATTTATTTATTTATTTATTTATTTATTTATTTATTTATTTATTTATTTATTTATTTATTTATTTATTCAAGATCAGCAATTGCATGACGCCGAATTACAAAGATCCGAGCTATGTAAAATAGATATTAATCTAAAACGAAAGATATATAAATATTTACAAAGGGCACAAATATACACAATAAATACGGTACGGTCCTATATAATACTTATTTACATAAAAAATAGCAAAGGAAAGTACATTTACAGTGAATTCAGGAGTAAAAACAGGAAAGAACAAGAAGGAAAATTAAGTTATATGGTAAACATCATAACAGAAGGAAGGAAACGATGCGAAGATGTCTAGGTTCTTGTTCATAGATAAGGTATTAAACACTGCTGGAATACGTACAGAAATTGATTTTTCGGTAAGTGAAGCCGGGAGTAAGGAATATGGTGTAGGGTCTTTATTCTGGTACTACGGGATGGGACGTGGAGGGGGAATAAAGAAACTAAATCCAGAGACCTAAATAGACCATTCGCTTTGTATAGTAGCGTTTGACCTATTCATTATGAATGATGCGGAGCAGAACGGGCCCTTTAATTAATATTATCATTATCATTGACGCTTTCACGGCCAGTACTTGCAGCTTACTTTGGGCTTATGCCGTGTCAAGAAAACAAGGTGAAACTCTTTATATTTCGCAGAAAACATAACTCCGCGTCCTCAGAATAATCTCTAGACTCTTCACGAGGAAGACTTCTACAATAATGAGGGTTTGAATCTAAGAATGCTTTCCCGTACGCTAATTCGTCACCAGTATCTCGCTGTATGCTGGCACAGCGCTCCAAGCGGTAGCTGACGACAACATTAAGCTCCACTCACGGCCGACTTGATGTATCGCTCTAGCTAGCTGGCAGCAAGGGATCCAGTCGGCCATGCTCCACTACACTACAACAATCACTACTGATCTGCATTTAGAGCAGTCGCCACATTTCCTATCTGTTGTTTTCCTAGCAATTTCTTAAATGATTGCAAGGAAATTGGACATTTATTGAACATCTCCCTTGGTAAGTTATTCCAATCACTAACTCCCCTTCGTATAAAGGAATATTTCCCTAATTTGTCCTCTTGAATTCCAGCTTTATCTTTATATTTTTATATTTCCCACTTTTAATGACACCACTCAACTTACTCGTCTACTGATTTCATTCCACGCCATCTCTCCTCGGAACATACGGCTTAGTCGAGCAGCTCGTCTCTTTCCTCCCAAGTCTTCCCAGCCCAAACTTTGCAACATTTTTCTAACGCTACTCTTTCGTCTGAAATCACCCAGAAAAAATCGAGCTGCTTTTCTTTGGATGTTTTCCAGTTCTTGAATCAAGTAATCCTGGTAAGGATGTTCATCACACCGTGTGTGCGTGAGAAGTAACAGACGAATCAGGGACAAATGTGATAGAAGAAACAAATAGAAAATAATAAATAAATGCAACCGAAGACACCGGGATAGAATAGAACAGATCTGAAGAATGGGAAGAAAGTGTGTGGAGAAAACCAGAGGATGATAGTGATGTGAGATGGTGTGGGATGGGAGGCGGCTGGCATAATTGGTATATAACATGATGATGATAATAAAAATAATTATTATTTAATTATTATTATTTCATGTCAGGTCATTGATGACGTTTAGAACACAGTCAATGTTCACACGGTGCATGCCCATAATGAAGCAACATCATTTTCATCTTTTTTTTTTGCTAAGGGCTTTACGTCGCACCGACGCAGATAGGTCTTATGGCGACGATGGGATAGGAAAGGCCTAAGAGTTGGAAGGAAGCGGCCGTGGCCTTAATTAAGGTACAGCCCCAGCATTTGCCTGGTGTGAAAATGGGAAACCACGGAAAACCATCTTCAGGGCTGCCGATAGTGGGATTCGAACCTACTATCTCCCGGATGCAAGCTCACAGCCGCCCGCCTCTACGCGCACGGCCAACTCGCCCGGTATTTTCATCTTTAGTGCCCTGGGTGAGGTCTTGAAGTGTACAATTTTCAATTCAGAGCCGACGCACATAAGTGGGACAGTTTCTTTTTAATAAATTTCGGACTTCGTTTACAAATAACCCTAAATCATGATATTGTCGTTGAATCGTAAGCGGTTTGGTTTTCTCATCGTCGTGCTGATGTAAGAGATCGGGATGCGGAGATTCAGAAGGCTTTATTAAAGAAATAGAAGTTTAAATCCACCTAATCAATACATTATATTTGAGATAATTGAAATTAATTCATTCAAAGTACGTAGGCAAGTCAACAAGTATTTGCAATTTCGCTCTAATTATCTTCTGGTTGAGTCCATAGCGTTGTGTGCTCATCAGCTGCTAGATGGCACCGTTGTCTACGTCTGTAGTAGGTTTCAGCGTTATCAGATCAGTACAGGTTGCACTGTTGTGACGTAAAAATGGCCGCGCCACTCTCTGTTCGCATCAAGGAAGAACAGCCTTCCGTAATTGGTTTCTTGTGGTCTGAGGGTTTACCATGAGTAGGAAATTTATAGAAGACTTTCAGCACATTGCGGGGACAATGTGTTGCCACAGCGAAGTGTTTACCAGTGCATTGAACAGTTCAAATGCGGCCGCACGAGCGTGAGGGATGAGGCGTCCATCTGCAGCCGTAACTGATGCCAATATTGAACAAGTACGTGATATGATCCTGAATAACAGACTGTTGATGCTTTGGCAAACCATATGCACATTAGCCATGGTCCTGTTGTTCTTCCTTGGCGCAAACAGGGAGTGGCGCGGCCATTTTTACGTCGCAAAAGTGCAAGCTGTATCGATGTGATAACGCTGAAACCTACCACAGGCATAGACAACGGTGCTATCTAGCGGCTGGTGAGCATACAACGCCATAGAGCCAACCTAAACACAATTAGAGCAAAATTGCACATACTTACTGACTTGCCCTCGTCTTTTGTATTAGTAACTCACTAGTTTCAATCAGTGTAGTGATCACCTTCAGTTAACAAATTAATTGACAAGATAAAAAAAAAACTAATAAATGAATACATAGATATCTAAAAACATGAAGGTGAACTGCCCATTCGGTAGAGACCCTCCATTTGGATAGATGCTCTAATCTTGCTCGTCACAGGTCCCGACGAACTACTGCTGGTTATTTATTGAGGGCAGTGGTAGTAATGACGAAATTCTCTTTTAACTTCAGTCTCTTACGTGGAGGTCAATGGCAAACCAATTGGGGAATCCCATTGTTGTCGATCTTCATCTTGTGGTACCTTATCGCAACCTTGTAACAAGTGGAGCGGCATCAGTCAGTCAGCAAAGTGTTTTAATGGGGGTTGTTTTCAGGTGCCCTGTAACCACTTTACAGATTTCTCTGAGAACTGAATTCACCTAAACCAAACCAAACCCGATGGCGCTACAGCCCCGAAAGGCCATGGACTACCAAGCGACCACTGCTCAGCTCGAAGGCCTGCAGATTACGAGGCATCGTGTGGTCAGAATGACGAATCCTGTCGGCCGTTATTGTTGGTTTCTAGACCGGGACTCTATCGACCTGCCTTAAGGAATTTAACATAAAGGATAGGCTTTTTTTATTACAAGGACAAATGAGGGAATTTTCTAGCATTCATGTATATATTTAATTATCACTGTCCCCGTATGTTATATCTCTGGGTTATGAATAAATGAAGTATATGTTTCGTAACTTGAATGAAAATAATCCTCAGTTTTTCTTTGTTAGGGGATAAAGCCCATCATGCACGATAAATATCTCCAGTAATCTCCTACACACTGAACTGCAGTGCTGCGGGAGAGAATGAGGACAATGAAGTACGCATGCACTATATAAACAGTGATTGCGGAATGTGAAGAGGAATAGCAGGAATTGATGAATACCATACTAGTAATATGAAAACCGGCCCAGTTGGCCGTGTGGTTAGGGTCTCGCAGCTGAGAGCTTGCATCCGGGAGATAGTTGGTTAGAACCCCACTGTCGGCATCCCTAAACATGGTTTTCCGTTGTTTCCCATTTTCACACCAGGTAAATGCAGGAGCTGTACATTAATTAGGCCACGGTCGCTTCCTTCCCACTTCCAGGCCTTTCCTATCCCATTGTCGCCATAAGACTTATCTACGACGTAAAGCAAGTGGTAAGAAGAAAGTAATACGAAAGTGTTGAAAGGCATTTCAGTCTCTTCAGTAAAGAAAAATAACCTCGGTGCAAGAATAAATGTTAAATATTTGAAGACATATTCACTATAGAATGTTATAGACAGGAACGGCACGTTCTCTATGTTCAGTGGTTCAGTGAACGCCCCTACCAATTGATAACTCTTGGTAAAATTGTTTATCAGGAGCCTATTCCTTTAATTAGCTCTGTATATTCACGGATACTGTTGCATCGATCAAGGTGCTAGAAGAAAGACAGCAAAAAGCACAACAAATAGCAGCAGAGTTCTTCAATACGGACGTAGGAAAGACTAGTGTCTGGAGAGCGCCACATGTACACGCGCTTTGGCATCCATGGGAAGATATGTCTGACGAACGGATTTCACACCCCAAGTTTCTGCCCACTTTGTGACATGCCCTGTTCTCGTTATAACTTAGTGACTCCTCCAACAGAACACAATGTCTCAGTGCATTTGCTAAAGACTGTTCAAAGAATTGTGAATGATGTACATGATCCGCTAAATATCTACGGATATTATATTAAGTATGTAATGATTGTGTATATTTCACATTATATTATATGTGCACATTGTGCTTACTAAATTATATTCGCGCACGTAGGGCAAATTTTGTCATCAACGCTTGGTTACTCTCCTGAAGCGGCGAATTGGTTCAATTTCTGAAGTGAGGGTGCGGGGCTGTGGGACGTAAGGAGGGTGAGCATGGCGAGGGGCTATGAGGAGCAAGGAGAACATAGCCCGGGTATGACTAGCGATTGGACCAACGACAGACACGAGCTACATTAGCCGAAGCTCTGTCTTAGAGTGCGCGGTTAGAATTTGCCGTATGTGGTGACTTTGGACAGGGTTTTAATTTCACGTTTCTGCGTTCTTGATATAATTATTGCCGTGTGTGGTCGGTTTTGGAGGGGTTTTTATTTTACAATTTTACGTTTTTGATATAATTAACAGAAATGAACCAGAATATTTTGGTAACTACAATATTTATAGCATCAATAGCCTAAAGTTTTTATAAATTTAATACCGGGCTCTGTTCGAGGATAATTCTAAAAAATTAAATTTAGGACTAGTTTTACCTATTCAAAGTGAATATTTGTAGATTTATTTATTGGATATTTTACAAAATCATTCTTATATGTTCAATTTGTTTTCGAGATTGTTAAGTTTCGCGTGATACATTGTTCTTGTAGCAACCGAGATTGTATGGGAAGTAGCTGATACTTTCAGATATATAATAAGTTATAACTAGGGCCCGGATTCATATGCACTAAAAACTCCAAAAATATGCTTGCACACATACCTTTAAAATGTTGGAAATATGCACGAAAATATGCACTAAAAGAAAGTAAAACAAAATAAAGTTACCAAAGGCATTATTTAACCCCTTGTTAAGTTGATAAACATGTTTCATTCCTTGAAAAATATGCATGGCAGTGAGTTAAAAACAGTTTCTCGATGTTTTCAGGAGTCAATGACTTTCTGATGTCGGACAGGATTAATTTATACGCTGAAAATGATCGTAACTGGGTAATACTTGTACACTGGCACTGACTGCTCGGAAGACTATTCTGGCAAAGGCTGCCTGATACAAATTATGTACAGTAGTTGCTTATGGATTGAATGTCAGAAAGAATAAATAACTGTTGTGAAAAGGGTCATTATCCGCCTATGACACTAAAACCACTTTCTTTGATCAGGGAAAGCTTCTCGTGATGCCAAGGGATGCAGAACATATGTATAGTTCATTAGCTTTTTCATTTTGTTCAGAAGTCTTAGATAAATTATCGATCACACGTATGTTGTATGTTGGGTATTCAGCCCGAAGGCTGGTTGGATCCTCTGCAGCTCCACCAACAGCTGTCATAAATAGCCTAGTCGTCACTGAAGAAGCGTACTAGAGAAAGGAGGAGCGAGGTAGTTTCCCGTTGCTCTCCTCACCGAGGCAGCCGTTGCTATTACATACCAGTCTGCCAAGCACGCTGAAATGCGTTCACCAACCGACCCTATGAGCGATATATTCACACCATTCATAACAGGGACTGGCTGCATAAGCAATGGTATTACTAGCATCACTCATACCTCAGTCACTTTCATAGTGTCAAAGCCAAGGATGAGACTGAGACAGGCCAATGAAAGTAACAAATTCGATATAGCCCATACCAGGAGACATAGTGCATTGTAAACACTACATCTCGCCAGCAAAGGCATAAGAGAAAAATATATCTATATATGCGCTAACTTTCAAAATATGCATTTGCTGCCTTATAGATATGATGTATACGAATCCATCTCTCACAGGCACTGTCACCAATCAGCCCAGTGACCCGCAAAAACTCAGGATTCAACATTTATAACAGTCATTTTCGATATTTGCTTTTTCAACCCTTCTCAACTTCATGCCGTTGGTGGCTGAGGTGGACTTCAACGGCATCCCGAATGTCACAATTCATCTCAGCGACCCCGAAAACTATGGATCAGATGCCAATATAGGTAGTTTTCTATTACTTTTACGTGTGCTGCGGGTGCTGATTATAAATAATCATTAGTGTTTTATGAGAAGTTAATTGTAAAGTGCTTCATAAATAACGAAAGTCTGCCTAGAACTTTCTGGGAGTGGTTATTTCAACGCCAGCAACGTCTTCAACATCAAACGAAAATGGATCAGCTTCAAGCTCATTCTTTTTATACCGGTAACTTCTTCGAGCTGTAGCCGTCTGCCTTAAGAGGGAAGTCGCGTTGCTAATCAAGCAATGCCACTATTTTACATCAGGTAACAATAAAATTGTCCGCCTCTGTAGTGTAGTGGTTAGTGTGGTTAGCTTGCATCACCGGAAGCCCGGGTTCGATTTCCGGCTCTGCCACGTAATTTAAAAAGTGGTACGAGGGCTGGAACGGGGTCCACTTAGCCTCAGGTTTCACTAAGTGGAGGGGGAGGTTCGATTCCCACCTCAGCCAACCTCGAAGTGGTTTTCCGTGGTTTACCACTTCTTCTCCAGGAAAATGCAGGGATGGTACCTGACTTAAGTCCAAGGCCGCTTCCTTCCCTCATCCTTATCTATCCCTTTTAATCTTCCCATCCCCCACACGGGTTCTGTTCTGCATAGCAGCTGAGGGCGCCTGGGCGAGGTACTGGTCTTCCTCCCGTGCAGTATCCTCGACTCGAATTCTTACGTTCCACGACACTGCCCTTGGGGCGCTAAAGGTGGGGTCCGTCGCTGAATCCGGGGAAAAACCAACTCTGGAGAGTAAGCGGATTAATTACAACTATATTAAAAATATAGAAATGTAGACACCCTTCATAGAAAAATATAAAACTAGAATGGAAAAGAAAACTAGAAAAATTATAGAACTAGGTGTTATAATAGTCAAATCTATTAGGTCTAAACTATGAGTTACAAGAGAATACTATCGCTTGCAAATGTTGTATCCTCTGACACTAAAGATGAGAGCGCACTTTTTTCATTAAAAAAGAGCGGTAACTTCCCACCCACGTGAGTGGAGGGAGTTAAATTATTAAAAGGACATTATTAATTAATTGGCAGGAAGAGACAGCTGATGGATGGATGATATTTGGAGTATTCAAGAGCCTTGGATGCCCCACAGTAAGCAACTTATCCCCCAGAGCAAGTGTATTACAGACTAGTTACCACGGTTACGGCTCTGCTTGTCGGCAGGCTTGTTATATAATGGATCTCATCTCGCCCCTAATATACATCAAGTCTCAGCCTTCAGGGAATTACTACAGCTACGGCAGAGCATTAACCACTCACCGCACTCACCGGCTGCTCTGACGTGAAGTGAGAGAGATCTATGGCTGAAATAACATTCCCGAAAGAGAGCCACCCCAGGCGTAGATTCTCGTCGGAGTTTGTTTAACTCATTTCAGCAAAGTGTTCAAATACAACCTCATTTCAAGCCATGTGCATAGGTGGATCAATAATAAGGTATGAAGGCCTCTCACATGTCTATATCTCCATATTTAATTACAATTTCGTATTAAATTGGAGAAGGTAAACTATTGCTACCCCTCTCGGCCCATGGACCTCTACTTTTTCTCAAGTAATACTGTCCTAACGTCAGTTGTGATATTATAGTTGGAAGAATGGATGACAGAGAAATCCAAGAACAGCCTGATATAGTAAATAATAAGTTGGGAGACTGGAGAATTAGTGTGGAGAAAAGCAGAACACGTGCGATGACGAGAGAAGACGGAGAAAAGGGGTTGGCAATTTTGAGAGTTTCAAGTACGTACAAAGGGAATTAAACTGAAATTCTAGACGGCGGAATATATTAGATGGAATATTATTATTATTATTATTATTATTATTATTATTATTATTATTATTATTATTATTATTATTATGTTCACTAAAGATCCCCTTCCTTTCTTCCGTCCCCTTAGTACCTGCTCCTTTTGGTACTTCATTCTCTGGAGTAATTTCCTACTTGTCCATTTTATTTCTATATATATTTCGATTCAAAATTTCTTCAGGTTGAATTTGTGCGTTCTTCATGTCCGCTTTTGTTTATTGTATCCAAGGTAAATTATTCTTCAGTTCATGAACTCTTTCAAGAATTTGGTGGGTTAGTCTGGTGCCTGGAAGCCTCTGAACATGTCCATAAAATTTTACGCTTCGTTTCCTGAGGTCTGCTGCAATATTAGATCATTTTTCTGTGGATATCTAGGATTGAAGGCGGTACCATTCTTCCGTGTGTCTTGGTTCTAAAACTTTCCTCATGATTTTTCGCTCTTCTTTTAGAATATTTTCGAGCTCGCCCTTTTTATGAAGCGTTATTATTATTATTATTATTATTATTATTATTATTATTATTATTATTGTCGTTGTTGTTATTTAACCTATAGTATGTTACGAATAACCTTTATAACAATACAGTATTAAAGGTTACTACTACATTAGTTGATTACTGCATAAGAATATTACGAAATAGTCGGGTGAGTTGGCCATGTGGTTAGAGAAGCGCAGCTATAAGCTTGCATTCGGGAGATAGTGGGTTCGAACCCTACTGCCAGCAGCCCCGAAGATGGTTTTTCGTTGTTTCCCATTTTCACACCAGACAATAATTAAGACCTCGGTCGCTTCCTTCGCACTCCTAGCCTCGTCCTATTTCATAGTCGCCATCAGATTTATTTGTGTCGGTCGACATAAAGCAACTTGTAAAGAAAAGTATTACAAAGAGTTAAAAACTTTGCCTAAGAAATGGATAAACGCTGAAGTGAAACTCCATTTCACAAATATATCAGAAACTGGGGGAGAAAATGTACATTCCAGTGACTGTAGTGTCCTAACAAGTGGCTTCGTTTGATAGCGTGCAGTTGACAATAGGAAATTAAATGGCCTACTGTTTGTTCTGACTGGCGTTTACAAACGTACCTTTCCGGTGATGGTATTTAAAACGTTGAATATAAATTCTAAATTGATCATGTCTAGTCATAAACTGTGTAAATATAAGAGTGGGTTTGAATAATTTTCAGATTAAACGTAGATGGGATAGAAATTGGATAACACATACTTCATACTGCATTGTCAGATTAGGACATAATTAATTCTGTATGTACAGCATATACTTGAAAATCAATACTAACGAGTACATGCAAAAGGTTTTAAATACAATGAATGCTTTTTTTTCGGATAGAATTTTATGTATACTGGACTTAGATATTTCTGAATGTTTCAATGCTGAGGAATTGTAAGTGATCATTTTCCCTCTATGTAGATAATAACTTGTTGGACTTAACAACACAAAGTACCATTTTTCGCATTAATGACTTTTCTTTGTAAGTCCATGGTATATAAAAGAAATGGGGAAATAAATAATAGGGAAAGATGCAACAGCATGAAAATACTAGCCGAGTTCAATAAAGTAAAAATCACAAAAATTTCTAAAATATTAACTAGGAAATAAATGAATGATGTATCTTACGAATAATACAGTGACAAATAAGACTAAGGAATTGTTGTTGTTTGAGTCATCAGTCCATAGACTGGTTTGATGCAGCTCTCCGTGCCACCCTATCCTGTGCTAACCTTTTCATTTCTACGTAACTATTGCATCCTACATCTGCTCTAATCTGTTTGTCATATTCATACCTTGGTCTACCCCTACCGTTCTTGCCACCTACACTTCCTTCAAAAACCAACTGAACAAGTCCTGGGTGTCTTAAGATGTGTCCTATCATTCTATCTCTTCTTCTCGTCAAATTTAGCCAAATCGATCTCCTATCACCAATTAGATTCAGTATCTCTTCATTCGTGATTCGATCTATCCATCTCACCTTCAGCATTCTTCTGTAACACCACATTTCAAAAGCTTCTATTCTCTTTCCTTCTGAGCTAGTTATCGTCCATGTTTCACTTCCATACAATGCCACGCTCCACACAAAAGTCTTCAAAAACATCTTTCTAATTCCGATATCAATGTTTGAAGTGAGCAAATTTCTTTTCTTAAGAAAGCTCTTCCTTGCTTGTGCTAGTCTGCATTTTATGTCCTCCTTACTTCTGCCATCGTTGGTTATTTTACTACCCAAGTAACAATATTCATCTACTTCCTTTAAGACTTCGTTTCCTAATCTAATATTTCCTACATCACCTGCCTTCGTTCGACTGCACTCCATTACTTTTGTTTTGGACTTATTTATTTTCATCTTGTACTCCTTACCTAAGACTTCATCCATACCATTCAGCAACTTCTCGAGATCTTCTGCAGTCTCAGATAAAATAACAATATCATCAGCAAATCTCAAGGTTTTGATTTCCTCTCCTTGGACTGTGATTCTCTTTCCAAATTTCTCTTTGATTTCCTTTACTGCCTGTTCTATGTAAACATTGAAAAGGAGAGGGGACAAACTGCAGCCTTGCCTCACTCCTTTCTGGATTGCTGCTTCTTTTTCAAAGCCCTCGATTCTTATCACTGCAGACTGATTTTTATACAGGTTGTAGATAATTCTTCGTTCTCGGTATCTGATCCCTATCATCTTCAGAATCATCAATAGCCTGGTCCAATCAACATTATCGAATGCCTTTTCTAGATCTACGAATGCCATGTACGTGGGCTTGTCCTTCTTGATTCGATCCTCTAAGATCAGACGTAAAGTCAGGATTGCTTCACGTGTTCCTACATTTCTTCTGAAGCCAAATTGATCTTCCCCCAACTCAGCTTCAACTTTTTTTTTCCATTCTTCTGTAAATAATACGTGTTAAAATTTTGCAGGCATGAGATACTAAACTAACGGTGCGGTAGTTTTCACACCTGTCAGCACCGGCTTTCTTGGGAATAGGTATAACAACATTCTGCCGAAAATCGGATGGGACTTCTCCTGTCTCATACATCTTGTACACTAAATGAAATAACCTTACCATGCTGGTTTCTCCTAAGGCAGTCAGTAATTCAGAGGGAATATCATCAATTCCAGGTGCCTTGTTCCTATTTAGGTCACTCACAGCTGTGTCAAACTCTGACCTCAAAATTGGGTCTCCCATTTCATCAGCATCAACAGCCTCTTCATGTTCCAAAACGAAATTATCTACATCGTTACCTTGATACAACTGTTGGATATGCTCCTGCCATCTTTCTGCTTTGTCTTCTTTCCCTAGAAGTGGCTTTCCATCTGAGCTCTTAATATTCATGCACCTAGATTTCCTTTCTCCAAAGGTTTCCTTGATTTTCCTGTATGCAGCATCTACCTTTCCCAGGACCATACAGCCTTCGACATCCTTGCACTTCTCCTTCAGCCATTCTTCCTTAGCTACCTTGCACTTTCTATCCACTTCATTCTTTAATCGCCTGTATTCTTTTCTGGCCTCTTCATTTCTAGCATTCTTGTATTTTCGTTGTTCATCAATCAGGTCTAGTATCTCCTGAGTTATCCACTGATTCTTAGTTGATCTTTTCTTCGTTCCTAACATTTCTTCAGCATCCCTACTGACTTCATTTTTCATGACTCTCCACTCTTCCTCTACTGTGTTTCCTTCGGCCTTTTCATTTAGTCCTTGTACAACATGTTCCTTGAAACAATCCATCACACTCTTTTCTTTCAACTTGTCTAGATCCCATCTTTTTGCATTCTTTCCTTTCTTCAATTTCTTCAACTTCAGATGGCATTTCATGACCAACAAGTTGTGGTCAGAGTCCACGTCTGCTTCTGGGAAAGTTTTACAATCCAACACCTGGTTTCTGAATCTCTGCCTAATCATAATGAAGTCTATTTGATACCTTCCAGTGTCTCCAGGTCTCGTCCACGTATACAGCCGTCGTTTGTGGTGTTTGAACCAAGTATTGGCGAGGACTAAACTATGGTCAGTGCAGAATTCAACCAGCCGACTTCCTCTTTCGTTCCTTTGTCCCAATCCAAATTCTCCTACTGTGCTACCTTCTCTTCCTTGGCCTACCACTGCGTTCCAGTCTCCCATCACAATTAGATTCTCGTCACCTTTGACATATTGTATTAAATCTTCTATCTCCTCATATATTCTTTCAATTTCTTCATCATCCGCTGAACTAGTAGGCATATAGACCTGCACTATTGTGGTGGGCATTGGTTTGGTGTCTATCTTGGCGACAATAATTCTTTCACTATGCTGGTCGTAGTAGCTTATCCGCTGCCCTATTTTCTTATTCATTATTAAACCAACTCCTGCATTACCCCTGTTTGATTTCGTGTTGATAATTCGGTAGTCGCCTGACCAAAAATCCTGTTCTTGCTGCCAACGTACTTCACTTATACCAACTACATCTAACTTTAGCCTATCCATCTCCCTTTTCAGATTCTCTAACCTACCACAACGATTCAAACTTCTAACATTCCACGCTCCGACTCGCAGAATGTCAGTATCCATCTTCCTGATGATCGCCCCCTCTCGTGTAGTCCCCACCCGGAGATCCGAATGGGGGACTAGTTTACCTCCGGAATATTTTACCCGGGAGGAAGCCATCATCAGTACATCATTCATACAGAGAGAGCTGCATGTCCTCGGGAGATGGTTACGGCTGCAGTTTCCCGTTGCTTTCAGCCGTGTAGCAGTATCAACACAGCTAAGCCATGTTGAGTATTATTACAAGGCCGTATCAGTCAATCATCTAGACTGCCGCCCTTGCAACTACCGAAAGGCTGCTACCCCCCCTTTCGATGAACCATTCGTTAGTCTGGTCTCTCAACAGATACCCATCCGATATGGTTGCACCTGCGGCTCGGCTATCTGCATCATTGGGACACGCAAGCCTCCCCACCGCGGCAAGGTCACATGGTTCGCAGAGGAATTATGATAAGAAAAATCAATGTATGTTTTGCAAGAAAGACATTGTCATATCTAAAAAAGTACTTGTTGAGTTATTAAGCAGAAATAAACAGACCTACGAGGAGAGAAAAATTATGTATCCAGAGGAATATGGAGAAGGAAAGAGAAGTGAAACACACAGTAAATGAAAGTGATGATGTGCACGAGGAGGGATCTTATACACTATGAGTTATGTTAAATTTAGTAAAGTAGATACAGGCAATATTTCAGATAGTCTATGAAGGGGTGTGTATTACAAGATATTTTCAGGAGAAGTTCATGCGATATGAGGAGGCGAATGCAATTTAGTCAAGCTTTATATTACTTGATTTTGTTTGGAATAACTGTTATCTATACTAATATTATCAAGAGGAAAAATTTGTATATTTGTTTGTAACGGATAGACTCAAAAACTACTAAACCGATTTTAAAAATTACTTCACCTATCGAAGGATACATTGCCAGTGAGTAAAATGGGCTGTGTTTTATTTTCAAGAGCAATTAGAGGAGGGGGTGGAGGGGGAGATACGAAAATATAAAAATAATAGGCTAATATAGGCGAAATCGAACTTGTACAAGGACGAGACAAAGCTCATTTTTTGCCCCTTGATGCAAAGAACAAAACTCGGTAAGTCCTACTGGCCCGAAAACCATGTTTTAAGGCCCTAAAACCAACCGTTATGGAGATATTGGCACCACACTACTCCTGCTCTAGGAATCGGATAAAGTAATGTACTGCCGTAACCATGGCAACGCCAGCTCCAAGA
Organism: Anabrus simplex; assembly: GCF_040414725.1. Lineage (NCBI taxonomy): Eukaryota > Metazoa > Arthropoda > Insecta > Orthoptera > Tettigoniidae > Anabrus > Anabrus simplex. The sequence continues at coordinate 74,491,197 of NC_090273.1, read as the reverse complement.
TTCTACAGCAGTGAGATTTTCTACAATCTAACACGTTACAGACATGAAAACTGGTATCTAGAATCTCCTTTAAAAATAAAAGAACACAAATTTTTGTTTTCAGAAGATCCACTTAAGTGTTGATGGGGAAAGGAGGGGGAGGGGTGAAAAGAAGTGAGGAAAGATTTGAATTATTTATATGAGGACACATATATCTCAGAACCTGAAGATGTTACAGACGTTAAAATTGATACTTGGAATCTCCTTTAAAAATAAATGAACACTTTTTTTTCAAAAATCCACTTAAGGGTGTGAAATAAAAAAGCGGGTGAATTTTTAAAATGAGTATATTCTTCTTCTACCGCTTTTCCCACACCTGTGGGGTCGCGGGTGCGAACTATGTCACAAATGTGGATTTGACCCTGTTTTACTGCTGGATGCTCTTCCTGGCGCCAATGTAATTACTATTGTGTGCTCCTGCTGTAGTTGGTAAAGTGGTGTGTTGAGGGAATATGAAGAGGAGAGTCTTGGGACAAACACAAACAGCCTGCTCCCGAGCGAGAAGGGTTAATTCCCAGACTCAGCCTGAAATCGAACCCGGATCCCTGTGAAACGAAGGTCTCAACGCTGACCATTCAGCCAAGGAATAGGGCAGTTTTCAAAATGAGTATATCTACAGTAATAATAATCGTATGGCCTCAGCTACCGTGTGCAGACATTTCAATTTGACGCCATCTGGCTGTCTGCTCGTCAATTTCGACGTTCCGTTTTACTCTAGGCCCACTAGATGGCAGACCGAGTAAACCGAAGATCTCTTGGGCGTCTATGGCTGAGATTTTTAATGAATTTTCTCGGCCAAACACCAAATGTGTCACCAGAGATCTTTTACATGCCGACATCGTACGACATGGAGTTTCGAATGGACTTTTTTCCGCCCTTCAAGAATCCGACTACCTCTGCCGGGTTTGAACCCGCTATCTTGGGATTAGGAGGCCGACACTCTACCGCTGACCCACATATGCAGCTGTATACCTACAGTATATCTCATAAACTTAACAAGTTACAGGCGTAAAAATTGGTATTTTTAATCTCCTTTAAAAATCGAGGAACACGTACCTTTCCTTTTCGGAAAATTAAGCTAGAGATCGAAAATAGGTGAAGAAAGGGTTGAATTCTCTCTATGAGGATACTTATATCTCAAAAACTAAAATGTTACAGACGTGAAAATTAGTATTTGGAATCTCCTTTAGAAATAAAGAAACCCTTTCTTTTTTTTTTCGAGTTAAAAGAAGACTGTTTCTCACATGTAGAATTCCATGTCGCATGTTCCAGATTTAGCTCTGCCAGTAGCCTGGTCATCTTAGCCCCAAAAGGCAATGCCACAAACGTGGTTTACAAAGAGGTGAGTTTTTAAACTTTAGGGATTTTCAGATAATGTCTTAGCGCAGTACTGAGGAAAAATTAATTATCAACTTACGAAATATCCGACTCGTTGGCTGAATGGTAAGCGTACTGGCCTTCGTTTCAGAGGGTCCCGGGTTCGATTCCCGGTCGGGTCGGGGATTTTAACCTTCGTTTGGTTAATTCCGATGGCCTGGGGGCTGGGTGTTTGTGCTGTCCCCAACATCCCTGCAACTCACACACCACACATAACACTATTCTCCATTACAATAACTCATGGCAGATGCCGCCCACCCTCATCGGAGGGTCTACTTTACAAGGGCTGCACTCGGCTAGAAATAGCCACACGAAAGTATTATTATTAACTTACGAAATCATCGCGAGCGAAGCCGTGGGTAACAGCTGGTTATTAATTAAAGCGGACATACAGTATATGTATATACTAACATTCAGAAAAGCTTTGAGATCTTCGAAAGTTGGGTCATTCCAGTTCTTCTATATACCGAGCTCGATAGCTGCAGTCGCTTAAGTGCGAGTATTCGGGAGAGAGTGGGTTCGAATCCCACTGTCGGCAGCCCTGAAGATGGTTTTCCGTGGTTTCCCATATTCACACCAGGGCTCCTAGCCCTTTCCTGTCCCATCGTCGGTGTCGGTGCAACGTAAACAAAATGAAAAAAAAGATAGTTCTTCTATATGGCAGCCAGACTTGGACTCTCACCAAGAGACAGATCAAGATGATACAAGTGTGTCAACTGTAAATGGAGAGAAGAACTGACAAAGTGCGGAATTAAGAATTATCATGAAGAAGCGGTATGGAGGATGTATACATCAAAGCGAGGTCTCCTGAACGGACTGAGGGGTGAACACGTCGCCAGGATGCATCAAGATAGGTGGGCTTATACCGCAACAATATGGGACTCAACGGTAGGAAAAAAAGAAACAGAGGACGTCCACTAAGGAGATGGTATCAAGAATTCAAGCAAGTGGCAAGGACAACAAGAGACAGAGTGAAGCGGAGAGAATCATTATTAGTTGTAAAGTAATTGGAATAGGGAAGAACGAGAAATTGTGAACATAAAATATGTGAAAACATTGAAGCACTTTAGACCTACTCAATCGTGAAATTACCAGCATTTCGCTCCAGTGTAGCAGTGGGCTAATCAGCTGGATTGCTACATCTTTCTAAGACGCTGGCGACTAGTGCGAGTTGAGACACCGCTACAAGCCACCTGTATATGACAACACAGTGGGCGGAGCGCAGGTAATTTCACGATTGGAAAGGGCTGAAGAGCTTAAATGTTCTTAACATTTCCAATGGATGCAATTCAATTATGTTTTCCTTCTGGGAACTTAATTTTTGAAATGAAATAAATAGTTATAACTTTCTTAGGGTTGAGATTCTTCTTCTGTTCGATTTTGGCAACTATGGACCACGGAGTAACAACTACAGTATCCTGGGTCATCTTTTCCCTCCCCTAGCTTTGATCTTCTTCCAATATAGCTTCGTTCGTTTGTTTATCTGCTTCCTTCTTCCTTCTGAAAAAAAATCACACATGAAGATTTCTTTTTTCCTTCTTCTCGGAAGGCTCTGAAATCTGAAACTAGCTGTCGAAATTGGTTCCTGCTTTAGATGTCTTCATGACTAATGCCTATTCTCTCCGTATCAGCATGTAACTCCATAAACCACCTGGCCAGGGTATCGTGCTGCGGTAATGGAGTACACCACACAGACAGCGTCTCAACGCCGGGTGTTGGGCGGTGGGAAATAACTCGACTTTAGCTGGGGTGATGGTCCCCTCAGTGCAGAAAAGGCCACTTGAAGCCATCATTCAGCGTCTGTTTTCCAGGCTAGGGGCAGCCTAAAGAAGGGCTATGGCCCACGACCATAGTTTTATTCTCTTGAATGGGTTTCCCTGTTCAACCAAATAAACATGTAGCAACTACAGCATTATGGAGTGTAATTCTGGAAAGGGTTGAGATTATTTGAATAAGGACGAAGTATGATTAGTGATTATCAATATGTATTAAAAGATTGGAACCTACTACAATAGAAGAAACAAACTTTCAGGGACTAGCTCATCCAGTAAGTTTAGGTGACCCTTGCCCTACAGAGACGCAACATCCTTTTTTAAATTCTAAATTTTAAATACCCATATGGGTAAAGAAAATAAATGACTACGCTCAACCCAGTTGGACGTCATCCGTCGTTGGGAGAAGAAAAACATTATATTATATTCATTCGTTCGAAGAATCAAATACATCCCGAATTGTAAACAAACGTACTTTGAATTTATGAACAATTTTTTTCGAACTGAGCCTCTATGGACTGCGTGTCAACAACCAATCTCAGTTTCAATGTCTGTGTCTTGTTCGTCTGCCGGCTTTGACATCCTTCCAGTATCTCTTGAGCCCATCAATCAACGTTTTATTCCGCTGTTCTGGTAAAGGGCCTCTCCGTCTTCTGGGTTCTGTCTCCAAAAATTAAACCGTGACAGCCTTCACCATCTTTCTGAAATGAACCCTGTCATTGATTTTATCCTCCATAATACCCTCCTCTTTCAGATCTTTCTCACACTCTTGGAAACATCCTAACTTGGATGCCTTTGGTTTGAGAAAATTCCAGATTTTCTTTGTGCGCCGGTCATTATTCATAAGGAAAATGTACCTACAAAACAGCAGTCTTTTCTTTATAATTGTTCCTGTTATCTGTCCAGCTTGCTGTATTCTTCTTTATTGGAATTCAGTCGAACCTGCACGTGAACCCAAGAAATGCCGTAGTAGCCTGCGTTCTCTTTTAAGTGGCTGATTGGCTTGTCCTTTTCGATTCATGCAGAGGGTCTAACAACAGTTCTGTAATACCTTAACATTATTTAATAAATTATCTGAAGAATTACTTTCTGTTATACTGAGAATCTCTACCGTACAAGGATAAATATGAAAGCGTAAAATAAGAAAGATAATTGTGTACTCTCAAAGAAACGTAATGATTAAAGAAGCATAAACCATTCATGTCACTTTGTCAGAGAACAATAATTACTGCTAAATTGGTCAATTTCATTAATTGCTTTCTGAGTTAGCAACTTCCACGGTGAAGTGTGCATTAATTAATAATCACGTATGACAAAGAGTTATTAACTAGTTTCCTTTAAGAGCATCGTAGAGGAGATTGTCCTCCGCTCAGCTTGTACTGTGGAACTCGTTCGTTGTTTGAACTTGAATATATTGGTTACTGTTTTCTCCTTTATGTAACGTCTATATTGAATACAGTAAACCGTAATTTCAGAAAATTTTTAATGTTAATTGCTGTGTGTTCCTTTCGGATTAAAATTTTCAGAAAATATCAGACAATCGAGTTTGGAATTGTACTTATGAACAAGCTTCGTGACCTGCAGTTATGTGTGGTACTTTAATTTGATCGGGATCCTAACGACAAATTAACCAGGGTAATTATGTGCATTTTTGGATACGTTTTCTACTCCAGGAGCGTCGTCCCTTGGTGATAGGCAAGTAGTCAAATCCAATATAATTTCAATATTATTGGTCTGATATTGAAAATTATAAAATTTTCCAGGTAACTCATTTGTGGTTGCCTTTGTTTCACCCCAATATGCCAATCAGGATTCATCAGTTAGTAACTAGCACACCTGGCCAGTGCATGTACTGGAGGCCACTGCATTAACATAAACACTGAATATGAAGAAATTCTGTTAAGCCGTATTCTTGTGATGTTAGAACATTGAACAAACACACAAACACAAAAGAAATCCTGTTTTATGTATATCTAATCTGAGATGGTAAAATTAAAATATTTCATTCATTCACTCATATCCCAAAGGCAACGCCTTGACGATGTAACCACTCTCCTCTGTCGTACGTTGTCCGTTTCAGCTTCATGTATTTGTCACATCCTAGTCTCTTCTCGACGTCTTCGAAATATATTGGCTGACAAAGAAGTAAAGCACCCAGAAGGAGTGGTTGAAATCGAATGAAACTACATATGCTGAAAGAACGTGTGCCTTTATTGAACTGATTACAATATGGGATGAAAGAGGCAAGACCGTTGGCAGTTACAGGTGGAATGTTGCCGACGGGTCAGTAGGGTGCTGCACCCCTTCCTGACCGCAATGCATGCCCTTATTCGGTCCGGAATGGTGTCAGACAGCTTTTGGATCCTCTCCTGAGGCACGTTCGTCCACAGTTGTTGCATGTTGCAGATCCGGCAGGTTGGAACTGGGACGGAGTCCCCTTTCAATGTCATCCCACATGTGTTCAATGATGGAGAGGTCCGTGGATCTTGCTGGCCACGGTAAGACCTCAACATACTGTAGGAAGTCCATAGACACACGTGCTGTGTGTGGACGTGCATTATCTTGTTGGACCACTGTCCTAGGGTTCTGTGCCATAAGGGGTAGGACGTGTGGACGAAGAATGGCAGTGACGTATCGCTATGCCGTCAAAGTCTGACGAAGCACTATAAGAGGTGACGTGAACGAATACCCTATCAGTCCACACACCATGATGCCAGGGATTACGCCTGTGTGTCTTCCCACAATATGAGCAGCATCTGCTCTCTGCCTTCGACGCCGCCAAATCCGCATACGATGGTCATCGGAGGTTATGGAGAAGCGAGACTCATCACTGAACATGATGTGATGCCAATCGTCTTCTTTCCATGCTTCCCGGGCAAAGCACCACTCCAAACGCAGGCGTTGGCGTTCTGGTGTTAATGGCAGCCGACGGATTGGGCCGTAGGACCTTAATCCAGCGGATACGAGTCGTCGAGACACTGTGCGGGAACTCCCAGGATGTTGTACATGTTCGCGGATGGCGGGTGCTGAAGATATGGGATCCCGCAATGCTTGGCGCACCATAGGACGGTCCTCTCTCGGGGTGGTGTTTCTTGGTCGACCCGAACATGTACGACGTGATCGGGTGTCCTCAAGTATCCACTGAGGTCAAGATCGGGCCACTGTGGCATCTGAGTGTCCCACAAGCCTGGCAATTGCACGATACGTTCAACCAGCTGCATGCAGTCCCACAATGCGGCCTCTATCAAATGCTGTCAGTTGGTGGATAGGCTGTCTAACGCGTCTGCGAGGCATTGCGGGCGCTTCGTACTGTACGTAGTCCTCTCTGCACGTCTTGCTGAACTGTCTAACTCACAGCAGTTGGCTGGTAACAGGACGGTGCCATCAGGAATGCATTCTGGTGGGCGTTCCACACATTACAGATCCTTCTAAAACTAATCATTTACTCACAAATCAGTGGTATGCATGTATACCGAAATTGGAATACATTGCACCATTCCTTCTGGGTGCTTAAAGTTGTTTTGTCAGGCAGTTTAGTTCTTCCTAGGCCCTCTTCTTCCTTTCTTGCCCATCACTTTCCCTTCAAGATTGTTAATGATGAAAGTATTGTTTCTCATTATATGTCCAGTAAATTTAGTTTTTCTCTCTACCATTTCCTTTAATAATCTTCTCTTTTCATGGATTTCTCTTAAAACTGCCTGGTTGGATTTTCCATCCATCTCCAAACAGTAGAGCGCTGGCCTTCTGAGGCTGATTTGGCAGGTTCTATTCTGGCTCAGTTCGGTGGTATCTGAAGGTGCTCAAATACGTCACTCTCGTGTAAGTACATTTACTGGCACGTAAAACTCCTGTGGGACAACATTCTGGCACCTAGGCGTCTCCGAAAACAGTGAAAATAGTTAGAGGGTTGTAAAACCAATACTATTACAATTATTATACTATTTCTTTCCGTCCAGCTCGTTCTTGTAATTCTGCGCTATGTCCATATTTCTTCACCTGCAAGGCGAGTAATCCAGTTTACCCACACTGAAAATCCTCAGCCTCTTTCCAGTAACTGGACTTGATCCGAAATGGAGTCAATGAAGCCCTCATCTAGCGGCGACGACAGAAATTTTGCCGGCTGCCGAAGCCTGTCGCATTCCTCTGGGGCAATGACTAATGGCTGACAGATGAAATGATACTGGAGAGTGTTGCTGGAATGAAAGATGACAGGGGAAACTACAATACCCGGAGAAAAACCTGTCCCACCTCCGCTTTGTCCAGTACAAATCTCACAGGGAGTGACTGGGATTTGAACCACGGAACCCAGCGGTGAGAGGCTGGCGCGCAGCCACCTGAACCACGGAGGCTCAGCTTACCCATAGTCCAACTTCCAATTCCATAGAAAAACTTACTGCATAGAAATGACATTATAACTGATTTTCTGACATATGTTTCCTGATTTAAATGTTGTTCTTTGTTAAAGTGCCTGCTTTATCAGTGATATCCCTCCCTTAACTTCCACCAAACATCTATTGTCCTCTGCGATCTTCGTGCCAAGATGACAGAATTATTTCAACTGATCAATACTGTCGTCATTAATTTTTATATTGGTCTTGATTTTCTTAATATTCGTTCTTACTAGGGGCTGCCTGGCCGAGCCGGTAAAGGCGTGCTCGGTTCGCCCGGAAGGACGTGGGTCGAATCCCCGTCAGGAAGTTCGTAAAATTTAAGAAACAAGATTTCCACTTCCGGAGGTGCATATGGCCCTGAGGTTCACTCAGCCTACACCAAAAATGAGTACCAGGTTAATTCCTGGGGGCAAAGGCGGCCGGGCGTGGAGCTAATCACTCAACCCCATCACGTGCCGAGGTTAACAATGGTGGAAGCGTTCACCTTCTACTTGTCCAAGGGCCTTCATGGCCTGTACGGAGGTGACTTTGCTTTACTTTTTGCTTTCTTACTACCATTGGCTTCGTTTCATTTCTGTTGACTTTTAATTGTCCACTTTTTAAGAGTGCCTTAGAGCATTTTAATCATTTCCATATTGTAAGCTCTTACCGTACCATGCATTCGTATAAATATTCTTGTTTAGTATACCTTAATGCACTTAAAGGCTAACTTAATATTGTTTTAGCTTCGTCGTAGCAAGTAGCTAGTCGCTGCTATAAGTCGAGACCTGGGCGGACATAGCAATGGAATTCGAGTTATTAAATATTTCCCAGTCTGTTCCTCTTGGTGGAGCTGGGCAAGGAAAAGAGGCTAATATGGTTTTAATATTTCAAAGGACAGAGAGAGTCCATCTCCTGGAAAGATAAGAAAATCAAACCAAATCCTTTTTGTGAAAAGCAGTATGCCTAGCAGGATGATCAATAGTCTACGTTCCAATGAATACTGAGTCCATTTTCTTTGAACTACAACAAAAATACTAACTTGAATGTAAATTGCGAATAAATTTGAAGAATATTTTAGGAAAAATACATGTATTAATATATAGGCTGTGTTATACGACTCTGAAGAGGAAAGACGAATTCTCAAACCCCAAAATCATAAGGATAAACATTTGCTCAGATTTACTTCCTCTTAAAAAAGGAAGCACTTTTCCCTTTATCTAAACCAAATGGTCATGAATATGTCTCACGGTTATGGCCATCCATCAACGGATGCTAATTTCAGATGGCAACCAACCACCATAAGACATAGCCTGGACGGTTGCTAGCTAACATTATCTGACCACATGCATGCCTTACATCACTGCCTGCACGGTTGCTAGGTAACATTATCTGACCGCATGCATACCTTACATCACTGCCTGCAAAGTTGCTAGGTAACATTATTTGACCACATCCATGCCTTACATCACTGCCTGCACGGTTGCTAGATAACATTATCTGACCATATCCGAGCCTTACATCACTGCCGGCACGGTTGCTAGATAACATTATCTGACCATATCCGAGCCTTACATCACTGCCGGCACGGTTGCTATGGTTACACTTCCGTCACATACATACGTTACACAAATTTTCGGATGACTCTCAGCTAGAAGACGTAGGTATCTATGGCAAAATTGTCACCACCACATTTCAAGTACTGAGAAACTAAGGCAATGTATTGGTGAAATTTGGTGAAAATTGTGAAAAAAATCCATTTTTAGTTTTTTACGTTCTCATAATGTGTATACCTTGTACTTTATTTTTGAGCTTTGTTTTATTTAAATATCAGCCATTTAAAGCCCTTAGTGGCCATTTAAATGACCCGGTGCAAGTGGGCGTTGCCGCCCATCGACACTATTCTCATGAATATCTTTCGTTTTTCGAAGATTTTGAATTGAGCGTGCGGGTTGAATGTGAGAAATTTTGTTGCTGTGGGTCTTTATGTTGGCTATTCTGATCGTCTATCGATATATCGAGTGGAATTGGCGCTTATTTCAAGGATGGAGCTTGTCCATGTGTTGAATGTAAACAAAGAGTTGTGATCTCACGTTTTGTGTTTATCATTCGTGTTTTAGGCTTACTCTGCTTTTCTGTAATTTCTTAAATGTTACATTTGTAATAAGTGTATTATAAATGATCCATAAACAATAACAGTATCTACTTAGTGCAAGCAGCTTAGTTTTTGAGGTTGGAATTTGTGAGGTTGTGTTATTATCAGAGTACATATTGGGCAGAAGAATTGAGACTTGTCGTCGCCGGAAGAAACGACCTAGTAAAGTGTTGGATAAAGTGAAACAATGACATTTCTAACAGGAATAAGAATGTAAGTACTATTTTACAAGATCAAATAGGGGAAGTTAAAATCCCCACACCAAATATTGTGCCCGGGGAATGCATAATGTAATTTGGGCTAAGTATCCGAAGGAAGTGTTTATGTCAAATAAAGAACTGAAGATTGCTGTAACATCAATAATTGCTGAATGCAACATGGGTTGTGAAGCAGGTGAGAAACTAAAAGCTAGTGTTAGGGGTGTTAAAGTTAGCAGCTCAGGACAGAAAATTAGTGTAATGAGGGACAAGCGTGGAATTGACCACAGTGGAGTGTCTGGGAGACAAGGGTTCAAAACAGCCCGAAGGAAACTAAAACTCTCTAAACTGCTAATGAGGCTAGGAAGAAGGCAGCAGAGGGTCCAACATATGGTGCTGGGGAGTTTTTAGTCAACTAGATTCAGGAACTGGACTATTGTTCATCTCTAAAATTTCAATCCCTTTTTCCTCAGAATTTATTTTCCAGCACTTTTCAAGATTGAAAATGCTCCTCATGCCACAGTTTTCAATAAATCTACTTGAAACTTTTAGGATAGTTTCAGATACAACATAATAACAAAATTATGTGTAAATTTTAAAATACATGTAATAGTTCAGTGGCAATCTAGTTTTTTCTCATCATGATCATCATAAAATATATTTAAAAAGTTAAGCCTATGTGAAATAATTTGTTCCTTTCAGTGTAATTAAAATTTGTCAAAACCCACACATCACTTCTTTTATATTGGTCTTTTAAAACCAAGATTAGATTTTACACCAGATCTGTTGAGCCGTTTGGCATGAGGAGCATTTTATAAATACATCGAAAATTGTTAAAAATATTGATAAATTTATGAATATCTCAAAAACTGTTATTGACAGAAACATGAAACTTTGTATGTTGTATTATGCTGATACTGATATTAAATGATCAAAATTCTGAGGTGATAGGATGAAAACTGTATATTTTAGGATTTGCACAGATGCATTGCCAAACACAAGGATAAATTCTGACTCCGTGCTCGGTAACAACTGTAGGAGAAGGTAAATAACTCCTCATGGTGTTGAGAAACGGGCTAAAGTCCTGACTACGATTGAAATATGAACAATCATTCTCCGAACTATTCGAATACTTCTGTCTCTCCAACAGTTTTTAGGAGAAACGCGCTTCCATGCCTCTCGCACTCGCTACCCGCCAGCATTCACGAATGTGCACGAATAATGACGAACATGGCGTCACGTGACTAATCGCAGCGTAGCCTACTAGCAAACGCTGAACTATAGGGAAGTTAGTCACTAACGATACAACACAGTCCCCAAAGAGAACATAAACTATCCCATTATTTCCAGGTAAACGGCAAAAGAGTCGAAAATAAACAGACGTTTAACAATGGGTCCATATATCGTACAGGAAATCAGCAGTACACTGCTGTCTGGAGAAAGTGAAACACCTAGACCGAGAGCTGTGATCACAATGCAATTTATTCCACAGATTAGGGACATAACAAGACAAATGATTACAACTACAGACCTGTACATGCACAGTGATTATGGAACTTCAGTATGGCGTTGCTCCACCACGTGCTGCAATCAGAGCCGCTAGACGCCGTGGCATGAAATCAAGGAGCACCTGAATAGGCTGCTGGGGAATACTCTGCCACACGGTTCGTAGGCGCGGCCACAAATCATCAAGAGTGGCTGCAGGAGGACCTGAACCAACGAGCTGACGACCGACCATATCCCAGACAAGTTCGATAAGCGACATGTCAGGTGTACGGACAGACCAGGGAAGCAGTGGTACCCGTCGTTCTTCGATGCAAGCTTGCACATTCCTCGCCACATGCGGCCGGGCATTGTTCTGATGGAATATGGCGTGTGGAACGGCCTGCAGGAGGGGCAGTGCCTCGAGCTGTACAACCTCCCTGATGTAGCAGTAGCTGTTCAGATTGCCCTCAAGGCGTAGGAGGCGAGATCCATGTTATAGACAATGGCGCTCCATTTATTATGGTTCCGCTGTTCTGCACGTCCTCTGATTTTGGCGTGTTTCAGACTATTCGTACTGAGTGTTTTACTTTCTCCAAACAGCAGTATATATATTTATAATAACTGTTTGGTTTTCTTGTTAACTTCCAGTTGATTAAGAAACCGCATGTGCGTTAAACCTTATTGACTTTTGACTCAAATATATGCAGTTCTTTTCTCCTTCATCGTAGAACGAAAGAACCAACGGATAAAAGCTAAAACTACTGATATGATCTTGATTGGACGATAACTGCTCAAAAATAAAGAGAACAGAATTCTTGGAAATGTGGTGTTGTAGACGAATGCTGAAGTTGAGATGGGTCGTTAGGTTTACGAACGAAGTGTTATAGAACCGAATGGGTACAAAGAGAATGATTTGGCGATATTTGACACGAAAGAGGGACATGTTGGCAGGACTTGTTCATGTACTTTTGGAGGAAGGCGTTGGGGATAAACGACCAAGGGATCAACATGCCAATCAGATTAAGATGAATATTGGACGTGCCAGTTATGTAGCTATGAAGGGAAGGGAGCACTGCAATAAACCAGGTCACCGTGAAAATACCTTAACATTCACGACATGCCCCCTGAAGGTCGGCGATTGACATACCTACTGTACGTGTTTACCTAAGTCGAGGTGAGATGATATGAGTGATGATCTTGGTTCGCTACGAGAGACCGGCAAGATTGAATCTGGAGTGCCTGGCAGTCTCGAGTGGGAAGATTAGTAAGTTATGTAGATTAATTGAAAGAGCGGAGTGAGATATAGTACGGTGAGATTAGTCTGCAGAACTGTGGTCTCCACGAACCTGTTACGCTGGCATAGCAGGGGGAGAGGTGATACTCCCACGTGGCGCGTCCCAGGTGGCGGATAGGTGGGTCCTAACCGGCTTGCCGGCGGACTTGAGGGAAATAAAATACCTCTCGCGGACCAAACCACAAACCCCCTGTGGGTAGGGGAGGCAGACGAAGAACGCACCCACGGTATCCTCTGCGTGCCGTAAGAGGCGACTAAAAGGGGCAACCGAGGGATGATCAAATTAGAACCATGAAACTACTTGTGATTAGTACCACCACACGAGGAACACCATGGGTCACCTTTACTTGCGCGTAGTACCACTATGTTGGGTACCAAATAGGTTTGTGATTAGTAGCAAACGAGGGCACGACGGCTTTTACAGTACCTGTGATTAGTAGCACTATATGAGCGACACCATGGGATGAAGAAACCCATGGTTCTGGCTTGCCTATGATTAGTACCCACTATATGAGAAACACCACGGGATAGTACGAGTTCCTGTGGTTAGTACACTTAGGTGATGAACACCATAGGTTTGTATTGCCTGTCAAGGGCGCCGCAATGTGCGAAACACAGTAGGTCTGTAATACCCGTGCGAATTTCATTACCTGTGAGTCGTGCCATAATGTATGGAATACCGCGAGTCTACGATACTTTTGATTTGTACCGCAACCTGGCTAATACCATGGTTCTACTTTTCTAGCGATAAATACCATTATGAAGGCCGATGACCTGAATTTTGGACCCGTTTGGAGAACGAGCATATTCTAATCGATTCAGCATCGTGCTGTAGAAGCAGTCGCTTGGTCCGTACTACTATTGTTTTGTGCCAGCTTCTGCGTATATGAGGCACTGTGGGTCGGATCCACTGATCGTTTTAACTTCATATCAATCCATTCATTCGTCCTCATGCTTTGAATTCTGGTCAGTGGAGGATTTTGGACCTTTAATTTGCCATCTCATTTTGTACCATTAGGGGCCGATGACCTCGATGTTAGGCCCCTTTAAACAACAAGCATCATCATCATCATCAGAACTGTGCTCTGGGGAACACACAGCAAACTAGTACAAGAACAACTTGATGCACTGGACTAGAAAATTGAACAGTATGGTATGAATATCAATGCTGAGAAATATAAGGTCATGGTGATATCAAGAGGAGAAAGACATTATGAAAACTGGTGATCAAAGCCTTGAAATTTTGGACAGTTTCAATACCTATGGAGTGAATTAACTTGCAGAATATAAGGCTGAACGCGAAGATTAGCAAGAGGGGTAACAAGGTAACAGGAGCTGCCTGGCCGAGGTAGTAAAGGTGTGCTCGGAAGGACGTGGGTTCGATTCCCTGTCAGGAAGTCGAAAAATTTATGAAACAATATTTCCACTTCCGGAGGTGTATATGGTCATGAGGTTCATTCAACCTATACAAAAAAATGAGTACCAGATAAATTTCTGGGGGTAAAGGCGGCCGGGCGTAGAGCTAACCACTCTACTCCAACAAGTGCCGAGGTTACGGATAGTGGTAGCCTTTACCTTCGACCACTCCAAGGACCTTCATGGCCTGTACGAAGATGAATTTGCCTTGCTTTTTCTGTAACAAGGCAATGCATTCTACCAGAGTGTGGGAAACGTTGTCTGGAGTAAGGAAGTGTAAATACATTATGCACCCATGTTGACTTACGTGGATGAGACCTGGTCAGTGACAAGTAGGAGGAGAGTAGAATTCAAGCCAGTGAAATGAAATACGTAAGAAGTATGATAGGAAAGACAAGGAAAGACAGAGTGAGAAACGAAGATGTTAGAAAATAGGTCGGAACAGAAAAACAAAATGAGGGAAATTATGAGAATAAACTAAGATATTTTGGACAAGTAAAGAGAATGGAGGAGAAAATGAATACCAATACAGATGATGGAGATGAAGTGCGACGGGAAGAGAGCGAGGGGGAGATCTGGGACAAGGTGGATTGATTCAACAAAGAGGAGTGCAAGAAGAGGAAACCTGGACAGGGACGAATTGAAATGAAATGGCGTATGGCTTTTAGTGCCGGGAGTGTCTGAGGGCAAGTTCGGCTCGCCAGGTGCAGGTCTTTTTATTTGACTCCCGTAGGCTACCTGCGCATCTTAATGAAGACGACGCATACACCCAGCCTCTGTGCCAGAGAAATTAATCAATTATGGTTAAAATTCCCGACCCTGCCGGGAATCGAACCCAGGACCCCTGCGACCAAAGGCCAGCACGCTAACCATTTAGCCATCGAGCCGGACGGGTTACAATGATGGAAGAGGAACTGTGGGAGAGAGGACGGTGGAGAAGTGCAATAATATCCCGATCCGGCCGAAGATGGATTATACAAGAAGAGGGTGATGAAGTTCAAGGATTATTGAGAAAAAGAATGGTAACGAACAGAAAAACTGCGAACTCCTTCTTCCTTCCTTAACTGTTTACCTCCAGGGTCGGTTTTTCCCTCGAACTCAGCGAGGGATCCCACCTCTACCACCTCAAGGGCAGTGTCCTGGAGCTTCAGTCTCTGGGTCGGGGAAACAACTGCGGAGGATGACCAGTACCTCCCCCAGGCGGCCTCACCTTTTATGCTGAACAGGGTCCTTGCGGGGGATGAGAAGATTGGAAGGGATAGACAAGGAAGAGGGAAGGAAGCGGCCGTGGCCTAAAGTTAGGTACCATCCCGGCATTTGCCTAGAGGATAAGTGGGAAACCACGCAAAACCACTTCCAGGATGGCTGAGGTAGCAATCGAACCCACTTCTACTCAATTGATCTCCCAAGGCTGAGTGGACCCCGTTCCAGCCCTCGTACCACTTTTCAAATTTCGTTGAAGGGCCGGGAATCGAACCCGGGCCTCCGGTGGTGGCAACTAATCACACTAACCACTACACCACAGAAGCGGACAGCTGAGAACTCCCTACAATTTTAATCGTATAAAATTATACCATATCTTGTTGTGACTATGCAAAATATCATCGGAATTGCGCGGAAGTCTAGAGCGGCTTATGAGAATTCCGAAAAGTCCATCATCACCAATACCGGCAAAAGGCTTCATCGGGATCATCTGAAAGTTAAGGTGACAGTGCCTGCCATACTATTTGTACATCTTAATCTCGACGCCAGACTGAACTCACACTATTTGCTCATCGAAGCTCGCAAGATCCTGGGTGGTGTCTGTCTGTTAGGTCATCAGCCCAAAGGCTGGTTGGATCCTCAAATAGCACCACCAAAGGTTATGCGGTTATATGGAAACCCCAAAAACCAATGGCAGCACCAAAATGAGGCGTACTAGGCAAGATGAGGAGTGAGGTAGTTTGCCATTGCTTTCCTCACTGGGCCAGAAAGTACTATTGCAGCACGACTGACCCTATGAGCAGCACCTTTCATAACACTCAGATACACTAGTCATGCTGCGAATGTCATTACTCAGCACCACCCATACCGCAGCAGCCTCCATATTGCCACAGCCATGGATGTTGACTGGGACTTCGGTGGAAGCTACACTTTACTCTGGCCTGTGCCAAGAGATGGATGAAAAAGTACTGCATCCATCAAGAAATGACAGCAGGCAACCTGGGTGGTACAATAGCAGATTCAACTTCCACCCGTAACACTGACGTCGATACGTACCATCATTATTGTGTGTATAACTTTTTTTTTATATCACAGACCCATTGTACATCGACACTGTCATGATATTTGTAAATATGTTCAGAATTCAGAAATAAAACGTCAATAACAAAGTTTCTAATCCTTGCTGTGTGAGTTCCTTTTATTTTTACAATACCTATCATGTGGCACCCGCAACCTCGACACAGCCCCGTTCTATTATTTTATGGTATTATCAGCTGCCTCTGTGGATCAGCGGTAGAGTGTCGGCCTCCGGATCCCAAGATAGCGGGTTCAAACCCGGCAGAGGAAGTCGGATTTTTGAAGGGCGGAAAAAAGTCCATTCGACACTCCATGTCGTACGATGTCGGCATGTAAAAGATCTCTGGTGACACATTTGGTGTTTACCCGACAAAATTCATTAAATCTCAGCCATAGACGCCCAAGAGAGTTTCGGTTTACTCGGTCTGCCATCTAGTGGAGACCTAGAGTAAAACGGAACGTCGAAATTGACAAGCAGACAGCCAGATGGCGTCAAATTGAAATGTCTGCACACGGTAGCTGAGGCCATACGATTATCATTATTATTATTATTATGGTATTATCAAATCGAGAAAGTCTCTGCGAGGTTTGAGTCTCCCAGCTGTGAGCTTGAATTCGGAAGATAGTGGCTTTGAACCCCATTGTCGGCAGCTCTGAAGGTAGTTTTCCGTGGTTTCCTCATTTCAACACCAAGCAAATGCTGGGGCTCCGCCTTAATTACCACCATAGCTGCTTCCTTCCTGATCCTAGCTCTTTCCTATCCCGTCGTAGCCATAAGACCTTTTTACTTATGATTTGCTTTACGTCGCACCGACACATGTAGATTTTATGGCGACGATAGGGTAGGAAAGGCTTAGGAGTGGGAAGGAAGCGACTGTGGCCTTAATTAAGGTAAAGCCCCAGCAATTGCCTGTTGTGAAAAATGGGAAACCACGGAAAACCATCTTCAGAGCTGCAGACAATGCGGATATTATTATGTGAGTCATAAGCTATCTACCATAATAAACTAAATAATTTTCAAGCATTTTTCTTACCTTAAAATGGTAATCTAAACCTCTATGGGCCTGTGAGGTTCTCCCGTGGTCCAAGTGAATACCAACTTGTTTACTTATAAATACTGTTGACTTTCACATCAACCTTGCCCGAGTAAGATCCAATAATGCACAAAGTGACAAGAATGGTAATAAAATCAAGAATGAAAACAACCAGATTATTGAAGCAACAAGACTGGTTATTGTTAAATTAACAGTTACTGTGTGCTTGTAAAGTTACAGAAAAAAATAGTCTACGTATTGTTCCTTGGGTGATGTAGGCCCTATAAGCTGTAAGTCAACATGAGTCGAAATAAATTACTTAATGTAGAAGAAATATACAGAATGCTGGAAGAATTTGGAACAAAATATTTTTTTAAATTCTTCGGGCGAAGAAATTCGTGACGGATTTGCGTGTCTGACTAATATTTGGGTGAATTTAATTTTGAGGTCAAATGATTTAATGATAAAGATTGTGATAATAAGAGACATTATTTGACAGATAATACTGCTGAAAATATGAGCCAGGAAATGCCGCTGACCGACAAGAAAGATATTCCGGATTGATTATTCATGAAATTCTCTTTCATATTCTATGTCAGTAGAATCCAAGTTTGTTACATATTTCTTAGAATGGACCTCAGAAGCACCCGTCTCACTCCCCTATTTCTACGAGTAGCAACAACACCTTGTAGAGGTAATTGTGTCGGTACGACGTAAACCAAATTATTAGAAATGTATATTACCAAATATTTTTAAACATATTTAAAACCAAGGCCTATTGGCTCAATTATAGCATTTATTTATTTGTTTATTAATTAATGAATTAAATTATTTGTAGATTTTTAAAAATCGATCGTTGAGAACGAAAGGGTTACAACTGAAAGATGCTTTCTTGAGATTTTACCATCAATCATCATCTTCCTAGAGTTCTTCCATCACAGTAGCAGGTTTTGCTTGTTGGCACATCTGTCTCTATTTAGATCGTTTCAAGGCATCTTCTGGGGTGGCGTTCACATATACCATGTCGTCCTTGACGTGAACCATCCACCGTTTTTTTTTCGGTCAAGGTATAAATTATTTCAATTTCTACAACTACCGAAACAATTCCAAGAAAAAAATCGAATGTATTCATCCTAGGAAGCAGTGCTAACGGCTTTCAATATTCTGTCCCTTTACTTAATTTTAAGAGGGATATTTTGAGTTATAGCAATTTTTTAGATTTTAGTAAATGATGTAAGAACTATGCACACACTAATTTACATGAAAAATATGTAACAATTGTGTTTTAGAGGGGTAATAATGTAAACTGCTAGAACCTTAAACCCTTGTTCTGAAAAATCGTGGATTTTGAGATGTAATCCTTTCGTTCCCAGCCATCGAAATACTTAAGCCCATGATATTATGACTCAAATAATTACCTCATCTATTTTCCTTCATTAATTAATTAAATTATTTATTCCAGTAGTCTGTATTTTTGGAATGGCCTGATGACGTAAGGTAAGGCACGGGTTATTCTGCCCGAAGGCAGGTCCGAACCTCCGCAGAGGTGTTCCTGAGCCGGAGTTTACGTGCGGTAGGGTGGCCAGTTCCTTTCCGCTCCTCCATTCCCTTACCCTCCACCAACAGCGCGTGACAACCCATCCAACTCCTAACCACGCCCATTGTTGCTTAACTTCGGAGATCTCACGGGATCCGGTGTTTCAACACGGCTACGGCCGTTGGCTGATGACGTAAAAATTAGCAAAATTAATTAATTACCTGCCCCTGTAGTGTATTGGTTAGTGTAATTAGCTGCCATTCTAGAGATCCGGGTTCGCTTCCTGGCTCTGCTTTCTGAAAAATGGTACGAGGACTAGAACGGGGTCCCCTCAGCCTCGTAAGGTCGACTGAGTAGAGGAGGGTTCGATTCCTACCTCAGCCATCCCCGAAGTGGTTTCCGTAGTTTTCTCATTTTTTTTTTTTTGCTAGGGGCTTTACGTCGCACCGACACAGATAGGTCTTATGGCGACGATGGAATAGGAAAGGCCTAGGAGTTGGAAGGAAGCGGCCGTGGCCTTAATTAAGGTACAGCCCCAGCATTTGCCTGGTGTGAAAATGGGAAACCACGGAAAACCATCTTCAGGGCTGCCGATAGTGGGATTCGAACCTACTATCTCCCGGATGCAAGCTCACGGCCGCACGCCTCTACGCGCACGGCCAACTCGCCCGGTCATTCTCTTCTAGGCAAGTTCAGGGATGGTACGTAATTTAAGGCCACGGCTGCTTCCTTCCCTCTTCCTTGTCTATCCTTTCCAATCTTCCTCTCCCCACAAGGGCCCCTGTTCAGCATAGCAGGTGAGGCCACCTGGGTGAGGTGCCGATCCTCCTCCCCAGTTGATTTCCCGACACAAAGTCTCACGCTCCAGGACACTGCCCTAGAGGCGGTAGATGTAGGATCCCTCGCTGAGTCCAGGGAAAAACAAACAACCCTGGACGGCAAACGGATAATGAAATAAGTGAATAAATTAATGGTGGATTTGTGAGTTATGACACTCTCTTACGCTTTGGAGGGAAGGCTCAAATTCCGCACAAGTGTTTATATTATTACTTCCAGTCACTGCCAAAATGGCACACACGTAGATCTTGAATATCTGCGTTGAGTGCAATAACGAAATTCAGTTTTCCTTCACACTTCCAGACTTCTTAGCCTAGGACTATTAAATAACATCAGAATATTGGTATTATGTTTTCATATTCGTTTGAAGGTTTAACATTTACTTAAGTCATTGCTATAAAGTAATTCCAGTTATAAATTGCTTGATATTTTCCTCAGTGTGGGTTACGGTAGCCACGTCCTTGTTCGTGAGCCATGGGCAACGGCTGAGTGGCCTAATAAGTGGTCCTAAGTGTCGGGGATACCAGTTACTTTGGAATAAGAGTGGACATCTTGGATTTATATTCTGAGTTGAGGCCCTACTTGCGCTTATGTGCCAACGGAAATACAATCCATCGATGGTCCACAACTCTTTAGAAGAGGGATTCTCACTGGGACTATGGACTATGTGTAAGAAGTGTAGCATCCTCTTTCACAGAATTTACCGAGCTCAGAATAATTTAAGCAAGCTACGGACCCACGGGAGAAACGGCGTTCCACTCCCATTTGACAGACGGGAGACTCCTTGAAAAAAACTTAGCGAACGAAATGGAATTAAATGAAGAGCTAACAATATGAATGGGGCTTATGGAAGAAATAAAGTAGAACAGGTTTCATCAGTAAATAGGATGCGTCACGATATATTATGAGTTAATGATCTTCAGGTAAGAGAAAATAACGAGGAGGAGATAGGAAAACATAAAATGTCCTTAAAAGCTGTTAACGGGGTAAAGACAGGGTGTGGGGTAAGACTGTTCATCAGGAATACTACTGCACCCAACATAGTTTCTGTTAGACACATTAGACCTGAAATAGTGAAATATAGTGGGAAGTCCTGGATTCGTTAGATTCATAGAGTGATAAAATCATCATGGAATATTAGTAAGGTACCTTGTGGCTGGAACGAAAACAGTAATTGAAACTATCTACAAACAAGGCTACGGGGAGAATTGCAACAACTGCTGAGATATTTCACTGATTAGTATAGCAACTAAGGAGTTCGCTGACATTTTGGAGTGGAGGGTGCGATCAATGGCTGAGTGTAAGTTGGATGAAAATCCAGACCACAGAGGGGCTGTCAGGTTCAGACTTTTTGTATGCACCTGGTAAATGAAAAATGCATCGAGCGAAATAGGCAATTGTTTATGTTTCTTAGACTAAATAAAGGTATAAAAGAGTGTACAGAGGAAGAAGATGTTCGCCGTAAGGGTAGATTACGGGATTATAAAGAGCACTGAAATACATTTATGTTAACAACTAAGCTACAGTAAGAATTGATGGTAGAGTGAGTTCTTGGTTCGATTTACTTACAGGGGTTAGACAAGGCTTTTATATTTCGCTTTTGTTGGTCATGGTTTACATGGATCGTCTATTGATTAATATAAAATGGCAGGGAGGTATTCAGGTAGACGGAAATGTAGTGAGCAGTTTGGTCTATGACGACGACTTAGTCTTAGTGGCAGATTGTGCTAACGCTACAATGTAATATTGGAACTTTAAAACAGTCAGGTTGGGAACACAAAACTGGAACAGATAGGCAATTCAAGTATTTAGGGAGTGTATTCTCTCAGGGTAGAAGTATAGTAAGTGAGATTGAATGAAGGTGCAGCAAAGATAAAGCAGCGAGCTCGGAATGTAAGAAAGAAATTAGCTCCTGGACAAAACTATCCTTAATAGGTCTGTCTTCCAACCAACGTTTCTGTACGAGAGAGAAAGCTGGGTGGGGTCAGGATATCTTATTCATAAGTTATAAGTTACAGATATGAAAGTAGCGAGAATGTTGGCTCGTACAAACAGGTGTGAACAATAGCAGGATGGTACTCGGAATGAGGAGATAAAGACTAATTTAGGAATGAACTCAGTGGATGGAACTGTACGCATAAATCAGCTTGGGTGTTCGACTCGTTGGCTGAATGTTCAGCGTAATGGCCTTCGGTTCAGAAGGTCCCGGGTTCGATGCCCGGCCGGGTCGGGAATTTTAACCTTAATTGGTTAATTCCAATGGCCCGGAGACCAACCAACC